>NC_142622.1:45262489-45921628 GCF_059453375.1 Lepisosteus platostomus | reverse complement strand
TAACCCTAACCCTAACCCTAACCCTAACCCTAACCCTAACCCTAACCCTAACCCTAACCCTAACCCTAACCCTAACCCTAACCCTAACCCTAACCCTAACCCTAACCCTAACCCTAACCCTAACCCTAACCCTAACCCTAACCCTAACCCTACCCTAACCCTAACCCTAACCCTAACCCTAACCCTACCCTAACCCTAACCCTAACCCTAACCCTAACCCTAACCCTAACCCTAACCCTAACCCTAACCCTAACCCTAACCCTAACCCTAACCCCTAACCCTAACCCTAACCCTAACCCTAACCCTAACCCTAACCCTAACCCTAACCCCTAACCCTAACCCTAACCCTAACCCTAACCCTAACCCTAACCCTAACCCTAACCCTAACCCTAACCCTAACCCTAACCCTAACCCTAACCCTAACCCTAACCCTAACCCTAACCCTAACCCTAACCCTAACCCTAACCCTAACCCTAACCCTAACCCTAACCCTAACCCTAACCCTAACCCTAACCCTAACCCTAACCCTAACCCTAACCCTAACCCTAACCCTAACCCTAACCCTAACCCTAACCCTAACCCTAACCCTAACCCTAACCCTAACCCTAACCCTAACCCTAACCCTAACCCTAACCCTAACCCTAACCCTAACCCTAACCCTAACCCTAACCCTAACCCTAACCCTAACCCTAACCCTAACCCTAACCCTAACCCTAACCCTAACCCTAACCCTAACCCTAACCCTAACCCTAACCCTAACCCTAACCCTAACCCTAACCCTAACCCTAACCCTAACCCTAACCCTAACCCTAACCCTAACCCTAACCTAACCCTAACCCTAACCCTAACCCTAACCCTAACCCTAACCCTAACCCTAACCCTAACCCTAACCCTAACCCTAACCCTAACCCTAACCCTAACCCTAACCCTAACCCTAACCCTAACCCTAACCCTAACCCTAACCCTAACCCTAACCCTAACCCTAACCCTAACCCTAACCCTAACCCTAACCCTAACCCTAACCCTAACCCTAACCCTAACCCTAACCCTAACCCTAACCCTAACCCTAACCCTAACCCTAACCCTAACCCTAACCCTAACCCTAACCCTAACCCTAACCCTAACCCTAACCCTAACCCTAACCCTAACCCTAACCCTAACCCTAACCCTAACCCTAACCCTAACCCTAACCCTAACCCTAACCCTAACCCTAACCCTAACCCTAACCCTAACCCTAACCCTAACCCTAACCCTAACCCTAACCCTAACCCTAACCCTAACCCTAACCCTAACCCTAACCCTAACCCTAACCCTAACCCTAACCCTAACCCTAACCCTAACCCTAACCCTAACCTAACCCTAACCCTAACCCTAACCCTAACCCTAACCCTAACCCTAACCCTAACCCTAACCCTAACCCTAACCCTAACCCTAACCCTAACCCTAACCCTAACCCTAACCCTAACCCTAACCCTAACCCTAACCCTAACCCTAACCCTAACCCTAACCCTAACCCTAACCCTAACCCTAACCCTAACCCTAACCCTAACCCTAACCCTAACCCTAACCCTAACCCTAACCCTAACCCTAACCCTAACCCTAACCCTAACCCTAACCCTAACCCTAACCCTAACCCTAACCCTAACCCTAACCCTAACCCTAACCCTAACCTAACCCTAACCCTAACCCTAACCCTAACCCTAACCCTAACCCTAACCCTAACCCTAACCCTAACCCTAACCCTAACCCTAACCCTAACCCTAACCCTAACCCTAACCCTAACCCTAACCCTAACCCTAACCCTAACCCTAACCCTAACCCTAACCCTAACCCTAACCCTAACCCTAACCCTAACCCTAACCCTAACCCTAACCCTAACCCTAACCCTAACCCTAACCCTAACCCTAACCCTAACCCTAACCCTAACCCTAACCCTAACCCTAACCCTAACCCTAACCCTAACCCTAACCCTAACCCTAACCCTAACCCTAACCCTAACCCTAACCCTAACCCTAACCCTAACCCTAACCCTAACCCTAACCCTAACCCTAACCCTAACCCTAACCCTAACCCTAACCCTAACCCTAACCCTAACCCTAACCCTAACCCTAACCCTAACCCTAACCCTAACCCTAACCCTAACCCTAACCCTAACCCTAACCCTAACCCTAACCCTAACCCTAACCCTAACCCTAACCCTAACCCTAACCCTAACCCTAACCCTAACCCTAACCCTAACCCTAACCCTAACCCTAACCCTAACCCTAACCCTAACCCTAACCCTAACCCTAACCCTAACCCTAACCCTAACCCTAACCCTAACCCTAACCCTAACCCTAACCCTAACCCTAACCCTAACCCTAACCCTAACCCTAACCCTAACCCTAACCCTAACCCTAACCCTAACCCTAACCCAACCCTAACCCTAACCCTAACCCTAACCCTAACCCTAACCCTAACCCTAACCCTAACCCTAACCCTAACCCTAACCCTAACCCTAACCCTAACCCTAACCCTAACCCTAACCCTAACCCTAACCCTAACCCTAACCCTAACCCTAACCCTAACCCTAACCCTAACCCTAACCCTAACCCTAACCCTAACCCTAACCCTAACCCTAACCCTAACCCTAACCCTAACCCTAACCCTAACCCTAACCCTAACCCTAACCCTAACCCTAACCCTAACCCTAACCCTAACCCTAACCCTAACCCTAACCCTAACCCTAACCCTAACCCTAACCCTAACCCTAACCCTAACCCTAACCCTAACCCTAACCCTAACCCTAACACTTAACTTAACTTAACTTAACTTAACTTAACTTAACTTAACTTAACTTAACTTAACTTAACTTAACTTAACTTAACTTAACTTAACTTAACTTAACTTAACTTAACTTAACTTAACTTAACTTAACTTAACTTAACTTAACTTAACTTAACTTAACTTAACTTAACTTAACTTAACTTAACTTAACTTAACTTAACTTAACTTAACTTAACTTAACTTAACTTAACTTAACTTAACTTAACTTAACTTAACTTAACTTAACTTAACTTAACTTAACTTAACTTAACTTAACTTAACTTAACTTAACTTAACTTAACTTAACTTAACTTAACTTAACTTAACTTAACTTAACTTAACTTAACTTAACTTAACTTAACTTAACTTAACTTAACTTAACTTAACTAACTTAACTTAACTTAACTTAACTTAACTTAACTTAACTTAACTTAACTTAACTTAACTTAACTTAACTTAACTTAACTTAACTTAACTTAACTTAACTTAACTTAACTTAACTTAACTTAACTTAACTTAACTTAACTTAACTTAACTTAACTTAACTTAACTTAACTTAACTTAACTTAACTTAACTTAACTTAACTTAACTTAACTTAACTTAACTTAACTTAACTTAACTTAACTTAACTTAACTTAACTTAACTTAACTTAACTTAACTTAACTTAACTTAACTTAACTTAACTTAACTTAACTTAACTTTCTAGGGTCCAAGATAAAAAGCCAGGCTAACAATGACATGCTAACACTGCATCTGAGCCAAACAACCATAAACTGTGTACTCACCACCTGTCTCCTCAGCCACTGAAACTTATTTTCAAAGTTGTGACAGAGTATAACTAACACTCCAATTCATTTTGCAAACACAAAACTCAAATAACTGAACATATAGTCCAAGGAACATTGTACAAATATTACAAAACTTAACATTAATAAATCCTAAAAGAGCACACCCAAAACTTTATTGTGCTCTAATTACAATACTAACAACAAACATTTATAACATAACATACAGTGCAAATTAAACCACATCAAATACATAGCATTACAAATTAAAAAAACTTTGCAATTCTGAATTCTCACATTAGCTCATTTGAAAAAATGAATTCTCACAAAACCATACAGTACAGCTTAAAACAATGAATGAATAACAGTCATCATTACAAATTTCAGAGCACACAAACTTTGTGCTCATTACAATACTACACTTCATAAAAATTGGCAACATAACATTGAGCCCTAAACAATTTAAAATACCTTAAAAACAAGTTTAGTTATTCTTCATACAAAAAGATTGACAAACCTTTTCACCATCATAATCAAATTCCTTACAACCATAGAAAACACCACATTACATGCTAAATGATCCCACATTCACTTACTCAAAACAAGACAGAACATGGCCATATTGTTCTAAGGTTAGAAGCAAAGTTAACCCATAACAAACTAACAAGCCAGATCTACTGAGATAAAACCTATCCCTAACCCCCCACACACAAAAGTAGGTACTTACCACCTGCCTCTTCAAACTATGAAAGTGTTAGACATTACAATTTACATCATGTTAAAAAAACAATCACACACTGTTCTTTAAAACAACTTGCATTCTAGCTCATTTGGAAAAAAAACACACACAAAGGATACCTTCCCAAATCACAAAAAATATAACACAGCTTAAAACAAGATTGTATAACAAACATATCCAAATTTTTTCAGTCATCATACAAATCCTCAAAGAGCACTCCCAGAAACTTTATTGTGCTCAAATTACAATACTAAACCACATCATGAAAATTGACAACATAACATGCAGTGAACATCCTTCACAATACAAAACAATCTACCATCCATTTGGTTCCATCACAATTAAGCTCTTTACAGTCCAAAAACAGACCATTCACTTACTCCAAACAATACACAGAACATATTCACTTAACATACCACAACTTTTAAAAGTCCATCACTACTTCAGACAGGCTCCTCAACTCCATCCAGAAACTTGACTTGCTTGCAGAAACTCAAGTTGAAACACTTGCAACAGAAAAATATCCACTCAAACACTGCTCCTGATGAGGCCTCTTCAAGATGTACTCCATTTTCATCTTCAGCTCCAATAGTCAGGAAATAAAAATACATCACGCCTGGAAAACAGACACCACCTCCCTCATCTGCACCACACTCCATGCACATATACAGGTACCCAATGAAACAAACATCTGCCCACCACCTCCAACAAAATGACCCAAGTAGAAAAACAAAAGAAACAACTTTCAGATTAATTTACATTAAACATCCAAATAAAATACAACATTTCAAAAAATCCCTCCCCCAAAACCACACAAAACTAACCCTAACCCTAACTTCAAAGCATTAGAAATACAAATTTCCAAAGTAACATTGCAATACAAAACCTAACCAGACTATTCACACTTAAACATAGCCAAATACATGCAAGGCTCTACTTACAATTACTCCAAACAACTACCCAAACTTAAATAGTGAAACAAGAAACACACACCTGCAATCTGCAAATGAATCCACACCCCAACTACAAGAACGCCCACAAAAAACTTACTCACCCAATTCCTCTTCAATCCCAGAAAGGTAGATGGACCTTGAAATGGACAGTTGATGAGTTTCCAACCATGTCAGATTTATTGTATTACAAATATATACAATGAAAAACATGGTCCATTACACTACAAAACACTTTTGGAAAAATAAAGTTCTTTCCAATCCAACACATTTTAACAGTGTTTCTCACATAAACTCACTCAAAACAATAAACTTTTTTAATCTACCACAATTTACAGCTTTAGCTTCAACCAACTCAAAATTAAACCTCTAGCACACAAAAAAGATCCCCTCAAAGAACTACCATCACCTCATCAACATGCACACAAATAGCAGATTCCATTCCAATTTTACAGTCCACAGCAATGACCAAAAACATCCCTCTTGGAAGACAGACACCACCTCACATCTGCACATTTTACCAGTAAAAAAAAAATCTAAACTTCATATTGTATGACAGCATTAAATATTAAAGTGCTTAAAAGGTAGATAAAAACAACATTACTCCATTGGATATATAAAATAGTTAATTATTATACTGTAGCTTGTGAACAAAGAACCTCTTTCAGGTTTCCATTCAAACAAAAATGTGAATTTACAAACAGCTACTTACCACCTGCCTCTTCAATCCCTGAAAGGATGTTAAACATTGCCATTTATCAAACTTCTTCAATTTCAATTAAACAACCTTGGATAAACATCCCATATCATTTAACAACATGAAACCACATCACCAAACACTACAACTTAATACAATATTGTACAACAAAACATACTCACATCTTTTCAATCACTAATACCCTGAAAGAGCACACCCAGCAACTTTATTGTGCTCAAATTACAATGCTAAAACTACAACAAAGTGACAATACACCAGACATTGAGCATTAAACAACTTCAAAAAATCTTGCATTACAAAGTTTTGAAAATACAATTTACAATTGAGAACACTGTCCATCACACTACAAAACAACTTTTCAAACATATTCAAGTTCTTTAAAGTTAAAAAAGGAGACAAAGTAATTTCCCACAAACTTACTCAAAACAATAAAAGATCACATTTATTTGATCTACCACAAATTTAATTGCTTTTAAACTCCAACTTTAAACACTCCTCCATTCCATCAAGACACATTCAAAAGTTGAAACACTGACACAAAAAACTTCTAAATTTACTCATAATGAGGCCTCTTCTACATGCACAAAATCATATGCCATTACAAATGTAGAAATCACACATAAAAACACAACAGAAACAAACAGAAAAGCATACTTTTAGAATTGAATTAATAGGGAATATAATATGGAAACATAAAAAAATAATAACAATAAAGTTCAAGTACTGTAGCACAAACAGTACTAAAAGACTTTCTATTGATGTGTACAACTGTTTCACCACTGTGCTGTCACCGTCTGTAGTGTGATGTCTTAAATAACTGACTTAAATAAGTGTGAGATTGGGTGCAATTGCTATGAGTTTTTTTAAACAAATAAACATTTCTTTTCAAAACTAAAAGAGCAAATCTTAATAGCATTATATTGACATCTTTTACATTTCTAAATATCACATGTTCGCACTGTATGAACACAGCAGTACCACAGGGTGTAGGGTGCAATCCCACAGGAGCCCGAGAGCACAACATTGCAGGATGGGATAGCCCTACGCTGAGGACATTGAATTAAGCAGAGGAGAGTGTAACGCCTACAGCCACCATTGCAGGTTTTTTTTTGTTTTGTTTTTTAATTTTTTAAAAAACAAAGAATTGACAAATACAACTACAGAGGATCAAAAACAGGTACAAGAGAAAACACAAACAGAAAAAACATTTAACCACCAGAGGTAATGAAGTAAATGTGATCAAATTGTATCTTTTCCTTGCTTTGTTATTTCTCAAATCTTTTATACAATTGCAGGTTGTTCGAGCCAACTTACCAGCACAGTGACGTTACCACCCTTCCCTGTAAATAGCAGAGACCACAGCCGTAAAGATGACAGGAGATTTACCTTTAGCTCAACTGGCTGGGTGCATGTTGAGTGACACCGGACACCTGGGTTCAAGTCCCTAGCAGTGGGGGGGCTGACCTGAGGAGGCAGCAGCAACAGCACAATCCCACATGAGCGCT
The DNA here is from genome assembly GCF_059453375.1 of Lepisosteus platostomus. Taxonomy (NCBI): domain Eukaryota; kingdom Metazoa; phylum Chordata; class Actinopteri; order Semionotiformes; family Lepisosteidae; genus Lepisosteus; species Lepisosteus platostomus. The sequence continues at coordinate 45,914,124 of NC_142622.1, read as the reverse complement.
ACAATAGTTTTACGTACAGGCTTAGAAAAGTTTCACAAGTAGAGTCTTTAAAATTAAGCTGAGCAAACAGTTGTTAGAAAATATTTAAAAAAAGAAGATATAATAGTGTGTTCCTGCTTAGACATTGCACGACTAAAAGCTATAAAAGCAGGTTTCACTAGTTAAACACTTTTTATGCACAAAAAACAGGTGATTTTCTTCCTCGTGACCACCTTAAAATCTCTGTATACACTGTAAAGTTTTTACTTCTTAATTAAATGTTTAAAATACACAAATTTCATACAAAATAACTCATTTCAAATAGAAGAAATTATCTTCACTTCCTGGTATGTAAAACAGATCAGAAGGTCTCCCCCCCCCCCCCAATCAGAGGCTCTGAAAACAGCGCACCGTCCACTGCGCTACATCAGAGGGGGAGGCAGCACCAAGAAAGGGAGGAAACGCGGAGCTCAGTATTGCGCAATGGCCATAAAGCACCAATTGCGTCTGCATTCATAAGAGTGTTTAAAATTAAACAACGTAAATCATTTTCTTTGACTTCCAAGTCCCTTGATTATCATTAAACACAGGTTTCTCAACACAGACTACTTTTTGATACCATTGTTAGACAAAACAGAAACTTATTGAACTTTCTAATGACATTGCAAGTGGAAAGATTATAGATTTTAATCATCATAAATTTTGTTATACATTTTAGAAAAGTTTCATGTATACATACACCACAAAACTATTCTCGGTTGTATTTCTGGAACACAGTTCATTTTTTAAAATACAGCTAAATTAAAAAAGTTAGTTGTTAGCATTAACCATTTGTCACAAATCTTACTCCCGCATGCACCTCCCGGCGTGCACACCTGCGCCGCTTTTAGCAATCAGTCCATCACACCCCGCTCTCTCATATATACCCCTTCACTCCATTTACTCCTTGCTCACTGTTGAAATAGCCTTCACTTTCTCTTGTGCACTTTATTTTCGTCTCCATTTACTGGATACTGACCCTGCTTGCCTTTGACCACGATTCCATCCCTACTCCCGTTATTTGGATTTGGACACCTCGCTGACTTGATCTCAGGATACCTGACCTTACTCTGCCTCCAACCCCGACAACATCGCTGCCTCACATCTTCCATATTTGGATACCCCGCTGCCTGACCTCTAGTTTTCCGACATCATACCTTGTACCACAACCTTTGGAAGTCTGACAATTCTCCTATTAGCTCCACATAGGGTTCGTTATTTTCCTCCGGTTCATACACTTGACATAACAGTGAGCCATAAGATGGACCCCGCAAGCTGTAATTTTCCTTTGGCACTGCTGGCACAGCACTCTCAGGCACTGGATCAGCTCAGCGCAACCATTCAACAACTGGTTAATTTCATCTCGGGCTCTGCTCCTCAGCCTCTCGTGCCACAACCTCCCCAGCACCCCATACCGCCACCAGTGTCTGCTACCTCCTACAGTCCTCTGCCTCCTCCCACCCTAGACCATTTTGATGGCAACCCACATTTGTGTCAAGCTTTCCCGACGCAGTGCTGGATGGCTTTCAATCTCCAACCCGACTGTTTTCCCACAGACAGGGAACGGATCGCCTTCTTGGTCTCCCATCTCTCTGGCCGAGCCCTGGAGTGGACTGCCGGACTCCTTGCCAGGAATGCACCGGAAGCCTCCGATCTCACTCAATTCCAAGCACTGCTGACCGCCACGTTCGGGCAGTCTCAATCCTCTTATTTTGCAGCCTCTTGCCTGTCTGTCCTGTCTCAGGGTACAAGATCCCTCCAGGAATATGTTACGGACTTTCGGATCCTGGCCTCTCAGCTCGACTGAAACAAGGAAGCTCTCATCCATCAATTCCGTAGGGGTCTGTCTGAAGAATTGAAACACCACCTGGCTCATCTACCCCTTCCACACGCCTACGCTGGAGAGCTTCATCTCGCTGGTGGTGGAAGTAGACGTCCACCTACAACAACAGAGAGCAAAACATCTTCTGTCCCACCCTTCTTCTAACAGAAACCTTCCCATCCCCTCTCCTTCTACCCCCCCCTTCTCGCTTCCCCTCCCGTTGGACGTCTGAGTAAAGAAATCGCTGACTCACCGAGGGACGTTGCCTGTATTATGGAGCCTCCAAACCACCTCAGAGCCTCCTGTCTGGTCCAACCTCCTCGGTCCTCCTGCCCCTCCGCTCAGGTCTGTATCCATACGCTCAGTGCCTCCACTTCTGGGCTTTCTCTACCTGCTATTCTGTCCTGGCAAAACACTCAGAACTCCCTCTTGGCTTTTGTCGATTCAGGTGCCGCTGGCAACTTCCTAGACTCTGGTCTCATCTCCTCCCTAAGGATTCCCCTGCTGCCAGTCTCTCCTCCAATCCGCATCCAGTCCATTGACGGCTCCCCCCTCTCTCCCGGACTGGTCGAATGGCAGACAATTCCTCTCTCACTGCGCATTGGCTTTACTCACCGTGAACAGAACCAGCTCCTCCTCATACAGTCTCCATCTCTTCCACTTATCCTTGGGTTCCCCTGGTTGCAATTACACAATCCTCACATTTCCTGGTCCCACCCCGATATTACCTCTTGCAGCCCTCACTGCATTTCACATTGTTGTCAACTTCCCCTGAAACGCACAATCGCCCTCATCTCTCAAGACCCTCCTCCCACTATACCCCCCGCTTACACCAATCTTCACTTGGCTTTTTTGCAAACAGAGTGCACTGTCTCTTCCCCCTCATCGCCCTTACGACTGTCCAATCAATCTGACCCCGGGCACTCTACCTCCCAGAGGATGCATTTACCCCCCATCTGTACTGGAATCTAAGGGTTTGGAAAGCTACATACAGGACTCGCTCAAGTTGCCCCTCCTCATCCCCTGCATGTGCAAGTTTCTTTTCGTTGGAAGGAAGGACAGCTCTTTAAGACCATGCGTTGATTACCACGGTCTTAATGCCATTACAATCAAGAATCACAACCCTCTGCCCCTTATCCCTGCAGCCATAGAAGCCGTCAGAGGCACCACCATCTTCTCTAAACTCGATCTACGTGGTGCCTACAACCTCATTCGCATCCACAAGGGCAACAAATGGAAAACTGCTTTCGTTACCACCCACGGTCACTATGAATATCAAGTCATGCCGTTCGGTCTCGTGAATGCTCCTGCGGTCTTCCAGAATTTTATGAACCACATCTTCAGGGACATTATCAATCAGTTTGTTCTGGTCTACATCTTGATCTTCTCCGGCTCTCTTCAGGAACACATCGACAACAAACTGTATGCCAAGGTGGAGAAATGCCTTTTTCACGTCTCCAAGGTACAATTCCTAGGCTACATTATTTCTCCACTTGGTATCAAGATGGACCCTGCCAAGACAGAAGCCATCAAGGACTGGCCCACCCCTAGGAACTTGAAGCAGATTCAACGCTTCCTGCGATTCACCAACTTTTATCGCCACTTCATCAGGGACTTCAGTTCTGTCGCTGAGCCCATTACCTCCTTGATTTGCAAGGGTCCCAGTCAGGGTAAGTGCTTTTCTCCGCTTGAAGTACCTTTTTACCTCTGCTCCACTTCACCACCCTGACCCTCTCAGCCTTTTGCCTTGCAAGTGGATGCCTCGGCACACAGAGTCGGCGCCATCTTCTCCCAGTGCCATGGGGACAGGGGCATTCTGCATCCCTGTGCCTTTTTCTCTTGGAGACTGTCTCCTGCTGCAATGAATTACGACTTGGGTGACAGGGAACCACTCTCTATCAAACTCGCTCTAGAAGAGTGGAGACACTGGCTGGAGGGAGCTCTGCACCCCTTCACCGTCCTTACTGACCACAAGAACCTGGCTTACCTCCAGTCAGCAAGGCGACTTAAGGCAACTTAACCCCCGTCAAGCTTGATGGTCTCTATTCTTCACCCAATTCGACTTCTTCATTACCTATATACCCGGCTATAAGAATATCGAAGCAGACACCCTATCCCACCTGCACGACCCCCCTGATTCTGAGAATTCCCCTGAACCCATTGTTCCCTCCCATAAGATCATTTCCGCTATCCACTGCGACATTGAGGACCTTGTGCGCCGCTCTCTCTCCAGCCAGCCTGTACCACCCCAGTGCCCCCCGGATAAACTTTGTTACCGACCAAGCTCGCCCCGATGTTCTCCGCTAGGGTCATGACTCTCGATTTGCCGGACATCCCGGGGTTCTTCGCACCTGCGAGCACATCTCATCGCACTTCTGGTGGCCCTCTTTCAAGACCGACGTGGCCGACTATATTAAAACTTGTCCGACCTGCACCATCGCCAAGACTCCTTGCCTCAAGAGAGCCGGTCTCCTTCAACTCCTCCCTATTCCCAGGCGTCCCAGGTCACACATCTCCATGGACTTCATTACTGACCTTCCCCCAAGTCAAGGCAAGTCTGTCATTATGGTCATCGTCGATAGATTCTCCAAAGCCGCCCACTTTGTGCCCCTTACCTCGTTACCTACTGCTCAGGAAATGGCTGACATCTTCGTCCTTCAGGTCTTCACCTCGTATTCCATCTTTCGCCCTTTGGATTTCTGGACACCTATTCTCTCAGCACCGCATAGGGTCTTAACACCTTTTTACAGCAAGTCCCTAGTGACTTCAGTGACGGAACAGTGAGCCTTAAGATGGACCCCGCGGGCTCTAATTTTCCTTCGGCACTGCTGGCAAAGCACTCAGGCACTGGACCAGCTCAGCTCTAAAGTTCAACAATAACTTAACTTTGTCTCCGGGTCTGCCCCACAGCCTGTCATTTCCCACCCACCCCGGAACCCCATGCCTCCTCCCACCCTGGACCGATTCGATGGCAATCCGAACGTGCCAGGTTTACCTGATGCAGTGCTGAATGGCTTATAATCTCCGTCCAAACTGCTTTCCTATGGATAAAGAACAGATAGATTTTATGGTAGCCTACCTCTCTTGCCGGGCCCTGGAATGGGCTGCGGGTCTCCTCACCAGGAATGCTCTGGAAGCTAAGATCTCGCAGTTTCAAGCACTGTTGACCACCAACTTCGGACAGCCCCAATCCTATTTCGCCACCTCTCGCCTTTCAGTCCTATCGCAAGATGCAAATCCTCTCCAGAAATACATCACAGACTTTCGGGTTCTGGCCTCCCAGCTTGCCTGGAACCAGGAGGCTCTCATTCATCAATTCCGCAGGGGTCTGTCCCATGCTGGAGAGCTTTGTTTCGCTGGTCGTAGAGTTAGACGTCCACCTGCAGCAACGTAGGGCTCTAGCCAAACCCCTCCCATTCCTACTCTGGCTACTCCCCCTTCCCCTCTGGTCTTATTCCTTGAAGAACAGAGCCGCCGACTCTCTGAGGGTTGCTGTCTTTATTGTGGGGCTCCCGATCACCTCAGGGCCTCCTCTCTAGTCCAACCCCTTCGCACCACCCATCCCCCTGCTAAGGTCAGTATCCGTTCTCTCAGTCCTTCCACATCCAGGCTCTCCCTCTGTGCTACTCTTTCCTGGGGCAGTTCTCGGGAACCCATCTTGGCTTTTGTTGATTCAGGTGCTGTGGGCAACTTTCTAGACTCCAGTCTCGCCACCTCTAAGGATTCCCCTGCTGTCAGTCTCCCCTCTCATCCACATACAGCCCATCGACAGCTCCTCCCTCTCTCCGGGATTGGTGGAATGGCATACAATCCCCCTCTCTCTGCATATTGGTATTACTCACCAAGAACAGATCCAGCTCCTCCTCATCCATTCCCCATCTCTTCCACTTAATCTTGGTTTTCCCTGGTTGCAAGTACACAATCCTCGTATTTCCTGGCTTGCCGCGATATCACTGCCTGGAGCCCTCGCTGCATTACCAATGTCAGGGAACCTACAGGGAGAATAGGAGGATCCTTATGCGTGACCGGAATCCCACAGAACACAGAGTAGCAAAGGGACGATCCAAAAGACAAAATCCAAAGGCTGGGTCGATAAGGGAGGCAAAGGGTTCGTAACGAGAGATATCCAAAAAGAATCCAAAAGTAAAAATCCAGAAGGCGAGGTCAAGAGCTGGAAGCAGATTTGTAATGGGCGATCAGTCAAAAGGCTAGGAAACTTGAGGAATTTGAGGAATCTGATGATGTGAGAATGTGATGGGTTCAATCAGGGATGAGATTGTGAAGCTGAGGTTCTGGGAATGTAACATCGCTTGCAAGGGAGAGTGTGGGATGTGACAGGGACAGAATGGCATTTCCGAGGTAGAGTGTGGGGCGTGACAACCCATTGTTGTCAACTTCCCCAGAAACTCCCAATCACCCTCATCTCTCAAGATATCCCATCCACTATACCCCCTGCTTACGCCAATCTTCATCTGGCATTTTGTAAACAGAAAGCACTGTCTCTCACCCATCAATCAAAATCCAGGTACCTTACTTCCCAGTGGATGTATATACCCTGTCTCTATACAGGAATCCAAGGCCTTAGAAACCTACATCCAGGACTCTCTGAAATCAGAATTTATTCACCCCTCCGCCTCCCCCGCCTGTGCCAGTTTTTTTTTGTTGGTAAAAAGGATGGCTCCTTAAGACCATGTGTGGATTACCGCAGGCTTAATGCAATTACCGTACAGAACCATTACCATCTGCCTCTTATCCCAGCCGCCAAAGAATCTTTCCGGGCTGCCACCATCTTCTCAAAATTTGACCTACGTAGAGCCTACAACCTTCATCCGCATCTGCGAGGGCAACGAATGCAAGACGGCTTTCATTACCACTCACGGCCACTACGAAAACCAGATCATGCCTTTAGGTCTCACCAACGCTTCGGCTGTTTTTCAGAATTTCACGAATGACATTTTTCGGGATATTATTAAAATCGGTATGTCCTGGTCTACCTGGATGATATCTTGGTCTTCTCCAGCACCCTTCACGAACACACAACCCATGTCCGGGAGGTCCCTGGTCGCCTCATTGAGGACAAGTTATTTGGCAAGTTGGAGAACTGCCTTTTTCATGTGTCTAGGGTGCAATTCCTAGGTGACATTTCTCCACTTGGTGTTCAGATGGACCCTGCCAAGATGGAAGCCATAAGGGACTGGCCCACCCCCAAGAACTTGAAGCAGATTCAGCACTTCCTGGGTTTTGCCAATTTTTAACACCACTTCAGTTCTGTCGCAGCCCCCATTACCTCCTTGACCGCAAGGGCTCCAAGCATGGCAAAATGGACTCCTGAAGCACCTTTCATCACCTTTTCACCTCTGCTCCACTCCTCCACCACCCTGACCCCTCTCTGCCTTTTGTCCTGGAAGTTGATGCCTCCTCTCACAGAGTCGGAGGCATCCTGTCCCAACGTCATGGGGACAGGGGCACTCTTCACCACTGTGCCTTTCTCCCGAAGATTGTCTCCCACCGAGATGAATTCTCTGGGTGACAGGGAGCTACTCTCCATTAAACTCGCTCTCAAAGAGTGGAGACACTGGCTGGAGGGGGCCCTGCATCCCTTCACCATCCTCACCCATCACAAGAATCTGACCTACCTCCAGTTGACAAGGCGACTCAATCCCCGACAAGCCTGGTGGTCCCTGTTCTTCACCCGATTTGACTCTCTCATCACTTACACTGCTGGCTCTTAGAATGTCAAGGCTGATGCCCTTTCCTACCTGCATGATCTTCCTGACTGAGAAACCCCTTAAACCCATTATCCCTCCTCATAAGATTGACGCCATCCGCTGCAACATTGAGAACCTCGTACGACGCTCACTGTCCAACCAGCCCGTACTCCCCCCCCCAGTGCCCTCCGGATAAGCTTTTCATTGCTGACCAGGTCTGCTCCGACATTCTCCGCTGGGGCCATGACTCTCGCGTTGCCGGTCATCTGGGGGTTTGACGCACCATCTCCTCTCACTTCTGGTGGTCCTCCCTCGAGACCGATGTCACCGACTGTTAAGGCTTGTTCCACTTGTGCCAGGATCAAGACACCTTGTCTCAGAAGAGCTGGTCTCCTTCAACCTCTCCCTATCCCCAAGCATCCCTGGTCTCACGTCGCCGTGGATTTCCTTGCTGATCTCCTGTTAAGTAAAGGCAAGTCTGTCATTCTTGTCGTTGTTGATAGATTTTCCAAAGCCGCCCAGTTTGTTCCCCTTACCTCGTTACCCACTGCCCAGAAGATGGCGGACGTTTTCGTTCATCAGGTCTTCAGACTCCATGGCATACTGACTGATATAGTCTCTGGCAGAGGCCCTCAGTTTACGTTCCACTTTTGGAAAGCTTTCTGCAAGGCTCTAGGAACCTCCGACTCCCTCGCCACCGGCTATCATCCCGACGCTAACGGCCAGACCGAGCATCTGAGCCAGGAGCTTTTAACCTACCTGCGAGCTTACGTTTCCCCATCCCAGGATGTCTGGAACTCTCTGCTACCTTGGGTCGAATACGCCCATAACTCCCTCTACTCCTCCTCCACCGGCGTCTCACCCTTCCTCTGCTCCTTGGGGTATCAACCCTCACTCCTCCTGAATAGCAGCCCCGACTGACTCTAACCCTAACCCTAACCCTAACCCTCCATCTGTCAATATACGTCTTCTCTTAAAACTCTGGAAAACAAGCACAGAAGACCCTTTCCCAGGCTCCAAAGGGGACAACTTGTCTGGTTATCAACCAAGAACATTCCATTACGCCAACCCTCTGTCAAGTTGGGACCCCATTTTGTCGGCCCTTTCTGGGTTGTTTCCAGGATCACCCCGGTTAGCTTTTGTCTTGCTCTCCCCCCTACCCTTTGAATCCACCCAACCTTCCACGTTTCTCTTTTTAAGCCTTATCACCGTCTCCCCTCTCTAGACCCCAACCTCGGCCATCTCATCGATGGCACTTCCACCTTTACCGTGAATAAGATTCTGGATTCTCGCTGGCACAGGGGGCAGTGCCAGTACCTAATAGACTGGGAAGGATACAGTCCCGAGGACAGATCGTGGATTCCAGAACGGGACATCGTGGATAAGTCCCTCATCAGGATCTTCCGTCAGTCTACGGCATCCAGAGCCACCCGTGAGCGGGGGGGGGGGGGGGGGTACCGTCACGAACCGCACTCCCACGTGCGCCTCTCCGTATCAACACCTGCGTCCTAGTTAAGCAATTAACACTGCTCACACCCTCTTTCCCATTTAAACCCTCGCTCACTGTTGAGATGTCTTAGCCTCTCTTGTGCGCTTACCTTACTGAACTGACTTCTGGATACCGACCCTGTTTTGTCTTCAGCAACGTCTTCATTTTTGTCTCACAGCTTTTGGATTTGGATACCTCACAGACCTGACTACTGGATACCCGACTGCTCTGTCCCCGGCTTTGTCTTCGTTTCTGTTTCGCAGCTTTTTGATTTGGACACCGTACCGACCTAACTACTGGAAACCCGACCTAGCCTGCCCATTCGACCTCGTATTCTGTCTTTCATCCTATGGATTTCTGGACACCTATTCTCTAAGCACCGCATAAGGTCCTAAAATCTCCCCCCCCCCCCCCCACACAAGTCCCTAGTGACTTCAGTGACATTTAGCCAGTTATGGGTCAACTTCAACATCTGTCCAACTGTTTTTGATCATTTAACTTGAGCTTCTTTAAAAAAAAAAAAAAAAAAAAAAAAAAAAAAACAGAAAAGGGTCCTCAGATTAAAATTAAGTATTACATTAGCTAGATTGAGTGAATGGCCTCCTGTTGTTCATAACCCTTTTAATAGTTTTAGATTCCAGGCACTATTGATAAATAAACCGCTACCCCACACTGCACAGCATAATAGCTATATTTGAAAACAGTAATGAAAAGTATCTTCTCAGGATAACTCCCCTCACAAAGAAAGCCAAGTAACAGTTTCAATACTCCCAAAACGCAGTATGTCTTACAAAACTGTTAACTTTCAGAACCAATGTGAAACTGAAATAAGACACAGGAAACCCAGAAATTACTGGAAGCACTCCCCATCCCAGTGTATTACCTGCAGTGTTCTCTTAAAAAAAAAAAAAAAAAAAACAGTTTCTCAACCCAAAGCAAGGTTGTATAAGGTGAGGGGGGCTGTCTGGTGTGTAAATGCTATTGAGTCATGAAGAAGACCCCCTATTCCAGTATTACCTGTAGTGTCATCTTCAAAAAAAAAAAAGTTTCACAACACAAAGCATGACTTGGGAAGTATAAAACACTACTTGCAGCATTGTGCAGCTGCTAATAAGCTGCCGAGTAACAATTTGAATTTTCCTGCTGTCAGCAGTATTGTGTATATAGTTGACCCTTACCTGAATGAAAACAGGACATAAATAAAGGGTTTCAGAAATCAAACAAAGCTTAATTCCCGTGCTTACAGTCTTGGTAATTGGACGCTGCGCTGTTCTGCTTCCTATGGTGATGTAGGAGTTTTTCACAAAGCCGTATTGGGCAGTATTTCTCACATTGTGAATGTGTGTACACAGCGGCCCCCCAGGTTCCAGTTAGTGCATAATTAGGCATTAATGAAAAACCAGAGGTTTTAAAAAAAGAATTAGCTCACTGATGTTTTACCTGGAGGCTGTGAACACTTTCACAAGTCGTGGTCTTTAAAATGCATTTGTTTGAAGGCTTTCTGCACTTCCCTTCCAAAGATATGGACAGAAGAATAATCCAGCGTGGTAAAACAAGGCTTAAAAATGACAGTGAAGGCTGTGAAAACAGTCACAATGTACTTTGTACACACAGCCAGTGTTTTCGTAACTCAAGGAGGTTTCGTGAAAAAGCTACAGGCATGCCAATGTAATCATTTTTTTAATAACTTTTAGAAAAGTTTTTTAGAACCATAAAATAGCAGAAGAGCAGAAAAAGACCCCATGCAAAGAGGCCGAACAGGGAGTTAGCCCGGGCTCAGCAGTGCAAAGAGTTCTGGATTGGCATATAGAAACCTTTTGTCACGGATGTCGGAAAGGACGAACCATGGAATGGCAGGAGAGCAAAAAGACCCCATGCGTAGGAGCAAGACGGGGGTTAGCCTGGGCTCAGCTGTTCAGGAAATGCCGTATAGAAACCTATGCCCTCAATTAGCGGATGTGGGGCGACCTGGTGCTAGGCAGATTTCAGGACATCCAAATGTCAATGCTGAGTGAGTAGCAGAGCAGAAGCAGGAAATAAATAGGCTACACAACAAGACAAGAATAATTACAGGGAACTAGGAACAGGAGGAAAGTAGAGCGCCCTCTAGGTGTACTGGGCGTGACACCTATGCCCTCAGGCCACGGACGGAGCAGCGACCTGGTGCTAGGCGGGTCTCAAGATATCCGAACATCAATGCTGAGCAAAGTTACCCAGAAATATATAGCCCCTGGGAGAGAGAGACACCGGAAAGGAGAGCAAAGCACAGGAAACTAGGGACAAGACAGTAGGAGCATCCTGCAGAGGGCGTGACAGTACACCCCCCCCCCCCCCCCTTCATGGGTAGCTCCTAACGTCCATACAAATAAGTGAGCTGCACAGCACTGGGGAGAGGAAAAACCTCATTTAACTGAGAGGAAACCTCCAGGAGTCCACGGCTGAGAACCGCCCCCTCCTTCAGGTAAAAAAAAAAAAAAAAAAACCAACATTTATTGAGTAGAGGAAGGGGGGGCTGGACTGGGCTCCGGAGGAGCAACACAAAAAAAGGCAGAACAGACAAAATCAAACAACAAAAATAAACCCTAATGGAACAGGGGGAACAATTAACACATAGGGGCATGGAAACCCAGACCAGAGGTGGTGGGAGCTCGGAGCCAGGGAGACCAGAGTGCATGGGAGCCCAGGACAAAGTTAAAACATGCAACAGGTGGGGCAACCTGGTGCTAGGCGGATTTCAGGACATCCAAACGTCAATGCTGAGTGAGTAGCAGAGCAGAAGCAGGAAATAAATAGGCTACACAAAAAGACAAGAATAAATCACATGGAACTAGGAACAGGAGGAGAGCCCTCTAGGTGTACTGGGCGTGACACCTATGCCCTCAGGCCACGGACGGAGTAGCGACCTGGTGCTAGGCGGGTCTCAAGATATCCAAACATCAATGCTGAGCAAAGTTACCCAGAAATATATAGCCCCTGGGAGAGAGAGACACCAGAAGGAAAGCAAAGCACAGGAAACTAGGGACAAGACAGTAGGAGCACCCTGCAGAGGGCGTGACAGTACGCCCCCCCCCCCCTTAATGGGTGGCTCCTAACGTCCATACAAATAAGTGAGCTGCATAGCACTTGGGGGAGGAAAAACCTCATTTAACAGAAGGGAAACCTCCAGGAGTCCACGGCTGAGAGCTGCCCCCTCCTCCAGGGTATTAAAACTTTATTGGGTAGAGGAAGGGGGGGGGGGGGTCAGGTAAAGCTCCGGAGACTTGCCAAAAAAAAAAAAAAAAGACAACAAGCACAAACCACAACATAATTAAACCTGGGAGACCATAAAGAAGGGGAAACCGGGAAGTGAAAAATCAACACCAAGCAAAAAACAAGAAAAAAAAAACACAGACTGGGCAAAACATGTTCAACATTCTATCACTGATATCGGAATGAACAACCCAAGGAGAGCCAGGCAAGGAGCCCGCTCACAGACACGGATGTCCGGAGTGATATCCGGCAATAAGAATAGGAAAGCCAGCTCAACATTCAATCACGGAAGACAGGAGAGACAACCCGAAGAAAGCCAAGTATTCAGAAGTGTATGTCGGGATGGCATGACACAGACTGACCAGCTCACAGGCTCAGAAGTCAAGAGTAGCATCCCACGAATAGAATATCAGAACTGAAAAAAAAACTACATTCATTAATACTATTAGTAATATCTTCAGTAAATACTGATGCATAAAATATTTATGATAAAGGTAGGTTGTGTGCTTTTGTCCAACTGAGCAATCTTGCTTTCATCAAATATACCCTTTTTAATGTTGGATGATTAACATGCTGTAATACAGTTTAAAGTCTAAAGAATATACAACTTAAATTCTTAATTGAATAAAGATTGTCCCTCAGCAGTGATCGGGATTCAAAACTGGCAATTTCTGGTGACAGCTCAAATGATGGACATGCAAGGTTAAGCTTTATGAGCTCCACCTGGTGGTTTTACAAGGTGATTCCGGGTACTATTAACAATCTAATTTGCATACAGTCAATTGCAGTATGACACGAAATTGCGCGTTGTACCACAGCGTACCCAGCTCGTTTTGAATGGCTGCATCTGTACAAATCGAAACAAACCGACCCCCAAAACTAACACCTCCCTTCCTGCACAATACCCCTTGCTAAACTAATGTAATTGTGCACACTTCCATCAAGAAAAAAAACTACCTCCACAATCGTAGAGCAAATAAATGCTCCAATTTCAGTTCTACATTGTATTGCATGACTCTCAAAAAAATACAATACAAAGCAATAGAAATTCCAAAATATGAAAATTGCAAAGTTCCAACATAACACACAACCAAAACAGGCTATTCACATTGAAAATTAAAACTTTGACTTAATTCCAAGTCAAAAAGAACATAACCAGCACATTCACCTAATAACAAACCATAACAACCATCAACATAAATTGTTAGTGTAATAAGGGTATCATTAAACATCCAAATATATATACAGGGCTTTACTTTCAATGACTCAAAAAGGTGTGAATGGTGCAATTAGCCAAAGAGCTTACCACCAGGAAAACAATTGTTCAAAACAAAGTTACTTCAGATATCATTCAGCCAAATCATAACAGAACATCTTCAATGTCCACTAGAACCAATAACATTATAGCCATTGAAAATAAGTGAAGCTCCAACTCTTCTCTGAATCCAACATGGCCTCATCATTCACAACCACCCTCACTGTAAATCAGCATACCTTACTCCACAAATTCAGAGTACTAATCTAAACAATGTTACCAAAAACATTCATATTAAAAAAAGCAAAATAGACTAATTTCCACATCAGCTAAAATGACAAAACTGAAAGCTCAAAACAACCATAAACATCTAAGCATGTTTCAAAATACTCATATTTAAGCATAAAAAAGGATAACTCCTAACCTTTAAAAAAAAAAAAAACACCACATTCATCATTATCCAAAAAGCTCAGTGCAGCCAACCTGAAGCCCCTCCTCACTTTCACATCAATATTATTCATACTATCTTTTTAAGTTGCCCAAGTAGAGCATCGTGTGTAACGCACAAACTTCACATTGGCACCCAGGTTATTTCCATCACCATTCCAAAAGCCACAAAGTCAAAATTGACTCTCGTTCAATATTCCAGTCACTTAAACATTAGACCCACAAAATACACCAGCAGCAACATACTGAACCTCCAGTACAACCTTCACAATTCAATAAGCTTTAAATACCACACAACAAAACACTTGACCAAATTAGTCCCTAACCCTTTAACTCCTTCTCCCATCTAAAAAGGAAAAACCATTGTGTAATTATTTCAAATGTCAACTTCCCATCAAAACAGTTTAGGCATACAACAAAAAGGAGTTACACACCACAAACACATCTCAATTTCCCCAACTCAACGCTTGCCTAAACACTGAACCGGATCTAAAATACTACCTATTTGCCAACTCAATTTACATTCTCTTACCTGCCACCTTTTTGAAAACAATCATCCAAGACTGTAATGTCCTATAGCCTTGACTGCTTACAAAAACCAATGAAAATTAACAAATTCAGGTCCAAACAGGTTTAAATCCTTTGAAATCCTACCACCCTTTGGAAAACCCATTTACAAAGAACCTTATACCCATGGCTGAAAACATTTCAATTCAAAGAACATAACCCTCACAAGTATAAACATCAGATTTCAGAACACATTAAAATAAACTAAAGTAACTTTTCTTCCATATCTCCAGAAAAAAAACTCTAGTTTCAACTGATTATAGTACCATTAAACTCAACAAGTACCACAAACCTTCCCAAACCCACATTGCACAAATATTCTAAAACCCTTCAACCTACTTTAAATTATCCCCCCCCCCAAAAAAAGCATAAAAAACACCCACCTTTCTCAGTCTTTGGGCTAACACAGCTGCAAGCCATGACCTCCTACCCTTACAGGAACCAGAAACAGACTGACTACTAGACCCAAGGCTGCGTTTTTAAAACCCTCATCATTAACTCAGAGGTGTGGCTAATTCACCAGGAACCTACCACAACATGTCCTCAAAATAGTCAATTTTCAAAGCCCTATTGTTCATAATGTGACACACACCTGTTTCCAATGACTAAACAAGTATTAGCCAGCCCATCTACAGATCCAGCCATTCAAAATGCACCGGTGATAATGTGGGGGCTACTTAGAGGTTCAGGATCTGCTGGGTAACAGTTTTTTTTTTTTTTTTTTTTACAAACACTTAGTTGTGGGACTGCACTACTTTGTGGAACATTTGGACAGTCTTTAGAAGACAGTCAAGTTTCAACTAAATATGTTACCTTTCCACCCATCACATACAAAAACCCTTCCCAAACTCACAGTACAAAAATATTCTAAACACCTTCAAAAACTTCAACTGTCAACAACTTCAACCTACAACCTTCTTCAAATTACCACCCAAACCCAACAAACATCAAAACCACTCACCTTCCATAGCAGTCTTTGGGCTAACACAGCTGCAAGCCAGGAGCTCCTACCCATCCAGGAGCCAGAAGCAGAGTGACTACTAGTCTCCAAGGCTGTGTTATTAAACCCCTCATCATTAACTCAGAGGTGTGGCTAATTCATCAAGAACCTATCCCCACATGCCCTCAAAATGGTCAATTAGCAAAACCCTATTGTTCATAATGCGACACACCTGATTCCGATGACTAAACAAGTATTAGCCAGCCCATCTACAGATCCAGCCATTCAGAAGACACAGGTGATAATGCAGGAGTACTTAAAAGGTTCAGCATCTGCTGGGTGCTGCAACTTTTTACAAACACTCAGTTGTGGGACTGCACTTCTTTGTGGAATATTTGGACAGTCACCAGAAAACGCCTGAGTTTAAATCCAAGTCAAAGGTAAGGAACAAATCTTTGCCAGTTATAGAAATTGAATTGTATACTGTGTATGACAGCATGTTAAATATCAAAGTACTTAAAAGTAAGTAGATAGAATAAAAACAGGATTGCTTAGTTGGATATATACAAATAGTTTATTATTATACTGTAGGGTGTGAACATAATGTGCCTCTTTCAGGTTTACATCGACAAAGAGAAAATCCAAATATATAATTTTATAGCAGAAAGTAAAAATAAAACATAATATATAAATAATGTACACAACAGTATTCCACCTTCTTCATACATCTTTTTAGGCATCAAAATCTTTAAATTGGTAAATTACAGTGGGATATACAAAAGTTTAAACATGCTGCTTCTAACACTATAGTTTATATACATGTGAAATTATTTTTATCCTTTTCAAAGAATACATAGTAAATGCCACTTGCTGTTATAAATAATGGCATTGAATTAATACCACTTGATTATATTAATATGGAATCATGTAACTAAGCAGCCAAAAATATCACAAATTGATGTTTTGGAAACATCTGGACTTTTAACTTTTAAAACTTTTTGTGTCCCTATAGAGGTAAAGGACAATAGATAATAACACTTTATTGGCCATATATATTTTTAGGAATTTGTCTTTCCACATACCCCGTGTATGAGACACATACAGGGAGAGAGCTTGGGGTCAGACTGCAGGGTCAGCCATTTGTACAGCACCCCTGGAGCATTTGGGGTAAAGGGCCTCACTCAGGAGCCCAATGAAATAGGATTCCTGTGCCAGCTGTGGGATACAAACCAGCAACCTACCAGCCACTCTCAGATCCTTAGCCATAGAGTCACCACACCACCCCATGGAAAATGGGATTTCATGGCCCATGCAGGAATTGAACCCACAACTTTGAGCTCGTTAATACCATACTCTAACCCATTGAGCTATCCAGCACCCAACAGCCCACCTCATAATGTAGCGAGCTCTACCTGTTATTCAAGCCTAAAGATTTTTTTTACTATCTAGTTATATAAAAATCTTAATATACTATACATATTTACTATTTCATGTTTTTAAAAAGTAGACTTTGTTTATTAGAAAAAAAAACTTCAGCCCTAAGCAGGAATTGAACCCAGATCTCCCAGGGGGGTGAGAGGACCACTCAGCTAAACCCACTGCACCAACAGAGCACTTGGAACCTCTGCTGAAACAGACAGGTCAAACTGTTCCAAAAGTAATCAGGACTGAATGAGTCACAAAATAAACATTTACAAAGAAAACAGACTAAAGTTACAGAAATCTTTAATATTTTGATCCATTAATGTGATTACTAATTTCTTTTACTACATATTTCTATTTCATAATCCCAAGAGGAAAGTGTGGTGGCTCTGTGGCTAAGGATCTGCACCTATGGCTGGAAGGTTGCTGGTTCAAATCCCAAAGCTATCAGAGGGCTTTTTCTCCATTGGGGCCCCTAAGCAAGGCCAATTGCTCCAGGGGTGCTGTATAATGGCCCCAGACCTCTCTGTATCTCATGGACAGCAAGTTTGGGTTATGTGAAAAAGACAAATCCTTTTATAATTGTATATGGCTACCTTACCTCATTCGGTGGATTCTAAAAAGTACATGTATTTTACTGGGATAATGCAAGGATTCATAGAGAAGATTTATATGCTTTTTAAAAGAATCCATAATATTTTAATCTTAATAAAGTTTTAAATTTAACTTAGTCAGAAAGAGCACATCAAAACTTAACCACATAAAGTGAGTCTTTGATGCATAAAATGTTTGTAAAGTGCAATCCTTCTGTGTACTTTTTATTTAAGCTACCTCTATCAGTCTTAGACATTAAGTATAATGTTTATATTTCTAAATCAATATAATTTATGATGATATGATGTTCAAAGATTTATGCTCCTGTTATTTTTATGCTCAGCTACCAAAATTACCCTTTGGTTTTAAAATTCGATATTAAGATTCCATATTAACCAGGTTTAAACATGCACTTTGAATGCCTACATCTGTATAAATCTCTTGATCAAAAAACACAGAGGCTCAAAAGTGCAAACAATAATCATCAATGAATAGCGTCCCACATATGATTCAATCAGTCGCACTTTATTTAACCCCAAAAATGAGAAATTCATTATCCATCTTCAAATGAATAGATGTATTATATTGAGTTTGTTGATTTAATTCAGCCAGCCACTATAGCAGTCAGTTGTGAAGGTTTCACCCCTCACTGGACTTGGTACATTCTGAGGGGGAGGAGCCAGCCCAGCTCAGAGGATAAAAGAGCAGACTTCCTGTGCCTCTGTTTTCATTCAAGAGTCCAGGAGCTGAGGAGCGTGGTGAGTGGTGAGTACTATTTCCTTCCTTGTGTTGGGACCAATCTTTTGTTTGCTGGTTAGTCCCATGTTTCTTACAAAGTTTATTTTAGAAAAGGGGTACTTAGATTAAATACACTTGGCTCCTACTTCAAACCTTTTGTTGAGAAAAGTATGTTATTTATTTTATATTTATTAACCAAATCTACTACCTTTTTTGCAATAACCTACTCACACGTTAAAGTTTCTACTGACTTAATTGGTGGAAACTTCCAAACATGTCCATGTCCATATAAATTAAGAGGATTTATTTCATAATGTGATAAATTATTAAAGGTTTTAAGAAAAAAAGTGTTAAAAACAAAACCACAAATGAAGGTGTCTCTTTAGCTAAACGATGCACTTACAATTTAAATCCTACAAAGTTGGCATTTTTATGATTAACATGGTACTTGGAAAAACCGGGATATAATTAATGAAATAGATTCTAATTTTAAAGGTCATTACATTCTGTACTGGACTGACCCAAATCACATTAACTTCTGGGATTGGAGAAAAAGACCCCTGAGCTCTAGTAGAATAAACTGAGCAGTTAAGCTACTGTACCAAAAATAGAAAAGTAATAAATCAACAAAACCTTGATATATGAATACTGGAGTGGCATTTTTTTTTAAACTCAGTATGTCATCATTGTGTTTTTAATAAATGACATTTAATTACATGTCTACAAGCAGTTGAACTTTAAGAGGCAGGATCTGGACAACCTGACCTATACACACTTTTTTGGGTTCTTTTAAAAATGAAGTGAGTTACCAACTCAAGTTTATTACATGATAACTCACGTTAAACAGTATTTTTATTCACCCTATGAATGATACATACCATTGTGTATTAAATGTCAATGTGCACATTCTTGCTTCTCTCCAAGCCATCACCATGGTTCCAAAGGACGCCTTCATGCAGAGCTCATGAAAATAAACACTCCTTACACATGGTACTTGTGTCACCAGTTTATTTTTCTACACATTACGCTTTATAGAACAAGTGCCTCTGATTGAGCTTTGGACTACTCATGTCATTTTCTCCCCAGTTTGTGCATTTCTTCCAAGTTGTGTTTCCTGCACAACTTCAAGACACAAAGGTAGATTAATTGCATTCTGGAACAATGAGACAGGAGAAATGGACTGGCATCCCATCCCGTCTTCAGCAATGCAGTGACCTGTAAAGTTAAACCACTGAAAATCCAACCCTCTATAAAACCAATACCTCACAAACTAAATAATCTAATGACTTTAAAAGGATGAAAATTGTAAATGTGTTCTTACACTAAACCTAAAGTAAAAAATTAATTTATTTTACTGCTAGCAGTTGGCTTCCCTAAACTGCAACCTCTCAAACTCCATCCAAGTATAACAACCCCTTTAATCTACAACTACTGCAGCTGTAACCATTTGATAAGGTTAATAAAAAAGGGCACATTGCAATCTCACTCCCTACACTACAAAAGTGCTTTATCTGTAGCACTACATCCAATACACTTATTTGGGTGCAGTGGTAGCTCTGTGCCTAAGGATCTGCATCTGTGGCTGGAAGGTTGCCGATTCAAATCCTGCAGCCAGCAGAGGAATCCTCCTCCATTGGGCCCCTGAGCGAGGCCCTTAACCCCAACTGCTCCAGGGGTGCTGTACAATGGCTGACGGTGTGCTCTGACCCCATGCTCTTCTCCTTACCCGTGTCTGTGTCTCATTGAGAGCAAGCTGGGGTATGTGAAAAGAAATTCCCAATGCAAGAACTTGTAAAGGGCTAATAAAGTGAAGTTATTACTTCACTTAAAGGCATCAACAAGTACCTCAAGCCAAAAATACTAATAGCAGCACCCAAATTCATTACACAAACCTTGTATACTGGACAACTTAAACTGCTTCTTGGACATTTTCACCGGGAAGGGAATGGAAGACTAAAAGACAAATACATAAAGTAAAACTAAAATTAAACACGCTTTGTAAAATATGAAAGTGTCTCCAGTATGACTCATGGGAGGTGCTGTGAAGAGGACCATTAGCAACAACCAAAGACCAGAGTAAAAAGATAAACCACTTTGTCAACATTACCTCCACACTAGACTAATGCTGTTTAGCAGGGTACTACCTAGTCAACAGGGTATGTAAAATAAAGGTAAAACAAACTTACTACAAAAGTGTGCCTACCCTTGTGAAATGAAATCAAACCAGACAAGCACTCCCCCCCCCCCCCCAGCCTGTAGGTGTAAAAACTCCCCCCCCCCCCCCATCAGAGGTGGCACTGCAAGTCATAGCAGGGGGTGTCCAGTGTGCCTGTTACAACCCCAAGTGTCTCGGGGTGTAACTTTTAGGATTCTGGTTAAGGACTCAGGAAGCATGACAAGTTTTAGTCTAAAAAAAATTTAAATACAAAGACTGGTATGTAGAAAAAGAGCAGTGCCAAAGATAACAAAAAGCTGGATAATAAAGTGAGGGAAAGTGACCATTCTACCAAAACAAAACTCATGTCTTCAGCATCCAACACCCCAGCTACCCTTCACCATCTACCCAAACCCATACAACAAGGCACTCACCTATACTACACTAGTCTCTCATACAACCAACTACATCTGCAAAACATACCCCATAAACATAACTAACCCTTTACACAAATTCATAAGTAAACTACAAACAAAAATAAGCAAAAAACAGCACAAAAGAACACAGAGGTTGATAACACATTAGGGAAACTGCAAAATAAAGGATAAACAAAGTACAAAACATCTCCACAAAGCCAAAGCTATACGAAAAAGCACACAAAGCAAAACAAAAACAGAGAACCAAAGCACAATAAATACCCCTACATTCTGAAGACCACCGAGTTAAATACTGAATAAGCCGAGATCAGATTGGTCAAGTTTCATTGATGTCAAAATGGCAAAGATGGATGAATTAATGAACCAATGGGGAGGGAGTATGGAACTTGTCAAAACAAACCACACAGGGTCAAAACACTACCTTTATAGGACCCATCCAACTGGGGCTCATGAGCTGGAAGCTAAGAGGTCACCCTTCACAAGGACTCTTCCTTCACACTGGACACCATCATATATATATGCATATTCATATTTACACAACTAGTTAAAAAAAAACACCCAGTGGCAAATTTAAAACTCTTCATAAACCCAAAGCAGTATTTCAGTTCTGTGCTTTACACCATCAATGCCTAAATATATACTTTAAAACTCACCTAGATTCTCAAAAAACTGAGTTTAATTATGTGAAAGTAAACCAATACTTGGAACCATAAAACCTCCACTACCTACACCAAATGTACACAGAGTGTAACCTAAATCCCAAGTAGTAAAAAACTGAAACCAAAAACTCATTTAGGGTGTAAAATGTCATGGCACAGCAATGCAGGGAAAAGCAGATCCAGTGCCAGTGTGTATTCAATATAATGAACAGCACCTACAGCCACAATCAACATGCAAGAAACACAAGAACAGATGTGGTACATTTAGTAAGTTTTATTATGATGCCATACAAACAAAAATACATTCAATACAGGAGAACATTGTCTAGCAAAGTACTTACAAATCCACAAAACAGAACACAATCCCCCCCATGACAAAAGTGCTTTCTGTGCAGGTATGAAAAGAGCAACTCAGCTAAACCAATGCCTCTTTTCCCCAAACGAGTGGATAGCATAACTACTCCTTTTATTCATTTCTACTTTAGGGTCTCAATTCAGTTTTACTCTAAAGCCAATGCAAGATTTATGTACATGTGTGCACCCATGCAAATAAATCATTGCTTGACCTTAGACTCTCAAACTCTGCTTTTCAAATGGCCCATAATTTACAAAAATGGTTACCAAGTAACAAAATATACTTTCTCCATTCCCACACCGGAAGTCACTTTGTCTCCTCCTTGCCAGGTGGCTCAGGTGCTAAAGTTACAATCCAAGAGCCAAACAGCAATTACAAGACCAGCATGCAGAGATTCATTTATAGCTTCATGTACCACCTGAACCTCTTTCCACCCTACAAAAGGCCTCCCCCTCATTCTTCGCTTGTCATTAGGAACTTGTACAGCATTTTCAATGCTCCTCTGTGGCCGTTGTCTTCTGAAATCAAAAACGGGCCCACGAGTCTTCTGGCAAATCTTCACAGACAGATCTCAGTCCGCTGCATCTGGGCTCCCATCCTGTTAAAAGGTCCTCTCTCAGCAGCAAAGGCCTGGTCAGCCCCCCAGACAGCAGAGAACCTAAAGAAAAAAAAAACTAGACAGTCCTCTGCACTAGTCAGAAATAGTCCAGTCTACATTCCCACCCCCAACACCCATTTTGACCTCAATGATCAATGTTCAGTGCTACACAATTCCAGAACAAACCCAACAGAAAACCACCCAGAAATGTGTAAAAGCAAAAACCCACAGTACAGGGCTCCTACCACAGGGGAAAAGTCCATCTCCAATATCTGCATTAAAGCATTTCAACATCTGCACACAAGTTCACAAATTCTATCCCAAAACAGAGTTAACAACTTATCCCTTCCCTCAACCCATTTTTTCCTTGCCTGCTTACCAAGGACATAGATCCATTTGCTTGTCCGCCTAGGTCTTCAGCTTGACACAAAAGACAAGAAATTGAAGCAGTTAATGTAGGTTACAAAACCAAATCTCAATCATTAAAAATGCAAGGGTTTCATATTCTCTTACATTTCTCTGATAACAGTATCTTTCATGTCCATTAAAAGAGCAAAAACCGTAAGAAAAGTTTCCTAAATGTACTACACAACTCCCATGCCAACAGCTGTCTAACCAATAAACTCACTGGACTTTATATAACAATATGCAGTCTGCACAAATGTACCTCAAACCAAGATACACCCAGAGTATACCCAAAATGCTCCATCACGCCTCCTAGGAGGGGGAAGAAACTCACCCGTCTTGATCCTCTGATGCTGCTTTTAACTTGCACCCCACTCCTCTGGCAGATCTTCACAAACATCCCAGAGCCCAACCCCATCTGTGCTGCACATTTGGTCATTAAAGATCCTCCCTCTGAAGCACAATCCTGCTCATCTCGTCTGGTAGCACAGAGCCTGAAATGGAGAGAAGGATTTAGACCAAGTCCTCTGCACTTCTTAGAAACAGTCAAGCCAGCATTTCCACTCCCCACATACAGTGCAACACCTATCCAGCACTAACCAACAGCAAAACGCCCTACGGAGAAAACCCCCTAGTCCAGGGCTCTTGCCACAGGATCCACTGCAGCTCCTCCCCAGGGAGGAGAGCAGTTCCTGTGCCAACCCCCATCAAGAGAACCTCAATGCCATCTCCAGCAAGGACTCAACACTGGAGACAGCAGCTGGTGTGCCAAGTCACCATCATACTGCTGTGTATCTAAAGTGATTAGTTACATATGCACTCGTGAAATAAAATCTCATACAAAGCACTAATTCCATCTTCCAGAGCCAGAATGACAGCCAGTCAAATGCACATGAGTATACAGATAGCCCAACCAAACGGGGAGGAAAAATAAGCCAGAAAAAAAAAACACCACTATGACTCAATGTTTAGCACATTAAAGCATCACATCAAGAGCTCAAAGCTAGGCCTAACCCAAAAGCAGCTTGTCAACCTTCAAAAACACTTCTTGCACAAAAAGGACAAATTAAAAATGCATTTGATTTGGACATTAGAGAAACAAGTGAAACTCACCACTGCTCCAGGAACACAATCCTCCTAGATACTTGCTTCACAACTGCTCCAAGATCCATAGGCATCCAGGAAATTTAAGGATAACCTGCAAAACATCTCTTCACTCTCCATTGTTAAAAGCGCAGGACTTCAATACTTGCATCAAATCAAACCGAATGTATCCTTTTAGCCAGCCACTGAGCTCCCCATCAACAGCATGGTGTCATGTACCCATGTGTTAAGACAGTGACTCCTGCAAACTCTCCATCACACAGCAAACAAGTTCAGCAATTCAGGCAGTAACCAAAAAGACAACTATCAGCTTCTCTGTAGTTCTGCTCTTTCAATAGAAGATATCCAAAGAATCTCTGGATTCAGTTCAAAACTCCATCTTAATTGTCACCAACTCGCATACAGTATAAAACAAAGCATTCAAGTACTTCAGATCCCAGGTGCATCCATCTGCAAACATAAGTGACCAGCTCAACTCCTCCCTCAAAATTGAGCTAAAAGCTTCTAGCTTAGATTCTACTGTCCGAAAACCCAGGTAAACAGGGATGACCAAATCCATTTATTGTTGTATTCCATGTAGACAAGACTGTCAAACAAATCCCTCTTTTAAATAAAATTACCCTGGTATTAAGTCAAATTCTCAGTCGTACATCCAATCAGGTAGTGGTTGAAATTCGGGCTTTCTTAACACAGACCTAGAGATGCAGTAATGTGCCTTTTAAAGACCAAATTAAAATTTTGGTTTTACATAAAGAACATTTCAAGGTGCCCGATACTCTTGAGATCCACAGTAGTACGAGAAAACACTGACCATATTCAGTACCAAAGAACTGCAGCCTGGACTGAAAAGGTTTTAAGCTTGAACATTCAAAACTGAAACTCCAAAGCAAAAATAACTCAAAACCAAGTGATGGGCCACAACCAATGGATTTAAACCTTCGAGCCACTACATGCATTCTACCAGCAGGGAGATTACAGCCTGTACACATACAGATCAAACCCTTCATAAAACCAAACTTCACATTCCCCAGTGACTAGAAACTCCTCTGAAAACAAAGGTTCAACAACCACTTTCCCCGAGTTCACACTTTTACAGCCACATCTCCTCTGTCTTGACTGCTGTACAGGATACTCAGGGCAAAACTACACACCATTTTGTATATTATACATCAGTAACAAACTTGTACATGGAACAAAAAAAAAAAACACTGTAGCAGTTGCAATTGTTTAAAAGAAAAACGAGAGTCCTCTAACAAAAGCATTAGTTTTCATGCAGCCCTCCCTTTTCACAAAGCACAGCACGCATCCACTTCCAGACAGGTGGAAACTCATCCCTCCCCTTTCTGCACTAAAACAGACAACCTTACTTTCAATGAAAACATTTTGGTTTTAGGGCAACTTAATCCTTACAATGAACCACATCTGCAAGTTACTCAGATGGAGATTTAGACTTGATCCTCTGCACGTTTTAGAAACATTCAAGACATTTTCACAGCCAACTTTGTTCATTCAAGACAAGCCAACAGGATAACCGCCAGTCCAGGGCTCAGGTGCAGTGCCTGTGCCACCACCCATCAACAGAACCTGGCTGACATGACAAGGAGTCTGCTGGTGTGCCAAGTCTCTTATATTGCAGTGATTTACTTCGAAACGCACCCATGAAATCAATCTTTCAAAGCCAGAAAGACAACTATTACCAAGAAAAATAGACCAACAGTTACATTTTGCACTTTTAGTCTGTTGAGCTTAAGGAAGCTTAAATTGCCCACAAAGTCACAAACATGAGCCACATCCAAAATTGAAAAGGCATTTAAACATTTTGTATAAACTTGTTTCCTAATTATAAAAGAGCCAGTAGCTTTACACTAGTTGTCAATTTCAGCTGTGACTCTGGACTCATGTATTCACCAAAACATGACTGACACAGAATTAGGCGATGCACCTAGACAGGTTTTCTGCCTTGCACACGGACAGAACTGCAGAGTCCGGTAAAACCAGAGGCGAGGACGTATGCATTTTTATTAACGTGTGGTGCAACAACGCATCTACCATCACAAAACACTGCTCAGCCACTCTAGAGAGTTTCAATAATCTGCTGAGGGCATTTACAACTTATCACCATCTACGTCCCCCCCCCCCCCCAGCTCAAATGACAAGGAAGCACTAAAAGTACTATACACTGCTCACATCAGTCTCTCCTCCCCACATACAGTAAACTGTGCAGGCAAGCAAAACTAGCAGTCAGAATGGCAGCCACACAGGGATCACACACAGACATACAGGAAAATGCATTAGTCACTAGCTACATCAAGACGTGCTGGAAGTGGAACACTCAAAAGAAGTGAACTTTTTCTAAACCAAAACCATAGAGGTTCACAACCTAATCAAAGCAAGGTATGAAACATTCAAATTAGGCAATAAATCAAAACTCAAGTCAGCCGGGATCAATCTAAAGAAAGGTATTAAACATGCAAAAAACACTTAAAAATTAGAGGAACACTTCAGCACTCATGACCCAACACATGTGGGACGGTATAGACTACGAAAGAAAGAACATCTGTGCACCTGCCCATGATGCCTCCCTGCACAACAAGCTCAACACCTTTTACACTCAGTTCAAATCCACTCAACAGAACTGCACCCTCCGCGACCGACCAGGTGCTCTCACTGTCTGCAAATGTGGAGGAGATCTCTGCTAAAAGTGAACGTGCACAAGGCCCAATATCATTCCCAGTTCCATGCTCAGAACCTAAACCAATCAACTGCCAAGTGTATTCAGACATTTTCAGCATGTCTTGGGGCCAAGCTGTAGTCCCAACCTGCTTCAAGACAACCACCATCATCCGAATACCAAAGAAAACCACAGTAACATGCCTTAATGACTACCACACGGTGGCGCCGACAACCATCATGGTAAAGTGCTTCAAGGGCTGGTCATGGGGCACATTAAGGACACCATTCCCGACACTAGACCCGTACCAACAGATCCACAGATGACAGTCTTCATTGCCATACACACTGCCCTATCCCATCTGGATTAAAAAAAACAAACAAACATTCACCAACTTCAGCTCAGCTTTTAACATCATTCCAGAAAAAAGAAACTCGGTACACTGGGTCTCAATACCATCCTCTGCAATGGGATTTGGGACTTTGACAGGCAGACCACAGGCTGTCAGGCTTGGAAACCACACCTCCAGCACACAAACTCGGAACACTGGGGTTCCCCAGGGGTGTGTGCCAAGTCCATTGTCCACCTATCTGATTAAGAAAGCACAACAGAGCCTGTATTTCCAAAGACAGTTGAAGAAGGCCAAGATGTCCCCAGAACCTCACCAACTTATACAGATGCACAACAGACAGTACACTAACAGGTTGCATCTGCAGTGTTGCCGACCACAAAGCCCTACAGCAGGTGGTGAAAACTGCCCAGTCCATCTATGACAGACTGTGCTTGAGGAAAGCTCCAAGCAAAGACTCCACACACCCAAGCAAGAAGAGCGTTTGACCTTCTACCAGCCAGAAATCGGTACTGGAGCACTCAGGCCCAGATTACCAAACTCAATTTTTACCCCCACACTATTAAACTGCCAGCCTCTCACCCATGATCTGAACCCTCACTGTACCTTCTCTTAAAGCTCAAACACACATTGAAATCGACCTCAACCTCACTCCCCATAACTTTAGATCCATAGTTGATGCATGATTTTGCACATTGCTTCTTTTTTGTACTACTTACCATCCGAGGATAGTTATATAGCATTTTACACCATATACCTCTATATGAGTATAATGACCAACTTGAACATCTCTACACTTTCCCAAATCAAAGAACAGAAACTAAAAAGGACACAACTCACCAATGCCCTGCATGACTACCTTTGCATGTGTTCCTACATCCACAGCTACCCAGCAGATTCAGCAAGGGCAGCTTCAAACCCCTCCTTGCTTTCTGGTGTTCCATCTGCAGGACTTCAATACTCACAGAAAGGAATTGGATCACACTCCCGATGCCTTTCAGACAGCCAATACTGTTCCATGTCTGCATTCAGGTGGGAAGGGACTGGGGAGCACCCATCATGGCATTCCACTCTAAAAACAAAACAAGTCATTCATACCACTCAGCACCACCATGGTCTAGCCTTATTGAGAGAGGCTGTTCTGTAAACAATTGACCAAGATACTGATACTCTTCTCTTGAGACCAGGGGCTGAAAACCATCCCAACTCTGACAGCTGCCTCTCAGTGCACCAACTGTAAGGACAAAACACAAAATGTCCATTTCCCTCCTCCACACAACATTAAAAGCTCTCCTCACACTGACCTGCATCTCTCCTCTACTTACCTTCAACTCACCTTGTTCACTGAGGGAAGCCCAAGTCCACTTCCCAACCAGTAACACACCTTGCTCCCCACGGAGACAGATCTGGGAAAACAGCACCTTGTGGAAAATAAAGAAAAATCAGAACCCCCCCCATTCAATCATTTTTGACATTGATGCCAAAAAGATCAAACAAGGATAACATCTTAAACAACTATTTGAAAACCTATACTAAAAATGCAAGATGAGTTAGGAGTAAACTAAATCAGGCAGTGGGATAAAAAGTTTATTCATCACCAGTATTTACACTTTTCCATTCTGCTGGAATGCGCATGTAGAGTCACAGGTTCTTGCAGAAATATCACCTTAACTTCAGCTGACCAAATGCAGGCTCCTTGCCCCAGAGCTGGGCAATCTTGTAGGTTGGCATCACACTCGCATGAGGTGAGGGACCGATACATCTGCAAACAATGAAACCAATGAAAACAAATCAAGTTCAGTAAGAAGGCAGCCTTCATCTCCCTTTATACTACCGACAGCCAACTTCCAGGGAAGCTCGTGACCCTTTTGAATTACTACATCTGACAGGTGTCGCCAGGTCACTGGAATATGCATGTAGTGTAAAAAATTTATTCATCAGCTTAATCCTTCCTTTAACCGTGACTGATCACAACTGACCCCAACCTCAAATACTCATCTCACTGACCCAAAGATACAAAACCCAAATTGTTCTTGCTTCTCTTCCAAGATCAGTTAAAATGAAAGACTATCAAATACTCAGTTCTCCATGAAATGAACTAAAGACAAGGCTTTCATATTGTCCCACATTCCTCCAACCCAGATATTAGGGTCTTTCAAGTCCATTGTAAGTGCAAAACTAAGTAGGCAAAAGAAAAAGTTGGATCTACCATGTACTACACCATTGCTGCAACTCCTATGCACATGCCAAAGGTTGCCTGCCCAATATACTCTATGTAGCCAAATGAACCAACATAGCCAGAGTACCCAAATGTACCCAATGAAAAATGAAGTACCCCTTGTAACCAGTATTCTCAAGATGAACCATCTCTCTTACTGGGTAGAAAGACTCGCTACACCCACTCACCTGACTAGATCCTCTGATGTTACCATTGACTTTCAGCCTTTGAACAAGCACCCCATTCCTCCAGCAGATCTTGCTAAAGATCCCAGAGACCAGCCCCATCTGTACTCCACTCCTGGTGATGAAAGGTCATCCGTCTGGGAGCAAAGGTCTGGTCAACCCTTCCGGCAGCATAAAACCTAGTAGACCGTTTTGGCATGATCCTCTGCACTTGGAGAACCACAAGAACATTTACTCCCAGTTCCAGTTTTGTACTAAACTTGTAAAGTGTTTATGGTGCAGCATCTGTCCAGGATAAAACAGGAAAACACCCTGCAGAGAGCCAAGAGAAAACCCCCAGTCAAGGGCTCTTGCCACAGGGGAGGGATCCAGTGCGGTTCCTCCCCTGTGAGGAGAGCAGTTCCTGTGCCAACACCCATCACGAGTACCTGGTCGGAACCAGCAAGGAGTCTACAGTAGAGGAGGCTGTTGGTGTGCCACATCAACATTGTACTACTGTGCATCTAAACTGATTTATTTACATGTGTGCACCCATGAAATAAATCCGATGCAAAGCAGTAATTGTCTTACAGAGCCAGAATGGACAGCCAGTCAAGTGCACATTAGTATAGAAATGCCCCAACCAAGCAGGGAGGAAAAATTACCCAGAAAAAAGCTTCACCTCTA
This sequence comes from Lepisosteus platostomus, assembly GCF_059453375.1. NCBI lineage: Eukaryota > Metazoa > Chordata > Actinopteri > Semionotiformes > Lepisosteidae > Lepisosteus > Lepisosteus platostomus. The sequence continues at coordinate 45,884,073 of NC_142622.1, read as the reverse complement.
GAAACATAGTGTAAGTATTCAGCATGTTAAAGTCTGACATTATCCACCAGAATTGGTCCAAAAACTAAACACTAAATGGTTATATAGCATCAAGTTTGCTATGGATAAGGTTAGACAGGAAAGTGAAACTCACCTCTGCTCCAGGGACATGTCCTCCATTACACCACCTTTGCACCTGCTCCAAGATCCATGTGCATCCAGGAATTTCAAGGACTGCTTGCAGCACCTCTTCACTTTCTACTGTTCAAACCACAGAAGTCATTACATACCAATGGGCATCAACCGGTCACACAGCTGGTATCCAGTGAGCTTCCTCTGAGCAGGGTTCTCCAAGCCTGTCACTGCACTGTGCATTCACCAGGAACTGCGGAGCACTGATTGAACTATAATCAAATGCACAGATCTGCATCACTGCTGACCCATCTCAGGAAAAACAGCTAAACTTCCACCTCCTCTACTTACCTTCAAACCCACCTATACTAGGCCTCAAGAGTGCACCGATTGGAGTGAGAGCAAATAACATATCCACACCGAAGATGAGGGTTACGGCCCAAGAACATCAGCCAGTAGGATGATTGGTTTACCCACCACTCTTTCCACCTTATTCAGAGGCTCGGGACTTTCTGTAGATGAGAACTTGAAGCAGGTGGATCACCTCACCTTACTCAGGACGAAGCTAGCCTCCTCTCTTCTGAGGTGGACCATCATGCAACATGGCATCATGGACACAGACACCACTAACATTGACAGTTCTGGATCTTGTTGCAATACCCCAGGCCAGTTCTCACGCTGGACTTAGATGCTGTTGCCTCACTTGAGATTAGCTTGGATACTGGCTGAAACCAGAAATGAAAATTATTCAAAATCTGTCAAAAGACAAAAAGGTAGAAAATTTGAGAACCAAACTAAAAACCTTTAGCTTAACCAACTGACCAAGATACATGTTACCAAACCTATTTACAGTAGTTCATGTAGACGTATTGCACATTCAAGCACAACCTATCCTTAAAATCCAACCACCACTACCAAAAAACAGAATTGATTATGCATACAAAGTTGCATATCCAAATAAAATGGTACTTGAAATTCAGTCTTTTTAAAGAGACCCTAAAAGTGTATACCTAGTGCAGCAGAACCTTTGCCTTAAACTTCATTTGAGCCAAGCCGCTTCTGGTTTTGCAAAAAAAAATCCAAAACACCAAGGATCCACAGCAGTATGAAATCAAAACACTCCATCTTCAGTACCAAACAGCTACAGCCTTAACTGAGGTGAGAAGGCTTTAGAGCTTAAACACTTTAAACTGAAACAAAAGCGCGCAGTACTCAAAACCGATTGATAGGGCACCAAGTGGACTGAAGTCTTCAAGCTGCATCATGCACTCGACTATCATGGAGATAACACTTTGAACACATACTGATGAACCCATGGTCAAACTAAGACTCACGTTCCCCAATGACTAGAAGCACCTTTAAAAAGGCTTTCTGAAAGATCAACAGAACCACTTAACCAAGCTTCACAGCCAGTTTTACACCAATAACAGTTTGTGCTCATTGGTACACATCCAGTATAAGAAAGTCCTCAGACAGTCTTCATGCAGCTCTCTCCCTCACAAGGCACAGTACACAACCACTTCCAAATCAGCTGGAAACTCACTCCTTTGTGCACTAAACCTCTGACAGGATTGATTGTGGTGGACATTCACAAAAGACAGTCTCAGTGGGTAATCAGGAAGACGCCATACTCAGCTTAGTTCCCCCTTTAGTTTACTCAATTCACTTTAAAATTTCCAATGTAAGATTTAGATACATGTGTGCACCCATGAAATAAATCTTACATACTGACAATTCTCTAATTTTCCAGTCATACCAAACAATTTTGCCAAATCCTCCCCAGTGCTTGCACAACACTTTCAGTATTTGACTTCCGTCCCCTGATTAACCAGTACTTATGCTACAGTGACACTTTACCATTAAGGCTAAAAAACCATCAAAGCACCCCAGCAGCTGCAGGCTACATAATCAGAGTCTCCTCTTACCTGGACTAAAGTCAACTTTGGCTCAACCAGCCAGGTGGCTCAGGTACTCCTGGGAACAGCCATCAAAAGGCTGGTGTGCAGAGCACCAGTCGGAAAAGAAAGCCTCTCCTACCTTTGAAGGTGGTTCAAGCCCACAGCTGCCCCACACAACCTCTGCAGTGTCTACTCTTGAGTGGTAAGGAACTCGCTGATCTGACTGGGTCTCCCGACATGGTATTTCACTGTTTGAACCCATCTCCAAGGAGTCTCAAGAGGAGGAGGCTGCTGGTGCTACAATTGCTTAAGCAAGAAACATCACCAAAACAAACGCCTACAGAAAAAAAGCCTGCAGTTCAACAGGAAGCTAAACTTGCCCAGTGAATCCCAAAACTAAGCCTAGTATAAAACTGAAAAGGCATTGCATTTGGAATTTGCTAGAAAAGACACTTAAAACAAGATACTTTTAATCAAACACTATAGTTTGATATTTCCATTGTCCTTGATTTGGGAAAGGGTAGAGAACCACAGTCCCAAGATGCAAAGTGCCAAAACTCAATGAGTGGACAATGTTCTCCACAACCTCCCACGTGTTCAATATTCACAGAACATTCCCGATATCCATTCAGACGGCCAATACGGTTCAATGGATTCTCATCTCCAAACAAGACGTCCATCAGCACTGTTTGCATTCAGGTGGGCAGGGACTGGGGAGTGCCAATCAAAGCATTCCACTCTAAATAAAAAAACATTCTAGAGTCACTCGTACCCCTCAGCACCACTGTGGTCTAGCCACATTGAGAGGCTGTTCTGTGAACAAATAACCAGGATACCACTCTTCTCTTGAGACCAGGAGCTAGAAACCTCAATAGCATCCTTTCTCCAGTGACCATCCTCATCTTCAACCACTGTAAAAGCAGCAAGACTAACCACTCCCATCCTCCACACAGAGGGGACCAGGATGTGCTGTGCAGACTGCTCCCAACTTTAAAAGCTCTCCTCACACTGACCTGAATCTCCCCTTTTCTTACCTTCAGCTCACATTGTTCACTCGGCACAGCCCAAGTTCACCAGCAGTAATGCTCCCTACTCCCCAGTCTGACAGCCGTGACCTGCTCATTGGAATACAGTGTAAAAAGTATATAATCACTACACAGATCCTTAAATTCCTGGTGGAGCCATCTCAAATGCATACACTTCAACATAACCCCAACCTTAAATACTGGTCTCTCCCTGACCCAAACAATTGTTCTGGCTTGCTTACTCCAGAAATTCTTGTATCAAAACACTGGCTTGAATACTGAAGATGACCACTAACAGACTGCAAGTTAAAATTGGTTTCAAAATCAAAGACTCAGTTCTCCATGCAGTAAACTAAAGATAAGGCATGGCTTTCAGATTGTCCTGCATCTCTAACCTGATAACCATCTTTCAAGTCCAAAAAAATAGCCAAGAGTAACAGGAGTTTACACACTATGCTACATGTCCCATGCACATGCCAAAAGTCATCTGCCCAATATACACCATACATCAGTCTACACAATTGTACGTGAACCCAGAGTATCCGGGTGTATGTACTGCACCCAATGAAAACTTTACCCATGTAGCTAGTGTACACATTGTAGTCAAACCTGGATCGTCTGATGTCAATGACATTCAGACTTGGAACAAGCTCCCTACTCCTCCAGTAGACCTTCACAGAAAGAGACCGGCCCCATCTGCGCTCCACTCCTGGAGATGAAAGGTCCTCCCTCAGGAGCACAAGCCTTCTCATCCCTACTGGCAGCAGAGAGCCTGAAATGGAGAGAAGGATTTAACCCAAGTCCTCTACCTTTATTAGAAACAGTCAACCCTGCATTTTCACTACCAACAGGGTCCAAGTCAAACCAACAGGACAACACCCTGCAGAGAGCAAAGAAAATCCTCCAGTCCACTGTCGTGCCACAGGGGGGCAAGTGCAGTTCCTGTGCAAACACCCATCAAGAGAACCTGGCTGACATGCTGTCTCCTCAGAGCTGTAACCAGCCAGGAGTTCGATTCATCAGGTCACAATTGAACTAAAGTATATCCAAAGTGATTCATTTACATGTGTGCACCCATGAAATAGATCACATACAAAAGCACTAAATTAGTCTTTGAGAGCCAGAATGACAGCCAGTCAAGTGCACGTCAGTGCCTCACTCAATCAAGGAGCAAACCCAAAAGACAGACTAGACAAATCAAAGCTACACCTAATTTCTAAATGGATAGCATGTTAGCAATGAGGTCCAAGAGTTTAACACTAAGCCTACAACAAAAGTACCTTTTCCTCCATTATAACATTTTTGCAAATGATGGGGTCATTTGATAAAATTTGGACTAAGCAACATGAAAGATACCCAAATGTGAAACACACACCAATACCAAATGGTTAGAGAGATTTAAAATTTGGTTTGGATTAGGTTAGACAGGAGAAGAGTTGGTACAGTGTCCTCCTAGACAATAACTGCAACTGCTCCAAGATGCATGCATCCAGGAAATTTAAGGACAGCTTGCAGCATATCTTAGCTCTCCCATTTAAAGTGCAGAACTTCAATACTCACAGTAAGGCATCAACAGGTCACACAGCTGGCATCCTTTCGGCCAGTCCATAAGCTTCCTCAAACAGGATTCTCCGGGCCTGTCACTCCACACCGTGCATACGGCTGGCCAGGGACTGGGAAGCAAATCACGGCTGACCAAATGCACAAAGTTTGACTTGCACCTCCCCTCTACTTGCCTTCAAACTCACCATTACCTTGGCCACATGGGTGCACTGTTTGGGTTAGGATCAATAATCAGATCAGCATTGAAGTTGCAGGTTATAGGTTAGGGTCAGGAATTTCAGGTAGTGGGATGACTGGTTTACAGTATGCAGAGTCCTGACAATTTCAGCTGATGGGGGGGGGGGGGGGGGGGGGAAAGTGAGCAGATACATCACCTCAGCTTTATCCATCCAATTCGTTACCTCTTCTTAGACCTGGAGCACATGCAGTGATCAATAGCCACTCCTACAAACTGACCTTGGTAGCTCTGTGATGGACAGTCATGCAGTTACTGAACTCACCTTTCAGCTATAGTTCCTCCATTGACACAGCAGACTTCCAGGGAAGATCTTGTTGTAATACACCATGGTTGTCACCAGCAAAGTTTAAATTTACAAAGTTCAGTGCATCCATCTCAAAACAAATTGACTCAAGTCCACCTTGAACCTTGACTGATCAGAGCCTATTCTTAAAACATTGGCCTCTTACTGGCCCAAATAAAGGAAACCCAAATTCCTTGCACTGTTCATCCAAGATACAGATGCTCTTGCTACAAGCAGATGACAGGATACTGACTGAAACGGGTTAAAACATTTATCAAAAGCAAGAACATTTGTAAAACAAAGCTAACATTCTCTAGCTACATTTAAAAACAAAAAGTCTCATTAAAACACTAAATGTCATCCACTACATTTACTGCAGAACCAGCTATTTTTCCTTAACCTAAAAGGATTTTCAGCTTAATGTAAAACCAGATTTACAACTTTTCCAAAAAAGTCACCTTCCACAGTAAGTGACCAAACACATTGATAGACCACTGTAAAAGGATTAAAGGCTTCCGTCAGACCAGGAAGATTACAGCTTGTATAAAATCCAAATCAAGCCACTTATAAAACTAAACTCCACATTGCAAAGTGACTAGACACGCCTACAAATGTGTTCTAAAAGATCGAGATCCACAGTCGTAAGAAAGACCAAAGCACTAATCATGTTCAGCACCAAACAGCTGCAGCCCAGACTGAAAAGGTTTTAGAGCTTAAACATTCAGAACACTTGCAACTCAAAAGCACAAATAACACTCAACCTAGTGATAGGCCACAACCAATGAAACCTTTCAGCCACTCCATGCATTCTATGAACAGAGATTACAGCCTGTATACATACAGATCAAACCCTTCATAAAAGCAAGTCTCACATCCACAATGACTAGAAACACCACCTTTACCACCACAGCTCCTGTGTATTGACTGTTGTACAGGATACTAATAAACTGAATGAAACAAAGCCACAAAACTCCAAACCTATTAATATACCACTGTTAAAGGATTAACAGATCACTAAAACAAAACACTTGATTTTCATCTAATAAAAGCTCAGGGCTGCAGTAAATGTGACTACACTGGCTTACAAACAAACCTAGAAATATTTAGATTAAAAACTCAAAAGAAGCCAGTAAACTTACCTACCACAGTACTACCAACATTTTAAAAGTCAAAAACTACCACAAATCACAGGAGCTCCTTCACCTGCTGCAGCTGGGAACACACTGGCTCCAGGGATGCCTTATAAAACTCCTCAGGGAGATCAACAGGAGCCAATCCCAACTTGTGATCAGGTCCCACCTCCACACCCCCACTGTTTCCAATTCAACACAACTGCTTCCAATGACTAAACAAGCATTTACCACTTCATCTGTTAATCAGAAGACATTACAATCAGCCATAGAGAACTATCCCACCACTACTTATCCATTAGGTATCAATTGGTTCTCAAACAAAAGAAAAAGTAACTTTTTAAAAAGAGTGGAGGAACAAATAACCATGCGTTCAGTTTGGGAAGACTGGAGAAAGGTATGATATCTGAAACATACTTGAAGTAAAACAGAAATATTAACCAGTACAGACAATGATTCATTTGCATATACAACTAAAATACAAAAGCACTTTCTGGTCACAAGAATTTGCATGGAAACTGGTGAGCAAGAGACTAGGATAGAGGTCTTATGTCTGAAAACGTCCTTATTTGGAGGGAGCACAGTACTACACACTTGATCCAAACCAGTTTTAAAATGATAAAATGCATATAGAACCAAGAGATTCGAGCCCGAGGTATCCATTCACCTTGAGAGCTCCCATCTCTTACCACTATATGGGTACAGAGCAACATACAGGTTCTGCTAACAGACTCCATCACAGATAAGTACAACAGACTACTGCATGTTGTCACACTCTCAAAAGTAAAAGTAGCCAAGAGAAAAATGTTGAGTTTCTTGATGTACCGCACAGAATGTTCCAACTCCCATGGACATGCCAAGAATTACTTGTTGTTTGTGAAAAGAAAAAGGGAAAATTCATCTCCCACAGCAGTGTAATACAACTTGAAGCCAAGCTAGAACACTCATTTTAACAAATATGTAACCAATTACCATATGCACCAGAATGAACCCAAATGTATCACAGACTCAAATATACAATGTAACAGATTAATCAAAGTGTACACAATGTACCCACAGTACTCAATTGAACATAGTATGCACCAATGTACCCCAATATACTTGAAAGTAACCAAATAAACCCTTATGTATGAAGTCTCTCCTCCTGGATGGAAACTCATCTCATCCTCTCACCTGACTATCTTCACCCCCAAATATGACTTCCAGTTTTGAAACAAGCACCCCACACCTCCAGCAGATCTTGACAGAAAGATGCCAGGTACCAGCTCCACCTGTGCTACATGCCTGGTGATGAAAGGTCTTCCTTCTGGACCCAAGCCCTGGTCAACCCTTCCGACAGCAGAGAGCCTGAAATGGAGAAAAGATTAAGACCATTCTCTGCACTTGTTAGAAACAGTAAGGAAGCTCAACCCCAGATCCAGGTTTGTAATGAGCTTCCAAAATATTCAATGTAGCACCAAACCAGGACAAACCCAACAAGGAAACAGTGTAGAGAGCAGAGGAAAAACCCCAGTCCAGGTCTTTCCACAGGGAAAGGATCCAGTGCAGTTCCTCTCCTATAAAGAGAGCAGTTCCTGTGCTTACACCCATCAAGAGAACCTGGCTGACATGCTGTCTCCTCAGAGCCTCAACCAGCAAGGAGTCTGCAGTGGAGGAGGCTGCTGGTGTGCAGGGTCACTGTTGTACTGCAGTGTATAAAAAGCAATTTACTTACATGTGTGCACCCATGAAATAAATCACATACAATGCAGTAATTCAGTCTTTGAGTCAGAATGACAGCCAGTCAAGTGCATGACAGTGTGGGAGAGCTCCAACCAAGCAGGGAACAAACCCAGAAAGAAAGCCAAAAAGGTTTAACACATTAAAAACCATGACATTTGCAGACAAAGATATCCAAGAGCTTAACTTGGACTATGCCAAAATGGACTTTTCATCCTTCAGAAGAAAGGATAACATATACAAAATTAAGGGGTCACAGATCTGGAGTAGGTTAAGGAAAAATTGAAGGGGGGTGGGGGGGTGGGGAGTGAAACCCACCTCAGCTCCAGGGACAGTGGACACTACCCTTCCACCTGCTCCAACATCCATGGGCATCCAGGAAGCCTAAGGACAGCTTGCAACACCTCTTCACTTTCCCCACTGTTCAAAGCACAGGACTTCCATACTCACAAATGGACAACAAGTCACAAAGCTGGTATCCTTTTAGTCAGCCAGTGAGCTCCCTCTGAACAGGATTCACCAACCTTGTTTCTTCACACTGTAGATTCATCTTGCCAGGGATTGGGGAACTCAATCATTGGATTAAAACCAATTAAACAATCAGCACCAGTGTTGACCAACCTCACAAAGATCTTGACCTGCACCTCCCTTCTACTTACCTTCAAACTCCCCTTTACCTTGGCCACAAGAGTGCACTTGAGTTAAGAGCAATAATTGGATCAGCATTGAAGATGCTGGGCTGGGCTGATTGGATTACTGACCAGCGTTTCCTGCAAACTGCCCATCACAGAGCAGCCAAGGTCAGAGATTCAGACAATAGCTGAAATAGGCACGGCCTTCTGCTTCCTCAACATTCTTCCTTTAACACAGCAGACATCCAGGGAAATTGGATCCTTTTGCAATATCCATTAATGGTTGTCAGCGGCTCACTGGAATTAACATGCAGAACCAAACAAAAACAATGAATCCAAAAAGTCCAGTTTCAAATTCAGTGCATCCATCTCAAAACATACAGATGGATTCAACTCCACCCCAGTCCTGATGGATCACTGATCCGAACCTTCACTGCTGGCTCCTTACTGGTTGAAAAAGGAAAAAACAAAAACAAATCCTTGCCCTGCTCACCCAGAAAATAGATACCCTTGCTTCTCTTCCTTGACATTAGCTTGCAAGCTTCTTAGGCAAGAGACTAGAATTCTTCACCTTAGCTTCCCCCTCCCCACAAATACTCAGATCTTCAAGTCAGTTTACAGAAGTTTAACATTCCTAAAGCAATGGAAAATAAAATACTCAATTCCATTGACCCCCCCCCCCAATGTGGGCATGGGGTATATAAGCACAATGTACACCTAAATAAAAAGTACCAGCACATCTACAGAAAACCAGTACCAAGCTTACAGTACAAAGAAATTTGGCAAAGTTGTATACCCCATCAAATAGTGGTGGACAATGCTTTTTTTTTTTTTTAAAAAAAAAGCAAGCATCAACACACCCCAAGAGGTGCGGTAAGTTTTGTATAAAAATGCCCCCCCCCCCCTCCAAAAAAAAAAAAAAAGACCAAACACACTAACCATCTTCAGTACCAACAGCAGCAGCCTTGATTGGAGCTCCATAAGAGGGGAAAGGTTTGAGCTTTAACACTTCAAATTGATTTCAGGCTTCCAGCCACAGCATGCTCTCTACCATTAGGGAGATTACAGCTTGTACATATACAGAACAAGCCATTGGTAAAACTAAGCTTCACATTCCCTAATCAAGGGAATCAAATGTTCTAAAAGGTGTAAAAATAGGAATAGTTTACTACCATAGTATCCTGTATGGTCACAGGTCAATACGCAGGAGCCAAGGGAAAAATGTGCTCCTGTTTAAACTGGCTTACTACTTCCTAGGTTTCCATACTGCTCTCTCCCTTCTCACAAGAGAATACATACCACTTCCACTCCCTCCACTTTCTGTACTTAACCTCACAACATTGCTTTTAGTGTAGGAAATTGGAAACAGAGCCTCACTGGGCTAAATCATGAAGTCCACCTTACACTAAATGGAGCATAGGTTTTTGCATTTTTAACTTTAATTCAGTTCAAAATTTCAGTCAATGTAAGATTTAGTTACACGTGTGCACCCATGAAATAAATCTTACATACTACCAAGTCTCTATTTTCCTGTGGTACCATAAGCAAAATAATTTATGGAAATCATTCAGTATTGATTTACCACTTTATCCTTTAAGCTAGAAAAGGAATGAAGCCCAGCAGCTTCAACGAAACAAAGGCTTTAAAAATCAGGGTCCCCTCCTGCCTGTCGGCAACAGTCAGCTATGGCTCAACCAGCAAGGTGGCTCAAGTGCTCCTAGAAATAGCCATGTCAAGGCTGGTGTGCAGAGTGGCAGTCTGAACAGAAAGCCACTCCTACCTTTGAAAGAGGCTCAAGTAATGTCAAGCCCAGAGCTGCCCCCACACAATCTCCCCTAGTCTGTACTCCTGGGTGGCAGAAAACTCAATGAGCAGCTCTGACTGGGTACCCCAACACTCCTGTTGTCAGTTTAGAAACACTTAACTCCTCCAGCAGATCTTGACAGAAGAGAAAGCACCATTTCTATAGTTTGCCACATCTGCACATTCAAGGCAAATAAAGGTCATCCCTTTGGGAGCAAAGGCCTGGTCAACCCTTCCGACAGCAGAACCTGAAGTGGAGATTTAGATATGATCCTCTGCACTTGGAAACTGTAAGAATTTTTACTCTCGGTTCCATACTATACATATCAGTATATAGTGCAGCGCACAGAAGTTGAGGGAAAAAAAAAACCTACACCTCAAATTAAACATGATAGAAAATCAACAGAAGGCTTCCAAAACTAACAGTAGGCCAATTCTTAAGGGAAAAAGGAATCACTTCATTAATACTCACATACTGGTTTTAAAAAGCCACATGTACACAGAAAACTAATCTTTAACCTACTCTACATAAACAGGATACAAGAGTAAAACTCACCTCCTTCTAGACACTACCTTTGCAACTGCTTAAGATTTATGGGCATCCATAATATTCAAGGACTGCTTGCAGCACATCTTCACCTTCCACTGTTAAAAACACAAGACTTCAATACTTACAGGTGGGCATCAACAGGTCACACAGTCAGTATCCTTTTAGCCAGCCAGTGAGCTTCCTCTGAACAATTCTCCAAGCCCTCACTCCACACTGTGCATTCAGATAGCCAGGGAATGAGAAGCTCTGAGTATTGCAGTGTAGTGTAGTTTAATTCACAGAAACAATCAGAACCACTGCTGACCAGCCTTATAAAAAGCCGTTCTGTGCAAGAAGCCTAAGGTTTACACACACTGTTCCAACAAAATCTCAGCTGGAAACTCCACCAGCATCCTCTCTCAAGTGAATGTGCTCATTGTCGCCATCTGCCTCTCAGAATGGCACCTGAAAGAGACAAGGGTAGCAAAACAGTGATGACCACTCCACTCCCACAGAAAGAGGACCAGAGCAAGTGCCATGCAAACTTCTCCCAGCCTTAAAAGCTCACCATGTTCACTGAGGGAAGCCTCAAGACCACAAGCAGCAGCACAGTTTTCTACAGTCCAGCAGAGACTGGAACACCAGCATGTTGAACAGAGTAGGGTCTTCACTGATGTTTCAGTGAAAGTGCCAAGTCAGGATATAAAGCCTCTTTCTTATTGCTGGTATGAGCTCTAGAGAAGAGATTATAGTATTTACCAACAAGAGTTTCATACACTAAAATCAGACAAATGTTGGAAAACTAAGAGTATGTCTAAACCAAAAGCAGATAGGGACTTCCCCCCATACTCTCAAGCATTTACATTTCATGAAGTTCTTAAAAACACATCTATGAAAAGCATTACAATTCTACAACTCTTGATTAAAAAAAGCATAGCAAAATCACTTACCTTATACAGTAATAACACTAAAAACTAATAACCACCACTCTAATAACATAAAGCCTCTCTTTTACCTGCTATAGTAAAAGACAAAGAGAGCCCAGACACCAACCCTCCTGGACTGCCTTGTTATAAGCCTCATGATGACCTCACGGCTGTAGCTAATTCACCAGGGGCCAATCCCAACGGCTCCTCAAAGGGCCACTACCAAACCCCCACCGCTTCTAATACAACACACACCTGCTTCCAACGACCAAACAAGCATTAGCCAGCTAACCTATTGATCTCTTCATCCCAAAGCCAAATTAATTTCCAAATTACCACCAAGAACACTCGTTAAATAGCACCCTGCTCCTGTTATTCAATTAGTTGCAGTTTCTTAGTGATTAAACCACCTTTTTTAGCCCTGCAATTCCATTCATAAATAGTAAAAGGTGACTTGAAGCCAAACTGCAAATTATTCAAGATCCTTAAAGTGTCCTTAACATAATTCAAAATGTTCAAAGTGTATATATATATATCCATACTGTATGTCACATATATAAACACAACACAGTTCATTGTGTAACCAAACATAACTGCAACCTTGTCATTAACTTTTATTCGGTCAAAACAATCATTAATCACAAGAAAAAAAATACAAAATCACAAAAAATGACACTCCTACACTCCTGAAAAAATAAAAACAGTTAATTTATATGACAAATGAACATGGTGGAAGTACAATAAGTAATGGTTGGGCTCTTAAATGTCACATTTATATCTGCAGATGCCTAGAAACTCATCTCTCCTACATATGTGTGTGTTTACAAGGCTGTTTTTTATTCAAGACAGTTTATTTCTTATATACACAAGTGGAATTAAATCCTTATTCACATGTATGGTCCTATAAAAAGACATTAAGGAACACCCCTTTTAACTGTGGGTTAAACCTGTTTCACAGCCACTACGACTGTCACCTGTGGATGCTTTACCATTCTCTGTTTTTGCTACATTCCATGGGGGAGGTGCCAGCCTGGCTCAGGGTATAAAACAGAGGACTCCCTTTGCTCCTGTTTCCATTCAGTGGTTCAGAACAGGGGTGAGTACAGGCTGCTCTGGGGGGTAGAATATGTTCTTGAGATTTGCTTTAAGTTTACAGGGCTGAACCAGTTGGCTTTTCACTCTCTGGGGTTAAAGGGGATGACCACTCCTGGACTGGAGCAGCAACTGTTTGTATTGTTGCTAAATATTGATTTAAATGAGTTTTTACAAGGGTGTTTCATCAAACCCTTGATTATGACCATTTAGTTTGCATTCGTATAATAGTATAATTATATTTCATAGGTAAAATATAACTAGTTTACTTTTCTTGATTACCTGGTAGAAAGCAGCTAAGCTGCATGAAGCCATTTCTGGTGGACTAATTGATATTGTAGGTGGGTACCTGCATCAGCATGTGCAGTCTGCAAAGGAACAAGTAATAGGCATATTCCATGCTGAAAAAAGAAAAAAACACATTTCAGCTGTATTACTGTAGTTGACTGAGTGGGGGCTCTCGGATTAGTTCACTTGTAGTAACTTGTAGTTGTAGTAAACTGACTGTTGTGCAGGTCACCAAGACTTGGAACTGCTGCTCTAGAGCATAGATACCCAATCTTGACCCGACAAACTTACTCTTCAGGTTTCCCATGTTTTAAAGAATTGGCACCTCATGAGCAGTGTTAACCAGAGCTGTTTAAAACCCTTGTCCTTCATTTCCCAGCTGCAATGAACCTGGATTTGGGAAGGAGGACCCCTGTGAAGCGTGCTCTGGAGAACAGGAGGTGCTGTACTCCTGCCATTTTGGGAGTCTCAAACAGTGCTTAGCCACGTCACGGAGGCAGACGCCCTGGATTCTCTCAATAAAGGGCTGGGTAATATGCTTATGTGATTAACTACTTACAGCTCAAAAGCTATATAACCAAAATAACTGATGTTATTTTCCTTAATTAGATTGTGTAAACAACCATAAAATACAGATATAGGTGTACCTCTACCCTTGAGAAGGATGGACTATGGCTTTGAATACTAAACTTCAAATGGCCCATCAATAGTATCCATTTTCCTTACCTCATGTACAGCATCAAACCCTGGGAGGTGGTTCATCTTCAGTGCTTCTACCTGTCATTTTTGCAAAACGTGATGCAGAGCTTTCTTCCTGGTGCAAACTGTTCTTTAGTAACACTTGCATCTCGTGTAGAGCATGGAAAAGGTGAGTAAATGTACTAGTTTCCCTGAATCACAGATTCAACTGCACAGGTTATAACTGTGTAATACGGTTTACAACACATACTAGTTTGTGCCAAGTTTTGAACTATAATGGCATTTTAAGTGATTGATTCATCAATGGTGTAGTTTTTTAATCTGTTACTATTGTCTTTTTTTCCATAGGCAAGTGTACTATTCTAGGTTTATAAAAGTTATAAATCTTACCATCTTACTTGGGTGCAGCATGTAACACTGCAAGTGTTAATCCATGGGCACAGTACTGCAATTAAACTGGGGGGGAAGTGGAGGTGAACGCTGGACACATTCCTACTGGAATAGTGCTCTATAGGCAATATTAAATTATCTTCCAGTTTTAAGGCTCAGCAGTGGAAACCAATCTATTGTTCACTTTGCAATTAACTCTTTCTTGTTCCTATACAACCAACAAATGTGGACAGCTTCCTCCTCAAGCACTTACTAGTTTAAAACATGAATTTTTAGCTGCTGTGGTACTAGTAATACATACCTACTACCTGCAACTACAACCAGCATGTGGTGGCAGTGCCAGATGAGATTAAGTGTCACAAGTAGAAGTTCACACCCATGTCTTTCCAGGATATAATCTGGAGTTTAACTGTCTGCCTATGCTGAAACAAGCCATCAGTCCTTTAAAATGGTAACTATCATTGGTTAAATGTTTGTTTTGTTTATACAGTTAACTGACTGTTTTAGAAATGAAGCTTTTCCATTGCCTTTCCAGTCTGACCTTAGCAGAATCTCACTACTCTTTACAAAATCCACAAGGTGGCCAAGATCAATATTGTCTTCTGGATCTGTAGCAGCTTCACATGTGCACCTCAATGAAGGCTGACATCAGTAAGGAGGAATTGAGACCCAGTTTAATTACTGCAGTTTAATTTAGATCTCCTGTACCTATTGGGTGGAAGAAAAGTGATTTTTTTTTGTGGAAGTGATTTCAAAAGCTAGGGCAAAGCCCACAGAGCTCAACCAATCGTTGACAATGTGGCAACTGCTTTACCTCAAATGTTTGTCTTCAGAGTACAAAAAAGTATGAGAAAGCAGTTGGGGAAAAAATACTCAACTCCATTTACATATTAAAATGTACCTTCTTCCACTGTTCTCTTTTGCCCAGTCCCACACAACCTTCCTTAAAATACAGGAGAAATGGTTTTGCTCAGAATGTTCATGACTAGACTAACCTATCAAGTTTAAGTTGTTTTCTGATAGCGGTAGGTTTTGCACCACGAAATTTGAAAATGCTAGATGTAAGTAGGTTACCTTTTTTCAGAGAGAAGTAATGTATTTATACATATTGTGAATTTTTAAACATACAATTAAAGAGTGAGTTTGCATTAAAGCTTAATTAAAAATATTATGTGTGATAGCTTATGTAAAAAGCAAACAAAATATACAAAAGTGGATGACTGTAAAAATTAAGGTACAACAGAGTTCCTCACGTATTCAAGCCTGGGTTCAATTTTAACTTGGCAATATCACTCTACACTGCATCTCCTGTTCCAGTTTGCTCTTTCTCCAGGCCTTCACTCTGCACTACAGCTCCCAGTTCCAAACCTGCACTCCAGTCTGCACTGTGGTTCCTGGCCTTCGCCCTGGAGCTCTGGCCTATTTTCTGCTGGTTCTCTTGCCTGAGTTTCCAATCTACGTTGGGAGGCAGCCTTCATCCTCTAGGACCCCAGGGCTCCTCTAGTGCAGGCACATTTCATTCTTACGTCAATGTAAACCATCCAATAAAATTAGCAGGTCTCAACCAACAGACTCACAAGTAAACCAGAATGAACAGTGGAAGAAGAGTATTGAGTGAGCTATCATGATCCTCACTGCCTACTCAACCATAAGACAAATCTCTTAATGAGCACTAGGACTGGCTAAAGAAATTGTTGTTAATAAGGTCCAAATTATAATTGCTAGATTTGGACTATGCAGAAACTGATTTAAAAAAATTGAAGTGATTGTCCAAAATTTGAGGTTCCAGAGGCTTCACTTCTGCTCAAAGTGACTGGGATGAGACTTTACTGAGAACCCTGGGCAGTAGCTGTGGTTTTAGAGCAAAGCCATGAAAATACAGCTGGATGCTTCATTCACACATCCTGCTATACCATGGTAAAACCAGAAGGCATTAGCTCATGCTGAAGGATCTATAACTAGTAAGATGACAGAATATTGTAGGACATTTTTGCCTTGTTGTTTGGAGGTAATGCAGTAAAATTCCTGTGAAATCTGTAACAAACACTCCCAGTTTATCTGGTGTTTATCCACCCCTCAACTCTTCCTTCTCCTCAGCCTTGATGCCCTAGACATGTTTAAAAGCAATAAACATGCTACCACTGTAGGTGGTACTCAGTCTTAAGGTGTTATACAAGGTTACAAGAATATGTTTACAAGTCCAATTGAATTATCAAGAGTGTGAAAGTTAGATAAAAGTTTTAACTGCAGTTTTGTCTTTAAACTTGAAGGTATCATCTCTGGAACAGAAGGTACTATGCTCACTGACCTCCTGGGACCATCAGGACTACACACCAGTGGGAAAGCATTTTGGCACAAACAGGCATTCAAAGGGTCTTAAAAAAGGCATCATAGTATTTCCAAGAGTAACTTGGATAATCACCATCATGGCCTGCCTGCACCACCCAAAAAGACAATTTTTCCTGTTCAAACAAGTTTGCCTACTTGTGCCACTGTAAAATCCTGGGAAGGTTATTCCGAAAGGAGCAGCTCTCCCCCTGTACTGTTCTACTTAGTTCTGCAGGACTGAGGCTACAAATCAGCACAATAAAAACTCAGTCAAGACCTGGCTGTGCCTTCTTGTTTCATTAGAGATGGACACAAGTAGGCAGGTTTCACATGCAAAAGAGCACAACCAATGAACAAAGTTCTGGACTTTAAATCATGCACTATGTACAACCAGAATTAGTCCTGAAGTGTGTAGAAGAGCAATAAAAAAATAAATATGACACTGAGGACAGTAATGGAACAGCACGATCGTGTTCTTCAGGAGAACCTCAGATGGCTTTAGATAGATACTTTATTGATCCCGTGAGGGAAATTGCAGTGCAACAGCAGCTTAACACAGACAACACAGCCACAGTGTAACGAATTACATAATAATAGTACAATACATACAATACAAGAGTTACTCACAGTCCGGACACAGAAAGAACAAACTAGAACAGAACAGTACACAGAAAAATCGTATCACACATATGAATATAAATATAGATGTAATGCACAGGTCCCTGGCATATATTGCACAAAAAACGGTTGTAAATGGGGAAAAAGAAAGAGAACAGATCACTGTCAATGTTGCCTCTGCCCAGACGCAAGGTGGATGTGTTGTACAGTCTTATGGCGGAAGGCAAGAACGACCTCCTGTAGCGCTCCCTGTTGCACCGTGGATGAATCAGTCTATTGCTGAACGTGCTCTTCATTTCTGCAAGCCTGTCATAGAGGGGATGGGAGAAGTTGTCCATGATGGCCTCTATTTTGGACATCGTTCTCCTCTCAGCCACTACCTCCAAGGGGTCCAGGTCAGACCCAATGACAGAGCTTGCTCTTCTGATGAGCTTGTTCAGCCTTTTAGAATCCACTGCTCTAATCCCAGAGCCCCAGCACACCACTGCGTAGAAAATGGCACTCGCTACCACCGACTGATAAAACATATGTAGCATCTTACTACACATAATTCAGAAATGTATGTACTTGAAAAATAATTGGTACTGTTTCATCACCAACTTACAAATCCTTTTTGCAATCAATTTCAGTGCGTCTCTTATACCAGCCACACGAGACAATGAATCACTAAGTGGATGTTAAAGTTTAATTTATCCCATATTCCTTCTTCCTTATATTTTTCCACTTTTTGCACAAATTCAGGTAATTATCTTTTCTTGAATTTCCTGGAAACTAGTTAAAGAGATCAAAAGCTCTTGGGATCCTAAGAGGTGACCACTGCATTTAAACTTGAAAGTTTTTAATACCATAAACTGATATTGCACTAACCGGGAGCATTTCCAAATCCTACATGAAAAACAGACAGCTCCCCTCTTTCCAACACAAGCACAAGTCTGTTACAGATGGCCGCATTAGACTGTTTCCCGCACATCAAATGCACTCTGTGCAGAAAATTAAATTGCTTAAGTTGATGATGTACAGAAATAGAAACTGTGTACAGTACATCTTTCCAGACCCTATTCCGCTGTTCAGCCAGATCCTTCTCCCAGATAAACTCAATCGCATGACATGCTGATACTCCAGAGATCCTGTTAATTCAATATAGTTGACAGGCTACATGTGTATAAGTTTTAAGTACACCTGTGAGCTTCTCCTCGATTCTGACGCTTTTAAAGTGTGAAGAGTGTTTTAAGAGCTGCACTGTGAGCTGCAAATCAGTTTTTGTTTGATTACATTTTTCATCAAATACACTCTGCTGAAAATTAAATTGCAGACGCTTATGATGAGCAGAAATAGACACTTTGTAATTCAACATAGTTAACGGGCTACATGTTTATAAGTTTTAAAGATCCCCGTAAGCTTCTCCTCAATTCTAACAATTAGGTGAAGAGTATTTTTACAAACTAAAGTCCAGCTCATAGTTAGTCTTGAAAAAAATCTAGGAGCGTTACTTGGAGACTAAACAATTATATGAATATTTGTGGATGTAATAAATTAAGATCTCTGTTGCAAGATGACAATATCCTCGCTGTTACAGTATATTGGAATTCCTCATTTGTAAAATGGGTTGATTGGAAAAGCAAATGTGGATGCTGCCGAATAAATATTGTATAACTAATAAGGTTAAGGAGGTTTCATACAAAATAATTAATCATACTTACCCAGTTGAGACCCTTGTTGTCCAGCGATTTAAAATTGAGATAAGTGATAAATGTGTTTTATTGTGACATTAGTAACTTTTCTATATTTATTTTGGTTATGTCCCATGGTAAAACCTTTCTGGACTAAGTTGCAAATTATATTAAAAAATAGACCAATATTTATTATTTGCTTTGAAGAAATAGATGTCATGTTCAATCTCAGCCCCATCGAAAACGATACAAAAATATCGTTTGTAACTTTATTAGAATGGCACATTATCATGTACACAAAATGAAATAGTCTGGGAAAAATCCTATGTTTGAGCATTTTAATATGGATGTAAAGGAGAATCTGCAGACTGTTTCAAATTGTAAAAATATGAAAGCGGTGCAGACTTCAATTTGTTTCACCTTTTTATAATTTGTATTTATTTTATATGTACCCCTGTGATGCTTTTGTCTTGAAATGTTATCTGTACTCTTGTTTGTATTGTGTTCGATAATGCTTACATATTTTTTAAAATTAACTATTAATAAATAAAATTTAAGAACTAAAAACTATTAAACTTACATTCTGTTAACGGTATTTTCAATTTAAAAAGTTTTGAAGGTGAAATTTTGCTTAATGGCCACAAGGTGGCGCCATTGCACTATTTCTGTAAGAATCAAAATGTATTTTTCCAGTTTAATTCCACGGATCGGCCAACAGAGGGGGCACTTCTCCTACTGTTTCTATTGAATTCATAATAATTGCTTTCACTTATATCGCGCTTTTCTTTACGGGAAGATGTGATGAATTATGGAAAATGAAGCCTGTGCACTGTGGATTTGAAAACTATTTTAAGTTTCATGATGGATGAATTATGAGAAAATGTTACATTGTCTGGTGGTTTTTGCAATATTCTCAAAATATACAACAGAGCGACATCTTAATAATCTCACACAACAAATATTAAAAGATCCTTCTTTTATACCTAAAAGCTTTCAGATGTTGAACAATTAAAATATTGCTTGCAGGAATCCAATTACTGTTATGAACTTTTTACAAGCTAATTGTCTGATTTAATTTTAATCTTATGATATTATGCATTACGGTAATGTACCATTGTTGTATTTTATTATTGTCATGTATGTTTTATGTTTAAGGTTTTGATGAAAACAACAAATTAGCTTCAGGACACTAAAGATTAATTAAATTATAAAGTAGATAATTAAATCATAGTATTGCAACCATATTTACTGGCAACCACACTGTCTAATTTTGGTGCTGCTCTTAATCTTGTCAGTTGGGTTGCTGATTTCCTTACAGACAGAACTCAGGGCCTAAGAGTCAACCATACTTCGTCTCAAGCTGCATTCTTGCACAAATGCTTCCCGAGGATCTATATTGTCTTCCTTTCTCTTTGTTCAGTATACAATTTGTACGTTATTACCAGTCAAGTAAGACACATTTGCAGACAACTGTTATTAGTTTCTTGCAGGCAGATGTGTGGGGTCATGGGCCAACTAGAGAAGATTTTGCCACCTGGTGCAAACAAAACTACTCCAAGTAAGTTCACTGTCAGCTCAGCTCGGGAAATCAGCGTGATGGACTGTGCTGTAAGAGTGCCTTCACTTTTAGGCCACGCTCAGCTCAAGAGAACACAGCAGCACAGGGACACACTGACACAGCCCAGCCAGCTGCATGACCTGCACCAGGCACACAGATGGGCTCCAAACAGCCACGAATGCCAAAGAGCCCTAAAGACAAACTTCAAACAAAATAAACTACATTTCAAACCTCGAAGAAGGCTCCACAGCCAAAACATTGTTTTCTTTCGTCTCTTTATAGCAGGGAATAAACCCATTACTTGATCCCTTACATTTCAAAACGCTCTGTATCAAACCAACAAGTTGGGCATAAATTTAAACCATGTTTTTGAGAAACTAGCCTTAAAATCAAAATGACTAAATTCATATGAAACACACTCAGAAACAATATCAAATGGTGTGATACAGAGTGCAGAAACAACTGAAGGGAACTACCAGAACTAAAACAACACCACACCACTCTGAACTGCGCCTCAGATACTGTGAGATGGTTAGACACTACATGCACACCCTAAAGAAGATGAGCACATACACAAACAGACAACTCTCAGACCATGAAAGAACTGTGGCCAAGACACAGTCAACAACGCCTGACCCAACTGCAGCTCAGACCTGCAGCAAAGCCTGCTCAAACTCCTCAACCTTGTCCTGACGGCCGGCTGTTTCCCTGAGGCCGGGAATCAAGGACTGATCACGCCCATCTGTAAGAATGGAGACAGACTCGACCCCAACAGGTACCGGGGCTTCAGTGTGAACAGTAACCTGGGGAAGGAACTCTGTCGTATCTTGAATATCTGATAACCGGCCCTCCTTACTGAGCACAATGTCCTGCATTAGAGTCAGACTGGCTTCCTACCAAACCGCCACACATCCCATAACATTCACACCTGGGCTCCGATGGCCCATCTGGACCCAGAACAGCAGAGCCTGGCACCGCTGGAGCAGCACTGTCACACCTGGGCACTGCCAGCCCATCTGGACCCAGAACAGCAGAGCCTGGCACTGCTGGAGCAGCACTGTCACACCTGGGCACTGCCAGCCCATCTGGACCCAGAACAGCCTGGCACTGCTGGAGCAGGACTGTCACACCTGGGCACTGCCAGCCCATCTGGTCCCAGAACAGCCTGGCACTGCTGGAGCAGGACTGTCACACCTGGGCACTGCCAGCCCATCTGGACCCAAAACAGCAGAGCCTGGCACTGCTGGAGCAGGACTGTCAGACCTGGACACTGATAGCCCTTCTGCGTGAGACCGGAGTCATTGGTTCCCAGAACAGATCCAGATCTCAGGAAAACAGTTACAACTTCACAGTGAACAAGAACACTTTGAAACACAACCTACTACACATACTTCTAATGGACAATCAGTTCATCTGGGAGTTTTCCTGGCAGTGAAGTCACTGAAGGAGAAGGCACACAGGGCTTTCCATGGCAGTAAAAAGAGGCTCTACAACATCAGTCCCCCAAATACAATTGGCTCTGAATATTCAAAAGTGCAATCAGACCCTTTACCCTATACTGCAGTGAAGTGTGGGATCCCCTCAGTGAGCAAGATTACACTAAATGGGACAAACAGCCTGTAGATACTCCATCCAAAAGAGTAAAAACATCCTCCAAACTGGAATGCTACAGAATCCTAAACAGATAATCCACACAATAAACACTAGCTGGATATTTGACCAGGCTAAGAAACAGCAAAGAGATACAGACCCTGTCAAGTACAGGTTCAGAGACACAATCAGGCCAGAGCAACTGGCTGACAAAGACCCGAATGTCCAGAGAGGACAGGCTGTGCTCCCATTGCCGAAAGAAAAAAAGGAAAGAGAGATACACTTTCTGCCGCACGGTGAGAAATATTCTGGAACAAGACGAACATTATTCACCAATAAAACAGATCATATCGCAAACCTGTCAGAATCAGAACAATGTTGAGTCCTGCTGGGAGAGAAATAATACAGTGTGTGATCTCCTGTCCCAGCCTGAGGAACAGTGAGCCTGTCTCTCAATAATAATAATACAGTGTGTGATCTCCTGTCCCAGCCTGAGGAACAGACAGTGAGCCCGTCTCTCAATAATAATAATACAGTGTGTGATCTCCTGTCCCAGCCTGAGGAACAGTGAACCTGTCTCTCAATAATAATAATAATCCAATGTGTGATCTCCTGTCCCAGCCTGAGGAACAGTGAGCCTGTCTCTCAATAATAATAATACAGTGTGTGATCTCCTGTCCCAGCCTGAGGAACAGACAGTGAGCCTGTCTCTCAATAATAATAATACAGTGCGTGATCTCCTGTCCCAGCCTGAGGAACAGACAGTGAGCCTGTCTCTCAATAATAATAATACACCTTGTGATCTCCTGTCCCAGCCCGAGGAACAGACAGTGAGCCTGTCTCACAATAATAATACACCTTGTGATCTCCTGTCCCAGCCTGAGGAACAGAGAGTGAGCCCATCTCTCAATAATAATAATACAGTGTGTGATCTCCTGTCCCATCCTGAGGAACAGACAGTGAGCCTGTCTCTCAATAATAATAATACAGTGTGTGATCTCCTGTCCCAGCCTAAGGAACAGTGAGCCTGTCTCTCACTAATAATACAGTGTGTGATCTCCTGTCCCAGCCTGAGGAACAGACAGTGAGCCTGTCTCTCAAAAATAATAATACAGTGTGTGATCTCCTGTCCCAGCCTGAGGAACAGACAGTGAGCCTGTCTCTCAATAATAATAATAAAGTGTGTGATCTCCTGTCCCAGCCTAAGGAACAGTGAGCCTGTCTCTCACTAATAATAATACAGTGTGTGATCTCCTGTCCCAGCCTGAGGAACAGACAGTGAGCCTGTCTCTCAATAATAATAATAATACAGTGTGTGATCTCCTGTCCCAGCCTGAGGAACAGACAGTGAGCCTGACTCTCAATAATAATAATACACCTTGTGATCTCCTGTCCCAGCCTGAGGAACAGACAGTGAGCCTGTCTCTCAATAATAATAATACACCTTGTGATCTCCTGTCCCAGCCTGAGGAACAGACAGTGAGCCCGTCTCTCAATAATAATAATACAGTGTGTGATCTCCTGTCCCAGCCTAAGGAACAGTGAGTCTGTCTCTCACTAATTATAATACAGTGTGTGATCTCCTGTCCCAGCCTGAGGAACAGACAGTGAGCCTGTCTCTCAATAATAATAATAATACAGTGTGTGATCTCCTGTCCCAGCCTGAGGAACAGACAGCGAGCCTGTCTCTCAATAATAATAATCCAGTGTGTGATCTACTGTCCCAGCCTGATGAACAGACAGTGAGCCTGTCTCTCAATAATAATAATACAGTGTGTGATCTACTGTCCCAGCCTGAGGAACAGACAGTGAGCCTGTCTCACAATAATAATACAGTGTGTGATCTCCTGTCCCAGCCTGAGGAACAGTGAGTCTGTCTCTCAATAATAATAATACAGTGTGTGATCTCAACAGATGACTCTTGGGCATGTGCCTGTGTGTTGTTAGTTTGTGTGCTTTTCTATATATTGCCTGCTGCCGTGAAACACGTCCACCTCGGGGATAATGAAGACTCCCTCTCTCAAGAAAACACAACGCATCTGAAAATGACTTTTCTACAAATGTTTTCACTCCTCTGGTATCAAAGTACTGCATCTGCAGGAAGGGGCGACTCGTCCATCCATCGTCCAGCAGGCCCACTCTACAGCACATCAGACAGATGCCTGTGAAATCAGCACCTTCGGGCTGCTTTACAAATATATTATGTAATACAATGCGTATTTTTACGGTCACGTTAACTTGCACTGTTAGTGTGTGTTGTGAGTTCTGGTGTGAAACATGGCTGCTGTGATCAGATAACATTCAGAGAAACTCCAGCTCTCAGTGTTTAAGAATATTAAACCTTTACTGACCACAGTGGTGTTGAAAGCGAAGCTCCACTCATGTCTGTCAGGAGCTCCTCAGAGCCTCAGCTGCAGAGACCGGCCTGGAGACGCCCATCCTTCTGACTTGAAACCTGACAGGTGATGAACAGGAAAGGTTTTTACTCGTGTGTCGGGACACCTGGAGTGACGGACTGGTTGGCATTGCAGCCCTGGCTTTCTCCTCAACTGGGATACGATCAGGTGGGGATTTTGTTTTCCTGGGGGTTTAAGTGGTGCACCTTGACTTGCAAATTCGTTTTTACTTTATGACAGTTTTTTTTAGTTGTTTTAAAGAACTTACTGTTTTGATTAGATGTATCAGAAATTGTGACTCTGCTTTTAGCTTCCCATTCCTTCCAAACAAAGGGTCTTCTGTTGTAGAGAACAGCACAGCATATCCAAAGCGAAGCGGGAGGGGACTGCAGTCCAGAGAAACCTTTAATTTTACAAAGAATGGAGGCAATTTCACACCTCTGGTTGTGCCAGAGGGTCCTCAGTGGAAGAGATACCAGGGTCCCCAGCACTGCTGTCACCTCTTCTGTACTCCTCCTATGCTAACAACTGTGTATCTACTGCTGTGAAAGGAAACAAGTCTGCAGATGATCCCACCGGAATAAAAAAAAAATCTGTAGAGGAAGGAGGTCACTGTTTTAATCAGCTCCACACAGACAGCACCCCAGGAACCAGACCCATGAGAACACAGGCAGAGCCTGCAAACTCCACACACACAGCACCCCAGGAACCAGACCCATGAGAACAGGGGCAGAGCATGCAGACTTCACACAGACAGCACCCCAGGACACCAGACCCATGAGAACAGGGGCAGAGCATGCAGACTCCACACAGACAGCACCCCAGGAAACTGAACCCATGAGAACAGGGGCAGAGCATGCACACTCCACACAGACAGCACGCCAGGACACCAGACCCATGAGAACAGGGGCAGAGCATGCAGACTCCACACAGACAGCACCCCAGGACACCAGACCCATGATTACAGGGGCAGAGCATGCAGACTCCAAACAGACAGCACCCCAGGAAACCAGACCCATGAGAACGGGGCAGAGCATGTAGACTCCACCCCAGGAAACCAGACCCATGAGAACAGGTGCAGAGCATGCAGACTCCACACAGACAGCAGCCCAGGAAACCAGACCCATGAGAACAGGGGCAGAGCATGCAGACAACACACAGACAGCACCCCAGGAACCTCAACCCATGAGAACGGGGCAGAGCATGCAGACTCCACACAGACAGCACCCCAGGAAACCAGACCCATGACAACGGGGCAGAGCATGCAGACTCCACACAGACAGCACCCCAGGAACAGGACCCATGAGAACAGGGGCAGAGCATGCAGACTCCACACAGACAGGACCCCAGGAAACCAGACCCATGAGAACAGGGGCAGAGCATGCAGACTCCACACAGACAGCACCCCAGGAAACCAGACCCATGAGAACAGAAGAAGAGCATGCAGACTCCACACAGACAGCACCCCAGGAAACCAGACCCATGAGAACAGGGGCAGAGCATGCAGACGCCACACAGACGGCACCCCAGGAAACCAGACCCATGAGAACAGGGGCAGAGCATGCAGACGCCACACAGACAGCACCCCAGGACACCAGACCCATGATTACAGGGGCAGAGCATGCAGACTCCACACAGACAGCACCACAGGAACCGGACCCATGAAAACATAGGCAAAGCATGCAGACTCCACACAGACAGCACCCCAGGACACCAGACCCATGAGAACAGGGGCAGAGCATGCAGACTCCACACAGACAGCAGCCCAGGTAACACACCCCAGCAGGAGGAGGCGCCGACGGACTCGCTCATGGTGCAGTGAGCCCAGCGGTGTGAGGCTGGTGTCCAGCGCTGATTTGTCCCTGATAGTCCTGTCCCACAGCCTGCGAGTCACCGTTTCTTCCACAAAATACTCCAGCCAGCGCTTTTTAGATTACATTAAAAAAGCCGCCTGTTGACCTGCTGGAGGTCAGACCCGCTCCGGCAAACAACTACTGCAGCTCCGTTGCCCCGGCAACCACGTTTTATTTAACAAAGTAAAATAAACACAGGAGAAAAGTTTGCAAACAAGACAAGAGAGCTCAGACACCCACAGACACGACGGCAGTGGGTTTTGTTTCTGTGTCGAGTTGATAAACCAGGCAGGACGAGCGCTGCAAACACACTAGAGTGCACATAACACAATCAGGGGTACACAAGACTCCTGCTTTTTACACAAACAGGTTCAACAGGTCAATCAAGAGCAGGTCGGCACAGCTGTCATGATGTCTCATTTACAAAGAGTCTGAAGATTTGCTCGTCTCTTCCCAGAGCAGCTTCACTCCGGAGAGCAAGAAACAGCTCCTGCCGAGTCCGTCTTGTAAGACAGACATAGAAATCCGCGACACGGTAAATACACTGACATTGTATAATTAATTCTGATGCTCAATCAAATCTGCGGAACACGTGTGGAGCGCAGTCCAGAGCACTATAAAGACTACATTTCCCACAAGCCCTGTGGCGACTTCCTTTTGACGTAATCGAGTCGCGTCTTTTTATTTTTAATTATAACAACAATACATGCCATAAAAACAAGAATACATATAACACAGAGTATAGTCAGGGGCACATACGATAATACATGTACATGTTATGGAAAAAGATTAAACAAGTAATCTTGTTTAATAGCAAACAAAAGCAGATAAGGTCCGTACATGTTTCAAATTGTCTGTACAGACGCATTTACATCCGTTTTAAAGTGTTTAAACACGGGTCTCCTCTCACAGCATTTCGTTAATTATTATACCGTGGAAGTATCATATTTTTTAAAATACAAACGATATTTTCATATTACTTTCAATAGGTTTAAAATGTAGTATTATTTAACTTCTTTAAAAGTAATGTCAATATTAGTTTCCTTCTTTACGTTATCTTTCAGAGTTGCTGTCACAAACGTCACAGTTATCATCTGTATTGATTTTCAATCTCTGCACAACGAGGATCTGTACGGAGGCGCTATTGGACTCGCCGCCATAGACTCGTGTATCTCTGTCGCCGCCCAGTGGACATTTCTCGAAAGTGCAGTTCTTTTTAACTTTTTATTGTAGCAATAAAAATAGATACAATACAAACAAGAGTATATTTATAGCACATCAATAATACCATCAGGGGTACATAGTATAATATATTTACACTTCTGAAAAAAAGATTAAACCAGGTTAATAAAGATAAGGGCTGATATAGTCTGTAAATACA
The DNA here is from genome assembly GCF_059453375.1 of Lepisosteus platostomus. Lineage (NCBI taxonomy): Eukaryota > Metazoa > Chordata > Actinopteri > Semionotiformes > Lepisosteidae > Lepisosteus > Lepisosteus platostomus. Next base: position 45,856,353 of record NC_142622.1, on the reverse strand, counting down.
CTTTTACATCTATTTAAAATGTTCTAACGAAGCTGCCTGAGGAAAGAACTTACTGTTTTGATTACATGAATCGGAGATTGTGACTCTGCCTTTAGCTTCCCATTCCTTCCAAACAATTTCAATTTCACACCTCTGGTTGTGCCAGAGGGTCCTCAGTGGAAGAGATACCAGGGTCCCCAGCACTGCTGTCACCTCTTCTGTACTCCTCCTATGCTAACAGCTGTGTATCTACTGCTGACTCCGTGAAAGGAATCAAGACTCCAGATGATCCCACCCAAATAAAAAAAAAAATCTGGAGTGGAAGGAGGTCTCTGCTTTAGTCGGCTGGTGCCGTGAAAACAACCTCTAACTCTATATAACTCCAACTGCCTGTGTCTCAGGAAGCCCTGGTCCGTTTGTAATGGAAAACCATTGAGAGCACTAGAATGACTGATTTCCATCTTCACTCTAGGTCACTGTGCTGAACAGCACATGACTGTATTCTGCATATGATATGTCTGTTATTTACACCTTTTCTTTCTCACTTTGTCTCTCTGTCCGTTTGGATCAGGTATTTGGAGAGCACCACCACACCAGCCAAACTACCCAAACAGTTGCTTAGGCACTCAAGTGGACTTGATCAAATTAAACTTTCCAACCTAAACAGGAAAATGACAGTTTAAATGGATTCTACTGCCTTATTAATCATATTTCTCACACAAATAGCTATTTTTATACTTTCTGGTTATATTTCAATCTTATAAATGAAGCATTTCTTTCCTGCGGTTTGAGGTTGTTAAAGAGAAAGACCCCATACTATCACAACCCCCTTTACAGGCTGGTGAAAGAGGTGAAATGAGGTAGCGGAGGTGTAATTGAGTCGGACAGCAAACTCTCACCTGCTGCTTGCCAGGACAGGAATCTTACAAAGGTCCCCTCCTCCCAGGAGGGTCACAGTAACAATGATGATGAGTAACACGAATGATTACAGTTCAGGGCCCCAGCACTGCCACCCACTAAAATAAACATGACACACAAGAGAACCCATAAGACAGTCATAGAAATCCATGACACGATAAACACGCTGAAATGGTACAATATAATTAATTCTGATGTTCAATCAAATCACCGAAACACGTGGGCAGTGCGGGCCAGAGAACTACAGAAACTACATTACCCATACGCCCTGTGGGCGACTTCCTTCTGACGTCATCGACTCGCGCCTTTTGAATGTCATTTTAATTTTTGGTTTATTGTATTTATTTTGTATTTTGTATCCATGTACAATACATTCATTCATTACTCTTGTTTGCAATGCAATGTATTCTTTGCTGTTGAAAATGCTTAAATATTTTTAAAATTAAAATAACTTATTACTACGAACATTACTAACGGTATTTTAATTTAAAAAAACTTTCGGTGAAATTTTGCTGAATGACCACCAAGCGGCGCCATTGGCACATTATTGTAAAAATAATCATTTCTAAGAAATTTTCCAGTTTAATTCCACTGACCGGCCATCAGAGGGGCACTTTACTCGTCCTGCTGCTTCTGTTGAATTAATAATTGCTTAAATTATTGTCTGGTTAAATTGTCTGGTGGTAAGTATTTGTAATATAGGATTGCTCATGTCTGATCTGGAACACGAGATGGAAGTTTAACATGTGTGATTCACTGAGGTGGAGGGGTGGGAAATGACTGAAAGAAGTCTTGCCATGCTGTATTATTAATAGTAGTAGCAGTATTGTCATATTAACACAAATCCTCAGACTCACTAACATCTCCAATAGAACGACAATCTCACACATCAAATATTAGAGGACCCTTCCTTTATACCTAAAAGCTTTCAGTTGTTGGACAATGAAAAGAGTGCTTGCAGGAATCTAATTACTGTTGTTATAAACTCATTACAAGCTAATTGTCTCATTTCTTTTTTTTCTTTCTTCTCTTTTCAGCAGCAAATAAACCCATTACTTGATCCCTTACATTTCAAAACGCTCTGTATCAAACCAACAAATCGTTCATAAATTTAAACCATGTTTTTGAGAAACTAGCCTTAAAATCAAAATGACTACATTCATATGAAACACACTCAGAAACAATATCAAATGGTGTGATACAGAGTGCAGAAACAACTGAAGAGAACTACCAGAACTAAAACAACACCACACCACTCTGAACTGCGCCTCAGATACTGTGAGATGGTTAGACACTACATGCACACCCTAAAGAAGATAAGCACATACACAAACAGACAACTCTCAGACCACGAAAGGCCTGTAGCCAAGACACAGTCAACAACGCTTGACCCAACTGCAGCTCAGACCTGCAGCAAAGCCTGCTCAAACTCCTCAACCTCGTCCTGACGGCCGGCTGTTTCCCTGAGGCCTGGAATCAAGGACTGATCACGCCCGTCTGTAAGAATGGAGACAGACTCGACCCCAACAGGTACCGGGGCTTCAGTGTGAACAGTAACCTGGGGAAGGAACTCTGTCGTATCTTGAATATCTGATAACCGGCCCTCCTTACTGAGCACAATGTCCTGCATTAGAGTCAGACTGGCTTCCTACCAAACCGCCACACATCCCATCACATTCACACCTGGGCTCTGATGGCCCATCTGGACACAGAACAGCAGAGCCTGGCACTACTGGAGCAGCACTGTCAGACCTGGTCACTGCCAGCCCATCTGGACCCAGAACAGCAGAGCCTGGCACTGCTGGAGCAGCACTGTCAGACCTGGTCACTGCCAGCCCATCTGGACCCAGAACAGCAGAGCCTGGCACTGCTGGAGCAGGACTGTCACACCTGGGCACTGCCAGCCCAACTGGACCCAGAACAGCAGAGCCTGGCACCGCTGGAGCAGGACTGTCAGACCTGGGCACTGCCAGCCCAACTGGACCCAGAACAGCAGAGCCTGGCACCGCTGGAGCAGGACTGTCAGACCTGGGCACTGCCAGCCCATCTGGACCCAGAACAGCAGAGCCTGGCACTGCTGGAGCAGGACCGTCAGACCTGGGCACTGCCAGCCCATCTGGACCCAGAACAGCAGAGCCTGGCACTACTGGAGCAGCACTGTCAGACCTGGTCACTGCCAGCCCATCTGGACCCAGAACAGCAGAGCCTGGCACTGCTGGAGCAGGACTGTCACACCTGGGCACTGCCAGCCCAACTGGACCCAGAACAGCAGAGCCTGGCACCGCTGGAGCAGGACTGTCAGACCTGGGCACTGCCAGCCCATCTGGACCCAGAACAGCAGAGCCTGGCACTGCTGGAGCAGGACTGTCACACCTGGGCACTGCAAGTCAATCTGGACAAGACCAGAGTTATGGTTTTCCAGGAGAAAGCCAGACCTCAGGGAAACAGGTACAAATTCACACTGAACAACAACACATTGGAGCACACATCCAGCTACACATATCTCGGTCTCACCATCAGCTCTTCTGGGAGTTTTGACCTGGCCGTGAAGGCACTGAGGGAGAAGGCACTCAGGGCTTTCTACGCAATAAGAAGGAGGCTCTTCAATGTCAACCCACCAACAAGAATTTGGCTCCAAATATCTGAAAGTGTAATCCAACCCATTGCCCTATACGGCAGTGAAATGTGGGGTCCCCTCACAGACCAGGAGTACACTCTGTAGAAACTCTAATCAATCTGTAGAAACATCCTCCTTGCGCAGAGAAAAACAGCTAACAGCGAGTGCAGGGCTGAATTAGGCCAGTACCCACTATTGATAAACATACAGAACAGAGTAATCAAACACTTGTTACACCTGAGAAATAGAGGCCACAATTCATACCACCACTAGGCCCTGCTGATCCCAGAGTACAGCTGGTCTTGACACCAGTCAGTCTCAGGACAGCACAGCTACAGCAACACCAATCACAATCATCCAAATGCGGAGGGGACTGCAGTCCAGAGAAACCCAGCATTTGACAAGGACTGGAGGCCATTTCGCACCACAACTGTAGAACAGGATTCTTTCTGCACACCCAGTACTGGGGGCTGTGTTGGAGGCTCCTCACCAGAAGAGACTTGCATTCCTGTTGGCTCCTCTCGTTCTGTGATGATTTTAAACGTCGAATCGGGCAGGAGGCAGGCGCTCTTCGGGAGCTCTCGTCGCGTGCTATAACTCGGACCACGCGATGGCACAATTGCTTCCTACATACAAACAGAAACTTCAAACAACAAACCCCAACAAGAAATCTGTGCACACTTGGACTCCTGCTGCAGCTGAGGAGCTGTCACGCACACACCTCCTGTGTGGGTAGTGTTGGCCGTAGGACGTGTTGTTCACAGAGAGAAAAAATACACCATAGCAAGTCAGCACTCAAACAAACCAAAAGGCCAGTTTTATTGAAGTTGACGCAGCTGGCCACACAAACACTCACTGCGTCTCTTCACCAGGTATCAGAAACAAAATAAAGGAACAATCTTTTTATCATATCCACTCGCACCTTGCTCTCATTTCCAGACTCCTAACTTACCACTCCCAACAAACCCCAGTGCTCGCAACACCCTTTAAATAGGATTTGGCCCGTACCACTATGGATACAATAGGTGTAAAACAGAAAATTCACAAGACAAACAACACATAGCACAGCAGGCCGGACTACTTGGACACACAATTACATGAAACCCTTAACAATTCACAGGACAGACTTTCATCAGATCTTCTATACCTAGTTGCCATTTTTCCCAATAACATTAGGCTCTGATAACCTCCCCTCTCAGCATTCCAGCAATGTTATGTTCCTCTAGCTAAGCTTCAGGCATATAACCAGTCTCCTATCTGTTTGCAACCTTTTGACCTTTCTGAGGACCCCTCAGAACAAATAGACACTGGCGTCTCCTCTCATGCAGTGCTGTTAAGACTTAAGCTAGTGGCATCCTACACTATGCTTTGTTCCTTTAGGGCCATTTCTCTAAAAATAGTGTTCTCTACCTTTTGTTTCCCCTCCTGTCCACAGCTGGAACAACTGTTTGCTAACAAAGACTGTTTATCTGTCTGGAAAGGTCTCCAAACTGTTACCAATTACAAAAGAAAATCCCCTCAGATACATCTTGATCACTCTCTACCAGATAACACATTTTACAGCAGGTCTGAAACACAAAGGATCTCCAACGACCTTGTCCATGGCAGTCTCACAGTCTCCAAATAATTCACATCCTGGGGATGAGCTATTGTCCCCCACTCAACTGGAGTGCCACACCCACTCACACTCAATCTCTCACGAAGACTTGACGCCGTTAACAAGTCTTGAGAATGCCCTGTGAAGCAAAGAACAGGATGTGTTAAGGCTATTCAAAAAGCAAAACTGTAAAAAGGCAGCAGGACCTGACTGTGTATCTCCAGCCACACTACAGCACTGTGCTGGCCAACTCGCTCCAATCTTTACAGACGTTTTTAAGCAATCATTGTCCCAGTGCACAGTGCCAGACTGCTTCAAATCTTCTGTTATTGTTCCTGTTCCAAAAAAGGACACAAGAACCTGCCTTAATGCCTACAGACCCGTCGCACTAACGTCAGAACTGGCACGTCTTCCCAACACGTTCGTGTCACAGTGAGGTGACCCCTCAAACAAGAATTATTTCCTGCCTCATATCTGACTACGGCACCTAGCAATGCAAACAGGATGCTAGGGCCCCTCTACATTACCACAGGTTCTGTTGATCTCCCAGATCCACCAATGCCCACACAGACCAGCGACAAGCATGTGTATCGTATAAGTGACCTTTTTATTTTCTATCCACATTCACCATCAGCCAAAGACACAACGAAAACAGCAGCAACAAAAGGTCCTTCCAAGGGTCATAATGAATCCAGAGGGACGGCAGTCTTTTCTGTCAAGTACCGAAGAGTGGCCACTCGAACGATTCTTCTTCGTACCTGTAAAGTCTTTGATGGCCCCAGTGAACGAGAGGCCGGTCCCATTTCCCCAGACTCCGTTCAGGTTCCACTAGAAATCCTCCCACGAAATGTATTCCATTCCCCTTAGTTTGGAGCGGCTAGCCGGGCCGGTTTCTCGCTCCTTGCCTTCAGGTATTAAAAGTCTCTGTACAGTACCTCTGTTCCGATGCCACTGTCTCCCGTGGTCGTCAATCGGTCCTTACCTCCGTGAACTCGCGCTCCGCAGCTTCCCTTGTGCTGCCTGTGTCGTCTCCCGGGTCTGGTGGGAATCGGGAGCGCGCTCCGTTCCGGCTCAGATGGTTTTATTCCTCCCCTCAGCCCATCTCCCTCAGGGGGTTTTCCACTGTCCCTGTCAGAAAGGGGCTTGCCCAGTATTTTACCAGGAGGAAGCTCGTGTGGCTGAAGAGTGTGAGAGTGCCGAGCTTAGGTGTTATGGGCCCTTATCACTTCTTTGTTCACTCTCCGGGTCGGAGAAACCTGAAAAGAGACAAACGTTGTGAGACCATTTATAAGCTTGGTGACCTCGAATTAAACAGAACAATAGCAACACTGTTCTACAAACCTTTCATTGAAAGGGTTTTCAAACACTGTCCCACTTGCTGGTTTGGCAACAGCAGTAGCTGGAATTGAATATGCAGCCATTAGTCTGCCTGGCAAAAAACAACCGGTCTCTCCAGTGGTCTGCATACAAGTGAACACACAAACCCCATACTATTAAAACCCCCTTTAGGGCACACTCACACCACAACACAATCAACCCGACAGACTCACCAACACTGGACTGCAGAAGCGGCAGGAAACCCTTGAGAACATGAGCAGAGCATGCAAACTCCACACAGACAGCACTCCAGGAAACCAGACACATGAGAACATGTGCAGAGCATGTGCGCCGTCTCTCAGCCTTTCACCTCCACTTGCAGATCAGGACGCGACCGGAGACCGGAGACTCCTCACTCCTGCAGGAGGAGGCGCCGACGGACTCGCTCAGCCCAGCGCTTACATTTCCCTGACAGTCCTGTCCTACAGCCTGCGACTCACCGCTTCTTCCTTTTCTTCTGCGAAATGTCCACAAAATACTCCAGCCAGCGCCTTTTAGACTAAAGTTTCGGCTTTGCCAGCTGTCTGCCTCCCGGAGGTCAGATCGAAACAACTTCTGCAGCACCGTTTCCCCAGCAACCACGTTTTATTTAACAAAGTAAAATAAACACAGGAGAAAAGTTTGCAAACATGCAGGCAGGATGAGCGCTGCAGACACATGCTGCTGCCCGGGTCCGTCTTGTGAAATAAACAGAATTTTGCACCCCAGGAACTAGACCCACGAGAACATAAGGAGAGCATGCAAACTCCACACACACAGCACCCCAGAAAACTGGAGCCACGAGAACATGAGCAGAGCATGCAAACTCCACACACACAGCACCCCAGAAAACTGGAGCCACGAGAACATGAGCAGAGCATGCAGACTCCACACAGACAGCACCCCAGGAACTAAACCCAGGCTCCCAGCGCTGCCACCCACTGCGCCGCCGTCTCTCACCTCCACTTGCAGATCATGACGCGACCGGAGACCGGAGACTCCTCACTCCTGCAGTAACACACCCCAGCAGGAGGAGGCGCCGACGGACTCGCTCATGGTGCAGTGAGCCCAGCGGTGTGAGTCTGGTGTCCGGCGCTGATATTTACCGACAGCCTGCGACTCACCGTTTCTTCCTTTTCTTCTGCATAATGTCCACAAAATACTCCAGCCAGCGCTTTTTAGACGAACGTTTCTGCTTTGCTCGCTGATTAGATTACAAAAGCCGACTGTTTACCTCCTCGAGGTCAGATCGCAACAACTTCTGCAGCACCGTTTCCCCGGCAACCACGTTTTATTGACAAAGTAAAATAAACACAGGAGAAAAGTTTGCAAACAAGACGGGAGCTAAGAAACACGAGGACAGTGGGTTTGCTTTATGTGCCGGGTCGATTAACCAGCGCCGCAGACAAGTGAAATACAAGAAAACATACACACAAGGGAACACATAAGAGAGACAAAGAAATACAAGACACGATAAATACGCTGAAATTGTATTAATATCATTCTAATGTTCAATGAAATCAGCGAAACACATGGGCAGGGCAGCCCAGTGAACTACAGAGACTACATTACCCATAAGCCCTGTGGGCGACACCATTTTGACGTCATCGACTCATACTTTTGTATTTTTTATGAGACCAAAAACTACAAGAAAACGTAACGTAGCAGTCGTATTGTCAGGGTACATGCAATAATACATGTACATTTTATGGAAAAAAAGATTCAACAAGGTAAATGCAGATAAGGCCCGTCCATGCTTCAACGTTCTTACAACACAGAAACAGACACATTTCAGAAAGACATTCTGAAATAAAATGTCTTTACATCCGTCTTAAACTGTTCAAACACGGTCTCCTCTCACACCATTCCCTTAATAATTATGTTGCGCAAGTATAATAATGTTTTAAAATACAAACGATATTTTCATCTTCCTTTTCAATGGGATTAAAATGTAACAAATGTATTTCTTTCCGATTTCAAGTCTTTCCGATAGCGCTTTGAGACTCAGCTCCGTGGACTCGTGTATCTCTGTCGCCACCCAGTGGACATTTCTCGGAAGTGTCACCGCCCGCCAGAATTCGGAAAAGTCCCGGGACTGAAGCTGTGTGACTGGACAAGAGCCTGTCTCCCGCCTCCTGCTGAAATCTCAGCGCCGATTGGACAAAAGCTGCTCACAGTCCGGATCCAGTGGAAGGCCGATCCACTCCGGGTTTTCCGTAGCCGGCAGTCCGGATCCAGTGGAAGGCCGATCCACTCCGGGTTTTCCGTAGCCGGCAGTCCGGATCCAGTGGAAGGCCGATCCACTCCGGGTTTTCCGTAGCCGGCAGTCCGGATCCAGCTGAAGGCCGATCCACTCCGGGTTTTCCGTAGCCGGCAGTCCGGATCCAGTGGAAGGCTGATCCACTCCGGGTTTTCCGTAGCCGGAAGTCCGGGTCCGGTGGAAAGGCAGATCCACTCCGGGTTTTCCGTAGCCGGAAGTCCGGGTCCGGTGGAAAGGCTGATCCACTCCGTGTTTTCCGTAGCCGGAAGTCCGGGTCCGGTGGAAAGGCTGATCCACTCCGGGTTTTCCTTAGCCGGAAGTCCGGATCCTTTACGATGTACGCAAGACTACGTTACAGATCACCGGAGTACATTATACAGGCAAATAAAGATAAGGTATGCACAGCTTTCATGTTGTGATACTTAGACATGGTTTGGAGTCGTTCCCTCGTGTGTATTTTGAATTATTCAAATGCGTGTCGCTTTAATTTGGAAGCGCATCATTTCAGTGCATGAGTTTACCTGTTATGTTGGGCGAGATTTCACACGGATAATCAAACAAGAACGAGTTTGCCCTGGAATCCATTCCACTGCCCAACCTGAAAGTCAGAGCATGAGAACGGACGGATTGTATGGCGATTGTGGTGCTGCTCGACCACATCAGTTAGGCGAGAAGTACAATCTGCTACTACGACATACGGTCTAATTATTCAATTTTCGATTATTTCTCATCTTTAGGCTATTTATACATCTAATAACGAGCAAGTATAATGATTAAGCCAATGATACATTATATTTTAGATTCGGTTCAGCAGTATTGAGCAGTAAAATAACATCAATTTGTCTACAGGAAATGTCAGAATTAGAAGCCTTCTTTACACCATTTTGCCGATCTGTTCAGAGTGTTTTAACAACAGAACAAAACAAAAACAAACGTAAGGTTTCTGGGCTGCTTTGAGAAAGACAATTATCATCTATATTACTTTTAAATCTATGCACACTGTGTATCTTTACCGGGTCGATTCAATGTACAATTTTGTACTGACGCCTTAACCTTATTATTCATACAAAATCTGTTTGACAATAGTCATGTTTGATTCCACTCACTTTCCCCAAAGAGGTGCTCCAAAATAGTTTGACAAGATATTGTGAGATTGCGAGAAGGATCTGAAGTATTTATTAGTACAAGTATAACTAAATTGTTTTCCTTGTAGTCTAATAAAGGTTGTAAATTCTTCCATAGTTTCTGATGGTATACTGTTAGTTTCTTAAAAGCATCAATACCTCTCTAGGAGTAGCTCTGGTTACGACGGATTGTTATCAGACTTATTACAAACATTATATCTATTTATAAAATCTGCTTGATTCTACATTTCATCATCCACACCAGTTAATTTGTTGACCCCGCTTATACTATTTTAAACCCAGTTTTCAAAGCACAGTTTTATTTTTTCTCTGTATTCTAGATGATGTATCTATGGGAGGTATGTTTATCTATAAGAGACCACGTGAGGAGAACTTCTTCATGGAAGCTGGCAAGTTTCAGGGGGGTTTCCAGCATCCAAATGACATTCAAGTAAAAAGTCTATACCCGCTAGTTCCTGAATGATTAATTTAGGGAAACATACACCACCTACTTTGCTTAATTTTGTAAATAATACTCTGTTGGTATCGGTATTAGATGCTCTAAACCCTGTAGCATTTAGGCCTCCTTCTGCCCGTGTTTGACAAATAACAACCATGAATAAAGTTTTTTTTTTATTTTACTAAGGTAGAGAACATCAAATCACAAATCACAAAATCACCTTTTTGAAAATCTTAATACCAAGATATTTAATCACATCTTTTACATGTATATTACGTACGGAGCAGACACTTTCCAACAGCCACCAGTTCACTTTTCTGATATGTAAAGAAAGACCAGATACAAAGGAAATGACTTGTAAACGCATTTAATTGCTTTGTCCACCTCTGTGTGCTTTCTCAGAGAGAGAGTTGTATCCTCAGCCAATTGGGAACACCTGTCATCTCTTTATCCTGTACTTGAATACCCTGAAACTATTTGTTATAGGGGTGTAAGCAGTGGGAAGAGGAGTGGGCTCGTGTCGAATTGCCTTACCCGTTCCCAATCTGCAGGAGGTCCCACGACGGCAGGTAGCTGCTCCAGTCGCTGGAGCTCAGTTCGCTGTCGAGGGAGGACGAGGGCTCTGGCTCGGGGGAATCACGGCTCCACAGCTCCTACCTGTTGCAGAGTGTTTCTGCCCTCCCGATGCCCTCTGTGTTTTAGAAGGATCTGTCTCTTTTCGCTTGCTTACACCACAGGTTTCATCGATGATAGTGTGCATCCTGAAGCAGTGAGTTATCGGTCTTATTTCTACTGAGAAACAGTTCAAGCACTCACAAAACAATAACCAGGAGACGGTGTATGAAAAAGTATTGTAAAACTTGCAGAGTAGATTTGAATAGACAGTGGACGTCACACTGCGTGCACAAACTCATAACTCGCCGTGTTCAATTTTGTGTTGAGTTACAGGAACCTCAGCATCAGATGAAATCCTCTTCAGCGCCCCAGGGAGACTGGGGGACTTGCCAGATTTTCAGCTTTATCACTGGGTCCTTCGGCACAGGGCTGTTGAGCAAAGTGCTCCCCTCTGCTGGAGAGCCACAGGGGCACTACAGAGCGGCCTCGTGTTCCCTGCTCCTGCCCGTGCCCGTGGACGGCCAGTGTGATCGCGCGCGAGACAAAGTAGTGCATTCGTGGTGTAAATACAGAATGTTCACTAGCTGACTGAGGAAAGTTACAGAGACGGGAGTATACGTTCTGAAATAATGTGAACCACTGTTACTTCACACAGACAGACTACTTAAAAATCATGTGGCTTTTTAAGGTCGTTTTGTCTGCCTAAAGTACGTTAGATTTGTCACAGCAAAGAGTTTGAATACTTACAGAATGCAGCAGCTAGCATTGTTACTTGGAGCAGAAAGAATGACCACATAACTCCCATACTTCTCTCTCTTCATTGGCTTCCTCTCAGGTACAGGGCGGACTTCAAACTCCTTCTACTTACTTACAAGGCTCTCAGAGGTCAGGCACCTGTCGTGCCTCGCAGGGATGCTGCAGAGGAGAAATACTGTACACAGCATAGTTTCAGAGGCCTGTCTGTCATGGGCTGGGCACCATGTGAGTTGAATGCTGCATCAGTGCCATGGATCCAAGAGGGGCATCATGGATACAGCTGTCGTTTAGGAGGATTCTGCTGGTCTGCAGAGACCTGCATGGGGTACTGACATACAGACGACGTGATGGATGGATGGATTAATACCCGCATTCATTTCTTTCTTTTTTTTTAATGATATAATGTTAGCATGCCCAAAGGGGTTGGGCAGCCAGTTGACCTTGGACCCCTAGAGGATTTTATTCTCCTTACTGAGGAGTCTTTGGTTCCTTTCCTCCATTGTCTTCAGTTCTGTATTCACAAAATGTATATTTACCTGCATTGTTAAGCGCCTTGGGGCAACCTTGTTGTGAAAGACGCTATATGAAAATAAATTGAATTGAATGGAATGACAGAGTCACGGCTTTTCCAGTTTCCTCTCCTATTATCTTCTTTATCTGCACTCTAAAACACAGTGAAACCTTGAACCTTTCAACTGGACCACTGCCGTTCTACATCACAGTGACTTTAACTAGGACGGAGACTTGAATGGGATGAAAAAGGAAAAGGCATTATTTGCAGGAAGAAATTAAACTGTTCCACCTGATCACTTGCTAAACAAAGTGATTCACTGGAGTGGAGGCGGTGAAAGCTTTGTGAATCAACTTACAAAAGGAAACATGTAAGAAACGTAGCTCCCATATTTAACCCTTGAAAAATCTATGAGTGTCATGTGGAGGTGAAAGTATTGTTCAATTATTCTAATAAAGCTCACTCAACTAAGACCCAGAAAAGTACCAGAGTATTCTCACCTAAGAGGAAATACTAACAAGTAGGATGTTAAAATGAAAAGCATTAAAAACTGAATGATCTTCAGTAGCTGAAATGATTATTGAGCTCTGGGTCACAGTGCTCCTGAAAAAAAATCAAATTTCAGCAGACACCCAAGGTGAGCACCATGCTGAGCCAGTGTATAAGTGTATGAATCACAGTTTCAAGGAGCTTTTTTCAGTTTCGTTCCACTGATCGGCCAACACGGGGGGAACTTCAGTCTTACTCGCCCTATTGCATTAAGAAACTGTACAACATTCTCCAATAAGAACTTGCGACCTCACCTAACGAAAAGCAATTTGCGTAGCAGGGAAAGACTGGACTCCCACTGGGGATTTTTGTTTTTCATCCCGATGGTGATGTGCACTATATAGAACGTTGCTGGACCCATGTGCAATTGGTGTCATTTCTAATCTAGAGGTCAAAGCTGTGAAACTTTCAAAGAGATGGAAGATCTCTTGCGAGACACCAATTCACAGAAGGGGCTAATGAGATCTTTGCTTGAAGTCTCATTGTGCTGCACTGTTTCATTTTTCAGTGGGCACGACTCACAGGCATCTAAAATCATCTCAGTGACGGACTAAACAGGCCTCTCGCAAAGACTCGGGAACGGACACAGACCTTATCATCTCTGCTCCTCGGGAAGCGTGCAGAGATCACATTAGATGTGTTGCTCAAGCTCTTTATTGTCAGGTACAGTAAACCCAGCAGTGTGGTCAGTGCGGGATGTGTTCTGTCCTGACGGCAGGGTCAGCAGCCAGAGGAGACCTGAAACACAAGACGGAGAGGTAAGACATTGATTCCGACAGAGAGAGCTTTCACACCGGGTTACTGACAAGAGGAGCAATAAGAGAAGAGTTGTAAAGACACGCCGAAGAGAATATTCTCATCTAAGAGGAAATATTAACAAGTAGGATGTTAAAATGAAAAGCATTAAAAACTGCATGATCTTCAGTAGTGAAATGATTACTGAGCTCTGGGTCACGGACAGCAGGGGAGTGAATGAGTTGTTTATTTTGTTTCCTGTGAATTATGTAGAATTCACAACGTGTTCCATTTGTACAGGAAAACCATTGAGAGCAGATTCACTTCTTCTGCACCAGAATGAATGATTTCCATCTTCACTCTAGGGTACTGTACTTTACAGCACTGTATTGTATTCTGCATATATGTCTGTTATGTATACATTTTCTTTCTCACTTTGTCTCTCTGTCCATTTGTATCAGTTTGTTGGAGAGCACCATCACACCAGCATCACAACATTTATTCTACTGCCTTATTAAGCAAATGTCTCTCCTAAATTATTTTTATATATAAAACATTTTTTGACATGATATACACAAATGGCTAGTTATACTTTCTGATTATATTTCCATCTTAGAAATGAAGCATTTCTCTCCTGCAGTTTGAGGTTGTTAAATAGAAAACTGGATCACTCCAGGGCCGAATCTTCTCCCTCTCTTACACTCTCTTTCATTCGTTCACGAATGATCACAAGAGCAAACACATAGACTGACTTCTCACAAAGTGTGTCGATGACACAGTCCCGGTCAGCTTACTAAAGGACCCAGAAAATCACCACGGGCCAGTCTGAACAGTTTCACGGAATAGTCTGTTGACTTCTCTTTGATGTTTCATGTTACAAGAGCAAAACAATACTCACTGATTTGAGGATAATTGCGCCATCCCTCCAGCCTACTGAAATGAACCGTCAGACTGCAGAAGCTGTCAGTGACTACAGGTCCTTGGGACTGGTCAGAGAAACCTGAGATGAGACAAACGTTGTGAGACCATTTATAAGCTTGTGACCTCAAATTAAACGGAAGTCAGACATTTTCAAAGGGGGCAACACTGCGGCACAGTGCTTAGCATCGCTGCCTCATAGCACCGGGGCCCTGGGTTTGATTCCAGGGGTGCTGTCTGTGTGGAGTCTGCATGTTTGTTCGCGCTGCAGGGGACACCTCACCCCCACAGACACAAACTCAGACCACAGCCCATTTTTCCACAACACAATCAACCCGCCAGTATCAGTTTGTGTTCAGTGCTGGGGAGGTGCCTTGTCCTTGCAGAACAAAAACAAGGTGATCAGGACTGACGGCAAGATTCAGGTATTCAAGTACCCAGTAAATCCAGGGCTCAAATGGGGTAACTGTTTCACGAGCTACACAACATCCTCACACACGATGACAGAGCCTTGGAAAGCCGTGTGGAGAGTGAGGTGCTCGTACCCAGCCGGAGTTAAAAGAGCACGCATTGAGCAGAGCAACTGAGCAAAAGCACACTATCGATCTATCCAACCCAGAAAAGCACACATCTCTGTGATACAGAGGCTAAGGCAACATGTGAGTAAAGGATTTTGAATCAGCAATTGTGCTGATGAGCCAGTCAGCAATTTTTCAGAAATAGCAAACATGTCGTCAGCCTCCAGGAGCTGCAGAAGATTGTGAGATATAAAGGAGTGAAACCAGGGCAGGAGAAACTGATTCCTCGTGTAGGAAGCTGAGGAAAAAGATGCACACCCTGCAGACTGAAAGGAAGACAGCACAAACTATCGGTAATGTCAGCCTAGAAGAAAGTGTAGTGCAGTGTGTTGCAACTAAGTTTTTGTTCAATATTTGTTTTGTCTGAAAGAGACTATTTTGATTAGATACATGCAATACTATTTCTTTCTCATTCTCTGTCTTTTTATGTCTTATTTGGATCACACCATAAAGTTCATAATCCAGCCAGTTGCTTTGGCTCTGAAAGCATCCCTGATCCCCAAACACAGGGCTGCCCTTCCCACTGCCCGTCTGCTCTCTGCCCAGTGGAAGTAGCGTTTCTGCCCCGCAGCTGTGTGAGAGAAGATGACCTGAGAGCACTAACCCACCTCTGGAGAGGGAAGAGTCTCAGCTGGAAGGGAGGAGGAGCTGCCGGGCTGCCGCAGACAAGGCGCTGCTGAAATGATAGAGAAATCTTTTAGAATCAAACGTCACCTGGCTCAGTGTTTAAGCTGTAGTACATGATCACATTAGATTATTAAAACATGCAGACTGCCATTTCCATTCTGTACAAACAAAGGGTTTTCCATTGTAGAAAACACCACTGCAAATCCAAAGCGGAGTGCACTGGGACTGCAGTCCAGAGAAACCCATCATGTTACAAGAACTGGAGGCCATTTCACACCAAAACTGTACAATAGGATTCTTTCTGCACACCCAGTACTGGGGGCTGTGTCAGAGGCTCCTCACCGTTCTGTGATGATTTTAGACGTCGAATCGGGCAGGAGGCAGGCGCTCTTCGGGAGCTCTCGTCCCGTGCTATAACTCGGACCACGCGATGGCACAATTGCTTCCTACATACAAACAGAAACTTCAAACAACAAAACCCAACAAGAAATCTGTGCACACTTGGACTCCTGCTGCAGCTGAGGAGCTGTCACGCACACACCTCCTGTGTGGGTAGTGTTGGCCGTAGGACGTGTTGTTCACAGAGAGAAAAAATACACCATAGCAAGTCAGCACTCAAACAAACCAAAAGGCCAGTTTTATTGAAGTTGACGCAGCTGGCCACACAAACACTCACTGCGTCTCTTCACCAGGTATCCACACAGACAGCACCCCAGGAAAGCAGACCCATGAGAACAGGGGCAGAGCATGCAGACTCCACACAGACAGTACCCCAGGAAACTGAACCCATGAGAACAGGGGAAGAGCATGCAGACTCCACACAGACAGTACCCCAGGAAACCAGACCCATGACAACGGGGCAGAGCATGCAGACTCCACACAGACAGCACCCCAGGAACCAGACCCATGAGAACAGGGGCAGAGCATGCAGACTCCACACAGACAGCAGCCCAGGACACCAGACCCATGAGAACAGGGGCAGAGCATGCAGACTCCACACAGACAGCACCCCAGGAACCAGACCCATGAGAACAGGGGCAGAGCATGCACACTCCACACAGACAGCACCCCAGGAACAGGACCCATGAGAACAGGGGCAGAGCATGCTGACTCCACACAGACAGCACCCCAGGAAACTGAACCCATGAGAACAGGGGCAGAGCATGCAGACTCCACACAGACAGTACCCCAGGAAACTGAACCCATGAGAACAGGGGAAGAGCATGCAGACTCCACACAGACAGCACCCCAGGAAACCAGACCCATGACAACGGGGCAGAGCATGCAGACTCCACACAGACAGCACCCCAGGAACCAGACCCATGAGAACAGGAGCAGAGCATGCAGACTCCACACAGACAGCAGCCCAGGACACCAGACCCATGAGAACAGGGGCAGAGCATGCAGACTCCACACAGACAGTACCCCAGGAAACTGAACCCATAAGAACAGGGGAAGAGCATGCAGACTCCACACAGACAGCACCCCAGGAACCCAGACCCATGACAACGGGGCAGAGCATGCAGACTCCACACAGACAGCACCCCAGGAACCAGACCCATGAGAACAGGGGCAGAGCATGCAGACTCCACACAGACAGCACCCCAGGAACCGGACCCATGAGAACCGGGGCAGAGCATGCAGATTCCAGATAGACAGCACCCCAGGAACAGGACCCATGAGAACAGGGGCAGAGCATGCAGACTCCACACAGACAGCACCCCAGGAACCGGACCCATGAGAACCGGGGCAGAGCATGCAGACTCCAGATAGACAGCACCCCAGGAACAGGACCCATGAGAACAGGGGCAGAGCATGCAGACTTCACACAGACAGCACCCCAGCAAACCAGACCCATGAGAACAGGGGCAGAGCATGCAGACTCCACACAGACAGCACCCCAGGAAACCAGACCCATGAGAACAGGGGCAGAGCATGCAGACTCCACACAGACAGCACCCCATGAACAGGACCCATGAGAACACAGGCAGAGCATGCAGACTCCACACAGACAGCAGCCCAGGTAACACACCCCAGCAGGAGGAGGCGCCGACGGACTCGCTCATGGTGCAGTGAGCCCAGCGGTGTGAGGCTGGTGTCCAGCGCTGATTTGTCCCTGATAGTCCTGTCCCACAGCCTGCGAGTCACCGTTTCTTCCACAAAATACTCCAGCCAGCGCTTTTTAGATTACATTAAAAAAGCCGCCTGTTGACCTGCTGGAGGTCAGACCCGCTCCGGCAAACAACTACTGCAGCTCCGTTGCCCCGGCAACCACGTTTTATTTAACAAAGTAAAATAAACACAGGAGAAAAGTTTGCAAACAAGACAAGAGAGCTCAGAAACCCACAGACACGACGGCAGTGGGTTCTGTTTCTGTGTCGAGTTGATAAACCAGGCACGACGAGCGCTGCAAACACACTAGAGTGCACATAACACAATCAGGGGTACACAAGACTCCTGCTTTTTACACAAACAGGTTCAACAGGTCAATCAAGAGCAGGTCGGCACAGCTGTCATGATGTCTCATTTACAAAGAGTCTGAAGATTTGCTCGTCTCTTCCCAGAGCAGCTTCACTCCGGAGAGCAAGAAACAGCTCCTGCCGAGTCCGTCTTGTAAGACAGACATAGAAATCCGCGACACGGTAAATACACTGACATTGTATAATTAATTCTGATGCTCAATCAAATCTGCGGAACACGTGTGGAGCGCAGTCCAGAGCACTATAAAGACTACATTTCCCACAAGCCCTGTGGCGACTTCCTTTTGACGTAATCGAGTCGCGTCTTTTTATTTTTAATTATAACAACAATACATGCCATAAAAACAAGAATACATATAACACAGAGTATAGTCAGGGGCACATACGATAATACATGTACATGTTATGGAAAAAGATTAAACAAGTAATCTTGTTTAATAGCAAACAAAAGCAGATAAGGTCCGTACATGTTTCAAATTGTCTGTACAGACGCATTTACATCCGTTTTAAAGTGTTTAAACACGGGTCTCCTCTCACAGCATTTCGTTAATTATTATACCGTGGAAGTATCATATTTTTTAAAATACAAACGATATTTTCATATTACTTTCAATAGGTTTAAAATGTAGTATTATTTAACTTCTTTAAAAGTAATGTCAATATTAGTTTCCTTCTTTACGTTATCTTTCAGAGTTGCTGTCACAAACGTCACAGTTATCATCTGTATTGATTTTCAATCTCTGCACAACGAGGATCTGTACGGAGGCGCTATTGGACTCGCCGCCATAGACTCGTGTATCTCTGTCGCCGCCCAGTGGACATTTCTCGAAAGTGCAGTTCTTTTTAACTTTTTATTGTAGCAATAAAAATAGATACAATACAAACAAGAGTATATTTATAGCACATCAATAATACCATCAGGGGTACATAGTATAATATATTTACACTTCTGAAAAAAAGATTAAACCAGGTTAATAAAGATAAGGGCTGATATAGTCTGTAAATACACTTTTACATCTATTTAAAATGTTCTAACGAAGCTGCCTGAGGAAAGAACTTACTGTTTTGATTACATGAATCGGAGATTGTGACTCTGCCTTTAGCTTCCCATTCCTTCCAAACAATTTCAATTTCACACCTCTGGTTGTGCCAGAGGGTCCTCAGTGGAAGAGATACCAGGGTCCCCAGCACTGCTGTCACCTCTTCTGTACTCCTCCTATGCTAACAGCTGTGTATCTACTGCTGACTCCGTGAAAGGAATCAAGACTCCAGATGATCCCACCCAAATAAAAAAAAAAATCTGGAGTGGAAGGAGGTCTCTGCTTTAGTCGGCTGGTGCCGTGAAAACAACCTCTAACTCTATATAACTCCAACTGCCTGTGTCTCAGGAAGCCCTGGTCCGTTTGTAATGGAAAACCATTGAGAGCACTAGAATGACTGATTTCCATCTTCACTCTAGGTCACTGTGCTGAACAGCACATGACTGTATTCTGCATATGATATGTCTGTTATTTACACCTTTTCTTTCTCACTTTGTCTCTCTGTCCGTTTGGATCAGGTATTTGGAGAGCACCACCACACCAGCCAAACTACCCAAACAGTTGCTTAGGCACTCAAGTGGACTTAATCAAATTAAACTTTCCAACCTAAACAGGAAAATGACAGTTTAAATGGATTCTACTGCCTTATTAATCATATTTCTCACACAAATAGCTATTTTTATACTTTCTGGTTATATTTCAATCTTATAAATGAAGCATTTCTTTCCTGCGGTTTGAGGTTGTTAAAGAGAAAGACCCCATACTATCACAACCCCCTTTACAGGCTGGTGAAAGAGGTGAAATGAGGTAGCGGAGGTGTAATTGAGTCGGACAGCAAACTCTCACCTGCTGCTTGCCAGGACAGGAATCTTACAAAGGTCCCCTCCTCCCAGGAGGGTCACAGTAACAATGATGATGAGTAACACGAATGATTACAGTTCAGGGCCCCAGCACTGCCACCCACTAAAATAAACATGACAAGACATGACACAAGAGAACCCATAAGACAGTCATAGAAATCCATGACACGATAAACACGCTGAAATGGTACAATATAATTAATTCTGATGTTCAATCAAATCACCGAAACACGTGGGCAGTGCGGGCCAGAGAACTACAGAAACTACATTACCCATACGCCCTGTGGGCGACTTCCTTCTGACGTCATCGACTCGCGCCTTTTGAATGTCATTTTAATTTTTGGTTTATTGTATTTATTTTGTATTTTGTATCCATGTACAATACATTCATTCATTACTCTTGTTTGCAATGCAATGTATTCTTTGCTGTTGAAAATGCTTAAATATTTTTAAAATTAAAATAACTTATTACTACGAACATTACTAACGGTATTTTAATTTAAAAAAACTTTCGGTGAAATTTTGCTGAATGACCACCAAGCGGCGCCATTGGCACATTATTGTAAAAATAATCATTTCTAAGAAATTTTCCAGTTTAATTCCACTGACCGGCCATCAGAGGGGCACTTTACTCGTCCTGCTGCTTCTGTTGAATTAATAATTGCTTAAATTATTGTCTGGTTAAATTGTCTGGTGGTAAGTATTTGTAATATAGGATTGCTCATGTCTGATCTGGAACACGAGATGGAAGTTTAACATGTGTGATTCACTGAGGTGGAGGGGTGGGAAATGACTGAAAGAAGTCTTGCCATGCTGTATTATTAATAGTAGTAGCAGTATTGTCATATTAACACAAATCCTCAGACTCACTAACATCTCCAATAGAACGACAATCTCACACATCAAATATTAGAGGACCCTTCCTTTATACCTAAAAGCTTTCAGTTGTTGGACAATGAAAAGAGTGCTTGCAGGAATCTAATTACTGTTGTTATAAACTCATTACAAGCTAATTGTCTCATTTCTTTTTTTTCTTTCTTCTCTTTTCAGCAGCAAATAAACCCATTACTTGATCCCTTACATTTCAAAACGCTCTGTATCAAACCAACAAATCGTTCATAAATTTAAACCATGTTTTTGAGAAACTAGCCTTAAAATCAAAATGACTACATTCATATGAAACACACTCAGAAACAATATCAAATGGTGTGATACAGAGTGCAGAAACAACTGAAGAGAACTACCAGAACTAAAACAACACCACACCACTCTGAACTGCGCCTCAGATACTGTGAGATGGTTAGACACTACATGCACACCCTAAAGAAGATAAGCACATACACAAACAGACAACTCTCAGACCACGAAAGGCCTGTAGCCAAGACACAGTCAACAACGCTTGACCCAACTGCAGCTCAGACCTGCAGCAAAGCCTGCTCAAACTCCTCAACCTCGTCCTGACGGCCGGCTGTTTCCCTGAGGCCTGGAATCAAGGACTGATCACGCCCGTCTGTAAGAATGGAGACAGACTCGACCCCAACAGGTACCGGGGCTTCAGTGTGAACAGTAACCTGGGGAAGGAACTCTGTCGTATCTTGAATATCTGATAACCGGCCCTCCTTACTGAGCACAATGTCCTGCATTAGAGTCAGACTGGCTTCCTACCAAACCGCCACACATCCCATCACATTCACACCTGGGCTCTGATGGCCCATCTGGACACAGAACAGCAGAGCCTGGCACTACTGGAGCAGCACTGTCAGACCTGGTCACTGCCAGCCCATCTGGACCCAGAACAGCAGAGCCTGGCACTGCTGGAGCAGCACTGTCAGACCTGGTCACTGCCAGCCCATCTGGACCCAGAACAGCAGAGCCTGGCACTGCTGGAGCAGGACTGTCACACCTGGGCACTGCCAGCCCAACTGGACCCAGAACAGCAGAGCCTGGCACCGCTGGAGCAGGACTGTCAGACCTGGGCACTGCCAGCCCATCTGGACCCAGAACAGCAGAGCCTGGCACTGCTGGAGCAGGACCGTCAGACCTGGGCACTGCCAGCCCATCTGGACCCAGAACAGCAGAGCCTGGCACTACTGGAGCAGCACTGTCAGACCTGGTCACTGCCAGCCCATCTGGACCCAGAACAGCAGAGCCTGGCACTGCTGGAGCAGGACTGTCACACCTGGGCACTGCCAGCCCAACTGGACCCAGAACAGCAGAGCCTGGCACCGCTGGAGCAGGACTGTCAGACCTGGGCACTGCCAGCCCATCTGGACCCAGAACAGCAGAGCCTGGCACTGCTGGAGCAGGACTGTCACACCTGGGCACTGCAAGTCAATCTGGACAAGACCAGAGTTATGGTTTTCCAGGAGAAAGCCAGACCTCAGGGAAACAGGTACAAATTCACACTGAACAACAACACATTGGAGCACACATCCAGCTACACATATCTCGGTCTCACCATCAGCTCTTCTGGGAGTTTTGACCTGGCCGTGAAGGCACTGAGGGAGAAGGCACTCAGGGCTTTCTACGCAATAAGAAGGAGGCTCTTCAATGTCAACCCACCAACAAGAATTTGGCTCCAAATATCTGAAAGTGTAATCCAACCCATTGCCCTATACGGCAGTGAAATGTGGGGTCCCCTCACAGACCAGGAGTACACTCTGTAGAAACTCTAATCAATCTGTAGAAACATCCTCCTTGCGCAGAGAAAAACAGCTAACAGCGAGTGCAGGGCTGAATTAGGCCAGTACCCACTATTGATAAACATACAGAACAGAGTAATCAAACACTTGTTACACCTGAGAAATAGAGGCCACAATTCATACCACCACTAGGCCCTGCTGATCCCAGAGTACAGCTGGTCTTGACACCAGTCAGTCTCAGGACAGCACAGCTACAGCAACACCAATCACAATCATCCAAATGCGGAGGGGACTGCAGTCCAGAGAAACCCAGCATTTGACAAGGACTGGAGGCCATTTCGCACCACAACTGTAGAACAGGATTCTTTCTGCACACCCAGTACTGGGGGCTGTGTCGGAGGCTCCTCACCAGAAGAGACTTGCATTCCTGTTGGCTCCTCTCGTTCTGTGATGATTTTAAACGTCGAATCGGGCAGGAGGCAGGCGCTCTTCGGGAGCTCTCGTCGCGTGCTATAACTCGGACCACGCGATGGCACAATTGCTTCCTACATACAAACAGAAACTTCAAACAACAAACCCCAACAAGAAATCTGTGCACACTTGGACTCCTGCTGCAGCTGAGGAGCTGTCACGCACACACCTCCTGTGTGGGTAGTGTTGGCCGTAGGACGTGTTGTTCACAGAGAGAAAAAATACACCATAGCAAGTCAGCACTCAAACAAACCAAAAGGCCAGTTTTATTGAAGTTGACGCAGCTGGCCACACAAACACTCACTGCGTCTCTTCACCAGGTATCAGAAACAAAATAAAGGAACAATCTTTTTATCATATCCACTCGCACCTCGCTCTCATTTCCAGACTCCTAACTTACCACTCCCAACAAACCCCAGTGCTCGCAACACCCTTTAAATAGGATTTGGCCCGTACCACTATGGATACAATAGGTGTAAAACAGAAAATTCACAAGACAAACAACACATAGCACAGCAGGCCGGACTACTTGGACACACAATTACATGAAACCCTTAACAATTCACAGGACAGACTTTCATCAGATCTTCTATACCTAGTTGCCATTTTTTCCAATAACATTAGGCTCTGATAACCTCCCCTCTCAGCATTCCAGCAATGTTATGTTCCTCTAGCTAAGCTTCAGGCATATAACCAGTCTCCTATCTGTTTGCAACCTTTTGACCTTTCTGAGGACCCCTCAGAACAAATAGACACTGGCGTCTCCTCTCATGCAGTGCTGTTAAGACTTAAGCTAGTGGCATCCTACACTATGCTTTGTTCCTTTAGGGCCATTTCTCTAAAAATAGTGTTCTCTACCTTTTGTTTCCCCTCCTGTCCACAGCTGGAACAACTGTTTGCTAACAAAGACTGTTTATCTGTCTGGAAAGGTCTCCAAACTGTTACCAATTACAAAAGAAAATCCCCTCAGATACATCTTGATCACTCTCTACCAGATAACACATTTTACAGCAGGTCTGAAACACAAAGGATCTCCAACGACCTTGTCCATGACTCGTCCAAATAACTCACATCCTGGGGATGAGCTATTGTCCCCCACTCAACTGGAGTGCCACACCCACTCACACTCAATCTCTCACGAAGACTTGACGCCGTTAACAAGTCTTGAGAATGCCCTGTGAAGCAAAGAACAGGATGTGTGAAGGCTATTCAAAAAGCAAAACTGTAAAAGGTCAGCAGGACCTGACTGTGTATCTCCAGCCACACTACAGCACTGTGCTGGCCAACTCGCTCCAATCTTTACAGACGTTTTTAAGCAATCATTGTCCCAGTGCACAGTGCCAGACTGCTTCAAATCTTCTGTTATTGTTCCTGTTCCAAAAAAGGACACAAGAACCTGCCTTAATGCCTACAGACCCGTCGCACTAACGTCAGAACTGGCGCGTCTTCCCAACACGTTCGTGTCACAGTGAGGTGACCCCTCAAACAAGAATTATTTCCTGCCTCATATCTGACTACGGCACCTAGCAATGCAAACAGGGTGCTAGGGCCCCTCTCCATTACCACAGGTTCTGTTGATCTCCCAGATCCACCAATGCCCACACAGACCAGCGACAAGCATGTGTATCGTATAAGTGACCTTTTTATTTTCTATCCACATTCACCATCAGCCAAAGACACAACGAAAACAGCAGCAACAAAAGGTCCTTCCAAGGGTCATAATGAATCCAGAGGGACGGCAGTCTTTTCTGTCAAGTACCGAAGAGTGGCCACTCGAACGATTCTTCTTCGTACCTGTAAAGTCTTTGATGGCCCCAGTGAACGAGAGGCCGGTCCCATTTCCCCAGACTCCGTTCAGGTTCCACTAGAAATCCTCCCGCGAACTGTATTCCATTCCCCTCAGTTTGGAGCGGCTAGCCGGGCCGGTTTCTCGCTCCTTGCCTTCAGGTATTAAAAGTCTCTGTACAGTACCTCTGTTCCGATGCCACTGTCTCCCGTGGTCGTCAATCGGTCCTTGCCTCCGTGAACTCGCGCTCCGCAGCTTCCCTTGTGCTGCCTGTGTCGTCTCCCGGGTCTGGTGGGAATCGGGAGCGCGCTCCGTTCCGGCTCAGATGGTTTTATTCCTCCCCTCAGCCCATCTCCCTCAGGGGGTTTTCCACTGTCCCTGTCAGAAAGGGGCTTGCCCAGTATTTTACCAGGAGGAAGCTCGTGTGGCTGACGAGTGTGAGAGTGCCGAGCTTAGGTGTTATGGGCCCTTATCACTTCTTTGTTCACTCTCCGGGTCGGAGAAACCTGAAAAGAGACAAACGTTGTGAGACCATTTATAAGCTTGGTGACCTCGAATTAAACAGAACAATAGCAACACTGTTCTACAAACCTTTCATTGAAAGGGTTTTCAAACACTGTCCCACTTGCTGGTTTGGCAACATCAGTAGCTGGAATTGAATATGCAGCCATTAGTCTGCCTGGCAAAAAACAACCGGTCTCTCCAGTGGTCTGCATACAAGTGAACACACAAACCCCATACTATTAAAACCCCCTTTAGGGCACACTCACACCACAACACAATCAACCCGACAGACTCACCAACACTGGACTGCAGAAGCGGCAGGAAACCCTTGAGAACATGAGCAGAGCATGCAAACTCCACACAGACAGCACTCCAGGAAACCAGACACATGAGAACATGTGCAGAGCATGTGCGCCGTCTCTCAGCCTTTCACCTCCACTTGCAGATCAGGACGCGACCGGAGACCGGAGACTCCTCACTCCTGCAGGAGGAGGCGCCGACGGACTCGCTCAGCCCAGCGCTTACATTTCCCTGACAGTCCTGTCCTACAGCCTGCGACTCACCGCTTCTTCCTTTTCTTCTGCGAAATGTCCACAAAATACTCCAGCCAGAGACTTTTAGACTAAAGTTTCGGCTTTGCCAGCTGTCTCCCTCCCGGAGGTCAGATCGAAACAACTTCTGCAGCACCGTTTCCCCAGCAACCACGTTTTATTTAACAAAGTAAAATAAACACAGGAGAAAAGTTTGCAAACATGCAGGCAGGATGAGCGCTGCAGACACATGCTGCTGCCCGGGTCCGTCTTGTGAAATAAACAGAATTTTGCACCCCAGGAACTAGACCCACGAGAACATAAGGAGAGCATGCAAACTCCACACACACAGCACCCCAGAAAACTGGAGCCACGAGAACATGAGCAGAGCATGCAGACTCCACACACACAGCACCCCAGAAAACTGGAGCCACGAGAACATGAGCAGAGCATGCAAACTCCACACAGACAGCACCCCAGAAAACTGGAGCCACGAGAACATGAGCAGAGCATGCAAACTCCACACACACAGCACCCCAGAAAACTGGAGCCACGAGAACATGAGCAGAGCATGCAAACTCCACACACACAGCACCCCAGAAAACTGGAGCCACGAGAACATGAGCAGAGCATGCAAACTCCACACACACAGCACCCCAGAAAACTGGAGCCACGAGAACATGAGCAGAGCATGCAAACTCCACACACACAGCACCCCAGAAAACTGGAGCCACGAGAACATGAGCAGAGCATGCAAACTCCACACACACAGCACCCCAGAAAACTGGAGCCACGAGAACATGAGCAGAGCATGCAAACTCCACACACACAGCACCCCAGGAACTAAATCCAGGCTCCCAGCGCTGCCACCCACTGCGCCGCCGTCTCTCACCTCCACTTGCAGATCATGACGCGACCGGAGACCGGAGACTCCTCACTCCTGCAGTAACACACCCCAGCAGGAGGAGGCGCCGACGGACTCGCTCATGGTGCAGTGAGCCCAGCGGTGTGAGGCTGGTGTCCAGCGCTGATATTTACCGACAGCCTGCGACTCACCGTTTCTTCCTTTTCTTCTGCATAATGTCCACAAAATACTCCAGCCAGCGCTTTTTAGACTAACGTTTCTGCTTTGCTCGCTGATTAGATTACAAAAGCCGACTGTTTACCTCCTAGAGGTCAGCTCGCAACAACTTCTGCAGCACCGTTTCCCCGGCAACCACGTTTTATTGACAAAGTAAAATAAACACAGGAGAAAAGTTTGCAAACAAGACGGGAGCTAAGAAACACGAGGACAGTGGGTTTGCGTTATGTGCCGGGTCGATAAACCAGCGCTGCAGACACGTGAAATACAAGAAAACATACACACAAGGGAACACATAAGAGAGACAAAGAAATACAAGACACGATAAATACGCTGAAATTGTATTAATATAATTCATTCTAATGTTCAATGAAATCAGCGAAACACATGGGCAGGGCAGCCCAGTGAACTACAGAGACTACATTACCCATAAGCCCTGTGGGCGACACCATTTTGACGTCATCGACTCATACTTTTGTATTTTTTATGAGACCAAAAACTACAAGAAAACGTAACGTAGCAGTCGTATTGTCAGGATACATGCAATAATACATGTACATTTTATGGAAAAAAAGATTCAACAAGGTAAATGCAGATAAGGCCCGTCCATGCTTCAACGTTCTTACAACACAGAAACAGACACATTTCAGAAAGACATTCTGAAATAAAATGTCTTTACATCCGTCTTAAACTGTTCAAACACGGTCTCCTCTCACACCATTCCCTTAATAATTATGTTGCGCAAATATAATAATGTTTTAAAATACAAACGATATTTTCATCTTCCTTTTCAATGGGATTAAAATGTAACAAATGTATTTCTTTCCGATTTCAAGTCTTTCCGATAGCGCTTTGAGACTCAGCTCCGTGGACTCGTGTATCTCTGTCGCCACCCAGTGGACATTTCTCGGAAGTGTCACCGCCCGCCGGAATTCGGAAAAGTCCCGGGACTGAAGCTGTGTGACTGGACAAGAGCCTGTCTCCCGCCTCCTGCTGAAATCTCAGCGCCGATTGGACAAAAGCTGCTCACAGTCCGGATCCAGTGGAAGGCCGATCCACTCCGGGTTTTCCGTAGCCGGCAGTCCAGATCCAGTGGAAGGCTGATCCACTCCGGGTTTTCCGTAGCCGGCAGTCCGGATCCAGTGGAAGGCTGATCCACTCCGGGTTTTCTGTAGCCGGCAGTCCGGATCCAGTGGAAGGCCGATCCACTCCGGGTTTTCCGTAGCCGGCAGTCCGGATCCAGCTGAAGGCCGATCCACTCCGGGTTTTCCGTAGCCGGCAGTCCGGGTCCGGTGGAAGGCTGATCCACTCCGGGTTTTCCGTAGCCGGAAGTCCGGGTCCGGTGGAAAGGCAGATCCACTCCGGGTTTTCCGTAGCCGGAAGTCCGGGTCCGGTGGAAAGGCTGATCCACTCCGGGTTTTCCGTAGCCGGAAGACCGGATCCTTTACGATGTACGCAAGACTACGTTACAGATCACCGGAGTACATTATACAGGCAAATAAAGATAAGGTATGCACAGCTTTCATGTTGTGATACTTAGACATGGTTTGGAGTCGTTCCCTCGTGTGTATTTTGAATTATTCAAATGCGTGTCGCTTTAATTTGGAAGCGCATCATTTCAGTGCATGAGTTTACCTGTTATGTTGGGCGAGATTTCACACGGATAATCAAACAAGAACGAGTTTGCCCTGGAATCCATTCCACTGCCCAACCTGAAAGTCAGAGCATGAGAACGGACGGATTGTATGGCGATTGTGGTGTTGCTCGACCACATCAGTTAGGCGAGAAGTACAATCTGCTACTACGACATACGGTCTAATTATTCAATTTTCGATTATTTCTCATCTTTAGGCTATTTATACATCTAATAACGAGCAAGTATAATGATTAAGCCAATGATACATTATATTTTAGATTCGGTTCAGCAGTATTGAGCAGTAAAATAACATCAATTTGTCTACAGGAAATGTCAGAATTAGAAGCCTTCTTTACACCATTTTGCCGATCTGTTCAGAGTGTTTTAACAACAGAACAAAACAAAAACAAACGTAAGGTTTCTGGGCTGCTTTGAGAAAGACAATTATCATCTATATTACTTTTAAATCTATGCACACTGTGTATCTTTACCGGGTCGATTCAATGTACAATTTTGTACTGACGCCTTAACCTTATTATTCATACAAAATCTGTTTGACAATAGTCATGTTTGATTCCACTCACTTTCCCCAAAGAGGTGCTCCAAAATAGTTTGACAAGATATTGTGAGATTGCGAGAAGGATCTGAAGTATTTATTAGTACAAGTATAACTAAATTGTTTTCCTTGTAGTCTAATAAAGGTTGTAAATTCTTCCATAGTTTCTGATGGTATACTGTTAGTTTCTTAAAAGCATCAATACCTCTCTAGGAGTAGCTCTGGTTACGACGGATTGTTATCAGACTTATTACAAACATTATATCTATTTATAAAATCTGCTTGATTCTACATTTCATCATCCACACCAGTTAATTTGTTGACCCCGCTTATACTATTTTAAACCCAGTTTTCAAAGCACAGTTTTATTTTTTCTCTGTATTCTAGATGATGTATCTATGGGAGGTATGTTTATCTATAAGAGACCACGTGAGGAGAACTTCTTCATGGAAGCTGGCAAGTTTCAGGGGGGTTTCCAGCATCCAAATGACATTCAAGTAAAAAGTCTATACCCGCTAGTTCCTGAATGATTAATTTAGGGAAACATACACCACCTACTTTGCTTAATTTTGTAAATAATACTCTGTTGGTATCGGTATTAGATGCTCTAAACCCTGTAGCATTTAGGCCTCCTTCTGCCCGTGTTTGACAAATAACAACCATGAATAAAGTTTTTTTTTTATTTTACTAAGGTAGAGAACATCAAATCACAAATCACAAAATCACCTTTTTGAAAATCTTAATACCAAGATATTTAATCACATCTTTTACATGTATATTACGTACGGAGCAGACACTTTCCAACAGCCACCAGTTCACTTTTCTGATATGTAAAGAAAGACCAGATACAAAGGAAATGACTTGTAAACGCATTTAATTGCTTTGTCCACCTCTGTGTGCTTTCTCAGAGAGAGAGTTGTATCCTCAGCCAATTGGGAACACCTGTCATCTCTTTATCCTGTACTTGAATACCCTGAAACTATTTGTTATAGGGGTGTAAGCAGTGGGAAGAGGAGTGGGCTCGTGTCGAATTGCCTTACCCGTTCCCAATCTGCAGGAGGTCCCACGACGGCAGGTAGCTGCTCCAGTCGCTGGAGCTCAGTTCGCTGTCGAGGGAGGACGAGGGCTCTGGCTCGGGGGAATCACGGCTCCACAGCTCCTACCTGTTGCAGAGTGTTTCTGCCCTCCCGATGCCCTCTGTGTTTTAGAAGGATCTGTCTCTTTTCGCTTGCTTACACCACAGGTTTCATCGATGATAGTGTGCATCCTGAAGCAGTGAGTTATCGGTCTTATTTCTACTGAGAAACAGTTCAAGCACTCACAAAACAATAACCAGGAGACGGTGTATGAAAAAGTATTGTAAAACTTGCAGAGTAGATTTGAATAGACAGTGGACGTCACACTGCGTGCACAAACTCATAACTCGCCGTGTTCAATTTTGTGTTGAGTTACAGGAACCTCAGCATCAGATGAAATCCTCTTCAGCGCCCCAGGGAGACTGGGGGACTTGCCAGATTTTCAGCTTTATCACTGGGTCCTTCGGCACAGGGCTGTTGAGCAAAGTGCTCCCCTCTGCTGGAGAGCCACAGGGGCACTACAGAGCGGCCTCGTGTTCCCTGCTCCTGCCCGTGCCTGTGGACGGCCAGTGTGATCGCGCGCGAGACAAAGTAGTGCATTCGTGGTGTAAATACAGAATGTTCACTAGCTGACTGAGGAAAGTTACAGAGACGGGAGTATACGTTCTGAAATAATGTGAACCACTGTTACTTCACACAGACAGACTACTTAAAAATCATGTGGCTTTTTAAGGTCGTTTTGTCTGCCTAAAGTACGTTAGATTTGTCACAGCAAAGAGTTTGAATACTTACAGAATGCAGCAGCTAGCATTGTTACTTGGAGCAGAAAGAATGACCACATAACTCCCATACTTCTCTCTCTTCATTGGCTTCCTCTCAGGTACAGGGCGGACTTCAAACTCCTTCTACTTACTTACAAGGCTCTCAGAGGTCAGGCACCTGTCGTGCCTCGCAGGGATGCTGCAGAGGAGAAATACTGTACACAGCATAGTTTCAGAGGCCTGTCTGTCATGGGCTGGGCACCATGTGAGTTGAATGCTGCATCAGTGCCATGGATCCAAGAGGGGCATCATGGATACAGCTGTCGTTTAGGAGGATTCTGCTGGTCTGCAGAGACCTGCATGGGGTACTGACATACAGACGACGTGATGGATGGATGGATTAATACCCGCATTCATTTCTTTCTTTTTTTTTAATGATATAATGTTAGCATGCCCAAAGGGGTTGGGCAGCCAGTTGACCTTGGACCCCTAGAGGATTTTATTCTCCTTACTGAGGAGTCTTTGGTTCCTTTCCTCCATTGTCTTCAGTTCTGTATTCACAAAATGTATATTTACCTGCATTGTTAAGCGCCTTGGGGCAACCTTGTTGTGAAAGACGCTATATGAAAATAAATTGAATTGAATGGAATGACAGAGTCACGGCTTTTCCAGTTTCCTCTCCTATTATCTTCTTTATCTGCACTCTAAAACACAGTGAAACCTTGAACCTTTCAACTGGACCACTGCCGTTCTACATCACAGTGACTTTAACTAGGACGGAGACTTGAATGGGATGAAAAAGGAAAAGGCATTATTTGCAGGAAGAAATTAAACTGTTCCACCTGATCACTTGCTAAACAAAGTGATTCACTGGAGTGGAGGCGGTGAAAGCTTTGTGAATCAACTTACAAAAGGAAACATGTAAGAAACGTAGCTCCCATATTTAACCCTTGAAAAATCTATGAGTGTCATGTGGAGGTGAAAGTATTGTTCAATTATTCTAATAAAGCTCACTCAACTAAGACCCAGAAAAGTACCAGAGTATTCTCACCTAAGAGGAAATACTAACAAGTAGGATGTTAAAATGAAAAGCATTAAAAACTGAATGATCTTCAGTAGCTGAAATGATTATTGAGCTCTGGGTCACAGTGCTCCTGAAAAAAAATCAAATTTCAGCAGACACCCAAGGTGAGCACCATGCTGAGCCAGTGTATAAGTGTATGAATCACAGTTTCAAGGAGCTTTTTTCAGTTTCGTTCCACTGATCGGCCAACACGGGGGGAACTTCAGTCTTACTCGCCCTATTGCATTAAGAAACTGTACAACATTCTCCAATAAGAACTTGCGACCTCACCTAACGAAAAGCAATTTGCGTAGCAGGGAAAGACTGGACTCCCACTGGGGATTTTTGTTTTTCATCCCGATGGTGATGTGCACTATATAGAACGTTGCTGGACCCATGTGCAATTGGTGTCATTTCTAATCTAGAGGTCAAAGCTGTGAAACTTTCAAAGAGATGGAAGATCTCTTGCGAGACACCAATTCACAGAAGGGGCTAATGAGATCTTTGCTTGAAGTCTCATTGTGCTGCACTGTTTCATTTTTCAGTGGGCACGACTCACAGGCATCTAAAATCATCTCAGTGACGGACTAAACAGGCCTCTCGCAAAGACTCGGGAACGGACACAGACCTTATCATCTCTGCTCCTCGGGAAGCGTGCAGAGATCACATTAGATGTGTTGCTCAAGCTCTTTATTGTCAGGTACAGTAAACCCAGCAGTGTGGTCAGTGCGGGATGTGTTCTGTCCTGACGGCAGGGTCAGCAGCCAGAGGAGACCTGAAACACAAGACGGAGAGGTAAGACATTGATTCCGACAGAGAGAGCTTTCACACCGGGTTACTGACAAGAGGAGCAATAAGAGAAGAGTTGTAAAGACACGCCGAAGAGAATATTCTCATCTAAGAGGAAATATTAACAAGTAGGATGTTAAAATGAAAAGCATTAAAAACTGCATGATCTTCAGTAGTGAAATGATTACTGAGCTCTGGGTCACGGACAGCAGGGGAGTGAATGAGTTGTTTATTTTGTTTCCTGTGAATTATGTAGAATTCACAACGTGTTCCATTTGTACAGGAAAACCATTGAGAGCAGATTCACTTCTTCTGCACCAGAATGAATGATTTCCATCTTCACTCTAGGGTACTGTACTTTACAGCACTGTATTGTATTCTGCATATATGTCTGTTATGTATACATTTTCTTTCTCACTTTGTCTCTCTGTCCATTTGTATCAGTTTGTTGGAGAGCACCATCACACCAGCATCACAACATTTATTCTACTGCCTTATTAAGCAAATGTCTCTCCTAAATTATTTTTATATATAAAACATTTTTTGACATGATATACACAAATGGCTAGTTATACTTTCTGATTATATTTCCATCTTAGAAATGAAGCATTTCTCTCCTGCAGTTTGAGGTTGTTAAATAGAAAACTGGATCACTCCAGGGCCGAATCTTCTCCCTCTCTTACACTCTCTTTCATTCGTTCACGAATGATCACAAGAGCAAACACATAGACTGACTTCTCACAAAGTGTGTCGATGACACAGTCCCGGTCAGCTTACTAAAGGACCCAGAAAATCACCACGGGCCAGTCTGAACAGTTTCACGGAATAGTCTGTTGACTTCTCTTTGATGTTTCATGTTACAAGAGCAAAACAATACTCACTGATTTGAGGATAATTGCGCCATCCCTCCAGCCTACTGAAATGAACCGTCAGACTGCAGAAGCTGTCAGTGACTACAGGTCCTTGGGACTGGTCAGAGAAACCTGAGATGAGACAAACGTTGTGAGACCATTTATAAGCTTGTGACCTCAAATTAAACGGAAGTCAGACATTTTCAAAGGGGGCAACACTGCGGCACAGTGCTTAGCATCGCTGCCTCATAGCACCGGGGCCCTGGGTTTGATTCCAGGGGTGCTGTCTGTGTGGAGTCTGCATGTTTGTTCGCGCTGCAGGGGACACCTCACCCCCACAGACACAAACTCAGACCACAGCCCATTTTTCCACAACACAATCAACCCGCCAGTATCAGTTTGTGTTCAGTGCTGGGGAGGTGCCTTGTCCTTGCAGAACAAAAACAAGGTGATCAGGACTGACGGCAAGATTCAGGTATTCAAGTACCCAGTAAATCCAGGGCTCAAATGGGGTAACTGTTTCACGAGCTACACAACATCCTCACACACGATGACAGAGCCTTGGAAAGCCGTGTGGAGAGTGAGGTGCTCGTACCCAGCCGGAGTTAAAAGAGCACGCATTGAGCAGAGCAACTGAGCAAAAGCACACTATCGATCTATCCAACCCAGAAAAGCACACATCTCTGTGATACAGAGGCTAAGGCAACATGTGAGTAAAGGATTTTGAATCAGCAATTGTGCTGATGAGCCAGTCAGCAATTTTTCAGAAATAGCAAACATGTCGTCAGCCTCCAGGAGCTGCAGAAGATTGTGAGATATAAAGGAGTGAAACCAGGGCAGGAGAAACTGATTCCTCGTGTAGGAAGCTGAGGAAAAAGATGCACACCCTGCAGACTGAAAGGAAGACAGCACAAACTATCGGTAATGTCAGCCTAGAAGAAAGTGTAGTGCAGTGTGTTGCAACTAAGTTTTTGTTCAATATTTGTTTTGTCTGAAAGAGACTATTTTGATTAGATACATGCAATACTATTTCTTTCTCATTCTCTGTCTTTTTATGTCTTATTTGGATCACACCATAAAGTTCATAACCCAGCCAGTTGCTTTGGCTCTGAAAGCATCCCTGATCCCCAAACACAGGGCTGCCCTTCCCACTGCCCGTCTGCTCTCTGCCCAGTGGAAGTAGCGTTTCTGCCCCGCAGCTGTGTGAGAGAAGATGACCTGAGAGCACTAACCCACCTCTGGAGAGGGAAGAGTCTCAGCTGGAAGGGAGGAGGAGCTGCCGGGCTGCCGCAGACAAGGCGCTGCTGAAATGATAGAGAAATCTTTTAGAATCAAACGTCACCTGGCTCAGTGTTTAAGCTGTAGTACATGATCACATTAGATTATTAAAACATGCAGACTGCCATTTCCATTCTGTACAAACAAAGGGTTTTCCATTGTAGAAAACACCACTGCAAATCCAAAGCGGAGTGCACTGGGACTGCAGTCCAGAGAAACCCATCATGTTACAGGAACTGGAGGCCATTTCACACCAAAACTGTACAATAGGATTCTTTCTGCACACCCAGTACTGGGGGCTGTGCCAGAGGCTCCTCACTGTTCTGGGATGATTTTAGACGTCGAATCGGGCAGGAGGCAGGCGCTCTTCGGGAGCTCTCGTCGCGTGCTATAACTCGGACCACGCGATGGCACAATTGCTTCCTACATACAAACAGAAACTTCAAACAACAAAACCCAACAAGAAATCTGTTCACACTTGGACTCCTGCTGCAGCTGAGGAGCTGTCACGCACACACCTCCTGTGTGGGTAGTGTTGGCCGTAGGACGTGTTGTTCACAGAGAGAAAAAATACACCATAGCAAGTCAGCACTCAAACAAACCAAAAGGCCGGTTTTATTGAAGTTGACGCAGCTGGCCACACAAACACTCACTGCGTCTCTTCACCAGGTATCCACACAGACAGCACCCCAGGAAAGCAGACCCATGAGAACAGGGGCAGAGCATGCAGACTCCACACAGACAGTACCCCAGGAAACTGAACCCATGAGAACAGGGGAAGAGCATGCAGACTCCACACAGACAGCACCCCAGGAAACCAGACCCATGACAACGGGGCAGAGCATGCAGACTCCACACAGACAGCACCCCAGGAACCAGACCCATGAGAACAGGGGCAGAGCATGCAGACTCCACACAGACAGCACCCCAGGAACCGGACCCATGAGAACCGGGGCAGAGCATGCAGATTCCAGATAGACAGCACCCCAGGAACAGGACCCATGAGAACAGGGGCAGAGCATGCAGACTCCACACAGACAGCACCCCAGGAACCGGACCCATGAGAACCGGGGCAGAGCATGCAGATTCCAGATAGACAGCACCCCAGGAACAGGACCCATGAGAACAGGGGCAGAGCATGCAGACTTCACACAGACAGCACCCCAGCAAACCAGACCCATGAGAACAGGGGCAGAGCATGCAGACTCCACACAGACAGCACCCCAGGAAACCAGACCCATGAGAACAGGGGCAGAGCATGCAGACTCCACACAGACAGCACCCCATGAACAGGACCCATGAGAACACAGGCAGAGCATGCAGACTCCACACAGACAGCAGCCCAGGTAACACACCCCAGCAGGAGGAGGCGCCGACGGACTCGCTCATGGTGCAGTGAGCCCAGCGGTGTGAGGCTGGTGTCCAGCGCTGATTTGTCCC
The DNA here is from genome assembly GCF_059453375.1 of Lepisosteus platostomus. NCBI lineage: Eukaryota > Metazoa > Chordata > Actinopteri > Semionotiformes > Lepisosteidae > Lepisosteus > Lepisosteus platostomus. The sequence continues at coordinate 45,819,909 of NC_142622.1, read as the reverse complement.
TGATAGTCCTGTCCCACAGCCTGCGAGTCACCGTTTCTTCCACAAAATACTCCAGCCAGCGCTTTTTAGATTACATTAAAAAAGCCGCCTGTTGACCTGCTGGAGGTCAGACCCGCTCCGGCAAACAACTACTGCAGCTCCGTTGCCCCGGCAACCACGTTTTATTTAACAAAGTAAAATAAACACAGGAGAAAAGTTTGCAAACAAGACAAGAGAGCTCAGAAACCCACAGACACGACGGCAGTGGGTTCTGTTTCTGTGTCGAGTTGATAAACCAGGCACGACGAGCGCTGCAAACACACTAGAGTGCACATAACACAATCAGGGGTACACAAGACTCCTGCTTTTTACACAAACAGGTTCAACAGGTCAATCAAGAGCAGGTCGGCACAGCTGTCATGATGTCTCATTTACAAAGAGTCTGAAGATTTGCTCGTCTCTTCCCAGAGCAGCTTCACTCCGGAGAGCAAGAAACAGCTCCTGCCGAGTCCGTCTTGTAAGACAGACATAGAAATCCGCGACACGGTAAATACACTGACATTGTATAATTAATTCTGATGCTCAATCAAATCTGCGGAACACGTGTGGAGCGCAGTCCAGAGCACTATAAAGACTACATTTCCCACAAGCCCTGTGGCGACTTCCTTTTGACGTAATCGAGTCGCGTCTTTTTATTTTTAATTATAACAACAATACATGCCATAAAAACAAGAATACATATAACACAGAGTATAGTCAGGGGCACATACGATAATACATGTACATGTTATGGAAAAAGATTAAACAAGTAATCTTGTTTAATAGCAAACAAAAGCAGATAAGGTCCGTACATGTTTCAAATTGTCTGTACAGACGCATTTACATCCGTTTTAAAGTGTTTAAACACGGGTCTCCTCTCACAGCATTTCGTTAATTATTATACCGTGGAAGTATCATATTTTTTAAAATACAAACGATATTTTCATATTACTTTCAATAGGTTTAAAATGTAGTATTATTTAACTTCTTTAAAAGTAATGTCAATATTAGTTTCCTTCTTTACGTTATCTTTCAGAGTTGCTGTCACAAACGTCACAGTTATCATCTGTATTGATTTTCAATCTCTGCACAACGAGGATCTGTACGGAGGCGCTATTGGACTCGCCGCCATAGACTCGTGTATCTCTGTCGCCGCCCAGTGGACATTTCTCGAAAGTGCAGTTCTTTTTAACTTTTTATTGTAGCAATAAAAATAGATACAATACAAACAAGAGTATATTTATAGCACATCAATAATACCATCAGGGGTACATAGTATAATATATTTACACTTCTGAAAAAAAGATTAAACCAGGTTAATAAAGATAAGGGCTGATATAGTCTGTAAATACACTTTTACATCTATTTAAAATGTTCTAACGAAGCTGCCTGAGGAAAGAACTTACTGTTTTGATTACATGAATCGGAGATTGTGACTCTGCCTTTAGCTTCCCATTCCTTCCAAACAATTTCAATTTCACACCTCTGGTTGTGCCAGAGGGTCCTCAGTGGAAGAGATACCAGGGTCCCCAGCACTGCTGTCACCTCTTCTGTACTCCTCCTATGCTAACAGCTGTGTATCTACTGCTGACTCCGTGAAAGGAATCAAGACTCCAGATGATCCCACCCAAATAAAAAAAAAAATCTGGAGTGGAAGGAGGTCTCTGCTTTAGTCGGCTGGTGCCGTGAAAACAACCTCTAACTCTATATAACTCCAACTGCCTGTGTCTCAGGAAGCCCTGGTCCGTTTGTAATGGAAAACCATTGAGAGCACTAGAATGACTGATTTCCATCTTCACTCTAGGTCACTGTGCTGAACAGCACATGACTGTATTCTGCATATGATATGTCTGTTATTTACACCTTTTCTTTCTCACTTTGTCTCTCTGTCCGTTTGGATCAGGTATTTGGAGAGCACCACCACACCAGCCAAACTACCCAAACAGTTGCTTAGGCACTCAAGTGGACTTGATCAAATTAAACTTTCCAACCTAAACAGGAAAATGACAGTTTAAATGGATTCTACTGCCTTATTAATCATATTTCTCACACAAATAGCTATTTTTATACTTTCTGGTTATATTTCAATCTTATAAATGAAGCATTTCTTTCCTGCGGTTTGAGGTTGTTAAAGAGAAAGACCCCATACTATCACAACCCCCTTTACAGGCTGGTGAAAGAGGTGAAATGAGGTAGCGGAGGTGTAATTGAGTCGGACAGCAAACTCTCACCTGCTGCTTGCCAGGACAGGAATCTTACAAAGGTCCCCTCCTCCCAGGAGGGTCACAGTAACAATGATGATGAGTAACACGAATGATTACAGTTCAGGGCCCCAGCACTGCCACCCACTAAAATAAACATGACACACAAGAGAACCCATAAGACAGTCATAGAAATCCATGACACGATAAACACGCTGAAATGGTACAATATAATTAATTCTGATGTTCAATCAAATCACCGAAACACGTGGGCAGTGCGGGCCAGAGAACTACAGAAACTACATTACCCATACGCCCTGTGGGCGACTTCCTTCTGACGTCATCGACTCGCGCCTTTTGAATGTCATTTTAATTTTTGGTTTATTGTATTTATTTTGTATTTTGTATCCATGTACAATACATTCATTCATTACTCTTGTTTGCAATGCAATGTATTCTTTGCTGTTGAAAATGCTTAAATATTTTTAAAATTAAAATAACTTATTACTACGAACATTACTAACGGTATTTTAATTTAAAAAAACTTTCGGTTAAATTTTGCTGAATGACCACCAAGCGGCGCCATTGGCACATTATTGTAAAAATAATCATTTCTAAGAAATTTTCCAGTTTAATTCCACTGACCGGCCATCAGAGGGGCACTTTACTCGTCCTGCTGCTTCTGTTGAATTAATAATTGCTTAAATTATTGTCTGGTTAAATTGTCTGGTGGTAAGTATTTGTAATATAGGATTGCTCATGTCTGATCTGGAACACGAGATGGAAGTTTAACATGTGTGATTCACTGAGGTGGAGGGGTGGGAAATGACTGAAAGAAGTCTTGCCATGCTGTATTATTAATAGTAGTAGCAGTATTGTCATATTAACACAAATCCTCAGACTCACTAACATCTCCAATAGAACGACAATCTCACACATCAAATATTAGAGGACCCTTCCTTTATACCTAAAAGCTTTCAGTTGTTGGACAATGAAAAGAGTGCTTGCAGGAATCTAATTACTGTTGTTATAAACTCATTACAAGCTAATTGTCTCATTTCTTTTTTTTCTTTCTTCTCTTTTCAGCAGCAAATAAACCCATTACTTGATCCCTTACATTTCAAAACGCTCTGTATCAAACCAACAAATCGTTCATAAATTTAAACCATGTTTTTGAGAAACTAGCCTTAAAATCAAAATGACTACATTCATATGAAACACACTCAGAAACAATATCAAATGGTGTGATACAGAGTGCAGAAACAACTGAAGAGAACTACCAGAACTAAAACAACACCACACCACTCTGAACTGCGCCTCAGATACTGTGAGATGGTTAGACACTACATGCACACCCTAAAGAAGATAAGCACATACACAAACAGACAACTCTCAGACCACGAAAGGCCTGTAGCCAAGACACAGTCAACAACGCTTGACCCAACTGCAGCTCAGACCTGCAGCAAAGCCTGCTCAAACTCCTCAACCTCGTCCTGACGGCCGGCTGTTTCCCTGAGGCCTGGAATCAAGGACTGATCACGCCCGTCTGTAAGAATGGAGACAGACTCGACCCCAACAGGTACCGGGGCTTCAGTGTGAACAGTAACCTGGGGAAGGAACTCTGTCGTATCTTGAATATCTGATAACCGGCCCTCCTTACTGAGCACAATGTCCTGCATTAGAGTCAGACTGGCTTCCTACCAAACCGCCACACATCCCATCACATTCACACCTGGGCTCTGATGGCCCATCTGGACACAGAACAGCAGAGCCTGGCACTACTGGAGCAGCACTGTCAGACCTGGTCACTGCCAGCCCATCTGGACCCAGAACAGCAGAGCCTGGCACTGCTGGAGCAGCACTGTCAGACCTGGTCACTGCCAGCCCATCTGGACCCAGAACAGCAGAGCCTGGCACTGCTGGAGCAGGACTGTCACACCTGGGCACTGCCAGCCCAACTGGACCCAGAACAGCAGAGCCTGGCACCGCTGGAGCAGGACTGTCAGACCTGGGCACTGCCAGCCCATCTGGACCCAGAACAGCAGAGCCTGGCACTGCTGGAGCAGGACCGTCAGACCTGGGCACTGCCAGCCCATCTGGACCCAGAACAGCAGAGCCTGGCACTACTGGAGCAGCACTGTCAGACCTGGTCACTGCCAGCCCATCTGGACCCAGAACAGCAGAGCCTGGCACTGCTGGAGCAGGACTGTCACACCTGGGCACTGCCAGCCCAACTGGACCCAGAACAGCAGAGCCTGGCACCGCTGGAGCAGGACTGTCAGACCTGGGCACTGCCAGCCCATCTGGACCCAGAACAGCAGAGCCTGGCACTGCTGGAGCAGGACTGTCACACCTGGGCACTGCAAGTCAATCTGGACAAGACCAGAGTTATGGTTTTCCAGGAGAAAGCCAGACCTCAGGGAAACAGGTACAAATTCACACTGAACAACAACACATTGGAGCACACATCCAGCTACACATATCTCGGTCTCACCATCAGCTCTTCTGGGAGTTTTGACCTGGCCGTGAAGGCACTGAGGGAGAAGGCACTCAGGGCTTTCTACGCAATAAGAAGGAGGCTCTTCAATGTCAACCCACCAACAAGAATTTGGCTCCAAATATCTGAAAGTGTAATCCAACCCATTGCCCTATACGGCAGTGAAATGTGGGGTCCCCTCACAGACCAGGAGTACACTCTGTAGAAACTCTAATCAATCTGTAGAAACATCCTCCTTGCGCAGAGAAAAACAGCTAACAGCGAGTGCAGGGCTGAATTAGGCCAGTACCCACTATTGATAAACATACAGAACAGAGTAATCAAACACTTGTTACACCTGAGAAATAGAGGCCACAATTCATACCACCACTAGGCCCTGCTGATCCCAGAGTACAGCTGGTCTTGACACCAGTCAGTCTCAGGACAGCACAGCTACAGCAACACCAATCACAATCATCCAAATGCGGAGGGGACTGCAGTCCAGAGAAACCCAGCATTTGACAAGGACTGGAGGCCATTTCGCACCACAACTGTAGAACAGGATTCTTTCTGCACACCCAGTACTGGGGGCTGTGTCGGAGGCTCCTCACCAGAAGAGACTTGCATTCCTGTTGGCTCCTCTCGTTCTGTGATGATTTTAAACGTCGAATCGGGCAGGAGGCAGGCGCTCTTCGGGAGCTCTCGTCGCGTGCTATAACTCGGACCACGCGATGGCACAATTGCTTCCTACATACAAACAGAAACTTCAAACAACAAACCCCAACAAGAAATCTGTGCACACTTGGACTCCTGCTGCAGCTGAGGAGCTGTCACGCACACACCTCCTGTGTGGGTAGTGTTGGCCGTAGGACGTGTTGTTCACAGAGAGAAAAAATACACCATAGCAAGTCAGCACTCAAACAAACCAAAAGGCCAGTTTTATTGAAGTTGACGCAGCTGGCCACACAAACACTCACTGCGTCTCTTCACCAGGTATCAGAAACAAAATAAAGGAACAATCTTTTTATCATATCCACTCGCACCTTGCTCTCATTTCCAGACTCCTAACTTACCACTCCCAACAAACCCCAGTGCTCGCAACACCCTTTAAATAGGATTTGGCCCGTACCACTATGGATACAATAGGTGTAAAACAGAAAATTCACAAGACAAACAACACATAGCACAGCAGGCCGGACTACTTGGACACACAATTACATGAAACCCTTAACAATTCACAGGACAGACTTTCATCAGATCTTCTATACCTAGTTGCCATTTTTTCCAATAACATTAGGCTCTGATAACCTCCCCTCTCAGCATTCCAGCAATGTTATGTTCCTCTAGCTAAGCTTCAGGCATATAACCAGTCTCCTATCTGTTTGCAACCTTTTGACCTTTCTGAGGACCCCTCAGAACAAATAGACACTGGCGTCTCCTCTCATGCAGTGCTGTTAAGACTTAAGCTAGTGGCATCCTACACTATGCTTTGTTCCTTTAGGGCCATTTCTCTAAAAATAGTGTTCTCTACCTTTTGTTTCCCCTCCTGTCCACAGCTGGAACAACTGTTTGCTAACAAAGACTGTTTATCTGTCTGGATAGGTCTCCAAACTGTTACCAATTACAAAAGAAAATCCCCTCAGATACATCTTGATCACTCTCTACCAGATAACACATTTTACAGCAGGTCTGAAACACAAAGGATCTCCAACGACCTTGTCCATGACTCGTCCAAATAACTCACATCCTGGGGATGAGCTATTGTCCCCCACTCAACTGGAGTGCCACACCCACTCACACTCAATCTCTCACGAAGACTTGACGCCGTTAACAAGTCTTGAGAATGCCCTGTGAAGCAAAGAACAGGATGTGTGAAGGCTATTCAAAAAGCAAAACTGTAAAAGGTCAGCAGGACCTGACTGTGTATCTCCAGCCACACTACAGCACTGTGCTGGCCAACTCGCTCCAATCTTTACAGACGTTTTTAAGCAATCATTGTCCCAGTGCACAGTGCCAGACTGCTTCAAATCTTCTGTTATTGTTCCTGTTCCAAAAAAGGACACAAGAACCTGCCTTAATGCCTACAGACCCGTCGCACTAACGTCAGAACTGGCGCGTCTTCCCAACACGTTCGTGTCACAGTGAGGTGACCCCTCAAACAAGAATTATTTCCTGCCTCATATCTGACTACGGCACCTAGCAATGCAAACAGGGTGCTAGGGCCCCTCTCCATTACCACAGGTTCTGTTGATCTCCCAGATCCACCAATGCCCACACAGACCAGCGACAAGCATGTGTATCGTATAAGTGACCTTTTTATTTTCTATCCACATTCACCATCAGCCAAAGACACAACGAAAACAGCAGCAACAAAAGGTCCTTCCAAGGGTCATAATGAATCCAGAGGGACGGCAGTCTTTTCTGTCAAGTACCGAAGAGTGGCCACTCGAACGATTCTTCTTCGTACCTGTAAAGTCTTTGATGGCCCCAGTGAACGAGAGGCCGGTCCCATTTCCCCAGACTCCGTTCAGGTTCCACTAGAAATCCTCCCGCGAACTGTATTCCATTCCCCTCAGTTTGGAGCGGCTAGCCGGGCCGGTTTCTCGCTCCTTGCCTTCAGGTATTAAAAGTCTCTGTACAGTACCTCTGTTCCGATGCCACTGTCTCCCGTGGTCGTCAATCGGTCCTTGCCTCCGTGAACTCGCGCTCCGCAGCTTCCCTTGTGCTGCCTGTGTCGTCTCCCGGGTCTGGTGGGAATCGGGAGCGCGCTCCGTTCCGGCTCAGATGGTTTTATTCCTCCCCTCAGCCCATCTCCCTCAGGGGGTTTTCCACTGTCCCTGTCAGAAAGGGGCTTGCCCAGTATTTTACCAGGAGGAAGCTCGTGTGGCTGACGAGTGTGAGAGTGCCGAGCTTAGGTGTTATGGGCCCTTATCACTTCTTTGTTCACTCTCCGGGTCGGAGAAACCTGAAAAGAGACAAACGTTGTGAGACCATTTATAAGCTTGGTGACCTCGAATTAAACAGAACAATAGCAACACTGTTCTACAAACCTTTCATTGAAAGGGTTTTCAAACACTGTCCCACTTGCTGGTTTGGCAACATCAGTAGCTGGAATTGAATATGCAGCCATTAGTCTGCCTGGCAAAAAACAACCGGTCTCTCCAGTGGTCTGCATACAAGTGAACACACAAACCCCATACTATTAAAACCCCCTTTAGGGCACACTCACACCACAACACAATCAACCCGACAGACTCACCAACACTGGACTGCAGAAGCGGCAGGAAACCCTTGAGAACATGAGCAGAGCATGCAAACTCCACACAGACAGCACTCCAGGAAACCAGACACATGAGAACATGTGCAGAGCATGTGCGCCGTCTCTCAGCCTTTCACCTCCACTTGCAGATCAGGACGCGACCGGAGACCGGAGACTCCTCACTCCTGCAGGAGGAGGCGCCGACGGACTCGCTCAGCCCAGCGCTTACATTTCCCTGACAGTCCTGTCCTACAGCCTGCGACTCACCGCTTCTTCCTTTTCTTCTGCGAAATGTCCACAAAATACTCCAGCCAGAGACTTTTAGACTAAAGTTTCGGCTTTGCCAGCTGTCTCCCTCCCGGAGGTCAGATCGAAACAACTTCTGCAGCACCGTTTCCCCAGCAACCACGTTTTATTTAACAAAGTAAAATAAACACAGGAGAAAAGTTTGCAAACATGCAGGCAGGATGAGCGCTGCAGACACATGCTGCTGCCCGGGTCCGTCTTGTGAAATAAACAGAATTTTGCACCCCAGGAACTAGACCCACGAGAACATAAGGAGAGCATGCAAACTCCACACACACAGCACCCCAGAAAACTGGAGCCACGAGAACATGAGCAGAGCATGCAGACTCCACACACACAGCACCCCAGAAAACTGGAGCCACGAGAACATGAGCAGAGCATGCAAACTCCACACAGACAGCACCCCAGAAAACTGGAGCCACGAGAACATGAGCAGAGCATGCAAACTCCACACACACAGCACCCCAGAAAACTGGAGCCACGAGAACATGAGCAGAGCATGCAAACTCCACACACACAGCACCCCAGAAAACTGGAGCCACGAGAACATGAGCAGAGCATGCAAACTCCACACACACAGCACCCCAGAAAACTGGAGCCACGAGAACATGAGCAGAGCATGCAAACTCCACACACACAGCACCCCAGAAAACTGGAGCCACGAGAACATGAGCAGAGCATGCAAACTCCACACACACAGCACCCCAGAAAACTGGAGCCACGAGAACATGAGCAGAGCATGCAAACTCCACACACACAGCACCCCAGGAACTAAATCCAGGCTCCCAGCGCTGCCACCCACTGCGCCGCCGTCTCTCACCTCCACTTGCAGATCATGACGCGACCGGAGACCGGAGACTCCTCACTCCTGCAGTAACACACCCCAGCAGGAGGAGGCGCCGACGGACTCGCTCATGGTGCAGTGAGCCCAGCGGTGTGAGGCTGGTGTCCAGCGCTGATATTTACCGACAGCCTGCGACTCACCGTTTCTTCCTTTTCTTCTGCATAATGTCCACAAAATACTCCAGCCAGCGCTTTTTAGACTAACGTTTCTGCTTTGCTCGCTGATTAGATTACAAAAGCCGACTGTTTACCTCCTAGAGGTCAGCTCGCAACAACTTCTGCAGCACCGTTTCCCCGGCAACCACGTTTTATTGACAAAGTAAAATAAACACAGGAGAAAAGTTTGCAAACAAGACGGGAGCTAAGAAACACGAGGACAGTGGGTTTGCGTTATGTGCCGGGTCGATAAACCAGCGCTGCAGACACGTGAAATACAAGAAAACATACACACAAGGGAACACATAAGAGAGACAAAGAAATACAAGACACGATAAATACGCTGAAATTGTATTAATATAATTCATTCTAATGTTCAATGAAATCAGCGAAACACATGGGCAGGGCAGCCCAGTGAACTACAGAGACTACATTACCCATAAGCCCTGTGGGCGACACCATTTTGACGTCATCGACTCATACTTTTGTATTTTTTATGAGACCAAAAACTACAAGAAAACGTAACGTAGCAGTCGTATTGTCAGGATACATGCAATAATACATGTACATTTTATGGAAAAAAAGATTCAACAAGGTAAATGCAGATAAGGCCCGTCCATGCTTCAACGTTCTTACAACACAGAAACAGACACATTTCAGAAAGACATTCTGAAATAAAATGTCTTTACATCCGTCTTAAACTGTTCAAACACGGTCTCCTCTCACACCATTCCCTTAATAATTATGTTGCGCAAATATAATAATGTTTTAAAATACAAACGATATTTTCATCTTCCTTTTCAATGGGATTAAAATGTAACAAATGTATTTCTTTCCGATTTCAAGTCTTTCCGATAGCGCTTTGAGACTCAGCTCCGTGGACTCGTGTATCTCTGTCGCCACCCAGTGGACATTTCTCGGAAGTGTCACCGCCCGCCAGAATTCGGAAAAGTCCCGGGACTGAAGCTGTGTGACTGGACAAGAGCCTGTCTCCCGCCTCCTGCTGAAATCTCAGCGCCGATTGGACAAAAGCTGCTCACAGTCCGGATCCAGTGGAAGGCCGATCCACTCCGGGTTTTCCGTAGCCGGCAGTCCAGATCCAGTGGAAGGCTGATCCACTCCGGGTTTTCCGTAGCCGGCAGTCCGGATCCAGTGGAAGGCTGATCCACTCCGGGTTTTCTGTAGCCGGCAGTCCGGATCCAGTGGAAGGCCGATCCACTCCGGGTTTTCCGTAGCCGGCAGTCCGGATCCAGTGGAAGGCTGATCCACTCCGGGTTTTCTGTAGCCGGCAGTCCGGATCCAGTGGAAGGCCGATCCACTCCGGGTTTTCCGTAGCCGGCAGTCCGGATCCAGCTGAAGGCCGATCCACTCCGGGTTTTCCGTAGCCGGCAGTCCGGGTCCGGTGGAAGGCTGATCCACTCCGGGTTTTCCGTAGCCGGAAGTCCGGGTCCGGTGGAAAGGCAGATCCACTCCGGGTTTTCCGTAGCCGGAAGTCCGGATCCTTTACGATGTACGCAAGACTACGTTACAGATCACCGGAGTACATTATACAGGCAAATAAAGATAAGGTATGCACAGCTTTCATGTTGTGATACTTAGACATGGTTTGGAGTCGTTCCCTCGTGTGTATTTTGAATTATTCAAATGCGTGTCGCTTTAATTTGGAAGCGCATCATTTCAGTGCATGAGTTTACCTGTTATGTTGGGCGAGATTTCACACGGATAATCAAACAAGAACGAGTTTGCCCTGGAATCCATTCCACTGCCCAACCTGAAAGTCAGAGCATGAGAACGGACGGATTGTATGGCGATTGTGGTGTTGCTCGACCACATCAGTTAGGCGAGAAGTACAATCTGCTACTACGACATACGGTCTAATTATTCAATTTTCGATTATTTCTCATCTTTAGGCTATTTATACATCTAATAACGAGCAAGTATAATGATTAAGCCAATGATACATTATATTTTAGATTCGGTTCAGCAGTATTGAGCAGTAAAATAACATCAATTTGTCTACAGGAAATGTCAGAATTAGAAGCCTTCTTTACACCATTTTGCCGATCTGTTCAGAGTGTTTTAACAACAGAACAAAACAAAAACAAACGTAAGGTTTCTGGGCTGCTTTGAGAAAGACAATTATCATCTATATTACTTTTAAATCTATGCACACTGTGTATCTTTACCGGGTCGATTCAATGTACAATTTTGTACTGACGCCTTAACCTTATTATTCATACAAAATCTGTTTGACAATAGTCATGTTTGATTCCACTCACTTTCCCCAAAGAGGTGCTCCAAAATAGTTTGACAAGATATTGTGAGATTGCGAGAAGGATCTGAAGTATTTATTAGTACAAGTATAACTAAATTGTTTTCCTTGTAGTCTAATAAAGGTTGTAAATTCTTCCATAGTTTCTGATGGTATACTGTTAGTTTCTTAAAAGCATCAATACCTCTCTAGGAGTAGCTCTGGTTACGACGGATTGTTATCAGACTTATTACAAACATTATATCTATTTATAAAATCTGCTTGATTCTACATTTCATCATCCACACCAGTTAATTTGTTGACCCCGCTTATACTATTTTAAACCCAGTTTTCAAAGCACAGTTTTATTTTTTCTCTGTATTCTAGATGATGTATCTATGGGAGGTATGTTTATCTATAAGAGACCACGTGAGGAGAACTTCTTCATGGAAGCTGGCAAGTTTCAGGCGGGTTTCCAGCATCCAAATGACATTCAAGTAAAAAGTCTATACCCGCTAGTTCCTGAATGATTAATTTAGGGAAACATACACCACCTACTTTGCTTAATTTTGTAAATAATACTCTGTTGGTATCGGTATTAGATGCTCTAAACCCTGTAGCATTTAGGCCTCCTTCTGCCCGTGTTTGACAAATAACAACCATGAATAAAGTTTTTTTTTTATTTTACTAAGGTAGAGAACATCAAATCACAAATCACAAAATCACCTTTTTGAAAATCTTAATACCAAGATATTTAATCACATCTTTTACATGTATATTACGTACGGAGCAGACACTTTCCAACAGCCACCAGTTCACTTTTCTGATATGTAAAGAAAGACCAGATACAAAGGAAATGACTTGTAAACGCATTTAATTGCTTTGTCCACCTCTGTGTGCTTTCTCAGAGAGAGAGTTGTATCCTCAGCCAATTGGGAACACCTGTCATCTCTTTATCCTGTACTTGAATACCCTGAAACTATTTGTTATAGGGGTGTAAGCAGTGGGAAGAGGAGTGGGCTCGTGTCGAATTGCCTTACCCGTTCCCAATCTGCAGGAGGTCCCACGACGGCAGGTAGCTGCTCCAGTCGCTGGAGCTCAGTTCGCTGTCGAGGGAGGACGAGGGCTCTGGCTCGGGGGAATCACGGCTCCACAGCTCCTACCTGTTGCAGAGTGTTTCTGCCCTCCCGATGCCCTCTGTGTTTTAGAAGGATCTGTCTCTTTTCGCTTGCTTACACCACAGGTTTCATCGATGATAGTGTGCATCCTGAAGCAGTGAGTTATCGGTCTTATTTCTACTGAGAAACAGTTCAAGCACTCACAAAACAATAACCAGGAGACGGTGTATGAAAAAGTATTGTAAAACTTGCAGAGTAGATTTGAATAGACAGTGGACGTCACACTGCGTGCACAAACTCATAACTCGCCGTGTTCAATTTTGTGTTGAGTTACAGGAACCTCAGCATCAGATGAAATCCTCTTCAGCGCCCCAGGGAGACTGGGGGACTTGCCAGATTTTCAGCTTTATCACTGGGTCCTTCGGCACAGGGCTGTTGAGCAAAGTGCTCCCCTCTGCTGGAGAGCCACAGGGGCACTACAGAGCGGCCTCGTGTTCCCTGCTCCTGCCCGTGCCTGTGGACGGCCAGTGTGATCGCGCGCGAGACAAAGTAGTGCATTCGTGGTGTAAATACAGAATGTTCACTAGCTGACTGAGGAAAGTTACAGAGACGGGAGTATACGTTCTGAAATAATGTGAACCACTGTTACTTCACACAGACAGACTACTTAAAAATCATGTGGCTTTTTAAGGTCGTTTTGTCTGCCTAAAGTACGTTAGATTTGTCACAGCAAAGAGTTTGAATACTTACAGAATGCAGCAGCTAGCATTGTTACTTGGAGCAGAAAGAATGACCACATAACTCCCATACTTCTCTCTCTTCATTGGCTTCCTCTCAGGTACAGGGCGGACTTCAAACTCCTTCTACTTACTTACAAGGCTCTCAGAGGTCAGGCACCTGTCGTGCCTCGCAGGGATGCTGCAGAGGAGAAATACTGTACACAGCATAGTTTCAGAGGCCTGTCTGTCATGGGCTGGGCACCATGTGAGTTGAATGCTGCATCAGTGCCATGGATCCAAGAGGGGCATCATGGATACAGCTGTCGTTTAGGAGGATTCTGCTGGTCTGCAGAGACCTGCATGGGGTACTGACATACAGACGACGTGATGGATGGATGGATTAATACCCGCATTCATTTCTTTCTTTTTTTTTAATGATATAATGTTAGCATGCCCAAAGGGGTTGGGCAGCCAGTTGACCTTGGACCCCTAGAGGATTTTATTCTCCTTACTGAGGAGTCTTTGGTTCCTTTCCTCCATTGTCTTCAGTTCTGTATTCACAAAATGTATATTTACCTGCATTGTTAAGCGCCTTGGGGCAACCTTGTTGTGAAAGACGCTATATGAAAATAAATTGAATTGAATGGAATGACAGAGTCACGGCTTTTCCAGTTTCCTCTCCTATTATCTTCTTTATCTGCACTCTAAAACACAGTGAAACCTTGAACCTTTCAACTGGACCACTGCCGTTCTACATCACAGTGACTTTAACTAGGACGGAGACTTGAATGGGATGAAAAAGGAAAAGGCATTATTTGCAGGAAGAAATTAAACTGTTCCACCTGATCACTTGCTAAACAAAGTGATTCACTGGAGTGGAGGCGGTGAAAGCTTTGTGAATCAACTTACAAAAGGAAACATGTAAGAAACGTAGCTCCCATATTTAACCCTTGAAAAATCTATGAGTGTCATGTGGAGGTGAAAGTATTGTTCAATTATTCTAATAAAGCTCACTCAACTAAGACCCAGAAAAGTACCAGAGTATTCTCACCTAAGAGGAAATACTAACAAGTAGGATGTTAAAATGAAAAGCATTAAAAACTGAATGATCTTCAGTAGCTGAAATGATTATTGAGCTCTGGGTCACAGTGCTCCTGAAAAAAAATCAAATTTCAGCAGACACCCAAGGTGAGCACCATGCTGAGCCAGTGTATAAGTGTATGAATCACAGTTTCAAGGAGCTTTTTTCAGTTTCGTTCCACTGATCGGCCAACACGGGGGGAACTTCAGTCTTACTCGCCCTATTGCATTAAGAAACTGTACAACATTCTCCAATAAGAACTTGCGACCTCACCTAACGAAAAGCAATTTGCGTAGCAGGGAAAGACTGGACTCCCACTGGGGATTTTTGTTTTTCATCCCGATGGTGATGTGCACTATATAGAACGTTGCTGGACCCATGTGCAATTGGTGTCATTTCTAATCTAGAGGTCAAAGCTGTGAAACTTTCAAAGAGATGGAAGATCTCTTGCGAGACACCAATTCACAGAAGGGGCTAATGAGATCTTTGCTTGAAGTCTCATTGTGCTGCACTGTTTCATTTTTCAGTGGGCACGACTCACAGGCATCTAAAATCATCTCAGTGACGGACTAAACAGGCCTCTCGCAAAGACTCGGGAACGGACACAGACCTTATCATCTCTGCTCCTCGGGAAGCGTGCAGAGATCACATTAGATGTGTTGCTCAAGCTCTTTATTGTCAGGTACAGTAAACCCAGCAGTGTGGTCAGTGCGGGATGTGTTCTGTCCTGACGGCAGGGTCAGCAGCCAGAGGAGACCTGAAACACAAGACGGAGAGGTAAGACATTGATTCCGACAGAGAGAGCTTTCACACCGGGTTACTGACAAGAGGAGCAATAAGAGAAGAGTTGTAAAGACACGCCGAAGAGAATATTCTCATCTAAGAGGAAATATTAACAAGTAGGATGTTAAAATGAAAAGCATTAAAAACTGCATGATCTTCAGTAGTGAAATGATTACTGAGCTCTGGGTCACGGACAGCAGGGGAGTGAATGAGTTGTTTATTTTGTTTCCTGTGAATTATGTAGAATTCACAACGTGTTCCATTTGTACAGGAAAACCATTGAGAGCAGATTCACTTCTTCTGCACCAGAATGAATGATTTCCATCTTCACTCTAGGGTACTGTACTTTACAGCACTGTATTGTATTCTGCATATATGTCTGTTATGTATACATTTTCTTTCTCACTTTGTCTCTCTGTCCATTTGTATCAGTTTGTTGGAGAGCACCATCACACCAGCATCACAACATTTATTCTACTGCCTTATTAAGCAAATGTCTCTCCTAAATTATTTTTATATATAAAACATTTTTTGACATGATATACACAAATGGCTAGTTATACTTTCTGATTATATTTCCATCTTAGAAATGAAGCATTTCTCTCCTGCAGTTTGAGGTTGTTAAATAGAAAACTGGATCACTCCAGGGCCGAATCTTCTCCCTCTCTTACACTCTCTTTTATTCGTTCACGAATGATCACAAGAGCAAACACATAGACTGACTTCTCACAAAGTGTGTCGATGACACAGTCCCGGTCAGCTTACTAAAGGACCCAGAAAATCACCACGGGCCAGTCTGAACAGTTTCACGGAATAGTCTGTTGACTTCTCTTTGATGTTTCATGTTACAAGAGCAAAACAATACTCACTGATTTGAGGATAATTGCGCCATCCCTCCAGCCTACTGAAATGAACCGTCAGACTGCAGAAGCTGTCAGTGACTACAGGTCCTTGGGACTGGTCAGAGAAACCTGAGATGAGACAAACGTTGTGAGACCATTTATAAGCTTGTGACCTCAAATTAAACGGAAGTCAGACATTTTCAAAGGGGGCAACACTGCGGCACAGTGCTTAGCATCGCTGCCTCATAGCACCGGGGCCCTGGGTTTGATTCCAGGGGTGCTGTCTGTGTGGAGTCTGCATGTTTGTTCGCGCTGCAGGGGACACCTCACCCCCACAGACACAAACTCAGACCACAGCCCATTTTTCCACAACACAATCAACCCGCCAGTATCAGTTTGTGTTCAGTGCTGGGGAGGTGCCTTGTCCTTGCAGAACAAAAACAAGGTGATCAGGACTGACGGCAAGATTCAGGTATTCAAGTACCCAGTAAATCCAGGGCTCAAATGGGGTAACTGTTTCACGAGCTACACAACATCCTCACACACGATGACAGAGCCTTGGAAAGCCGTGTGGAGAGTGAGGTGCTCGTACCCAGCCGGAGTTAAAAGAGCACGCATTGAGCAGAGCAACTGAGCAAAAGCACACTATCGATCTATCCAACCCAGAAAAGCACACATCTCTGTGATACAGAGGCTAAGGCAACATGTGAGTAAAGGATTTTGAATCAGCAATTGTGCTGATGAGCCAGTCAGCAATTTTTCAGAAATAGCAAACATGTCGTCAGCCTCCAGGAGCTGCAGAAGATTGTGAGATATAAAGGAGTGAAACCAGGGCAGGAGAAACTGATTCCTCGTGTAGGAAGCTGAGGAAAAAGATGCACACCCTGCAGACTGAAAGGAAGACAGCACAAACTATCGGTAATGTCAGCCTAGAAGAAAGTGTAGTGCAGTGTGTTGCAACTAAGTTTTTGTTCAATATTTGTTTTGTCTGAAAGAGACTATTTTGATTAGATACATGCAATACTATTTCTTTCTCATTCTCTGTCTTTTTATGTCTTATTTGGATCACACCATAAAGTTCATAACCCAGCCAGTTGCTTTGGCTCTGAAAGCATCCCTGATCCCCAAACACAGGGCTGCCCTTCCCACTGCCCGTCTGCTCTCTGCCCAGTGGAAGTAGCGTTTCTGCCCCGCAGCTGTGTGAGAGAAGATGACCTGAGAGCACTAACCCACCTCTGGAGAGGGAAGAGTCTCAGCTGGAAGGGAGGAGGAGCTGCCGGGCTGCCGCAGACAAGGCGCTGCTGAAATGATAGAGAAATCTTTTAGAATCAAACGTCACCTGGCTCAGTGTTTAAGCTGTAGTACATGATCACATTATATTATTAAAACATGCAGACTGCCATTTCCATTCTGTACAAACAAAGGGTTTTCCATTGTAGAAAACACCACTGCAAATCCAAAGCGGAGTGCACTGGGACTGCAGTCCAGAGAAACCCATCATGTTACAGGAACTGGAGGCCATTTCACACCAAAACTGTACAATAGGATTCTTTCTGCACACCCAGTACTGGGGGCTGTGCCAGAGGCTCCTCACTGTTCTGGGATGATTTTAGACGTCGAATCGGGCAGGAGGCAGGCGCTCTTCGGGAGCTCTCGTCGCGTGCTATAACTCGGACCACGCGATGGCACAATTGCTTCCTACATACAAACAGAAACTTCAAACAACAAAACCCAACAAGAAATCTGTTCACACTTGGACTCCTGCTGCAGCTGAGGAGCTGTCACGCACACACCTCCTGTGTGGGTAGTGTTGGCCGTAGGACGTGTTGTTCACAGAGAGAAAAAATACACCATAGCAAGTCAGCACTCAAACAAACCAAAAGGCCGGTTTTATTGAAGTTGACGCAGCTGGCCACACAAACACTCACTGCGTCTCTTCACCAGGTATCCACACAGACAGCACCCCAGGAAAGCAGACCCATGAGAACAGGGGCAGAGCATGCAGACTCCACACAGACAGTACCCCAGGAAACTGAACCCATGAGAACAGGGGAAGAGCATGCAGACTCCACACAGACAGCACCCCAGGAAACCAGACCCATGACAACGGGGCAGAGCATGCAGACTCCACACAGACAGCACCCCAGGAACCAGACCCATGAGAACAGGGGCAGAGCATGCAGACTCCACACAGACAGCACCCCAGGAACCGGACCCATGAGAACCGGGGCAGAGCATGCAGATTCCAGATAGACAGCACCCCAGGAACAGGACCCATGAGAACAGGGGCAGAGCATGCAGACTCCACACAGACAGCACCCCAGGAACCGGACCCATGAGAACCGGGGCAGAGCATGCAGATTCCAGATAGACAGCACCCCAGGAACAGGACCCATGAGAACAGGGGCAGAGCATGCAGACTTCACACAGACAGCACCCCAGCAAACCAGACCCATGAGAACAGGGGCAGAGCATGCAGACTCCACACAGACAGCACCCCAGGAAACCAGACCCATGAGAACAGGGGCAGAGCATGCAGACTCCACACAGACAGCACCCCATGAACAGGACCCATGAGAACACAGGCAGAGCATGCAGACTCCACACAGACAGCAGCCCAGGTAACACACCCCAGCAGGAGGAGGCGCCGACGGACTCGCTCATGGTGCAGTGAGCCCAGCGGTGTGAGGCTGGTGTCCAGCGCTGATTTGTCCCTGATAGTCCTGTCCCACAGCCTCCGAGTCACCGTTTCTTCCACAAAATACTCCAGCCAGCGCTTTTTAGATTACATTAAAAAAGCCGCCTGTTGACCTGCTGGAGGTCAGACCCGCTCCGGCAAACAACTACTGCAGCTCCGTTGCCCCGGCAACCACGTTTTATTTAACAAAGTAAAATAAACACAGGAGAAAAGTTTGCAAACAAGACAAGAGAGCTCAGAAACCCACAGACACGACGGCAGTGGGTTCTGTTTCTGTGTCGAGTTGATAAACCAGGCACGACGAGCGCTGCAAACACACTAGAGTGCACATAACACAATCAGGGGTACACAAGACTCCTGCTTTTTACACAAACAGGTTCAACAGGTCAATCAAGAGCAGGTCGGCACAGCTGTCATGATGTCTCATTTACAAAGAGTCTGAAGATTTGCTCGTCTCTTCCCAGAGCAGCTTCACTCCGGAGAGCAAGAAACAGCTCCTGCCGAGTCCGTCTTGTAAGACAGACATAGAAATCCGCGACACGGTAAATACACTGACATTGTATAATTAATTCTGATGCTCAATCAAATCTGCGGAACACGTGTGGAGCGCAGTCCAGAGCACTATAAAGACTACATTTCCCACAAGCCCTGTGGCGACTTCCTTTTGACGTAACCGAGTCGCGTCTTTTTATTTTTAATTATAACAACAATACATGCCATAAAAACAAGAATACATATAACACAGAGTATAGTCAGGGGCACATACGATAATACATGTACATGTTATGGAAAAAGATTAAACAAGTAATCTTGTTTAATAGCAAACAAAAGCAGATAAGGTCCGTACATGTTTCAAATTGTCTGTACAGACGCATTTACATCCGTTTTAAAGTGTTTAAACACGGGTCTCCTCTCACAGCATTTCGTTAATTATTATACCGTGGAAGTATCATATTTTTTAAAATACAAACGATATTTTCATATTACTTTCAATAGGTTTAAAATGTAGTATTATTTAACTTCTTTAAAAGTAATGTCAATATTAGTTTCCTTCTTTACGTTATCTTTCAGAGTTGCTGTCACAAACGTCACAGTTATCATCTGTATTGATTTTCAATCTCTGCACAACGAGGATCTGTACGGAGGCGCTATTGGACTCGCCGCCATAGACTCGTGTATCTCTGTCGCCGCCCAGTGGACATTTCTCGAAAGTGCAGTTCTTTTTAACTTTTTATTGTAGCAATAAAAATAGATACAATACAAACAAGAGTATATTTATAGCACATCAATAATACCATCAGGGGTACATAGTATAATATATTTACACTTCTGAAAAAAAGATTAAACCAGGTTAATAAAGATAAGGGCTGATATAGTCTGTAAATACACTTTTACATCTATTTAAAATGTTCTAACGAAGCTGCCTGAGGAAAGAACTTACTGTTTTGATTACATGAATCGGAGATTGTGACTCTGCCTTTAGCTTCCCATTCCTTCCAAACAATTTCAATTTCACACCTCTGGTTGTGCCAGAGGGTCCTCAGTGGAAGAGATACCAGGGTCCCCAGCACTGCTGTCACCTCTTCTGTACTCCTCCTATGCTAACAGCTGTGTATCTACTGCTGACTCCGTGAAAGGAATCAAGACTCCAGATGATCCCACCCAGATAAAAAAAAAAATCTGGAGTGGAAGGAGGTCTCTGCTTTAGTCGGCTGGTGCCGTGAAAACAACCTCTAACTCTATATAACTCCAACTGCCTGTGTCTCAGGAAGCCCTGGTCCGTTTGTAATGGAAAACCATTGAGAGCACTAGAATGACTGATTTCCATCTTCACTCTAGGTCACTGTGCTGAACAGCACATGACTGTATTCTGCATATGATATGTCTGTTATTTACACCTTTTCTTTCTCACTTTGTCTCTCTGTCCGTTTGGATCAGGTATTTGGAGAGCACCACCACACCAGCCAAACTACCCAAACAGTTGCTTAGGCACTCAAGTGGACTTGATCAAATTAAACTTTCCAACCTAAACAGGAAAATGACAGTTTAAATGGATTCTACTGCCTTATTAATCATATTTCTCACACAAATAGCTATTTTTATACTTTCTGGTTATATTTCAATCTTATAAATGAAGCATTTCTTTCCTGCGGTTTGAGGTTGTTAAAGAGAAAGACCCCATACTATCACAACCCCCTTTACAGGCTGGTGAAAGAGGTGAAATGAGGTAGCGGAGGTGTAATTGAGTCGGACAGCAAACTCTCACCTGCTGCTTGCCAGGACAGGAATCTTACAAAGGTCCCCTCCTCCCAGGAGGGTCACAGTAACAATGATGATGAGTAACACGAATGATTACAGTTCAGGGCCCCAGCACTGCCACCCACTAAAATAAACATGACACACAAGAGAACCCATAAGACAGTCATAGAAATCCATGACACGATAAACACGCTGAAATGGTACAATATAATTAATTCTGATGTTCAATCAAATCACCGAAACACGTGGGCAGTGCGGGCCAGAGAACTACAGAAACTACATTACCCATACGCCCTGTGGGCGACTTCCTTCTGACGTCATCGACTCGCGCCTTTTGAATGTCATTTTAATTTTTGGTTTATTGTATTTATTTTGTATTTTGTATCCATGTACAATACATTCATTCATTACTCTTGTTTGCAATGCAATGTATTCTTTGCTGTTGAAAATGCTTAAATATTTTTAAAATTAAAATAACTTATTACTACGAACATTACGCCAGCAGCCATATCACCCTGCAACTCACAACTGGCAACCCACTGAAGCTAAGCAGGTGTGAGCCTGGTCAGTACCTGGATGGGAGACCTCCTGGGAAAAACTAAGGTTGCTGCTGGAAGAGGTGTTAGTGGGGCCAGCAGGGGGCGCTCACCCTGCAGTCCATGTGGGTCCTAATGCCCCAGTATAGTGACGGGGACACTATACTGTAAACAGGCGCCGTCCTTCGGATGAGACGTAAAACCGAGGTCCTGACTCTCTGTGGTCATTAAAAATCCCAGGGCGCTTCTCGAAAAGAGTAGGGGTGTAACCCCGGTGTCCTGGCCAAATTTCCAATTGGCCCTTACTAATCATGGCCTCCTAATAATCCCCCTCTATGAATTGGCTACATTACTCTGCTCTCCTCCCCACTGATAGCTGATGTGTGGTGAGCGTTCTGGCGCACTATGGCTGCCGTCGCATCATCCAGGTGGATGCTGCACATTGGTGGTGGTGGAGGGGAGTCCCCATTACCTGTAAAGCGCTTTGAGTGGAGTGTCCAGAAAAGCGCTATATAAGTGTAAGCAATTATTATTATTATTATTAATTACTAACGGTATTTTAATTTAAAAAAACTTTCGGTGAAATTTTGCTGAATGACCACCAAGCGGCGCCATTGGCACATTATTGTAAAAATAATCATTTCTAAGAAATTTTCCAGTTTAATTCCACTGACCGGCCATCAGAGGGGCACTTTACTCGTCCTGCTGCTTCTGTTGAATTAATAATTGCTTAAATTATTGTCTGGTTAAATTGTCTGGTGGTAAGTATTTGTAATATAGGATTGCTCATGTCTGATCTGGAACACGAGATGGAAGTTTAACATGTGTGATTCACTGAGGTGGAGGGGTGGGAAATGACTGAAAGAAGTCTTGCCATGCTGTATTATTAATAGTAGTAGCAGTATTGTCATATTAACACAAATCCTCAGACTCACTAACATCTCCAATAGAACGACAATCTCACACATCAAATATTAGAGGACCCTTCCTTTATACCTAAAAGCTTTCAGTTGTTGGACAATGAAAAGAGTGCTTGCAGGAATCTAATTACTGTTGTTATAAACTCATTACAAGCTAATTGTCTCATTTCTTTTTTTTCTTTCTTCTCTTTTCAGCAGCAAATAAACCCATTACTTGATCCCTTACATTTCAAAACGCTCTGTATCAAACCAACAAATCGTTCATAAATTTAAACCATGTTTTTGAGAAACTAGCCTTAAAATCAAAATGACTACATTCATATGAAACACACTCAGAAACAATATCAAATGGTGTGATACAGAGTGCAGAAACAACTGAAGAGAACTACCAGAACTAAAACAACACCACACCACTCTGAACTGCGCCTCAGATACTGTGAGATGGTTAGACACTACATGCACACCCTAAAGAAGATAAGCACATACACAAACAGACAACTCTCAGACCACGAAAGGCCTGTAGCCAAGACACAGTCAACAACGCTTGACCCAACTGCAGCTCAGACCTGCAGCAAAGCCTGCTCAAACTCCTCAACCTCGTCCTGACGGCCGGCTGTTTCCCTGAGGCCTGGAATCAAGGACTGATCACGCCCGTCTGTAAGAATGGAGACAGACTCGACCCCAACAGGTACCGGGGCTTCAGTGTGAACAGTAACCTGGGGAAGGAACTCTGTCGTATCTTGAATATCTGATAACCGGCCCTCCTTACTGAGCACAATGTCCTGCATTAGAGTCAGACTGGCTTCCTACCAAACCGCCACACATCCCATCACATTCACACCTGGGCTCTGATGGCCCATCTGGACACAGAACAGCAGAGCCTGGCACTACTGGAGCAGCACTGTCAGACCTGGTCACTGCCAGCCCATCTGGACCCAGAACAGCAGAGCCTGGCACTGCTGGAGCAGCACTGTCAGACCTGGTCACTGCCAGCCCATCTGGACCCAGAACAGCAGAGCCTGGCACTGCTGGAGCAGGACTGTCACACCTGGGCACTGCCAGCCCAACTGGACCCAGAACAGCAGAGCCTGGCACCGCTGGAGCAGGACTGTCAGACCTGGGCACTGCCAGCCCATCTGGACCCAGAACAGCAGAGCCTGGCACTGCTGGAGCAGGACCGTCAGACCTGGGCACTGCCAGCCCATCTGGACCCAGAACAGCAGAGCCTGGCACTACTGGAGCAGCACTGTCAGACCTGGTCACTGCCAGCCCATCTGGACCCAGAACAGCAGAGCCTGGCACTGCTGGAGCAGGACTGTCACACCTGGGCACTGCCAGCCCAACTGGACCCAGAACAGCAGAGCCTGGCACCGCTGGAGCAGGACTGTCAGACCTGGGCACTGCCAGCCCATCTGGACCCAGAACAGCAGAGCCTGGCACTGCTGGAGCAGGACTGTCACACCTGGGCACTGCAAGTCAATCTGGACAAGACCAGAGTTATGGTTTTCCAGGAGAAAGCCAGACCTCAGGGAAACAGGTACAAATTCACACTGAACAACAACACATTGGAGCACACATCCAGCTACACATATCTCGGTCTCACCATCAGCTCTTCTGGGAGTTTTGACCTGGCCGTGAAGGCACTGAGGGAGAAGGCACTCAGGGCTTTCTACGCAATAAGAAGGAGGCTCTTCAATGTCAACCCACCAACAAGAATTTGGCTCCAAATATCTGAAAGTGTAATCCAACCCATTGCCCTATACGGCAGTGAAATGTGGGGTCCCCTCACAGACCAGGAGTACACTCTGTAGAAACTCTAATCAATCTGTAGAAACATCCTCCTTGCGCAGAGAAAAACAGCTAACAGCGAGTGCAGGGCTGAATTAGGCCAGTACCCACTATTGATAAACATACAGAACAG
This sequence comes from Lepisosteus platostomus, assembly GCF_059453375.1. Lineage (NCBI taxonomy): Eukaryota > Metazoa > Chordata > Actinopteri > Semionotiformes > Lepisosteidae > Lepisosteus > Lepisosteus platostomus. The sequence continues at coordinate 45,795,522 of NC_142622.1, read as the reverse complement.
AGTAATCAAACACTTGTTACACCTGAGAAATAGAGGCCACAATTCATACCACCACTAGGCCCTGCTGATCCCAGAGTACAGCTGGTCTTGACACCAGTCAGTCTCAGGACAGCACAGCTACAGCAACACCAATCACAATCATCCAAATGCGGAGGGGACTGCAGTCCAGAGAAACCCAGCATTTGACAAGGACTGGAGGCCATTTCGCACCACAACTGTAGAACAGGATTCTTTCTGCACACCCAGTACTGGGGGCTGTGTCGGAGGCTCCTCACCAGAAGAGACTTGCATTCCTGTTGGCTCCTCTCGTTCTGTGATGATTTTAAACGTCGAATCGGGCAGGAGGCAGGCGCTCTTCGGGAGCTCTCGTCGCGTGCTATAACTCGGACCACGCGATGGCACAATTGCTTCCTACATACAAACAGAAACTTCAAACAACAAACCCCAACAAGAAATCTGTGCACACTTGGACTCCTGCTGCAGCTGAGGAGCTGTCACGCACACACCTCCTGTGTGGGTAGTGTTGGCCGTAGGACGTGTTGTTCACAGAGAGAAAAAATACACCATAGCAAGTCAGCACTCAAACAAACCAAAAGGCCAGTTTTATTGAAGTTGACGCAGCTGGCCACACAAACACTCACTGCGTCTCTTCACCAGGTATCAGAAACAAAATAAAGGAACAATCTTTTTATCATATCCACTCGCACCTCGCTCTCATTTCCAGACTCCTAACTTACCACTCCCAACAAACCCCAGTGCTCGCAACACCCTTTAAATAGGATTTGGCCCGTACCACTATGGATACAATAGGTGTAAAACAGAAAATTCACAAGACAAACAACACATAGCACAGCAGGCCGGACTACTTGGACACACAATTACATGAAACCCTTAACAATTCACAGGACAGACTTTCATCAGATCTTCTATACCTAGTTGCCATTTTTTCCAATAACATTAGGCTCTGATAACCTCCCCTCTCAGCATTCCAGCAATGTTATGTTCCTCTAGCTAAGCTTCAGGCATATAACCAGTCTCCTATCTGTTTGCAACCTTTTGACCTTTCTGAGGACCCCTCAGAACAAATAGACACTGGCGTCTCCTCTCATGCAGTGCTGTTAAGACTTAAGCTAGTGGCATCCTACACTATGCTTTGTTCCTTTAGGGCCATTTCTCTAAAAATAGTGTTCTCTACCTTTTGTTTCCCCTCCTGTCCACAGCTGGAACAACTGTTTGCTAACAAAGACTGTTTATCTGTCTGGAAAGGTCTCCAAACTGTTACCAATTACAAAAGAAAATCCCCTCAGATACATCTTGATCACTCTCTACCAGATAACACATTTTACAGCAGGTCTGAAACACAAAGGATCTCCAACGACCTTGTCCATGACTCGTCCAAATAACTCACATCCTGGGGATGAGCTATTGTCCCCCACTCAACTGGAGTGCCACACCCACTCACACTCAATCTCTCACGAAGACTTGACGCCGTTAACAAGTCTTGAGAATGCCCTGTGAAGCAAAGAACAGGATGTGTGAAGGCTATTCAAAAAGCAAAACTGTAAAAGGTCAGCAGGACCTGACTGTGTATCTCCAGCCACACTACAGCACTGTGCTGGCCAACTCGCTCCAATCTTTACAGACGTTTTTAAGCAATCATTGTCCCAGTGCACAGTGCCAGACTGCTTCAAATCTTCTGTTATTGTTCCTGTTCCAAAAAAGGACACAAGAACCTGCCTTAATGCCTACAGACCCGTCGCACTAACGTCAGAACTGGCGCGTCTTCCCAACACGTTCGTGTCACAGTGAGGTGACCCCTCAAACAAGAATTATTTCCTGCCTCATATCTGACTACGGCACCTAGCAATGCAAACAGGGTGCTAGGGCCCCTCTCCATTACCACAGGTTCTGTTGATCTCCCAGATCCACCAATGCCCACACAGACCAGCGACAAGCATGTGTATCGTATAAGTGACCTTTTTATTTTCTATCCACATTCACCATCAGCCAAAGACACAACGAAAACAGCAGCAACAAAAGGTCCTTCCAAGGGTCATAATGAATCCAGAGGGACGGCAGTCTTTTCTGTCAAGTACCGAAGAGTGGCCACTCGAACGATTCTTCTTCGTACCTGTAAAGTCTTTGATGGCCCCAGTGAACGAGAGGCCGGTCCCATTTCCCCAGACTCCGTTCAGGTTCCACTAGAAATCCTCCCGCGAACTGTATTCCATTCCCCTCAGTTTGGAGCGGCTAGCCGGGCCGGTTTCTCGCTCCTTGCCTTCAGGTATTAAAAGTCTCTGTACAGTACCTCTGTTCCGATGCCACTGTCTCCCGTGGTCGTCAATCGGTCCTTGCCTCCGTGAACTCGCGCTCCGCAGCTTCCCTTGTGCTGCCTGTGTCGTCTCCCGGGTCTGGTGGGAATCGGGAGCGCGCTCCGTTCCGGCTCAGATGGTTTTATTCCTCCCCTCAGCCCATCTCCCTCAGGGGGTTTTCCACTGTCCCTGTCAGAAAGGGGCTTGCCCAGTATTTTACCAGGAGGAAGCTCGTGTGGCTGACGAGTGTGAGAGTGCCGAGCTTAGGTGTTATGGGCCCTTATCACTTCTTTGTTCACTCTCCGGGTCGGAGAAACCTGAAAAGAGACAAACGTTGTGAGACCATTTATAAGCTTGGTGACCTCGAATTAAACAGAACAATAGCAACACTGTTCTACAAACCTTTCATTGAAAGGGTTTTCAAACACTGTCCCACTTGCTGGTTTGGCAACATCAGTAGCTGGAATTGAATATGCAGCCATTAGTCTGCCTGGCAAAAAACAACCGGTCTCTCCAGTGGTCTGCATACAAGTGAACACACAAACCCCATACTATTAAAACCCCCTTTAGGGCACACTCACACCACAACACAATCAACCCGACAGACTCACCAACACTGGACTGCAGAAGCGGCAGGAAACCCTTGAGAACATGAGCAGAGCATGCAAACTCCACACAGACAGCACTCCAGGAAACCAGACACATGAGAACATGTGCAGAGCATGTGCGCCGTCTCTCAGCCTTTCACCTCCACTTGCAGATCAGGACGCGACCGGAGACCGGAGACTCCTCACTCCTGCAGGAGGAGGCGCCGACGGACTCGCTCAGCCCAGCGCTTACATTTCCCTGACAGTCCTGTCCTACAGCCTGCGACTCACCGCTTCTTCCTTTTCTTCTGCGAAATGTCCACAAAATACTCCAGCCAGAGACTTTTAGACTAAAGTTTCGGCTTTGCCAGCTGTCTCCCTCCCGGAGGTCAGATCGAAACAACTTCTGCAGCACCGTTTCCCCAGCAACCACGTTTTATTTAACAAAGTAAAATAAACACAGGAGAAAAGTTTGCAAACATGCAGGCAGGATGAGCGCTGCAGACACATGCTGCTGCCCGGGTCCGTCTTGTGAAATAAACAGAATTTTGCACCCCAGGAACTAGACCCACGAGAACATAAGGAGAGCATGCAAACTCCACACACACAGCACCCCAGAAAACTGGAGCCACGAGAACATGAGCAGAGCATGCAGACTCCACACACACAGCACCCCAGAAAACTGGAGCCACGAGAACATGAGCAGAGCATGCAAACTCCACACAGACAGCACCCCAGAAAACTGGAGCCACGAGAACATGAGCAGAGCATGCAAACTCCACACACACAGCACCCCAGAAAACTGGAGCCACGAGAACATGAGCAGAGCATGCAAACTCCACACACACAGCACCCCAGAAAACTGGAGCCACGAGAACATGAGCAGAGCATGCAAACTCCACACACACAGCACCCCAGAAAACTGGAGCCACGAGAACATGAGCAGAGCATGCAAACTCCACACACACAGCACCCCAGAAAACTGGAGCCACGAGAACATGAGCAGAGCATGCAAACTCCACACACACAGCACCCCAGAAAACTGGAGCCACGAGAACATGAGCAGAGCATGCAAACTCCACACACACAGCACCCCAGGAACTAAATCCAGGCTCCCAGCGCTGCCACCCACTGCGCCGCCGTCTCTCACCTCCACTTGCAGATCATAACGCGACCGGAGACCGGAGACTCCTCACTCCTGCAGTAACACACCCCAGCAGGAGGAGGCGCCGACGGACTCGCTCATGGTGCAGTGAGCCCAGCGGTGTGAGGCTGGTGTCCAGCGCTGATATTTACCGACAGCCTGCGACTCACCGTTTCTTCCTTTTCTTCTGCATAATGTCCACAAAATACTCCAGCCAGCGCTTTTTAGACTAACGTTTCTGCTTTGCTCGCTGATTAGATTACAAAAGCCGACTGTTTACCTCCTAGAGGTCAGCTCGCAACAACTTCTGCAGCACCGTTTCCCCGGCAACCACGTTTTATTGACAAAGTAAAATAAACACAGGAGAAAAGTTTGCAAACAAGACGGGAGCTAAGAAACACGAGGACAGTGGGTTTGCGTTATGTGCCGGGTCGATAAACCAGCGCTGCAGACACGTGAAATACAAGAAAACATACACACAAGGGAACACATAAGAGAGACAAAGAAATACAAGACACGATAAATACGCTGAAATTGTATTAATATAATTCATTCTAATGTTCAATGAAATCAGCGAAACACATGGGCAGGGCAGCCCAGTGAACTACAGAGACTACATTACCCATAAGCCCTGTGGGCGACACCATTTTGACGTCATCGACTCATACTTTTGTATTTTTTATGAGACCAAAAACTACAAGAAAACGTAACGTAGCAGTCGTATTGTCAGGATACATGCAATAATACATGTACATTTTATGGAAAAAAAGATTCAACAAGGTAAATGCAGATAAGGCCCGTCCATGCTTCAACGTTCTTACAACACAGAAACAGACACATTTCAGAAAGACATTCTGAAATAAAATGTCTTTACATCCGTCTTAAACTGTTCAAACACGGTCTCCTCTCACACCATTCCCTTAATAATTATGTTGCGCAAATATAATAATGTTTTAAAATACAAACGATATTTTCATCTTCCTTTTCAATGGGATTAAAATGTAACAAATGTATTTCTTTCCGATTTCAAGTCATTCCGATAGCGCTTTGAGACTCAGCTCCGTGGACTCGTGTATCTCTGTCGCCACCCAGTGGACATTTCTCGGAAGTGTCACCGCCCGCCAGAATTCGGAAAAGTCCCGGGACTGAAGCTGTGTGACTGGACAAGAGCCTGTCTCCCGCCTCCTGCTGAAATCTCAGCGCCGATTGGACAAAAGCTGCTCACAGTCCGGATCCAGTGGAAGGCCGATCCACTCCGGGTTTTCCGTAGCCGGCAGTCCGGATCCAGTGGAAGGCTGATCCACTCCGGGTTTTCCGTAGCCGGCAGTCCGGATCCAGTGGAAGGCTGATCCACTCCGGGTTTTCTGTAGCCGGCAGTCCGGATCCAGTGGAAGGCCGATCCACTCCGGGTTTTCCGTAGCCGGCAGTCCGGATCCAGTGGAAGGCTGATCCACTCCGGGTTTTCCGTAGCCGGCAGTCCGGGTCCGGTGGAAGGCCGATCCACTCCGGGTTTTCCGTAGCCGGAAGTCCGGGTCCGGTGGAAAGGCTGATCCACTCCGGGTTTTCCTTAGCCGGAAGTCCGGATCCTTTACGATGCACGCAAGACTACGTTACAGATCACCGGAGTACATTATACAGGCAAATAAAGATAAGGTATGCACAGCTTTCATGTTGTGATACTTAGACATGGTTTGGAGACGTTCCCTCGTGTGTATTTTGAATTATTCAAATGCGTGTCGCTTTAATTTGGAAGCGCATCATTTCAGTGCATGAGTTTACCTGTTATGTTGGGCGAGATTTCACACGGATAATCAAACAAGAACGAGTTTGCCCTGGAATCCATTCCACTGCCCAACCTGAAAGTCAGAGCATGAGAACGGACGGATTGTATGGCGATTGTGGTGTTGCTCGACCACATCAAGTAGGCGAGAAGTAAAATCTGCTACTACGACATACGGTCTAATTATTCAATTTTCGATTATTTCTCATCTTTAGGCTATTTATACATCTAATAACGAGCAAGTATAATGATTAAGCCAATGATACATTATATTTTAGATTCGGTTCAGCAGTATTGAGCAGTAAAATAACATCAATTTGTCTACAGGAAATGTCAGAATTAGAAGCCTTCTTTACACCATTTTGCCGATCTGTTCAGAGTGTTTTAACAACAGAACAAAACAAAAACAAACGTAAGGTTTCTGGGCTGCTTTGAGAAAGACAATTATCATCTATATTACTTTTAAATCTATGCACACTGTGTATCTTTACCGGGTCGATTCAGTGTACAATTTTGTACTGACGCCTTAACCTTATTATTCATACAAAATCTGTTTGACAATAGTCATGTTTGATTCCACTCACTTTCCCCAAAGAGGTGCTCCAAAATAGTTTGACAAGATATTGTGAGATTGCGAGAAGGATCTGAAGTATTTATTAGTACAAGTATAACTAAATTGTTTTCCTTGTAGTCTAATAAAGGTTGTAAATTCTTCCATAGTTTCTGATGGTATACTGTTAGTTTCTTAAAAGCATCAATACCTCTCTAGGAGTAGCTCTGGTTACGACGGATTGTTATCAGACTTATCACAAACATTATATCTATTCATAAAATCTGCTTGATTCTACATTTCATCATCCACACCAGTTAATTTGTTGACCCCGCTTATACTATTTTAAACCCAGTTTTCAAAGCACAGGTTTATTTTTTCTCTGTATTCTAGATGATGTATCTATGGGAGGTATGTTTATCTATAAGAGACCACGTGAGGAGAACTTCTTCATGGAAGCTGGCAAGTTTCAGGGGGGTTTCCAGCATCCAAATGACATTCAAGTAAAAAGTCTATACCCGCTAGTTCCTGAATGATTAAATTAGGGAAACATACACCACCTACTTTGCTTAATTTTGTAAATAATACTCTGTCGGTATCGGTATTAGATGCTCTAAACCCTGTAGCATTTAGGCCTCCTTCTGCCCGTGTTTGACAAATAACAACCATGAATAACGTTTTTTTTTTATTTTACTAAGGTAGAGAACATCAAATCACAAATCACAAAATCACCTTTTTGAAAATCTTAATACCAAGATATTTAATCACATCTTTTACATGTATATTACGTACAGAGCAGACACTTTCCAACAGCCACCAGTTCACTTTTCTGATATGTAAAGAAAGACCAGATACAGAGGAAATGACTTGTAAACGCATTTAATTGCTTTGTCCACCTCTGTGTGCTTTCTCAGAGAGAGAGTTGTATCCTCAGCCAATTGGGAACACCTGTCATCTCTTTATCCTGTACTTGAATACCCTGAAACTATTTGTTATAGGGGTGTAAGCAGTGGGAAGAGGAGTGGGCTCGTGTCGAATTGCCTTACCCGTTCCCAATCTGCAGGAGGTCCCACGACGGCAGGTAGCTGCTCCAGTCGCTGGAGCTAAGTTCGCTGTCGAGGGAGGACGAGGGCTCTGGCTCGGGGGAATCACGGCTCCACAGCTCCTACCTGTTGCAGAGTGTTTCTGCCCTCCCGATGGCCTCTGTGTTTTAGAAGGATCTGTCTCTTTTCGCTTGCTTACACCACAGGTTTCATCGACGATAGTGTGCATCCTGAAGCAGTGAGTTATCGGTCTTATTTCTACTGAGAAACAGTTCAAGCACTCACAAAACAATAACCAGGAGACGGTGTATGAAAAAGAATTGTAAGACTTGCAGAGTAGATTTGAATAGACAGTGGACGTCACACTGCGTGCTTGAATATCAGAGATTCAATTCATTCTTTCCTGTAGGTTAACTTCCTGTTTGACATTGTTACGCTGTCACTTCTTCAGAAACTCATAACTCGCCGTGTTCAATTTTGTGTTGAGTTACAGGAACCTCAGCATCAGATGAAATCCTCTTCAGCGCCCCCGGGAGACTGGGGGACTTGCCAGATTTTCAGCTTTATCACTGGGTCCTTCGGCTCAGGGCTGTTGAGCAAAGTGCTCCCCTCTGCTGGAGAGCCACAGGGGCACTACAGAGCGGCCTCGTGTTCCCTGCTCCTGCCCGTGCCTGTGGACGGCCAGTGTGACCGCGCGCGAGACAAAGTAGTGCATTCGTGGTGTAAATACAGAATGTTCACTAGCTGACTGAGGAAAGTTACAGAGACGGGAGTATACGTTCTGAAATAATGTGAACCACTGTTACTACACACAGACAGACTACTTAAAAATCATGTGGCTTTTTAAGGTCATTTTGTCTGCCTAAAGTACGTTAGATTTGTCACAGCAAAGAGTTTGAATACTTACAGAATGCAGCAGCTAGAATTGTTACTTGGAGCAGAAAGAATGACCACATAACCCCCATACTTCTCTCTCTTCATTGGCTTCCTCTCAGGTACAGGGCGGACTTCAAACTCCTTCTACTTACTTACAAGGCTCTCAGAGGTCAGGCACCTGTCCTGCCTCGCAGGGATGCTGCAGAGGAGAAATACTGTCTGTCATGGGCTGGGCACCATGTGAGTTGAATGCTGCATCAGTGCCATGGATCCAAGAGGGGCATCATGGATACAGCTGTCGTTTAGGAGGATTCTGCTGGTCTGCAGAGACCTGCATGGGGTACTGACATACAGACGACGTGATGGATGGATTAATACCCGCATTCATTTCTTTCTTTTTTTTTAATGATATAATGTTAGCATGCCCAAAGGGGTTGGGCAGCCAGTTGACCTTGGACCCCTAGAGGATTTTATTCTCCTTACCGAGGAGTCTTTGGTTCCTTTCCTCCATTGTCTTCAGTTCTGTATTCACAAAATGTATATTTACCTGCATTGTTAAGCGCCTTGGGGCAACCTTGTTGTGAAAGGCGCTATATGAAAATAAATTGAATTGAATGGAATGACAGAGTCACGGCTTTTCCAGTTTCCTCTCCTATTATCTTCTTTATCTGCACTCTAAAACACAGTGAAACCTTGAACCTTTCAACTGGACCACTGCCGTTCTACATCACAGTGACTTTAACTAGGACGGAGACTTGAATGGGATGAAAAAGGAAAAGGCATTATTTGCAGGAAGAAATTAAACTGTTCCACCTGATCACTTGCTAAACAAAGTGATTCACTGGAGTGGAGGCGGTGAAAGCTTTGTGAATCAACTTACAAAAGGAAACATGTAAGAAACGTAGCTCCCATATTTAACCCTTGAAAAATCTGAGTGTCATGTGGAGGTGAAAGTATTGTTCAATTATTCTAATAAAGCTCACTCAACTAAGACCCAGAAAAGTACCAGAGTATTCTCACCTAAGAGGAAATACTAACAAGTAGGATGTTAAAATGAAAAGCATTAAAAACTGAATGATCTTCAGTAGCTGAAATGATTATTGAGCTCTGGGTCACAGTGCTCCTGAAAAAAAATCAAATTTCAGCAGACACCCAAGGTGAGCACCATGCTGAGCCAGTGTATAAGTGTATGAATCACAGTTTCAAGGAGCTTTTTTCAGTTTCGTTCCACTGATCGGCCAACACGGGGGGGAACTTCAGTCTTACTCGCCCTATTGCATTAAGAAACTGTACAACATTCTCCAATAAGAACTTGCGACCTCACCTAACGAAAAGCAATTTGCGTAGCAGGGAAAGACTGGACTCCCACTGGGGATTTTTGTTTTTCATCCCGATGGTGATGTGCACTATATAGAACGTTGCTGGACCCATGTGCAATTGGTGTCATTTCTAATCTAGAGGTCAAAGCTGTGAAACTTTCAAAGAGATGGAAGATCTCTTGCGAGACACCAATTCACAGAAGGGGCTAATGAGATCTTTGCTTGAAGTCTCATTGTGCTGCACTGTTTCATTTTTCAGTGGGCACGACTCACAGGCATCTAAAATCATCTCAGTGACGGACTAAACAGGCCTCTCGCAAAGACTCGGGAACGGACACAGACCTTATCATCTCTGCTCCTCGGGAAGCGTGCAGAGATCACATTAGATGTGTTGCTCAAGCTCTTTATTGCCAGGTACAGTAAACCCAGCAGTGTGGTCAGTGCGGGATGTGTTCTGTCCTGACGGCAGGGTCAGCAGCCAGAGGAGACCTGAAACACAAGACGGAGAGGTAAGACATTGATTCCGACAGAGAGAGCTTTCACACCGGGTTACTGACAAGAGGAGCAATAAGAGAAGAGTTGTAAAGACACGCCGAAGAGAATATTCTCATCTAAGAGGAAATATTAACAAGTAGGATGTTAAAATGAAAAGCATTAAAAACTGCATGATCTTCAGTAGTGAAATGATTACTGAGCTCTGGGTCACGGACAGCAGGGGAGTGAATGAGTTGTTTATTTTGTTTCCTGTGAATTATGTAGAATTCACAACGTGTTCCATTTGTACAGGAAAACCATTGAGAGCAGATTCACTTCTTCTGCACCAGAATGAATGATTTCCATCTTCACTCTAGGGTACTGTACTTTACAGCACTGTATTGTATTCTGCATATATGTCTGTTATGTATACATTTTCTTTCTCACTTTGTCTCTCTGTCCATTTGTATCAGTTTGTTGGAGAGCACCATCACACCAGCATCAAAACATTTATTCTACTGCCTTATTAAGCAAATGTCTCTCCTAAATTATTTTTATATATAAAACATTTTTTGACATGATATACACAAATGGCTAGTTATACTTTCTGATTATATTTCCATCTTAGAAATGAAGCATTTCTCTCCTGCAGTTTGAGGTTGTTAAATAGAAAACTGGATCACTCCAGGGCCGAATCTTCTCCCTCTCTTACACTCTCTTACATTCGTTCACGAATGATCACAAGAGCAAACACACAGACTGGCTTCTCACAAAGTGCGTCGATGACACAGTCCCGGTCAGCTTACTAAAGGACCCAGAAAATCACCACGGGCCAGTCTGAACAGTTTCACGGAATAGTCTGTTGACTTCTCTTTGATGTTTCATGTTACAAGAGCAAAACAATACTCACTGATTTGAGGATAATTGCGCCATCCCTCCAGCCTACTGAAATGAACCGTCAGACTGCAGAAGCTGTCAGTGACTACAGGTCCTTGGGACTGGTCAGAGAAACCTGAGATGAGACAAACGTTGTGAGACCATTTATAAGCTTGTGACCTCAAATTAAACGGAAGTCAGACATTTTCAAAGGGGGCAACACTGCGGCACAGTGGTTAGCATCGCTGCCTCATAGCACCGGGGCCCTGGGTTTGATTCCAGGGGTGCTGTCTGTGTGGAGTCTGCATGTTTGTTCGCGCTGCAGGGGACACCTCACCCCCACAGACACAAACTCAGACCACAGCCCATTTTTCCACAACACAATCAACCCGCCAGTATCAGTTTGTGTTCAGTGCTGGGGAGGTGCCTTGTCCTTGCAGAACAAAAACAAGGTGATCAGGACTGACGGCAAGATTCAGGTATTCAAGTACCCAGTAAATCCAGGGCTCAAATGGGGGAACTGTTTCATGAGCTACACAACATCCTCACACACGATGACAGAGCCTTGGAAAGCCGTGTGGAGAGTGAGGTGCTCGTACCCAGCCGGAGTTAAAAGAGCACGCATTGAGCAGAGCAACTGAGCAAAATCACACTATCGATCTACCCAACCCAGAAAAGCACACATCTCTGTGATACAACGGCTAAGGCAACATGTGAGTAAAGGATTTTGAATCAGCAATTGTGCTGATGAGCCAGTCAGCAATTTTTCAGAAACAGCAAACATGTCGTCAGCCTCCAGGAGCTGCAGAAGATTGTGAGATATAAAGGAGTGAAACCAGGGCAGGAGAAACTGATTCCTCGTGTAGGAAGCTGAGGAAAAAGATGCACACCCTGCAGACTGAAAGGAAGACAGCACAAACTATCGGTAATGTCAGCCTAGAAGAAAGTGTAGTGCAGTGTGTTGCAACTAAGTTTTTGTTCAATATTTGTTTTGTCTGAAAGAGACTATTTTGATCAGATACATGCAATACTATTTCTTTCTCATTCTCTGTCTTTTTATGTCTTATTTGGATCACACCATAAAGTTCATAACCCAGCCAGTTGCTTTGGCTCTGAAAGCATCCCTCAGCAGGGACAGCCCTGATCCCCAAACACAGGGCTGCCCTTCCCACTGCCCGTCTGCTCTCTGCCCAGTGGAAGTAGCGTTTCTGCCCCGCAGCTGTGTGAGAGAAGATGACCTGAGAGCACTAACCCACCTCTGGAGAGGGAAGAGTCTCAGCTGGAAGGGAGGAGGAGCTGCCGGGCTGCCGCAGACAAGGCGGTGCTGAAATGATAGAGAAATCTTTTAGAATCAAACGTCACCTGGCTCAGTGTTTAAGCTGTAGTACATGATCACATTATATTATTAAAACATGCAGACTGCCATTTCCATTCTGTACAAACAAAGGATTTTCCATTGTAGAAAACAGCACTGCAAATCCAAAGCGGAGTGCACTGGGACTGCAGTCCAGAGAAACCCATCATGTTACAAGAACTGGAGGCCATTTCACACCAAAACTGTACAATAGGATTCTTTCTGCACACCCAGTACTGGGGGCTGTGTCAGAGGCTCCTCACCGTTCTGTGATGATTTTAGACGTCGAATCGGGCAGGAGGCAGGCGCTCTTCGGGAGCTCTCGTCCCGTGCTATAACTCGGACCACGCGATGGCACAATTGCTTCCTACATCGAAACAGAAACTTCAAACAACAAACCCCAACAAGAAATCTGTGCACACTTGGACTCCTGCTGCAGCTGAGGAGCTGTCACGCACACACCTCCTGTGTGGGTAGTGTTGGCCGTAGGACGTGTTGTTCACAGAGAGAAAAAATACACCATAGCAAGTCAGCACTCAAACAAACCAAAAGGCCGGTTTTATTGAAGTTGACGCAGCTGGCCACACAAACACTCACTGCGTCTCTTCACCAGGTATCCACACAGACAGCACCCCAGGAAAGCAGACCCATGAGAACAGGGGCAGAGCATGCAGACTCCACACAGACAGCACCCCAGGAACAGGACCCATGACAACAGGGGAAGAGCATGCAGACTCCACACAGACAGCAGCCCAGGAACTAAATCCAGGCTCCCAGCGCTGCCACCCACTGCGCCGCCGTCTCTCACCTCCACTTGCAGATCATGACGCGACCGGAGACCGGAGACTCCTCACTCCTGCAGTAACACACCCCAGCAGGAGGAGGCGCCGACGGACTCGCTCATGGTGCAGTGAGCCCAGCGGTGTGAGGCTGGTGTCCAGCGCTGATGTGTCCCTGATAGTCCTGTCCCACAGACTGCGAGTCACCGTTTCTTCCACAAAATACTCCAGCCAGCGCTTTTTAGACTCAAGTTTCTTAAATTTCTGTTTTTCTCGCAGATTAGATTCAAAAGCCGCCTGTTGACCTGCTGGAGGTCAGACCCGCTCCGGCAAACAACTACTGCAGCTCCGTTGCCCCGGCAACCACGTTTTATTTAACAAAGTAAAATAAACACAGGAGAAAAGTTTGCAAACAAGACAAGAGAGCTCAGAAACCCACAGACACGACGGCAGTGGGTTCTGTTTCTGTGTCGAGTTGATAAACCAGGCACGACGAGCGCTGCAAACACACTAGAGTGCACATAACAGAATCAGGGGTACACAAGACTCCTGCTTTTTACACAAACAGGTTCAACAGGTCAATCAAGAGCAGGTCGGCTGTCATGATGTCTCATTTACAAAGAGTCTGAAGATTTGCTCGTCTCTTCCCAGAGCAGCTTCACTCCGGAGAGCAAGAAACAGCTCCTGCCGAGTCCGTCTTGTAAGACAGACATAGAAATCCGCGACACGACAAATACGCTGAAATTGTATAATTAATTTAAATTCTATTAAAAATGTGAGAAATAATAAAGCACGGAAAACATATGATATATGTAAAAAATACAAGTTAATCATATAACTTACCTATTACCTCTGGCGGTTAATTGTTTATTTTTCTGTTTGTGTTTGTTTACTTATACCTAATTTGATCCTCTGATTGAATTTGTATTTGTAAATTATTTACAAGTTTTTTTTTAAAAAAATTCTGATGCTCAATCAAATCTGCGGAACGCGTGGGCTGCGCACGTGTTCTGTAGTGCGCTATAGAGCACTAGAGAGACTACATTTCCCACAAGCCCTGTGGGCGACTTCCTTTTGACGTAATCGATTCGCGTCTTTTTTCTTTTTAATTATAACAACAATACATGCCATAAAAACAAGAATACATATAACATAGAGTATAGTCAGGGGTACATACAATAATACATGTACATGTTATGCAAAAAGATTAAACAAGTAATCTTGTTTAATAGTAAACAAAAGCAGATAAGGTCCGTACATGTTTCAAATTGTCTGTACAAACGCATTTACATCCGTTTTAAAGTGTTCAAACATGGGTCTCCTCTCACAGCATTTCGTTAATTATTATATCGTGGAAGTATCATATTTTTTTTAAATACAAACGATATTTTCATATTACTTTTAATGGGTTTAAATGTAGCATGATTTTACTTCTTTAAAAGTAATGTCAATATTAGTTTCCTTCTTTACATTAGCTTTCAGAGTTGCTGTCACAAAAGTCACAGTTACCATCTGTTTTGATTTTCAATCTCTGCACAACGAGGATCTGTAAGGAGGCGCTTTAAGATTCGCCGCCATAGACTCGTGTATCTCTGTCGCCGCCCAGTGGACATTTCTCAGAAGTGCAGTTCTTTTTAACTCATGTAGCAATAAAAATAAATACGACACAAAACAAGAGTATATATAGCAAATCAATAATGTCATCAGGGGTACATAGTATAATATATTTACACTTCTGAAAAAAAAATTCAATATCTGCACAACAAGTCTTCGACAGCGCTTTGAGACTCACCGCCATAGACTCGTGTATCTCTGTTGCCGCCCAGTGGACATTTCTCGGAAGTGTCACCGCCCGCCGTAATTAGGTAAAGTTCCGGAATTGAAATTGTGATTGGACGAAAGCGTTATCTGCCCCGCCTCCTGCCGAAATCTCAGAGCTGATTGGTTCTGAGCCAAGTCACTCAACTTGAGGGCGGTAATTCCGTGGAAGAACAGGGAAGTCCGTGGTGATTGGCTAGGAGCGGTGTCACTCACAAAAACTAAAAGGAAATCCCGCCTTTTCCAGCCAACGGCGGTGATTGGACAAGCCCTGCGCCGCTCATTTGACGTCACTTAACTGCGACGAAACCGGATCTGATGCGTGTTTAGCGCGACAGCCGGTCCGTCGCCCGAGGTCGGTGTGTAGCCGCGGCCCAGGATGCTGTGGTTCCGCTCTCTGCTTGTTAAGCACTGCGGACTCCTGGAAAACCGTATTGCAGGGCAGAGAGTTATTGAAATCCAGACGTCGCTGGAGAGTTTGTTTACTGACGAGTCACCTCACGTTGCTGATTAATTCGACCTCCTTGTGTTTTCTCTGCTTTAACAAATAGTAAAAATGCTATTCAATGCACACAAGACTAAGGTTGCTGCTGGAAGAGGTGTTAGTGGGGCCAGCAGGGGGTGCTCACCCTGTGGTCCATTTTGGTCCTAATTTTTTTTTTAATTTTTTTTTTTTATTTATGCTTAACAAAACAACAAACATAACAATACAAACAAGAGTACATATAACAATTCCAAACACAAATATCATCAGGGGTACATACTACTACATCAATTCAAGTTATGAAAAAAGATTAAACAAATTAAGTAAAAATAATGTCCGCACCGCTTTCATATTTTTGCATTTTGAAATAGTCTGCAAATACCCCTTTACTTCCATTTTAAAATGCTCAAACACAGGGTACCTCCCAGACCACTTCATTTTATGTATGTGATAACGTGCCAATATAATAATTAAATTTATTACAAAAGAAAAATTTATATTGTTTTCACTGGGGCTGAAACTTAACATAATATCTTTTTCAACAAAACAAATATCAATATTTGTCTCTTCTTTTATATAATTCTGCAGCTTAGTCCAGAACATTTTTACCCTGGGACATAACCAAAACAAATGCTGAATAGTTTCAGGGCTATTGTCACAAAAAACACATTTGTCATCTATATTAATTTTAAATCGTTGGGTAACAAGAGTTTTAACTGGGTAAATTCGATGAATTATTTTGTATGAAACCTCCTTAATTTTATTGGTTATACAATATTTATTGGGCATCATCCAAATTTTTCTCCAATCAATACGCTTTCCAAATGCGGAATTCCAATATATTGTAGTCGCAAGTAAATTATCATTTTTTAACAGGGATCTCAAAAATTTGTTATTACATCCACAACTCACAAAATCCTTGCCTTGTAGTTTAATATGAGCTGTAAATTCTTCCAATGTTTCTAAAGGGCTACTGTTACAACTCCTTAAAAGAGTTAATATTTCCCCAGGAATCGCATTAATTACAGCAAAATACTGATCCAAAGTAATAGAAATATTGTATCTATTAATAAACTCGGTGTAACTATATATTTCATCATCAGCCTTGATTAACTGTTTAATCCAAATTATATCACTCTTTACCCAGTTTTCAAAAAATAAGGTTTTATTTCTTATTTTTATGTATTTGTTGTTCCAGATAGTAAATCTATGTGGGGAAAAGTTATGTTTATACATAAGTGACCACGTCAGAAGTACTTGTTTATGAAAACTGGCAAGTTTCAAGGGTATTTTTCCAATGTCAAAGTTACATTTTAGTAAAAACTCTAGACCCCCTACTTCTTGAAATATCATATTGGGGATTATATGCCATACACTTTGCTTATTTTTTAAATAGTTTTGTATCCATTTAATCTTAAAAATAGCGTTAGATGTCCTAAAGTCTAAAGCATTTAAGCCCCCTTCTGCCTGTGGACGACAAATAATTTCTCTTTTGAGATAATGGGGTTTATTCCTCCAGATAAATTTGAAAAGTTTGGAGTCAATTTTCCTAATAGTTTCAGGTGGTACATCCAGAACCAGTGAAGCATAAACTAATCTAGATAAACCCTCAGATTTAGACAAAAGTATTCGACCATTTAAAGAAAGGTCTCTTAACAACCATAAGTCAAGTTTTTTTTCAAATGAATGCATAATTGGAGAAAAGTTTAGATCATTTCTAATTTTTGGATTTTTGGAAATCTTAATACCTAGATATTTAACTACATCTTTTACATGAATATTACATATGGATGCAACATCACAGTTCCCAAGAGCCATCAGTTCACATTTTTTTAAATTAAGAGAAAGACCAGAAACAGAGGAAAAAACATTTATACAGTTAATTGCCTTCTCAATCTCTGCATGGTTTCTTAAAAATAGCGTTGTGTCATCAGCTAATTGGGAACACTTAATCTCTCTATCCTGTATTTGAATACCCTGAAACACATCTTTTTTTATATGAATAGCCATAACTTGTGTAACCAGCAGGAATAAGAATGGGCTTATGGGACATCCTTGTCGAATTCCCCTACCAATTCTAAATCTATGAGAAGTTCCATGAGCCAATTTAACAGAGCTGTTACCTTGATTGTACAAAGTTTTAATTACCTTTTGAAAATACTCACCAAAGCCAAAAAAATTGAGAGTTTCAAAAATAAAAGAATGTTCAATTGTGTCAAAAGCCTTATAAAAGTCCACAAATAGAATAAAGCTATCCTGACCAATAAGTTCACCATAGTCCACAAGGTCCAACACCAAACGAATATTATTACATATATGTCTTCCTTTCATGAAACCTGATTGTGACTCATCAATAATTGAGTCAAGACCTGTTTTCAGTCTCTCTGCAAAAATAGAAGCAAGAATCTTTCCATCATTATTAATCAAAGTGATAGGCCGCCAATTATCTATCAACAAATGATCTTTATCTGGTTTTGGAATTATGGTTATTAAGCCCTGAGTCATCGAGGTTGGTAAAACTCCCTTTTCAATTGACTCCTTAAACACCAGAAGAAGAAATTCAGCCAAATCATCTCGAAAGGTTTTATAAAATTCAGTGGTAAGGCCATCATTACCAGGAGATTTGTTAACCTTGAGCTTATTAATAACTTTCTTAATTTCAGAGATGGATATCTCTCTGTCACAGATGGCTTTAAACCCTTCATCTATAGTTTTAAAGTCTTCTTTTAATGAGTTCAGAAAATCACACATTTTATCTGTAGAACATGCCTTACTAGTATATAACTTACCATAAAAATCTGATACATATCTTGAAATTTCTACAGGATTTTGGGTTTCATAGCCATCTATGTTAAGTTTATTAAGAGATGTATAATCTCCATTCTTTTTTTCCAAATTATAGAAGTATTTTGAGTTTTTTTCGCCTTCCTCCAACCATCGTCTCCTGGATCTAACAAAAGCTCCTTTTGCTTTTTCCATGTATAGTTCGTCCAGTTCAGCTTGCAGTCCAATTAATTTACAAGCATCTGTTTGATTAGTATTGCTATCATCAGTAAGATCACAAATTGCCTTAATAACTTCCTCTTCCTTTATTTTATTAGAACGTGCAGCTTCTTTACTTCTTTTCATAGCAATTAATCTTATCTTATACTTCATAAATTCCCAGTATTGGCTATATGAATTTGTTAATTGAGCTCGCCTCCAATATGTTTGTATAATTTCCTTAATTTCCATTTTAAAGCTGTCATTTTCCAAAATCCTATTATTGAGTTTCCAATAAGTCTTAGGGCCTTTAGTATCCTCATAGTTACTCAAGTTAATAGAAAGATAAATTGCTTTATGGTCAGATAGTACTGATGGTTCAATAGAAACCTTGTTAATCTGTCCTTCTAATGCATTTGAACTTAACCAAAAATCTATTCTTGATTGTTTAGATCTGTCCTTGTTACACCACGTGAACTCCTTTAGTCCTGGATGTCTACATCTCCATATATCACTAATTCCTAAGCCTTGACATAATCTGTGCAGCTCCATATCAGGAGGGGGAGACTTAACAGGTGCAGGGTATCTATCCAACTTGACGTCAAAGACTGTGTTAAAATCACCCCCTAAAATAATTTCAATATCCTGGAACTTGTCCTTCATCTTATTCACTTCTTCTTCAACTTCAAGAAACAAGTCTCTGCTATATTGTTTATTATTAAAAGCATATATATTCCCCAGCAAAAACATTTTCCCATTAAGAGCCACTACAAGAATTATCCATCTGCCCAAATGATGAACTCTACTACTAATAATTTTACCTTTAAATGTACCCTTTAATATTGCAACCCCCGCTGAGTGATTACTACCAAATGACAACCAGACATCACTCCCCCACTGACTCTTCCAAACATTCACATCCGAAGAACAAGCGTGCGTCTCTTGTAAAAAATAGAAATCTGCTTTAAACCTCTTGCAGTACAAAAAAATAGCCTTTCGTTTTGTCAAATCACGAATACCCCTGACATTAATAGAACACAGCGATAACGACATATATAATCTTTAACAAGAAAAAAACTTTTTGAATGAAAAATTGAGATATATGTAACTCGAGGGGTCCTAATTCCCTATAAAATACAAATAGCACAGGAGAGAAAAAAAAAACAAGTATACTTGTAAGAACTATGCCGATAATAAAACATATATATATATAAATGTTATAATTCAACAATCATATAAATAAAATTTAAACTATTTATAAAAGATCGTTAGAACGTCAGAGTAAGTCCCATGTAAACAGTCTTTTCTTTATTCCAGTTTTATTCCGGCTTCACTTCCACACCATCAATGAAAGCCTTTCCACCCACGAAGTAGGCTCTGCGCCCTCTCTCCCTGGCGTCTCTCACCCGGGGCCACAGCTGTCTGCGCGCCGCCGCGTCCAGCGCGCTCAGGTCCTCCGCGAACCGCAGCCGCTCCGACAGGAGAAACTCGCAGGTCTTCGCTCGCCTCCACAGCACATCGCGCGTAGATCTGCTGATGAACTGAATAATCGTGGTTCTCGGGTTTTTGCCCTGCTCCTTCCGCCCCAGCCTGTGGACAATGTCTACCTCTGTCTTAAATCGCTCCTTGAGCTCAGGAACCACAGCCCCGCAGATATTGATCACTGTGTCTTTAATGTCCTCCTCTGACTCCTCGGGAATGCCGTGTAGCCTCAGGTTCCATCTCCGGCGATACCTCTCCGCCTCGTTCAGCTTCTGCTCCAGCTCAGTTATTTTGTGTTCATTCGTTTTAACAACTTCCTTCACTGCTTTCATATCTGATCTTAAGTCTCTCACCTCCTCCAACGCGAAGTCCACTGACTTTTGTAAGGCACCGATTGTCACCGTGTTCTTTCGAATCAATGCCTCCAGATGATCTGCTCTCTCGTTAATCTTCCTGGAGAGAAGCACCACGATGTTATTCTGCATTTCCAGCAGAGACGGCTCGTCTTTCATCCTCTTCATGAGGGGCTTTTCCGGAGTGTAGGGCTCAATGTCGCAGTCGGAGTCGAGCAGCAGCTCCAGCTGTGGCTCTCCGGAGCTCCTCTCGCTGTCGAGGGCGTACGAGTGCTCGGCCTCGGGGGGCGCTCCGCCGCTCGCCCCTGCTGCAGGGCGCACCTGCCCTCCTGAAGGCCGCGACATTTTCGAAACCTCCTTCTCCTTTCGCTTCTTTCCACCAGTGCTTTTTTCAGAGATCGAATCCATCCTAATATAACGGTTTTTTTTTTTCAGTAGTTCAATTCAGAGGAAGGAAAAAATCGTATCCAAGTTTTAACTTTTTTTTTTGGTTAGAAATAAATTTAAAACTCTCCAAAAATTGACAAAGTTAGACAAAAATCATAGACATTCAAATCAAAGCAAATTTTCTCCTTTCACCAACAGTTTAAGGGAAAAAGGACCCCAATTTTTTAGCGCTTAACAAAACACGTGCGAACTGGTCGCCATCTTGCCGACCTCCCCCATGTGGGTCCTAATGCCCCAGTATAGTGATGGGGACACTATACTGTAAACAGGCGCTGTCCTTCGGATGAGACGTAAAACCGAGGTCCTGACTCTCTGTGGTCATTAAAAATCCCAGGGCGCTTCTCGAAAAGAGTAGGGGTGTAACCCCGGTGTCCTGGCCAAATTTCCAATTGGCCCTTACCAATCATGGCCTCCTAATACTCCCCCTCTATGAATTGGCTACATTACTCTGCTCTCCTCCCCACTGATAGCTGATGTGTGGAGAGCGTTCTGGCGCACTATGGCTGCCGTCGCATCATCCAGGTGGATGCTACACATTGGTGGTGGTGGAGGGGAGTCCCCATTACCTGTAAAGCGCTTTGAGTGGAGTGTCCAGGAAAGCGCTATATAAGTGTAAGCAATTATTATTATTATTATTACAAGAGTTCATCACAGATCACCGGGGTACATTATACAAGCAAATAAAGATAAGGTCCACTTATCTTTTAGGTCCCGTTTCCTGGGGTACTTGCTAACCCCTTGATCGCAACAACTTTTACAGCTCCGTTGCCACGGCAACCACGTTTTATTGACAAAGTAAAATAAACACAGGAGAAAAGTTTGCAAACAAGACGGGAGCTAAGGAACACGAGGACAGTGGGTTTGCTTTATGTGCCGGGTCGATAAACCAGCGCTGCAGACACGTGAAATAAAAGAAAACATACACACAAGGGAACACATAAGAGAGACAAAGAAATACAAGACACGATAAATACGCTGAAATTGTATTAATATAATTCATTCTAATGTTCAATCAAATCAGCGAAACACATGGGCAGGGCAGCCCAGTGAACTACAGAGACTACATTACCCATAAGCTCTGTGTGCGACAACATTTTGACGTAATCGACTCGCGTCTTTTGTATTCTTTTTTTAAAAGAATTTTTTATTAAATTTGTAAAGCATTTACAAATACAAATACAATCAGAGGATCAAATTAGGTACAAGAGGACAAACACAAACAGAAAAATAAACAGTTAACCGCCGTTTATTTATTAATAATAAATAAACCGAATTTATTATTTCTCACATTTTTAATAGAATTTAAATAGCGTTTCAGCTCCACCTCAAAAGAACGAAAAAGGGGAGTATTATTAGACCATTTGGATTTATGGATGTGAAATTTACCAAGAATGATTAATAAATTGACTATAAATAAATGCTCTTTTTCCAAATTTTCTACTAAACAGTACAATAAAATGTCAAAATCATTCAATCTAAAAAACACCTTTAACTGCCTGCAAACAAAACTCTGTAAATCCGTCCAAAACAACTTCACAAACCTACACCTAACAAATAAATGCACCAAAGATTCCTTTTCCGCCCGACAAAAAACACACAGATCATCCTGCTCATGCTTAAATTTAAAGAGTACTAATTTCACTGGATAAAACTTATGAATGATTTTAAACGATATCTCTTAAACTTTATTTGTAATACAAAATCTATCAGGAATTGTCCAAACTAACTTCCAGTTTATATTTTCAAACATTGCATTCCAAAAAGACAAACAAGAAGGGATAAGATGGGGTTTACAAAGATTTCTAATATGAGTATTGTTACACTTCTTATCCTTTATTTCCACGCCATCCAAGAATAAATCAGTTGTAGGACCCAAAAGGAGGTCAGTCCTATTAACACTTTGATTTGCTTTTAATAAACCCACTACACCTTCCGGAATGGCGTCTTTTGTATTTTTTATGAGACCAAAAACTACAAGAAAACGTAACGTAGCAGTCGTATTGTCAGGGTACATGCAATAATACATGTACATTTTATGGAAAAAAAGATTCAACAAGGTAAATGCAGATAAGGCCCGTCCATGCTTCAACGTTCTTACAACACAGAAACAGACACATTTCAGAAAGACATTCTGAAATAAAATGTCTTTACATCCGTCTTAAACTGTTCAAACACGGTCTCCTCTCACACCATTCCCTTAATAATTATGTTGCGCAAGTATAATAATGTTTTAAAATACAAACGATATTTTCATCTTCCTTTTCAATGGGATTAAAATGTAACAAATGTATTTCTTTCCGATTTCAAGTCTTTCCGATAGCGCTTTGAGACTCAGCTCCGTGGACTCGTGTATCTCTGTCGCCACCCAGTGGACATTTCTCGGAAGTGGTATTCGGAGTGGTAGAGTGAAACCTGGAGAGGATCAGACATCCAAAATACAGACCCGTAGGCTAAAGTCTAGTATACGGAATGACGAGTATCCGAACTGTTAGAACGAAAACCGGAAAGGATCATACTTCAACCGGAACCGGAATGGTAGAATAAAACCCAAACCAGATCAGACATCCAAGCAATCTGGACTGGTCGATCGAAACCCCGATCGGAGCAGAATTCCATCAGATCCAGAATGGTAGAGTTAAACACAGAGCGGATCATAATCCCCAGGAATCCGGACTGGTAGAGTGAAACCTGGAGCTGATCAGACTTCCAAGCAATCCGGACTAGTGGAATAAAACCCGGAGCGCATCAGACTCCCATGGGATCCGGACTTGTACACTAAAGTCTAGTATACGGATAGACTAGTATCAGAACTGGTAGATCGAAACCCGGAGCGAATCATACTTAAACGGGATTCGGAATGGAAGAGATAGAGACGAACCGGCTCAGACTCCCATGGGTTCCAGAGTGGATCAGACTTCCATCGGATTCGGAGAGGTAGAGTACATCCCGGACCGGATCAGACTTTCAAAGGATCCGGAAAGGTAGAGTAAAACACAGAGAGGATCATAATCCCCAGGAATCCGGACTAGTACACTAAGCACTAGTATCCAGATAGATTAATATCCGGACGGGTAGGTCGAAACTCGGAGCGGATCAGACTCCCATGGGATCCGGACTGGGAGAGTGAAACCTGGAGCTGATCATAATTTAGAGGGATCTGGAATGGTAAAGTAAAAACCGAACCGGATAACACTTCCACGGGATCCGGAATGATAGAGTCAATCCTGGAGTGGATCAGACAACCAAGGGATCTGGACTCGTAGACAATGACTTGTATCCGGATAGACTAGTATCTGAACTGGTAGATCGAAACCAAGAGCGGATCAGACATCCACGGGATCCGGACTGGTAGGATAAATCCAGGAGCGGATCAGGCTTCCAAGCAATCCGGACTAGTGTAATAAAACCTGGAGCGGATCAGACTCCCATGGGATCCGGACTTGTAGACTAAAGTCTAGTATACGGATAGACTAGTATCCGAACTGGTAGATCGAAACCCGAAGCGAATCATACTTCAACGGGATTCGGAATGGAAGACATAGACACGAACCGGCTCAGACTCCCATGGGTTCCAGAGTGGATCAGACTTCCATCGGATACGGTCAGGTAGAGTAAATCCCGGACCGGATCAGACTTTCTAGGGATCCGGAATGGTAGAGTAAAACACAGAGCGGATCATAATCCCCAGGAATCCGGACTAGTAGACTAAACGCTAGTATCCAGATAGATTAATATCCGGATGGGTAGGTCGAACCCCGGAGCGGATCAGACTCCCATGGGATCTGGACTGGTAGAGTGAAACCTGGAGCTCATCATACTTTAGTGGGATCTGGAATGGTAAAGAAAAAACCCGAACCGGATCACACTTCCATGGGATCCGGAATGATTGAGTCAATCCTGGAGTGGATCAGACAACCAAGGGATCTGGACTCGAAGACAAAGTCTTGTATCCGGATAGACTAGTATCTGAACTGGTAGATCGAAACCCGGAGCGGATCAGACTCCCATGGGATCCGGACTTGTAGACTAAAGTCTAGTATACGGATAGACTAGTATCCGAACTGGTAGATCGAAACCCGGAGCGAATCATACTTCAACGGGATTCGGAATGGAAGAGATAGACTCGAACGGGCTCAGACTCTCATTTGTTCCAGAGTGGATCAGACTTCCATCGGATTCGATCAGGTAGAGTAAATCCCAGAACGGATCATACTTTCTAGGGATCCGGAATGCTGGAGTAAAACACAGATCGGATCATACTTCAACAGGATCTGGAACGGCAGAGTAAAACCTGAACCGGATCAGACTTCCAAGTGATTCGGACTGGTCGATCGAAACCCCGATCGGAGCAGACTTTCATCAGATCCAGAATGGTAGAGTTGAACCCAGAGCGGATCATAATCCCCAGGAATCCGGACTAGTAGACTAAACGCTAGTATCCAGATAGATTAATATCCGGACGGGTAGGTCGAACCCCGGAACGGATCAGACTCCCATGGGATCCGGACTGGTAGAGTGAAACCTGGAGCTGATCATACTTCAGTGGAATCTGGAATGGTAAAGTAAAACCCGAACCGGATCACACTTCCATGGGATCCGGAATGGTAGAGTCAATCCTGGAGTGGATCAGACAACCAAGGGATCTGGACTCGTAGATAAAGACTTGTATCCAGATAGACTAGTATCTGAACTGGTAGATCGAAACCCGGAACGGATCAGACATCCATGGGATCCGGACTGGTAGGGTAAAACCAGGAGGGGATCAGAGTTCCAAGCAATCCGGACTAGTGTAATAAAACCCAGAGCGATCAGACTCCAATGGGATCCGGACTGGTAGATTGAAACCTGGAGCTCATCATACTTTAGTGGGATCTGCAATGAAAAAGTAAAACCCGAACCAGATCACACTTCCATGGGATCCGGAATGGTCGAGTCAATCCTGGAGTTGATCAGACAACCAAGGGATCTGGACTCGTAGACAAACACTTGTATCCGGATAGACTAGTATCTGAACTGGTAGATCGAAACCCGGAGCGGATCAAACATCCATGGGATCCGGACTGGTAGGGTAAAACCAGGAGGGGATCAGACTTCCAAGCAATCCGGACTAGTGGAATAAAACCCAGAGCGGATCAGGCTCCCATGGGATCCGGACTTGTAGACTAAAGTCTAGTATACGGATAGACTTGTATCCGAACTGGTAGATCGAAACCCGGAGCGAATCGTACTTCAACGAGATTCGGAATGGAAGAGATAGAGACGAACCGGCTCAGACTCCCATGTGTTCCAGAGTGGATCAGACTTCCATCGGATTCGGTCAGGAAGGGTAAATCCCGGACCGGATCAGACTTTATAGGCATCCGGAATGGTGGAGTAAAACATAGAGCGGATCATACTTCAACAGGATCCGGAACGGTAGAGTAAACCCTGAACCGGATCAGACTTCCAAGCGATCCGGACTGGTCGATCGAAACAACGATCGGAGCAGACTTCCATCGGATCCAGAATGGTAGAGTTAAACACAGAGTGGATCATAATCCCTAGGAATCCGGACTAGTAGACTAATCACTAGTATCCAGATAGATTAATATCCGGACGGGTAGGTCGAAACCCAGAGCGGATCAGACTCCCATGGGATCCGGACTGGTAGAGTGAAACCTGGAGCTCATCATACTTTAGTGGGATCTGCAATGGTAAAGTAAAACCCGAACCGGATCACACTTCCATTGGCTTCAGAATGATAGAGTCAATCCTGGAGTGGCTCAGACAACCAAGGGATCTGGACTCATAGACAAAGACTTGTATCCGGATAGACTAGTATCTGAACTCGTAGATCGAAACCCGGAAAGGATCAGACATCCATGGGATTCGGACTGGTAGGGTAAAACCAGGAGCGGATCGGATTTCCAAGCAATCCGGACTAGTGGAATAAAACCCGGAGCGGATCAGACTCCCATGGGATCCAGACTTGTAGACTAAAGTCTAGTATACGGATAGACTAGTATCCGAACTGGTAGATCGAAACCCGAAGCGAATCATACTTCAACGGGATTCGGAATGGAAGACATAGACACGAACCGGCTCAGACTCCCATGGGTTCCAGAGTGGATCAGACTTCCATCGGATACGGTCAGGTAGAGTAAATCCCGGACCGGATCAGACTTTCTAGGGATCCGGAATGGTAGAGTAAAACACAGAGCGGATCATAATCCCCAGGAATCCGGACTAGTTTGACTAAACGCTAGTATACAGATAGATTAATATCCGGATGGGTAGGTCGAAACTCGGAGCGGATCAGAGTCCCATGGGATCCGGACTGGTAGAGTGAAACCTGGAGCTGATCATAATTTAGAGGGATCTGGAATGGTAAAGTAAAAACCGAACCGGATAACACTTCCACGGGATCCGGAATGATAGAGTCAATCCTGGAGTGGATCAGACAACCAAGGGATCTGGACTCGTAGACAATGACTTGTATCCGGATAGACTAGTATCTGAACTGGTAGATCGAAACCCAGAGCGGATCAGACATCCACGGGATCCGGACTGGTAGGATAAAACCAGGAGCGGATCAGGCTTCCAAGCAATCTGGACTAGTGGAATAAACCCCGGAGCGGATCAGACTCCAATGGGATCCGGACTTGTAGACTAAAGTCTAGTATACGGATAGACTAGTATCCGAACTGGTAGATCGAAACCCGGAGCGAATCATACTTCAACGGGATTCGGAATGGAAGAGATAGACTCGAACGGGCTCAGACTCTCATTTGTTCCAGAGTGGATCAGACTTCCATCGGATTCGATCAGGTAGAGTAAATCCCAGAACGGATCATACTTTCTAGGGATCCGGAATGCTGGAGTAAAACACAGATCGGATCATACTTCAACAGGATCTGGAACGGCAGAGTAAAACCTGAACCGGATCAGACTTCCAAGTGATCCGGACTGGTCGATCGAAACCCCGATCGGAGCAGACTTTCATCGGATCCAGAATGGTAGAGTTGAACCCAGAGCGGATCATAATCCCCAGGAATCCGGACTAGTAGACTAAACGCTAGTATCCAGATAGATTAATATCCAGAAGGGTAGGTCGAACCCCGGAGCGGATCAGACTCCTATGGGATCCGGACTGGTAGAGTGAAACCTGGAGCTCATCATACTTTAGTGGGATCTGCAATGGTAAAGTAAAACCCGAACCGGATCAAACTTCCATGGGATTCAGAATGATAGAGTCAATCCTGGAGTGGCTCAGACAACCAAGGGATCTGGACTCGTAGACAAAGACTTGTATCCGGATAGACTAGTATCTGAACTCGTAGATCGAAACCCGGAACGGATCAGACATCCATGGGATTCGGACTGGTAGGGTAAAACCAGGAACGGATCGGACTTCCAAGCAATCCGGACTAGTGGAATAAAACCCGGAGCGGATCAGACTCCCATGG
Source organism: Lepisosteus platostomus (assembly GCF_059453375.1). Lineage (NCBI taxonomy): Eukaryota > Metazoa > Chordata > Actinopteri > Semionotiformes > Lepisosteidae > Lepisosteus > Lepisosteus platostomus. The sequence goes on along the minus strand of NC_142622.1, from coordinate 45,767,417 downwards.
GATCCGGACTTGTAGACTAAAGTCTAGTATACGGATAGACTAGTATCCGAACTGGTAGATCGAAACCCGAAGCGAATCATACTTCAGCGGGTTTCGGAATGGAAGACAGAGACACGAACCGGCTCAGACTCCCATGGGTTCCAGAGTGGATCAGACTTCCATCGGATACGGTCAGGTAGAGTAAATCCCGGACCGGATCAGACTTTCTAGGGATCCGGAATGGTAGAGTAAAACACAGAGCAGATCATAATCCCCAGGAATCCGGACTAGTAGACTAAACGCTAGTATCCAGATAGATTAATATCCGGACGGGTAGGTCGAACCCCGGAGCGGATCAGAGTCCCATGGGATCCGGACTGGTAGAGTGAAACCTTGAGCTGATCATAATTTAGAGGGATCTGGAATGGTGAAGTAAAACCCGAACCGGATCACACTTCCACGGGATCCGGAATGATAGAGTCAATCCTGGAGTGGATCATACAACCAAGGTATCTGGACTCGTAGACAATGACTTGTATCCGGATAGACTAGTATCTGAACTGGTAGATCGAAACCCAGAGCGGATCAGACATCCACGGGATCCGGACTGGTAGGATAAAACCAGGAGCGGATCAGACTTCCAAGCAATCCGGACTAGTGGAATAAAACCCGGAGCGGATCATACTTCAACGGGATTCGGAATGGAAGAGATAGAGACGAACCGGCTCAGACTCCCATGGGTTCCAGAGTGGATCAGACTTCCATCGGATTCGGTCAGGCAGAGTAAATCCCGGACCGGATCAGACTTTCTAGGGATCCGGAATGGTAGATTAAAACACAGATCGGATAATAATCCCCAGGAATCCGGACTAGTAGACTAAACGCTAGTATCCAGATAGATTAATATCCGGACGGGTAGGTCGAACCCCGGAGCGGATCAGACTCCCATGGGATCCGGACTTGTAGACTAAAGTCTAGTATAGGGATAGACTAGTATCCGAACTGGTAGATCGAAACCCGGAGCGAATCATACTTCAACGGGATTCAGAATGGAAGGGAGAGATTCAAACGGGCTCAGACTCTCATTTGTTCCAGGGTGGATCAGACTTCCATCGGATTCGATCAGGTAACGTAAATCCCGGAACGGATCATACTTTCTAGGGATCCGGAATGCTGGAGTAAAACACAGATCGGATCATACTTCAACAGGATCCGGAACGGTAGAGTAAAACCTTAACCGGATCAGACTTCCAAGTGATCCGGACTGGTCGATCGAAACCCCGATCGGAGCAGACTTCCATCGGATCCAGAATGGTAGAGTTGAACCCAGAGCGGGTCATAATCCCCAGGAATCCGGACTAGTAGACTAAACACTAGTATCCTGAGATCAGAGTCCCATGGGATCCGGACTGGTAGAGTGAAACCTGGAGCTGATCATACTTCAGTGGGATTTGGAATGGTAGAGTCAATCCTGGAGTGGATCAGACAACCAAGGGATCTGGACTCGTAGACAAAGACTTGTTTCCGGATAGACTAGTATCTGAACTAGTAGAATCCGAACTAGTAGACTAAACACAAGTATCCAGATAGATTAATATCCGGACGTGTAGGTCGAAACCCGGAGCGGACCAGACTCCCATGGGATCCGGACTGTTAGAGTGAAAGCTGGAGCTGATCATACTTCAGTGGGATCTGGAATGGTAAAGTAAAAGCCGGACCAGATCACACTTCCACGGGATCCGGAATGGTAGAGTCAATCCTGGAGTGGATCAGACAACCAAGGGATCTGGACTCGTAGACAAAGACTTGTATCCGGATAGACTAGTATCTGAACTGGTAGATTGAAATCCGGAACAAATCATACTTCAACGGGATTTGGAATGGAAGAGTTAGACACGATCCATCTCAGACTCCCATTTGTTCCAGAGTGGATCAGACTTCCATCGGATTCGGTCAGGTAGAGTAAATCCAGGACCGGATCAGACTTCCAACAATCCGGACTGGTAGAGTAAAACCCGAACCGGATCAGACTTCCAAGCAATGCGGACTGGTGGAGTAAAACCCAAACCCGATCAGACATCCAAGCAATCCGGACTGGTCGATCGAAACCTGGAGCAGATCAACTCCCATGGGATCCGGACTGGTAGAGCAAATCTGGGAACAGATCGGTCTCCCAAGGGATCCGGATTGTAAGGGAAAAAATACCCATGGTATCTGGACTGGTAGAGGGAAACCCGGACAGGATCAGACTTCCATGGGATCTGGACTGGTAGAGGGAATCTTGGACCAGATCAGACTCCCATAATATCCAGACTGTTAGAGTAAAACTCGGACCAGATCAGACATCCATAGGATCTTAACTGGTAGAGTAAAACCAGGAGCGGATCAGACTCCACAGGGATCCGAACTCGTAGACTAAAGAATAGTTTCCTGACTGGTAGATCGACACAGGGAGCATATCAGACTACGATGGGATTCGGACTGGTAGAGTGAAACCCGGAGCGGATCAGACTCCCCAGGGATCCAGACTAGTAGAGTTAAACCCAAACTGGATCATACTTCCATGGGATCCGGACTATTAGGTTTAGGAAGATCCTATGGAAGTGTGATCCGCTAAACCCAGAGCAGATCACACTTCTATGGGATCTGGACTGGAAGAGAAAACCATGGTGTGGATCAGACTTCAATGGGATCCAGTATGATAGGCTAAAACCCGGAGCGGATCAGACTTCCAACAGATCCGGGCTCGTAGACTAAAGACTAGTATCCAGATAGATTAGTATCCGGACTGGTAGATCTAGACCCAGAGCGGATCACACTTCTATGGGATCAGGAATGGTAGAGTAAAACCTGAACCGGATTAGACTCCCAAGCAATCCGGACTGGTAGAGTGAAACCTGGAGCGGATCAGACATCCAAGGGATCCGGACTGGTAAGGTTAAACCAGGAGCGGATCAGACTTCCAAGCAATCCTGACTGGTGGTATAAAACCCGGAGCGGATCAGACTTCCAACAGATCCGGGCTCGTAGACTAAAGACTAGTATCCAGATAGATTAGTATCCGGACTGGTAGATCTAGACCCAGAGCGGATCACACTTCTATGGGATCAGGAATGGTAGAGTAAAACCTGAACCGGATTAGACTCCCAAGCAATCCGGACTGGTAGAGTGAAACCTGGAGCGGATCAGACATCCAAGGGATCCGGACTGGTAGGGTTAAACCAGGAGCGGATCAGACTTCCAAGCAATCCTGACTGGTGGTATAAAACCCGGAGCGGATCAGACTCCCATGGGATCCGGACTGGTAGAGTGAAACCTGGAGCTGATCATACTTCAGTGGGATCTGGAATGGTAAAGTAAATCCCGAACTGGATCACACTTCCATGGGATCCGGAATGGTAGAGTCAATCCTGGAGTGGATCAGACAACCAAGGGATCTGGACTCGTAGACTAAAGACTTGTATCCGGTAGACTAGTATCTGAACTGGTAGATCGAAACCTGGAGCGAATCATACTTCAACAGGATTCGTAATGGAAGAGTTAGACACGTTCCGGCTCAGTCTCCCATGGGTTCTGGAGTGGATCAGACTTCCATCGGATTCGGTCAGGTAGAGTAAATCCCGGACCGGATCAAACTTTCTAGGGATCCGGAATCGTAGAGTAAACACAGAGCGGATCATACTTCAACAGGATCCAGAATGGTAGAAGAAAACCTGAACCGGATCAGACTTCCAAGCGATCCGGACTGGTGGAGTAAAACCCGAACCCGATCAGACATCCAAGCAATCCGGACTGTTCGATCGAAACCTGGAGCGGATCAACTCCCATGGGATCCGGACTGGTAGACAAATCTAGGATCAGACTCCTATGGTATCTGGACTGGTAGAGGGAAACCTGGACCCCCAGGATCAGACTCCCCAGGGATCCTGGACTAGTCAAGAAAAACAAGGAGTGGATCAGACTCCCATTGTATCCGGACAGGTAGAGCGACACCTGGAGCGGATCAGACATCCATGGGATATGGACAACTAGTGAAAATCCGGGAGTGGATCAAAACTCCAAGGGATCCGGATTCGTAGGCTAAAGTCTAGTATCCGGATAGACTAGTATCCAAACTGGTAGATCGAAACCCAGAGCAGATCATACTTCAACGGGATCCTGAATGGTAAAGTAAAATCTGAACCGGATCAGACTTCCAAGCAATCCGGACTGGTGGAATAAAACCCAGAGCGGATCAGACTCCCATGGGATCCGGAATGCTAGAGTGTAACCTGGAGCGGATCAGTATTCAAAGGGATCCGGAATAGTAGAGTAAAACACAGACCAGATCTTACTTCCATGGGATCCAGATGGGTACAGTAAATCCTGGAGTGGAGCAGACATCCAAGTGATGCGGACTCGTAGGCTAAAGTCTAGTATCCGGATAGAATAGTATCCAAACTGGTAGATTGAAAACCGAAGCAGATCATACTTCAATGGGATCCAGAATGGTTGAGTAAAACCCAAACGGTAGCAGACATCCAAGCAATCCGGACTGGTCGATCGAAACCCAGAGCGGATCACATTCCCATGGGATCCTTACTGGTAGAGCAAATCTACGAACAGATTGGTCTCCCAAGGGATCCGGATTGTAAGGGCAAAACCGGGATATTTTCAGATTCCCATGGTATCTGGACTGGTAGAGGGAAACCCGGACAGGATCAGACTTCCATGGGATCCGGTATGATAGGGTAAAACCCAGAGCAGATCAGACTCCACAGGGATCCGAACTAGTAGTCTAAAGAATAGTATCCTGACTGGTAGATCGACACATGGAGCAGATCAGACTATCATGGGATTCGGACTGGTAGAGTGAAGCCCGAACCGGATCATACTTCCATGGGATTCGGACTGGAAGAGATCCACGGTGTGGATTAGACTTCCATGGGATCCGGTATGATAGGGTAAAACCCGGAGCGGATCAGACATCCATGGGATCTGGACTGTTAGGTTTAGGAAGATCCTATGGAAGAGTGATCTGCAAAACCAAGAGCAGATCACACTTCTATGGAATCTGGACTGGAAGAGAAAAACACGGTGCGGATTATACTTCCATGGGATCAGGACTGGAAGAGTAAAACCCGGACCAGATCAGACTCCCCAGGGATCTGGACTGGTGGAATAAAACCTGGAGCAGATCAGACTCTCATGGGCACTGGACTGGTAGAGTGAAACCTGGAGCGGATCAGTATTCAAAGGGATCCGGAATGGTATAGTAAAACACAGAGCGGATCTTACTTCCATGGGATCTGGATGGGTACAGTAAATCCTGGAGCGGATCAGACATCCATGGGATCCGGACTCGTAGGCTAAAGTCTATTTATACGGATAGACTAGTATACGAACTGGTAGATCGAAACCCGGAGCGGATCATACTCCAACGGGATCAGGAATGGTATAGCAAACCATTCTTCCTCAGACTTTCAGGCAATCCGGACTGGTGGAGTAAAACCCGGAGCGGAGTAGACTCCCAAGGGATCCAGAATAGTAGACTAAAGGGATCCGGAATAGTAGAGTAAAACACAGACCGGATTTTACTTCCATGGGATCCAGATGGGTACAGGACTCGTAGGCTAAAGTCTAGTATCCGGATAGACTAGTATCCAAACTGGTAGATCGAAACCCGAAGCGGATCATAATCATATTCATATTGAATTCACAGGACTGAATATTTATGCAATGTACATATTTATTTATTTTTAGTTTATACTAATACTTTTTGCAATATGCTGTATATGTACTTTCTGTGTAAAGGAAAAATCAAGATAAATACCAACCAATTTAATGTTTTCCTTTACCTTTCTATATGATTAACATACATCAGATCGTTGGACCATTCTTAGTCTTAACCAGAAGATCTCTCATGCTAAATAACTTTTCACCATTTTGTTTTTAAATAGAGCTTCTTATTTGACCTTTTTCTTATAATTTTATTTCTATGTAACCAAACACCTCTTCAAATGGCTTATGAGGATAAGCTAAACTTACCCACATAACAGCCACTGTGCCAGATCATGTTTACAATTTTCAGTTATTTTAAAGTTCTGAGCATAAGTTGATTTACATCAGAAAATGTCCTTGTACTTATGTAATGTGATCTTTAAAATAGACAAATATAGAGTTCCTAATTACTTACATATTGTAAATGTACAGTATATGTTCTAAATGCATGAATAGTAAAATGTAAAATCATTAATTAAAATGTATTTTTGAAAGAAATTAGTATGTTTTGTTTGACCATTACATATTTCTCATTTAATCCTCCACAGAATGTAAATAAGGCAAAGGGAAAATCCTTCCCCTGATGTCCTTCTCCAGACTCTTCCGGATTATACCATAGGGTCATGCATAGGGTCTTACCAACCTATCTTAGGGTTAGGGTCATTTTACTCATAGATGCCTTGCTGTCACTTAATGTAGTGAAGCCAAAGTGTGGTAATAGTATAGTAGACATGAGACAATTATACAGTAAAACCAAATAGAAGGTAATTATAAGCACAATGAGGTTAGGTTGTAAACATAGTTGTCAAATTTATTCCCTAGTTGGTCAATCTGCATGGAATTCAGTATGATGAACTTTCTTCTCTATTTACTGGGACTGAATCAGAACCAGTATAAAATATATAATTTACCATTTAAATATCTGAAAATCTGTTAAAAATCAAGGCATCTCTTCGCTAAACATAAACAATTGCTTAAGAAATGTTACAGTTCAGCATTGGTGGTAACTGTACCACAATATTAATTTTCTTACTTTAATGTGGCTGACATACACTGAATTCACAAAAAAGGAAAAGAAAAAGAATATGTTCAATAAGAATTGAATCCTCCCAGGCACAGAAAAGGAAATAAACTCTGTAAAGAACCAGACTTTTTCTTGACAAGAATTAAAATGCAACTGCTTTTTCAAAGCGGTAATATGCCTCAGGCAATGACCTTCCATAGAAAACACATCCATTGAGCATGCACTTTAAAAAGGATACAACAAAAAGGATAAGAATAAATTGTTTTGGCAGCATACACTGGTTTTCAAATAACTGCATTTTAATCACCAAAAGAACTTTCAAGGTTAAGGTTCGAATCCATGGGAGTTATAAATAAGTAAATATCAAACACGTGGCCCTAGCACCTCACCTATATATACACTATCATATATTGAGAAATACTTCCTATATTAAGAATATAAGCAAAGCTCTACAATTAAATTGGAAAAACTATTTACTCCAAGAATGCTGTTGAATAGTAACATGTAAATGAATCCAACCTTGATATGTTGCTTTTTGACCCACCCAGACCATGCCTGCACACACTTTAATAAAGTGTTAATGAAACTGAATTAGTGTTATTTTTGTAGTTCATCATTTGTATGGTCTCATTTTTAATATACATACTGAGGTACAATATCTTGCAAAAGTATTAATCTCCTTACAATGATGTCCCATTTTGTTGACTTATAAATGATGCACAGATATACACTGTACTCATTCTTAAAATGAATATTTTCATCAAAATTAATAAATCCTCAAACCGGACGCTTGAATGGGTGACAGAAGTTAAAACCTAGCAGAAACTGCATAATAAAAAAAAATTAGCAAGTAGGTAATTAATTTCAGATGAAAATGCTCCTTAAAACAAAATATTGTGATATCTTGAACAGGATTCTGAACTAGGCAGTTGGAGCCCAAACTAAGTGCACTTTCAAGAAGAAGTTATACATAATTTTAGTTTCACTTACTGTAGTTACTGTACTACAAATCATGTAAGACAGGCTGAATTGCCTCGTCTTTAGTGCAACTTTTCTTATGTTTTTATATATGCGTGAACAAATGTAACATTTCTATTTTTAAAGGCAAATTACACTATACATGATGTTTGAGATTCTGTTTCGAGAGTTATCAAGTTTTAATAAATGTCTATGAATGATTAAATACAGCTTCATAAGATTTTGTATTACCCTAACTCTAACCTTACTCACCCTTTACATCTAAGTAAAAATCAAGTGGTTTTAATAGCTGACCAAGTGGAAATCTGTAAATGATGAACAGTAGTGGGCACAGTCTCAACCCGTGAGGAACACCAGACTTAACGATCCCAACTTCAAAACTGAAACCCCCAAGAGAAACAAATTGTCAGCAATCCACAAGGTGAGACTTGAACCATTTTTAAACAATTGCTAAGGGAAGGGGCCATAACACACTTAAAATTGCTAGGTGGCATAGTCAGTTACAAACTAAAAATGTCCTATATATTGAGGTTACATACTATATCTGTGACAAGATTAGTATTGGTTTACTGTAGCTTTAGGTGACTATGGAAGTGTCTCTAAGAATCTCAATGCATTGGGTAACACCTGTCCTGTGTTAACATTTACAGCTTCAAAGGAAATGCTTGGCTGTAGGGGATACAGTTTCAGTGATTAAAGCAATCATAAAGTTTACCCTGCTCTGTCTTAGTAAAATAAACTCTGGGTAAATGACTAAGTACTTAAAAGTGTAATACTTTTGTAACAGTCTGAGTTTTTTGCCGACTGGTTAGAATGTAGGATTCCGGGACACCTTATCTGTACATTTTTACACAGTGCAACTTGGGTGTTGTATTTTTATGTTGTATAGTGTGCTTGTATCCTCATTGTTGACAAATGTTTGTTTAACCTAGTCCAGTGTTCCTGAACTTTTCATCAAACCTGTGCAAGAGAATAAAGAACTCATGTGCCTCTAACTATACAAACCGATCAGGTATATTTTTGACAAAAATCTTTACTGGGGGGGTTATGATTATTTATTTTACTTATTGATTTATCTTCTTGGTCATTTCCTAATTGTCTTTATTTTAATAAATTCCTATTTGTAAGAATTTACAGTATTAAAATGTTTGATATTTAAGTTTTCACTCTTTTTAACTCCTCCAAGGAAGAGTACCTGTTATTCTGCATGAATCCCCTACTACTTGTTCTTAATTTCTGTTAATCTAGACTGTTCTGACATTTTCACTGCCATTCAGGATGTCAAAGGCCTAGATCAAGTAAATTTAAAATCTTACCTGTCCCAGGATGAAGATACTCAAGTTTTTAAATCTGAATTCACTAGATAAAAAATAGTTTTGTGGTCCGATGCATGCAGCATCTGTATGCAGCATGCAGCATTTTTTTTTCCAAAATGTAATACTCCAAACAACATTAGCTAAACAACATTTTGTGAGTTCATGGCCTTGTCACCTCTCAGGGATATTTCACAATGTTGTACCAACATGGTTTAAAAAAAATAAAATGGTGCAATATGGTTTTTTTTCCAAAAACTACTGAAAATTTTGTAAAAATGTATAGAAAATAACAGATTGAAACTATGACAATTTTTCTGTTGTATAATTATAATTTATACTGTGTATATGTGTACATAGTCAAAAAGAGCAACATTATTTCTCCTTATGAGACTTTTAGAATGAAAATTTCAATTTTCAGATATAAAAAACAACAAAAATTGATAACTGAACAGTGGTTACTAAATGTGTCACTGGAAAACTGACATTTAGCAATTCTGAAAAAAATGTTACTATAGTAGAAAATGTTGTTTACATTTACTGTTGATTTGACAGAAATGTTTTCAAATTCATTATAATTCATTGTGTTAATATGAGACCTTTGCATTCTGTACATCTAACATCCCAAAAATATTAATTTAGCATCACAACCTTGTCTTTTTTTCATCTAATTCATTTCATACTTTCTTACAGTCTTAGCTACTTTTCATAGATACTGTAAGAAATATTACAAGAAAGAGGAAGCTGCTATTTTCAAAATAGATGATGCAATACAAACAACAGGACCTTTGTAAAATGTGGATGTCAGACACAGCCCTTAATGATAATTGTGCACCTCCCCTTTGTACCCTGGACTTTATTAAAGACACCAAAACACACCACAATGTTTATCAATCCATTGCTAGAAAAATACTTTTTGTATCTTTGCAACATGGAACCTATCCTGTGGGCACAAACCTTGAACTGGGACTAAATCCTGAATGAGATGCCAGTCCACTGCACAGGAACAGTTTGGAGATACAAATTTACAAGATGGCTTTGGATGTTCTGTGGAATCATAACATCATCAAAAATCTTCACCAAAACTCCTGCATTCGGTTGAGCAGTGAAATCATAGGTGTCCCAGTCCAGAATCACCCAACACTGAAGAATTGTGAGCCAGCAGCACCCCATTGTGCAGCCCCAACCTTAAACTTTCTCTCAATAATATTCACAAACTTGTATTTGGTGTTAATGTACCCATTCCATGTTTACATTTTCAGTACAACATTAATCTTTTTTTCTTTCCTAAAATTTAGTTTTGAATATTAACAAACAATAATTTACTACACTCTACACTCTCTACAGATTTTTTTATGATTCTCCTTAATAAACACTTCTGTAACTATTCAGCAGTGTTTGAGGATGTATAATAGCAATGTCTAGTGTACATATAAAATATATATTGTGGGAAAATATTTATAGGGTTTATAATTCCCATTTATTTTATTTTTCTATTTTTTGTGATTTGTAAATCAAAAAGCTGTAATCACCATTTATTTTACTGTACAAAAAGTGCCATTACAATAAAACTTGTTCTTATGCATTTGTAAATTAGTGCTTCTAAAAGTCCTATCTTTTTATTGTACACTTTTTTTACCTTTCTGCATGCTTATTTTTACTTGCCTTTAGAATCAGCTTGCACTCAACAGACACTTTCTTCCTGAAATATTTCTTGAACAATAAGCTCTAATGGATCATAATTGGATATACGATACAATTTCTGTCTTTTTCCTTGAGAAAGGTCATTCAGTGCCCAGAATTTCAAAGAGCTTTCTTTGAAGCACCAAAAAGTATTTCAATGAAAAATATTGTAGAACAAGATGTGCATGGCACACTCATAATTGAACCCCTGTGTCTTCTGAAGCCAGGGGAAAGCGGCCTGTTTCCAATGCGCAGAATTATGCTCTTTGTATTATTTTTTATGTCCTTTATTAGAATTGTTTATCATTTGGGAGTTATGTATTTGTTTTGAATAAACAAATTGAGAATAAGAAAACAATATCACACTGGTGGTCGATTTGCTATGAAGCATTTGTCTTGCACAAGAGAGATTCAATATGTAGAAAATGTTTGCTGGTTGTCAGCAAGTGATAAATAAGCCAGCAAGATTTTATTAAGAATATTATTAATAATTTAACAATGTAGTGGTGGATCTCAAAACGTTGCCTTTAAAGCACAGAAAAATGCATCTTGGGCCAGTGATACCAAACAGTCTCTAGCAAAAGAAACAATACAATTATGCCACCTACTGGAACTAGTTCATCAGAAATTGATTCCAAACACTGAGAATAGGTAGTGGATAAAAATGGAAACACTAAGGGACATCCAGTGTATCAAAGGCTTTCAATCAGGTGATGACCATGAATTAATTAAGGAAATAAAATCCCAACATGCTTAGGGTAAAAAGCTAGAAGAATGTTCAAGATGTTCTTGACAAACGGATGAGAGCATCTATGACACTATCCTAAAGAACTCTAGAGTGTGCTTAGTTCTAACATTGAAGGGTTCTATGATATTGTGGAATGCATTTTCATTACATTTACCTTCATGAGCCATGTGATCTGTTGTGAGGATTGTGTCTGTGTGCAATAATAGTAGTTTTCATGATTTTGGGATAAAACCACCTGTCTCTGTTTCTTGGTCAGATCATGAATTTTAAACAAAAAACCTACCATGAAGACAGGGATCAAGTCAAACTCAAAATGCACTATATGCTCTGTGCATGTCCATTACTAATAATAATGTTTCTTTATTAGCCCAATACAATTTCTTGCATTAGGAATTCATCTTTTCACATACCCCAGCTTTTCTCCATGGAGACACAGACAGGGAGAGAAGCTTGGGGTCAGAGCGCAGGGTCAGCCATTGCATGGCACCCCTGGAGCAGTTAGGGTTAAGGGCCTTGCTCAGGGGCCCAATGGAGTAGGACTCCTCTGCTGGCTGCAGGATTTGAACTGGCACCCTTCCAGTCACAGGCGCAGATCCTTAGCCACAGAGCCACCACTCCGCCCCCAACTGTTGTTGCTTGTTAAATAAATAACTATGAGTTATACTTCTAAATCCATGCTCACTAGCCCTTTAAATCCTATTTTTTTAGTATTTCTAATAATTGTTTCCATAACCTTATATGAAAACAGAAATTGTTGGTATATAATATCTTGGTTCCATGTTCCCTTTTTATGGATGAGTGCAATATTTCCAATATTGAAGTCTATGGGTTCTAACCTTGTCTTGTTCAAATGTTAGAAGAGTTGTGCCAGTGGGATATGAATAACATCTCGTTTCTTTAAGTACAGTTGGTACATCAGGCGTATGGAGATGTTATTTAATATTAAACAATGTCCTTTGTCTTTCCATTACATTAAGTCATGTTATTCATTTCTTACTTTGTGAACATCTGAGTAATTCATTTAACACATCGGACATTTTACTTTTATCATCTCGACTTTTCCCACAGTTGTTCCAAATATGTTTGTTTCATCCCTAACAGTTCTTTTGTTCTTGTATTACTGGAATTATTTAGTTGTTTTTTTTTATTTTAGTCTTAATTGCAATATTAATTTCCATCTTTCCCTTGGACTTATATCTCTTTCTTACTTGTGCTTATAAAACAGTATAGTTTTATTTAATTGGATCCTGCTATTTTTCTCCGTTCTTTTCAATCAAACTAGAAAAGATCCCACTTTTACTTACTTTATGCCTTGTGTCTATGGAGCATATGCCTTTTCTTCTTTATCTTTCAGGCCTTTAGCTACCTTCTTGCAGCGGCTAGAATGTCCATTGTAAAATTAAAAAGCAATAAATCAGGTTGAAAGTCTAAACATCCAATCAATTCTGCTATTCCCCACACCACATCCACAAGAACCGGGCCCACCTCAATATACTTCAAAGCTCATCATTATGATCACAGTTCACTTATGGTTCTTTTACCTGTTTGTCACTGTCACGGATGTTGGAAAGAACAAACCGTGGAATGGCAGTAGAGCGGAAAAAAACCCCATATGCATAGCGACGGGATTAGCCCGGTCTCAGCAGTTCAAGAGTTGTATAGAAACCAATGCCCTCAGGCAGCAGACATGGGGCCACCTGGTGCTAGGCGAGTCTCAGAATATCCGAACGTCAATGCTGAGTGAAGGGGAATGAGTGACCCGGAAATATATAGCCTGACAGAGAGAGACACCGGAAAGACAGCAAAGCACAGGAAAATAGGGACAGGACAGAGTAGGAGTGCCCCCTGGCTGCAGAGGGCGTGACAGTCACCTTATGCCCTGATTGATGAACAAACAAGATCAATACAAATATTTCCTCTTGCAGGTTCTCCAAAAAACTGAGTAATAAAGAAGTAATTAACCATGTCTACCATTTGGTTTCTTCTGCTGAGGTTTTTATAAGGTATTTCAAGTTTGTAAGGGGAACGTTTTAATCTTCCGTAACTAACTATTGTTCCCTTTTCACATAAATTCTTAATTTAATTATACAGTGTTCAGTTGTAATGCTATACTTTTAGATCTTTTTACATGTCTGCACCATATTGATTCTGGAACTATTAATTCCTCTAGGGATACCCTCTTCTATCTTTCCTGTTTTTCTTGAACAATGTGAGTCCACTAATCCATCATTTGTGGTCAGCCATGTTTCTAATTTTCCAGTTATGATACATCAAATTGATCTCCTAATGTGATAGCCTTTGTCTAATTTTCTAATAGTTCTGGCATTTACATTAGGTATAAGCACTGTAGGAGATATCTGGTCCTTTGTTTTGCTTTTTGCTTTGGATCTAATTTTGTCTTTTTGTTGAATTCTCTCCCTTTCCATTCTAAATTAAATGTTACTGGATCTTTGTGCTAGTACAACAGGTGTCCATCTTGTTCAGATGTAGTCCATCACATCTCTACACATGATATGGAAAGATTTTCCAGTGGGCAAGAAAGCGTTTATCTTGTTCTGCACACCACATCCGTATACATAAATGGTGTTGACAGATTAACAATTTAAGTTGTTAACTTTTCTCCTTGTGCTGGCAAGATTCTTAAGAATATCACTGATTTGGGCCTGTCTTTCTGATGGTTTGAAAGATTCTTGGCTAAAAATAGTGCTGTTTTAATTGAGGAATTTCGCTGAAGTCTATGGCTTTTTACCAAATCTGTTTATTGAATTGGGTATTCGAAAAAAGTGAGAAAAGGACTTTAAACTTTAATTTTTAAATAAAAGAAGGTTTTGAGAAGTACTGGGCACTGTAGGTGACAGGTAAAGAACTCTATCAGCAGCTAGTAGAGAACTATAATTACAGACAACCTCATTAACACATCCCCTATCACTTCTGATTTCTAGGGCACCATGTAATTTAATGATTTGTCAGCTTCACAGCCTCTTGCTGTTCTGCTTCTTATAAATAGGGAACCCACCCAGGAATACAGTTTACAGATTTTTTCCCCTGCTATAAGTTTTCAACCAGCCAGCTGTTCTTTGATTTTTAATTTAATTTATGAAACATGTAAAGAAGTGTTTGTAATGAATATACATTTTTTTGTAATTGGAACTTTTTTAATCCAAAGTCATTTTTGTCTTCAGTCTGCTGATGTAAATGTTAAAAATAAACTCATTATATATATTAATATTTGCTTTTAGTATACATAAAATGTACATTCATTATTTCCTTACATTTTGTTGCAGAAATACTCAATTCAGTATTTAAATAATGTGTTCTGTTTTATGCTGTTTGGTACATTCCTGACACTCAAATATATTACGTGCAAAACTGCTATTTTAACAGAGAATAGTATTTTATTTTTTAGTAGTATGGTAAATGTATATTTTAATAAATACTGTATTAATCAAAATAATATAGTTCAAAGCTCACTGGAACTTTGTAGTGTCTCAAAACTACCATTCTGAGATATAAAAAAAAAATAAATGAAAACAGGGCAGGTGTTTACACTATAGGGATTAATTAATATAAATTCCCTTGATTTGTGAATGTTTAGAAAACATGGATTGGAAACAATGAGTGGAGATCATGGAAGTGTAACAAACAGTTCTTTCCGGATCCTGTGCGGGCGACACAATCCAGAATTGTGAAGAAACACTAGGAAAAGGATCACGCAGGAATACGGGGATAAAAACAGGGGGGCGTGTCCAAAGTGCGCTGGTGCACGGGGGAGGTGTGGCCGAGGCAAACAATCCAAAAGTAATCCAGAGGGTAATCCAAAAAACACAAGAATAAGTCCATAGCCAGGTGATCCATCCTACAAGGAATTAAAAGCACAAACCGGGTCGTAACCGGCGGACAAGGGACAGGAACAGAGATTAAAACAGGGGTCAGGTGCACAGAATTAAATCCAAAGTGAAAGAGCCGGAGCGCCCTTAAGGAGGAGGGACTACAATCATGACAGTTTTTAAGGCAGAGGGTACCCAGTAGGGAATACAAAATCAGCAAATGGAGCTACTGTATACTTGGAGTTTTAGGGTTTACGGTACAGTCTTGAAAATGGTTTAAGTGAAATAAAAACACCTCAATATGCACTTTAATTTGAAACTGAAATAAAATGCCATTAAGAAAGCAATACATAAACAACTGGCTAATTAAGAACCTCCAGACTGATTGCAGGGGAACTCATGAAACGTAAGACATCACACAGTGTTGTCTCGTGCACATGTAAACAGCTATCATAATCTGAACAAATGTTAGAGGTAGCACAGCATAATTATTAGAGTAACATACCCTAGATTAATAAAAAGTGTTTCATGCAATGTTAAAGCAAGTTTTATTCAAAAACATCCATCCCTGTGGCTATTTCATGAGCAGAAACATTTTTTTAGACCTGTGAGGGGTTTGTAAATTATTTGTATGAAGAATCCTTGTCTGTATTATATGTTCTTTTAGGAATCCATAAGTGCTTCTTATTTTCTGCTATCTATTGTGTTTGAAGGAATATTAGGTCATGAATGTGTTCATTGTCCTCTGGCAATAGGAAATAGCTGGTGTTGGTGGTTGCGTTGTGGAAAGCTGTCATCTAGTATTAGGTTTGTAATTTGAGACAATCAGGTTGGTCAAAATTTCAGTTTCATCTGTATCACAAATCTTTAAGCAGTATTACATATAATGTAAAAAATACATATTAATAATATACCATACAATGGCACTTACTTTCCTAGTAAAGTGGTAAAACTATCAATATAAAATTGCATAACAGGATGGACGTATGATGTTAGAGCTCCTGCTGCCTGAAAACTCATTGTGTTACTTCTCTTGTTCTCTCTCTTTTTTTCAAATGTTTGTGTTAGTGAACCATGTAAGATGTTGAACAAGACTGACTCTTTGCCTAAGAAAGAAGCTGAAAGAATTCAGTTCTCCAGAGCTAGCTAAAATGGGGTGAACAGAAGATATTGGTCTACCTGCATCATTGGGTATAAACTGATATGAGTGTGTGTTTTCAACACACTCTGTTACACTTATAGATTGAAAATATATGTTGTGCTTTTTACCCGGTTATATCCCAGTAACTGCACAGATGACATGCTCTTTCTGCTTTGAGGAAATCACTGAGGGAAGATTTGGTACCCAAAGTCCGCTATGCTAGAAAATAGCATTTCTTTACTTTGGTGCAGTTCATTAGATCTGAAAGGTGCATTTTGTCAGTCTCTAATATTTTCTGGAACATTCCTTTGATAGAACTGTGCTGTAAGATGATCAAGAAAACATAAGTATATTTTTTGGCACGTGCCCTTTTTAAGATTTCCTTCTGGTTATGTAGCATGGTGTCAGCTGTGATGCTTTAAAAATAAACTTCTTATTGGCAAATGAGAAGGTAACTTTTTTTGCTTTTACTATTTCATCCAAAGAGTGACATCGTGGCTATAGTTATCGTTTAGGAGGAATTTACTGGTCTACAGAGATCTGCATGGAATACTAACACACAGAAGACTTGATGGATGGATGGATGGATGGATTAATACCCTCATCGTTTCCTTTTTTACATTATATAATGTTAGCACGCCCAAAGGGGTTGGACAACCAGTTGACCTTGGACCCCTAAAGGTTTTATCTCTCCTTACTAAGGAGTTTTTGGTTCCTCTCCTCCGCTGTCTTCTGGTCTTCTGTTCTGTATTGACAAAATGTATGGTCAATTGTATTGTTAAGCACCTTGGGGCAAACTTGTTGTGAAAGGCGCTATATTAAAATAAACTGAATTGAATTTAATAGTTTTGCAATCCTCTTTCTAACTTTGATATTATTTTATTATCCCAATTGGTTAAACTTATAGGTCTGTAATGTGTGGCAACTCAACAGATCTAACTGACTTAAGAATGACAGATATTGCTGTTTGGTGCATTAAATTTGGCAATTCAGATTTTATCATGTCTTATAATTTAAAATTCAAACGGAAATTCATCTAACCCTGGGGCCTTCTTATATGCAAAGCTTTTTATTGTTTCCCTTATTTCCTCCTCATTGATTTCAGCTTTGAGAGATTGTTTTTGTTCAAATGATAATGTTCTCAAAGTTGATTTAAGAAAATCCAGAACCATCTATGAATATTTCATTTCCTTTAAATAAGCTTTAAAAGCATCCTAAATAATGTGAGGTGGTGGTTTCTCCTCTTCCTCAGCATCTACATCATAGCCATAAATTTCTTATTATGTTCATTGACAAATTCTGTGAACTGAGGATCTTGGAGATTAGCTTGATTCATTCTCCATATTTTTTTTTCAGCAAATGTGCTAACAGCACATGAAAACGGAGAATGGTCAGAACTAATCATCTCACATATTTTTGAAAACAACATATTGTTACATGCTAATTTTGTCATAAATATACAATGAATTCTAGAAAAAAAACTATGTTTTGAAGTTAAAAAAACTAGAATCTCTAATAGTATGATACAATAAACTTCTAACATCTTGTAAAATATTAATATGTATAATTTTTTAAGGGACTAAAATAATTTTGTACTATTTGACTAATTGATCAAGTATATAATTTATCTTTCTTCATATCACACTAATGCTGGACCGCCCAATGATCCAATAAAGTTTGCTATTCATCCAAAAATGCCAGGTTTACTGCTGGTAATATATATGGGGAAATCACAGTATGTTTTTCCCCTGTAATCTGAAAACTATAATCTTGATTTCAGACTTCCTCTAACATTTATTACAAGATGAAAAGATTCCTGCAATATCAAAGGTTACATAGATAGTGTAGCTCATGTGGTTCGCATTTCCTAACAGGTCTATTTCTCAAAGGAGGAAGAAAACTTCACCTTTTCAGATACCAGACAGTTCCATCTTTGGAACACATGCACAGTGCCAGCATATTGAGATCAAGTTGGGAAGATTTGACAAACAGTATATGTTCAGTGTTTTAAAAGGGTGAAACCCACTTCTCACTGTGGTAATGATTACATGTGTACATTTCTCTTTCTTTGAACTGGGTTATGATAATAACCCAATGTTTTTATTTGAATGCAACTGCTAAGAATGAATACAATACATAAAGCATTGAATTATTACTACACATGTAAACAATTATTTAAATAGAATTTGTAAACTTTTCTAAAAAATTATATCTTATCACTACAACAGAACAGGTATTGTGTATCAACAATAAGACACTAAGCCTTCTATGCCATCTCTCATTTCCACAGAAACTGGCGAAGTGCCAGGCACAGCCATCAGATCAACTTAATTCAATATAGACCTAGGCATGAAGCCAGTTCTTTGAATTTCATTTCAATTTTCAATTTGATGTCTACCATAATGTGAATTACATAACGCTTTCTCTGCAGGGTTGGTTCCTGCTAAAACATTTCACATACTACATAAAAAAAAATTGAAGTTCTGCATTTTTGAATAGCCATGATACAAGAAAATAAATAGAGAGAGGTTTGAATGTTTGCAATGAGATCATTTTAAAATTGTACATTTCCATATTGATTCTGAAAAATCCTGGGATGTTCATACCTGTTTATGTACTGTATAGTATATGTATATTACAAAGCCGTGGTAGCTCAGACGGCAAGGGCATCTCTAGCTCCTAACTGGAAGGTCCCGGATTAAATCCCAGGTAGGGGCAAGCAATGTAGTTTGTCCTAATTCCTTCCAGATGGCTCCCAGGTCCACTCAGCCTGTTTTCCAAATGAGTACCAGTACTGGGGGTTAATCCTTCTGGGGTAATAGGCTGGCGGGCATGTGATGCTGATCTCATCACCTCCACCTCCAGTGTTGGATGGTTGAGAAAAATAGTGGCCCTTGACCCCCATTCCCCCATGGGTCTTTATGGCCTGAAAAGGGGACCTAACCTACTTACCATATCTATATTACTCATGATACATCATGAGAACATATTGGATATGAATACAAGTAAATTAAAATGCAGGCCATAACCTCACCACCAATAAATAGAAACCAGACAAAAAAAAGTGGTAACACATTCCAATTGTTTTTATTTTAAAATGCACCCATGTAAGGAGGTTTGAACTGAAATTACACTTGTATCTTTTATGCTGTTTTAAATACAAGCATGTTTATTTTGTGAACTGAGTTTGTAAAAACTTTGAATAGACAAATTGTGCTGAGGGTATTCATAAATCACACCCCTTTGACAAAACATGTATTTATTTGCATATGCAAGATAGATTGTGATTTGGCTAGTTGTTTCTTGAGCCATTAATTTTTATTTGTTGTTAGATCTCTTACAGTACAAAATCACAATGCATACATCTATTCAGCTTTCAAAAGGAAATGACAATAGGTGTCTGATCAGCTTAGTGTCATTATCACAGGTGTGTGAACAGAATGTACAAAGGCATCTGTATTTCAGAATCTAAAAGTGTGTCTGATTATGGGAAAAAATCTCTGCTCTTGTTCTAACAGTAAAAACTTTGTCCAATTTTGACAGGCCATGTGTTAAAGGCAATTGGTCAGGCATCTAAAATGGAATTTTGATTAATTTTCTTTTGGACACTTTTCAACCAGAATCTATTATATAAGTGCAAAGGAACCTTGTATCTTACTGATTTTGTCCTATTGCATTATGTAATTATGTAAGACTACTATTGAAAATTGTAGTAGAATGTTATATATAATATAGTATAGTAGAATTTATGAAAAGTGCATAAAAACTATTAATGTCACTAAAAATATTTGTAAATCTCTAGTACATAGAATTCTAAATTGTTGAAAGTAGTTTTTTTTCTAAAACAACTGCATATAAGACACTTAGCAAACATTGGATTTTGTAGCACTTGTACAGTATTTAATTTTTGGAGAGCTTTATAATAAAAGACACAGCAGTTTAGCTTTTCAGAGTAGTTTGAAGATGTATATATCCCTCAAACTAAAGAATACGTAGATCAGATAGGTTGCCAGTATATAAAACTGAATATATTTCTAGGATTTAATTATATTAATCACTTATAGCTTTGAAAAAATACATTGCATTGCAACATAGTAACCATATATCTTTGTTTCTTTAACTATAACTGGATGATTTTTGTCCAGAACATGAAAATTTTGTTTGCCAGAGAAAACAAAATCATATTAGCAGCTGTATGTCTGTATTGTATACTATAGATCATATACCTGTAGTATAACTAACTATAGTAATAATAAGATAATAGATCTATATAACTTTGGATTTCATGTTAGATGAATGTTTTACTGGAGATTCCAAATCCATTTCTTCATTTTTTCTGATATTAAATGTGTCTGTTGTTCATTTACTGGAACCATTCTTCAAAAACGTTATTGGGAAATCACAAAACATGACAGCTAAATTATTTTTCCAGTATTTTCTATCTGATTTCTAACAGAACTCCAATTATTACCTTGACCTTAATTTGGGAAATACGTTTTATTTCAGGATTGTTTTCTGAACACTCCATTCAATCATATGTGTATAAGTGTAAATTCTGTGGTATTTATTCACAGGTTTGTCATAAATAATATTTTATATTGTACATAGGTTGTATTTTATTGTGTACTGTGATGGATTGGTAAAGGAATGCAGTGAGCTTTTTGAGCTCATTTTGAGGTACTGTACCTTTTGAAAAAGAGATCTGCTACATATGAGGTCTGCATTAGTATGAACTGCTTTGTAAATAACATACTTAAGATGTACTGTATAGACTATGTTGTTGATTTCATTGGGGGTTTTTTTGTAAAAGCTATTGAAATGCCCAAGTCACTAAACACACTATAGAGTGCTAAATTTTACAATAAACAATTGCAGCAGAGACATACTGTATGTAGTCTTTCTATTCTCATGATATATACCAGGCTAGCCTGAGTAGAACATTGTTAGTAGATGTGGAAGATGTCTTCCAATGCATCTCTTTGGCTTTAGGGTTAAGCATTTTTACATTTCCTAACTATGCCACATGTCATCCATCCATTTCCTGACCGCTGTATCCAATTTAGGGTTGCAGGGGAGCCAGAGCTTATCCTTGCAAGCATAGCGCTCAAGACATTATACACCCTGGATGGGATGCTAGTCCAATCCATGCCAACCACATATGCATTTCAATTAGATAAAATTCCGTAAACAAATATATTGTTGGTTTTCTGTATTTCAGAAAGGATAGCCACATTTGTAATTCCCATAAAAGATACTCTATTCAGAGGTTTGGAACAATTGTTATTTTGATGTATTTACAAAGTTGCCTTGGCCTAGATAATGATGATCAAAGTAATGTTTCTAACAATTAATTTGGGTTAAATTAAGTCAATCTTAGATCACCAAGAAAATTATATTAAAACATAAATATTCAAGGTCATTAATCGAATCATTGAACAAATGGCCAATAGAATAAATACAAAACAGAAAAATAGAAAGGAAGTAAGAAAAGATTAAGAAATACATCCTCCTCCTCTTTACAAAAAGCTTGTGCCGTGAAAAAGGGCCTGAAAGTGCTTAATTACACAAGAAAGCTTGTATGTCATTTATTTGGAATTTAAAAAATTATCTCCTTTTTAGTATTGCCTTTGTCAACAATAGGTAAATTGATTCCTATTCATTGGTTAATATAAGTTTAAATAGGGAGATGTAGTCCTGGGAAAAGATACATTTTTATTAGGACAAATTATCTTTCTTTGGCCTATTAGGGTTTTGTTGTCTTTAGATTATAAGGGTAGAATTCTGCAATATTCATGTCTAAATAAAGCAGTGCTCTGATACTCGCTAACTTGTACGTATTTGAATATAGTAGTGGATCATGCTCTTATATAGCTGTGTGTACTATTATAATAAATTTTGTTTGAACTGTCAATGTTTGTGCCTTTTCATTTTTCTATTTTCAAACTGTGCTGGAGAACTTATGTGCTGTGTAACACTCAGTAATCTCTGACATTAGGGAGAGTAAATATGATTCTTTATTATTTAATTCCATAGCAAGACAGTATCAGGTACTGATTTTTATGTTGAATTTATCCTAACAATAAAAATATTAAATTGAATTTCCTTCACATTGTGTATCTGACCCACTGTAGTTTCCTTACTATACATTCTGTGTGGGGGGCTCTGTGTGCACTTTTTTTCATATGTTTTAAGAGTGTCTAAAGTTAGTTACATTTAGGAGTATGTTCTCTTCTCAGCGACATTTCCTTTTCATACCCACTACTCTTTACGGATATGGACCTTTTTCAGAGGCAGAAATACAGTACATCTGTTTGGCTGATCTGACTGATACTAAAATGTTGATGGCACTACCTTTGTGTACCTGTAATTATCTCCAACCATGGTCTCCAACCATTTTCATCAGAAAATGGCCTATGTTGAACTTTATAACATACGGCAAATATGTTTGTATTTATGATCATTGATCATATTTATTCATTTATTTAGGACTTTCTACTTCTAGGATTCATAGTGCTGCTGTGAGGGTGGTGGAGGTTTACTGTGCTGTAGCAGTCAGTTTTCTGTCCCAAATATAACCCTTTAAAATGATGAGAACTGGTGAAATGTGCAGTTCAAATCCATACACAGTTACACTATTCACAACATCTATTGAAGAAATTCCTGCAAGAAGAATAGAATGGTACAGGATTGGTCTACACTTTAAATGTAGCCTAAACCTTGTCCTAACCCTTAATGAATATACTGTAGTTTGTGCCTGTTCCGGCATCCTACTGTACATACTGTACTACTTTTGTGGTTTGTCCTATTTCTGTAAATATTTTATTGTATCAGAATATGCAGCCTAGGTAAAACTATTGAAACTTGTTTTCTCAAGAGTCTCAAGATACTTTTTTCGATCACAGAGGCTGTAGTTGCATGATGTTATGCTGCTGGCACTGTTTAGCAGCTATGCAGTGTGTTCACTGGCTGAAACCCAAGTGTAGCAGCAGTGAAAATCTGGACAGAGCTGCCTCAGGATGATGTTTTCAGCAAGAGGGTAAAAAAGAAGGAATTTTGTCGGAATTAGGAAGGCAGGTTTTCACTAGACAGCTCACTGTCAGAGCATTGAATAACAGGAAAAAAAACATCTGAAATAGGCAGCCTCATGTACTGATTGAGAACTGGTGTAGCTACCTAATTAGAAAGCAGCTAGTTTAATAGAAAAGCATCTATATGGTATTTCATTTTCACATGGTCAGAAGAATGCTAAGACCTCGTGCAAATGCTTGTTTTGCCTCTGGCAACTGCTGCAAGCAAGTCCGTGCCAGCCCAAGCATGACAGTATGACACTGGAAAGTCATGCACACAAAGTTGTTTTAAAAGGCCTTGCGTGTTAATGGCCATCTTCATTTATAAGAAGACTGCATATAGTTCATACGTATTTTGTATTTGTTTTGGTCGTATATCTCTTCATTCATTTTGTAATTTACATGCACTATTGGTTTGATGAAAGGCATCATCAGTGATGTTAATTAATAAATGGTTATAAATGACCATGTCTAGGCTTTGTTATTTAATGAATGGAATTAATATATAAGCCATTAAACAATGACAGACTGTTCAAATTCTGTTGTTGAAGTGGTTGCTGTTATTGGTTATGAGATCTCTTAAAATAGATGTAATAGTAATACAATTGTAATAAAACGCAACGTCACCATTATCATTTAAACTATTATTTTTATGTGAAAAACTCATGTCCTATTTTGAATGGGTCATTTATATTCAGTGTGTTTTCCCAATGCAATTCTATTAAGTCTTGAGAGAATAGAAATATTCACCAGGATAGAACACCACACTAGAGATGAACTTTTGAGCAGGCTAGTTAACAGGCAGAGCTTGTGCAGAACGTAAAGCTCCTTATCTTGAAAGGATCTGGTAAGACACAGGAATCACTGCTGAGAATGAGATAAAGATAATAATCCTCTAACCATCTTTTGCTAGTCCTATTTTAATGACTCCTCTACAAATTACTGCATAAATTGCAGCTTTTAATATGTATTTACATGTGACATTTTATTTTTTTCTTTCAAAGAACATAATGCTGAAATAATATCCAAATGTGTATAGTCTTAATTCTACGTTTCTATGCAATCAGCATTTTCTCTCACCAGGGCCAGTTTTTCCAGAAGCCATTTAACTTACCACTACAGTATTTTTTGACTGTAGGAAGAAACTAGAGCATGCAGAGGAAACCCACAAGAACATGGGGAGAAAATGTAAACTCCACCTAGATAGCACCCCAGGATTCATAATGATTCATAATTCACTGTGCCACTATGCCACCCTAGCCCACTGCAAGTATTCAGCTCCGCTGTACAAGTGTGAATGGAGGTGATTGAGCAAAACATTCAGTTTTTCATCCAACATGACAGTTCTGCTATTTCAGCTTTTTACTCATAGTACCAAATCAAGGATGCCTTCCAACAACAACACCTTTTATTTATAAAGCATATTTCTAAAACCTAAAGATAGTGAGATTATTATATTGTGTACTTTGACTTCATGCAGGAGGATCAGGTTAAAGAGAAATCATTGGTTACAAATAGGTGAATATATATATAAGGGAAAATAAATTATAGTTCCTAAAAATAGTAAAAAGTGGCATGTTAATGAAATAAGTAGCAAGTTACTAATTGCATGGAAATATTCCTGTCTGTTTCTCAGAGCAAGTATAAGATAATGAATCCTGTAAAATCTATACTGTATATCTTTTAAAAAGTCATTGGTGCACCATAAAAGATATGTGAAAGAAAGTACTTTCATTTAAAAATTATATATTACAGTTGTAACATACACTTCTGTATCCTGTATGTATAAGTATCAATAAAACCTAATAAGCGTGTGTCATACACCAACAGCACCTCAAACTAACCGTTAAGGACACATTCAGTTTTCTTTTTTTGGGAACATCAGTACTATCATAAGGGCAAGACTTCATAAACCTTTTCATACTTAGTACTGAAAAAACGGCACCACAATACAAAATAAAATGTTACTGAATTTCTCAGAGCACCCCAAAATCAGATAATATTTTATTTTGCCTTGACACAAAGGCAACGTGTACTATCTTACCATAAATTACAAAAGCAATGATTGCATTTTGAGCAATTATCCTTATACTTACAGTATTATGAATTTACATACAGTAATGACTCACAACGCAAAATCATTGTTTTGGTGTTTGCTTTGCCAACACAAAGTTTTATTTTTTTTATAATTAGTCTTCAAAC
Organism: Lepisosteus platostomus; assembly: GCF_059453375.1. Lineage (NCBI taxonomy): Eukaryota > Metazoa > Chordata > Actinopteri > Semionotiformes > Lepisosteidae > Lepisosteus > Lepisosteus platostomus. Next base: position 45,741,695 of record NC_142622.1, on the reverse strand, counting down.
ATTTGTTCAGGACCAAAAAATAAAAGAATATGCATTTTAATTAGTTATTTAGTGATTCTAGACACTGAAGATAAGGTTCTGAGGATAAGGATTAAATATTGCTAACCACAGAATATTAATAACTGATTAGTAAGGTAGCATACAGTTTTAGTTACAATGCTGGTAATTAATAAATAAAAGGGAAATCTAAAAAGTCTAAAACTTCTGTCACTTGGTTTTAGCAGTATTATTCAGTATTTTGACTAAACATCTTTTAAAATATGCACTGTATTGGTTCATTTTAAATGAAAGACATTTGATGAAACTGTGTCAGGCCATCACTATCACACCTGTATTGAGGACGCACAGCTGTGGGTAATTAAAGCCCCTTGACGAGTCACAGCTGTTCCATTGCCTATTTTAACACTGTTTTGGTTGCAGTGATGGTTGATTTCTTGCACATGAAGAGTGATTATGAAGGCCTGAAATTTTCAGAGCTGGAATATCTGCATCAGAGTGATAGTCCCTGACTTGACTGCCCTGTCTTTCTCACACCAGAAGAAGGCTCCACGGCTGAAAAGTTGTGCTTGTTTTCTTCTCTTTTCAGCATGGAATACACCAATTACTTGTTCCTTTGCAGCCTACGCATGCTGACACAGCTACCCACCTGACTTGAGACTGGCACTCTATTTTGTGTTCATTGTGTTTTTGTCAATTTTATTTTCTTGTTTGGGTCCAGAACCCGATGCTCTCTGTGATAATCAAATGGTATATTTGCACTACTGAAATAAGACATTTGTGGTCCAGCATCATTCAGCCTCACAGAAACATATTTTAAAAGTCTGTTTCTAATATATTACTGCTGCTGTTTTGTTTCTTCCAGTATTAGTTTCCTCACACCCAAATGTATGTTATCTTTATTTGATTGTCTATTCTAAATAGTTCCTTTCTCCATTGTCCAAGCATCCAGTTCAGGGTGGGAAGAATATCCATGTGTCATGTGAGGTTAACTCTTTAGACTGCTATGGATGGATTTCTGGTTCTAACAATGTGAATGTCTACATGTGCTTGTGCCAAAATATTTTTTTATAAGACTAAGATGTTAATATAACAAGGTGTCCATTAAGTATTGCATTGTGTATTTTATTTCAACACACTGCAGTTTCAGAATCAAACTAAGGAAATGAAGAAAAGGGAAACAGTTTAGAGTGTAGGAAAATGAAGCAAGTTAATAATGTAGTTAATATTTACATTAGTTCTTATTCTAGATTTCCACAACCTGTATGATGTTACCTTAGACATTGCTTATCTCTGTCAAGTAACTTGTATTCATCAAATTGTAAGAGGTGTAATGATTCGTTTGCTGTCATGTTTCATGACAACATTGCCACAGTTTGTTCAAGGAAGTTAGTGTCATTATTTATTTAAAATGCAGTCATTGTCACAGAGGAAAGATTTCCTATGGATGAGAATAAATAAAATATTTAATTTCATTTAATTAAATGAAAAATCTAAAGAAGTGAAATCTAAATTAATTTTAATACCATTTCATATACTTGACGTATGAATAATTAGTTTATTTTGTTGTCTTAAATTTAAATGAGCTGAAAACTGAAGTATTTTGAAATAAATTCCAATCACTGGAAAGTGTAGAAACCAGAAGAAGTTATTGTGTGCTGAGGATCAGAGCTGATTACATGTGACTTTTAGGTGGTGAGATGATTTGCAGTTGGGGAACATTTAACTATTCCAGAGATGGTAATACTTTCTTCTCCCTCAAAAAAAGGTTAACCTCCCAAACTCAGTGCATACAGGTGGATTTCCATATCAACACCTGAATGTTTTTCTGATGAAAACAATTTAAAGGAGACTAAACTAGACCATCCTAAAGAAGTACAGTACAAAACAATTTGCACTGTGGGTGAATAAATTGTAGTCTAAGTAGTTCATGTAAATGTTCTAGGTCTATATTTCAGATTTTTATATTGTTTCATAATTTCAAGGAGTAGGGTACTGCAGAAATCAGATTGTGCCCCAAAATGTAGGAAAATATTATTCATCTTGTTTTGGAACTAATTTATTAGTGACCAGGTTTAATTCTTCTTATTGTAGGTGTTATACTAATTTAAAATTATATTTCACATTTGGCGATCTCCTGTCTGACTTCTCAGTCTTTCACCACATGCCTGTATATCTTTTATTTTTAGAGTTATAAAATCCTATTGATCATCCACCTAAAAATGGTCCAATAACCAAACAGAGTGTCCTCCTCTAATTCATAACCTTTTCCTTTCAGGGTTCTAGGAGTGTTTATGGGAATGTGGAACAACCTATGCAGCCATTTGTTGGTCTCCTCTCATTTGTAATCATTCCTATGTATGTGCATAACATTTTACACTGCTACATATGCAATAATATGGATTTACTGATTGTCTTAGCCAGCTAAATAAAACCTTAAAATACAAGAAAATTCTTCACAAAAACAAATTCACACATGAATCCCTAATACTAAACATAAAATAAACTCAGTAGTAACGCAATCCATTTTCTCTCAATTACTTGCAGTGGTCATTCTTTAATTAAAAGTCTTTCAAGAGGACAGCACTTTAAATTCTAGTAAAAAAGGGCAAGTGCATATTTGGCCCTCCTTTGAATACCAAAACAGCAACACTAGAACTTACAGATCACTTATCTCCAGTCTCATAGGTTCACAGCTTTCACAGGGTAGAATTCACCACTATCAATATCTCTGAGAAGTTCTCCAAGAATCATGAAGGAAAAAACATGATGCAAACAAAATAAAATATATCAAACTAACAAAAGCCTAAGATTAATTTGTACAGTAAGTAAACAAAAACACAAAAGATGTGGTAATATTCTATTCTACTGTAAATATAAATTGAATATTTATAACTTTTTTAAATGAGGTCTTATTTTATTGTAAAGTTTTAGCACATCATCCTTTGATTAAAGATGTAGTCTTTTGATTATTTCAGTAGGAATAACAATATCCAATAATTTAAAATGTATTGAAAGGTTTATTGAGTGTTTTAGTCACAGCAGAAGTGGCTTAACCAGTTTGGCTAAGGCCAACCTCCTGCATCAGGAGGAGATGGTAGATAAATAATTGATGACTGTTCTAGACTACATGTTAAGATTTGGGGCAAAAGTTCATTCTTTTTACAAAAGAGGGCAACAATGTTTATTTTTCTTAAGGAAGCTTGAACATTTAAGGTTGATACTGTAATTCATCGTGGATTATATTTTATCTGTCTTTTATTGAATCTGTCTTAACCTTTACCCTGATTTGATTTTTGATAATCTGAATCTAAAAAGAAAGAACAAACTGTTCTTAAAATTAAATTATTCTATGTTATAAATTATTGTTAATACTAAAAAATGACTTCAAGGTTGGAATACCTAAAGTTATTCAAATTACTCTCTCAGCACTGAGTACTGGTGTCTATTTTGCTATATGACAAAAACATGCAGTGCTATCTTTGAGAATGTTTCAGTTTAGATTATCGACATCAACATTATTTCACCAGTTATTGAAAATGATGAAATGTAAAATAGTTTTAAACATGATTATAAAAAACTAAAATATCAAAAACTTATACAAGTGTTTTAAAAATAACATTTCTGGGATTTCTGCATATTGTATTAACATTAAAAATAAGTGATTCTGATTACCTAAAACATTAAAATTTGAAAATAACTTCATATAGTTAATTATTACCATTTCTGAACAAATTTCAAACTAGTGGTGATGATAATTAGCACTTCACACATGTCTCATTCAGAAATAACTTTATTTAGTGTAATCTGTAGGGACTTAAACCATCTATCTGACATTCAGATTACCCCTGATTGCATTAGTGAAATATCATGATCTTGGTTTATTCAATGTGTGAATGAAGTAATTTACTCTTCAGTGTGGAGTGATATATGGAGAAATTTTAAAAAATACTCTGCCATTAACTGGGAACATGTTAAACTTTTTTTTAATTTCAAAGCCAAGTACATTGACTATAGACTTTACAAAAAGGTATAGGAAATAGATACTAAATTGGCATGTGCATGTTCTTTTCTTATTCTTATAATTTTCCTTTAAGCCAAATAAGACCGGTAATTGCCTGACAGCAAATCAAGGAAGTTCAGCCTTAAGAGTGCAAATTTTCATACTCCTACAGATGTTTTTTTTTCTTTTCTACTTCCAACATTGATTGTGTTTTCTTTCTACTTGGTTTTAATTAATTTATACAACAGTAAAGCAAATATACTTAACTGAAAAAATGCATGGCATTTCAAATTATTCAAAGAAAAGTGCTAAAATGGCATCTCCAGCCCTGCTAAATGATGCACAGGGGACTTGATTGTTCCTATTCTACTGTTCCAATGTGATATCAAAGACAAGATACTGAATTTTAATGTGATTTTTTCTGCATTAAACAGAAAGTAAGCATACCAAAGCCAATCCTAAAGGGAAAACATTTTTTTAATTATCTAGTTACACATTATACACTTAGTGGCCACCTTATTAAGTACACCTATTTAGTACCGAGTAGGACCCCCTTTTGCCTGCAGAACAGCCTGAATTCTTCATGACATGGATTCAACAAGGTGCTGGAAACATTCCTTAGGTATTTTAGTCCATGCTGACTCGATAGCATCACGCAGTTCCTGCAGATTTTTCGGCCACACATTCATGCTGTGAACCTCCCGTTCCACCTCATGCCAAAGGTGCTCTAAAGGATTGAGATCTGGGGACTCTGAAGGCTATTGGAGTAAACTGGAGTCACTGTCATGTTCGTGGAACCAGCGTGCTTTGTGACACGGCGCATTATCCTCCTGGAAGTATCCATTTGAAAATGGGTAAACTGTGGCCATAAAGGGATGCACATGGTCAGCAACAATGCTTAGGTATGCTGTGGCATTAAAACGATGCTGAATTGGTATTAAGGGGTCTAATGTGTGCCAAGAAAACATTTCCCACATCATTACACCACCATCACCAGCCTGTACCGTTGACACAACGCAGGATGGATCCATGCTGTTTACGCCAAATTCTGACCATGCCATCTGCAAGTCACAGCAGAAATCGAGATTTGTCAGACCAGGTGGCGTTTTTCCAATCTTCAATCATCTAGTTTTGGTGATCACGTCGCCATGTAGCCTCATTTTCCTGTTCTTAGCTGACAGGAGTGGAACCCGGTATAGTCTTCTGCTGCTGTAGCCCATCCGGTTCTACGCATTGTACATTCAGAGATGCCCACTGTTGTAAAGAGTGGTTACTTGAGTTTTTGTGCCCTTTCTGTCAGCTTGAACGAGAGTGGCCATTCTCCTCTGACCCTTCTCATTAACAAGGTGTTTTCACCCACAGAACTGCCGGTCACTGTTAATTTTCTGTTTATCGCACCATTCTCTGTAAACTCTAGACAATGTAATGCGTGAAAAATCCCAGGAGGTCAGCTATTTCTGAGGAGCTGGAACCACCAAATCTGGCACCAACAATCATACCACGGTCAAAGTCGCTTAGATCACGCGTATTGGACATTGAAGGCAAACAAACTTAATTAGTTTTATCTTTTTGTTTTGGGGAATTTTTCAGATTTCTTTTCAAATCCACCAGGCAGAGTTTATATAAATATATAAATACAAATATTTAATGAAAATGGTCTTACTATTACAAATATTCCTCTCTAACTCTAAGTGCATTCGAGTTACCAATTTTAGAGATCTAGAAGGAAAAGTTGCATGTAGAATGCTGGGCAGTAAGAACTCACCCTATTTGTATATAGCAGTTATAAATATTAGTTTTTGTTTTGTTTTTTAAACTTTGTTTAATAGTTGTGTTCGAAAAGCTAAATGTTAAAATACTTCACACTGGTCAGATGTTAAAAGATAAATTAATACTGATTCAAGATGCATTAGAGATGTAGGAAGAACAGTGGCAGACCATAATTCAGAAGACTGGCTTGAAATGAAGTGTATGTCATTAGTCTAAGGATTGTCTCAGTCTTTGGGAGGTCATACATAATACTACAGGTGGGTAGCTGTGTCAGCATGCGTAGGCTGCAAAGGAACAAGTAATAGGTTTATTACCTGCTGAAAAAAAGAAGAAAGAGAACACAACGTTTTGGCCGTGGAGCCTTCCTGAAGTAGGCTCCACAGCTGAAACATTGTGCTCTCTTTCTTCTTTTTTTTCAACATGGAATAAACCTATTACTTGTTCCTTTGCACACATAATACTAACTTTGTCATTATGAAAATGTCACATTTCAAACTAAAAATATATCCTAAATATTTGATTAGATTTTTTTGTTCACAGTTTCAATATTCTTTCGTTGACCTTTATTTAAAATATTAGATTAAATCAATTAAATAAGGGTACACCGCATAATATAAAGTTATACAAATTAAAATGCTTACGTACAATTTACAGTCCGTTCATTGGGCAAGTCAATGATTTCAAATGCCTTACTGTGCTTTCCTGTGATATATTCCATAGTAAATCTATCGAAAAGGAAAAGAACAGTGTGTCTTTCAAAACCACTGTACACTTATTCTGTCAACTCACTTGTCATTGAGATTATGTTGCAGCAGCACTAAATAAAACAAAATAGAGCTTGTCACTGCATGCTTTAAATTGATTTTTGAGCATCTAACTAAAAACTGAGCTTTGAAAATAGTCAAAAGTTTCTTATGGTTAGCGTTATGATAATGAATTATTTAATTTGGTGATAAAGGCTTCATTCACAGTTAACACTTCATGCTTCAGTACCAAAACAAATGCAGCTATTCTCTATGGACTACAACTAAATCTTGTAACATACATGCAATATAATTATTTCTGTTCATTTTCTGTGCTTGGTTAGAAAAATGTTAAAAACAAATGTTTTCTGTGTATACTAGAACAGTACAGTTGTTTGGAGTTTATTTTAATTGTAACAATATATGCTGCAAACTTAACTTTTATTTGTATTGAAACAATTGAAATATTATATGCAATGCACTGGTATGTGAAGTGGACTTTGACCACTTTGATCTGAAACTCTCTTATTCACTCTATAGTAAATTATATTGTGTATTTTATATACTGTATGTTTTAACTTTCAGTAGCAAGAAGCAAGAAAAATATAAGTAAAATGGTAGGTGTTTTTATAAAACAATCTCTGAAAGCATTGTACAGTATTATGCATATAACAAACATAACAGAAGTAAAAAGAAAGAACATACTGTAAAATAACCTTTTCAGCCCCAGCCCTCCAAAGGCTATTTCTGCCTGGATGGATGTGACTTAAAACATCCTGCTTTATCTTGCAAAGTATAGACAGAAGAGGCCTGGTTTAGAGATCACCCCTAGGGCATCAAGGTCACCCCTAGGGCATCAAGTCTGAACCATCAGATTATTTTGTCTTACTCAGTACACACTAAAAATAAATATCTTAAACAAAAATGGAAAAAATAATATTTTCTTTGTTCAAAAGTCAGTTTTGAGTTTTAAGACAACTAGGATGGTATTTTTTTCCGGGGCTTGTCCAATAATGCCTACCACTTATATAAAAATATGAGACTGATAGAACAAAGGCAGAAAATTCTGCCTGAGGTTTTATAAAGCCAGGTCCGGCCATTATTTTCTTAGCATTCCAAAATAAAACACATTCATAACAAGTTAAATGATAGAAGGTATATAATTGTTGTTGTTGCTGTTGAGTTACAGGCAGTGCTACAGACACATAAAAATTTGCTTGATCTTCACTTGGTTGACAGGGAGACAAACAAAGGGAAACAGATAACACTATGGCTTAGCTCTGAACACCTACTGTATAAACTTACCCTAAATCTCTAAATGGTCAGATTTCACTTGAGTTTCAGCTATTTACACCTACATGTATCAAAAAAGCTAGAGAAGAGCTCCTTTCAAATTTATAATAAAGACCCATACAGACTTTTTTTGTGCTTATTCCTTCCATTTTGCTTTTGTTATATTATGTTTTTACTTTTAAAATAGCAAATAAGACGTTTGTGGTCTTAGAATACAGAATACATATTTTTTTATGTGCATTATCAGAAACATAGTCTGAATCTGAGTTTGAAATGCACCGTTTTGAAGGAGAGGTTCCACTTGTGTCCTCTGGTTTGTGTTTCTATGTTCAAAAATGAAACATGCACAAGAAATTCCAACCATCCATCAATTTTGTAACTGCTTTATAAATTCTGTGTCGGCGGGAGCTGGAGACTATCCCAGCAAGCAACAAGTACAAGGCAGGATCCACCCTGGACAGAATGCCTGTCCATCACAGGACAGACAGAAACAAACATGCACACACTCACACAAGGGGCAGTTTTCCCAAAATCCAAATAACCTACCAGTATATCTTTAGACTGTGGGAGGAAACCAGAGTACCCAGAAGAAACCCACATGAACACGAGAGAATATATAAACTCTACATAGATAGCACCCCAGGAATTGAACCCAGTGCTGTAAGGCAAAAATGCTAACCACTGCACAGTAAATTAACTAAAAAAAAATGTAAAGTAAAACTACATTCTACATTAAAAGATAAAGTATACGTGTTTATGCAAATTTTAAAATTGATACAGTCGAAGAGGTTCTTATGTATTAAGACACCAAGTTTCATATATCTGATACTGCACACCAAATGTTGTGTATATGTTCAGTATATTTGAATTACTAGATAAATGCAAATCAGCTCATTGAATCATTTTCATGCAGAAGTGTTGGTCCAGGCTCCCGTGAAGCGTAGTTCAGGACCCTATGCAGACAGTATAATCTGGAAGTAAGTGGAGAAGGACAACAGGGAAGAGACTTAGAGGATCAGGATGAGTTGACAGACATGGCGGCGTGACAGCAGTGATCCGGTGTTCGGGGGCATGGCGATGGCAAACTAGTTCAAACAGTCCAAAGGGGAAATCCGGGGCACAGTCCAGAATCCAGCAACCAGGGGTTCCATCCAAGACGAGACAAACAAGGTTAAAATCCAGAACGGGATCCGGAACAGGAACAGGGAATAAAACCAGGGTAACGAGGCCAGGTGTTCCAAGCCCCAGACTCAAATGGTCAGGACGCCGTGGTGAAGCCTATGCCATCGGGTCTCTTCTGGACCCACTGGTAGGCGGGCTTCCGGGTGTCCATCTCCCAATGCTGAGCCAGGAATAGCAGGAGCACCAGGCTTAAATAATGACTGACAATTTTTTGTCAATATTAAAAAAATATGAATTTCAAAATCATCATAGGACTACATAATGGTGCAGGGGTTGAACTTATCTGATTTTCTTATTTACACATTTTTTAAACATTTGGTGCGACCATGTCTCTAATCAGCTTTGCATGACTCCTTACAATGAGCAGAATGAGCGGACTTTTCAATTCAACAATTCCCAAGACACAGGATTAGACTGGTTGATCTCCATCATACAGGAAAAAGAAATGTGAATATGAAAGAGAAAATAAACCAAGCTTTCTGGATTTATTCTTCTTGGAATGGCAATATGCAGAAAACAATGCAAAATAAATTTATATGAAAGCAGAGAATTAAGAAGAATGTGGTATATGTATAAATAAAATGCAAATTAGAACCTGTATCTTCAGGATGACTGCAGAAAAATCTCCAGTGCACTGCTTAATGAAAACTTAAAAAATGAGGATTTTTTTAAGAATGAAAGCACTTAGCCAGTGCTAGAACAAGTAATTTCTGCTGTGCATAATACATTAGTGCAGCTATAGTAAACTCTCTCCCCTCTGCCTCCCCCTTCTTTCTCTCCCTCCTCTCTGTAGCTCTCTCCCCTCTCTCTCCCTGCCTTTCTCCCTCCCTCTCTGTCTTTCTCCGTCTCTCCCTCAGTCACTCACTTCATTCCAGCTTAACATGTTGCCTGAACAATGCTACGGACTACATTTCAAGCTTTTTTACCCACATATCGGATGCACAGAGGTTCAATGAATTCAAATGAACTAAGTGAGGGTATAAAAACAAAACAGGGGGATAAGGCAGACTTCTCCACACCAGTTTCCATGTGGCGAGAAGCAATGAGAAGGAGACGCTATTTGCTGGATAGGACTGAGAATACCAGGGGTAAACAGAAGTCTACAGACTGGCTCTACGAGTCATACTACTGCATGAGCCAGCAGCACCCTCTGATAGTCTTTCTGCTTCTGATTGTGATGGGAGCCTGCCTTGCTCTGCTGACAGTATTCTTTGCTTCTGGGCTGGTAAGATCCTTCAGTGAACGCTAATATAATGAGATGGCTTTAAAAGGGTCTATGCTCTTTTTAAGTGCATGCTTCATTTAACTAGTGACAGAACAGCAGAGTTAGACCATTGCTCTCTGCCTAGCAAGTGCTATTTGTGTTTCCAGGAGCATTTCCATCAATTGCATGCACACATACAAAAGAAATCTTACATAAGGGTTTTCTTTTTATTTGAAAAACACCTAATTTTCCATACACATGTGCAGTACCTTTTCATCTATGTTCTCTGTATTTTTAGTAGTCCAATCCTTTCTACAAATATTGATATTAAAGAATGCTTAGTTAAAAGTTGTGAAAGAATTTGACCCAACATTACAAAATCACAAATGTTAAACCTACAATTTAACTGGATTTAATATTTCCTCTTTAGTTTTTCTTATGTTGTGCTTCATTTATGAAGTACAGTTTTTAATTGATTTTACCTTTAAATTGATCTGATTGATCTTGGCTTTGTTTCCATGAATAAAAGTGTTGTTTCTTTGACTATCCAGTAATTTCTTCGTCATTGTTTTCAGTCAAAAATGTTAGTTCTATTTAAAAAAGGAATCTGATTTACTTGCTTCAGTGATAGCTGCTTAGGAGGCACATTGTGGATAAATAAAGACTCTAGACTGTAGAAATATAGTTAATGACATTTTGTCTTGTAATGTTTTTTGACATATTGTTTAAATATGTAGCCACCCTTATAATACAGTCATACAGTACCTGTGAATTTTATGTTAAGTTGAATTGTTTCAGTTATCAGAAGAAGAAAACAAACTCCCTTAATTTACCGGCAGTTCATATTTAAGTACTGTGAGGGTGTGTCTGAAACAGCAATTTAGAGACAGCGATAATAAATGGTTGGAATAGGATCTGTATTTAGAAATATAGTATAGAATCCAATCTTCCAAAAATTCTGTAACCAATGTACACATATAGTAGACGGTTAAATTAAGCAAATAAAAACATTTAAAAATTATGCCATAACATATATGCCTTGAGGTTTACCAATCTGCTGATTTCATTTCATATCTGCCTAAATGCAATGTGACACTACTGTTGGTGTCATGAATAAAATGCTGTTTCCTCACAGTCATTTTAACAATATCAGACTAGTCCTTTTACCATTCTGATCCCAAAAAGGTGATCCAATGTGTTGTGGTGTCTGTGTTTATTCCCTTTAGCCAAAAGCCTGTGCTAAAGCAGTCCACAGCATGTTTGATTACTTTGCACCCAAAATATTAACGCCCACCCCACAAAACATACCTAAACTTAATAAGAGGTACAACTTTATTAATTACAGAATGATTTAGGAGTTTTTTCCCTTCAAGATCTTAAGGATTTTACGTGTCACACTTTAAAATTTTGTCATAAATATTTATTTCTAAATATTTTTTCAAAGATGCCTGAATTCAAATTACCAGCAATATACAGTATGATAACACATATTAAATCACGATTTCAAACTACAGTCTAATCCAAATGTTCAAGTCTGGTACCTTATGGAACCTTTCTATTAGACATAAACATTAGCTCTCAGGAAAAGTTTCTAACATTTTGATTGTATATAATAGTTTTGATTAAATCTGGACCTGATAATCATATACCTTAAAAGGTGTTTGCAGTGTAACAGCATGTTTTCTCATATTTGTAATGAAAAATATTTTCAAGTAACATGTGACAAGCTCCTGTTTAAGAGTGTGCATATTATATATATATTTTTAAATATATTTTTTTAAATGTTTAGAAAACATGTTCAAAACATTTCTAAACATACCAAAGCTCAAACTACTCACGGAATGTAGTGGTGTGTCAAGAGAAATAAAGCCTCATTTATCTCAAAACAAGCATGATAGGATGAAACATGATGTTGATATAACAATAGCTAAATTATGAAGGTAGTTGAATTTGTGAATAATAATGAAAAAGGAATCAATTACATTGTAACTAGATCCACTCTTTTTGTTTTGTCCTTGCCAGTAACCTGTACTTCAGTGTAATGCTCCTATTGCTGTAATACCACAATACCACAAAAGGATTAAAATTAATTTTCTGAACAAATTGACTTTTGCATTCATGAATCAGTAAGAATAAAATTGGCATTTTAACATTCAAATAATTTCAATGATATACTGAAAGGCATTCAAAAACAATGAATGAGTATTATTATCAATAGTATGTGTGGCATTTTAAATGCTTTACATTTTATTAATTCTATTTTGCAAGTCAGTTTTTCTTTCTTGCAGTTAATTTACAAGAAAGAAAGTCATGAATTCCTTATTGTTTTTTTTTAATGAGGAATGGTTGTATTTAGTATATTTGATTTTGGATTATTTCTTACGATGTGGCAATATTATGATTTGTTCTTATTTGTCTTTTTGAAATTCACCAAACAAATATAAAGTATTGACAATATGATGAAACTTAATGCGCCCAAGTAAAGTGCTCCAAGAAAGGAATCCTGTAAATTTAAATGTTCACCTGTCAATTTGTTTTTGCTTATATTGTTCTGGAATTAAACTGGTGATATAACCATTTTACATTTTTATTTTGCAGTATTGCTATACATTAGTGATATTTTTTTTCAGCATTCAAATCTGTCTAGGAACAAACATCTTAATCATTAACTTCTCACACTAAGGGTAGCAGTATGTAATTCAATTAACTACTTGTATAAAAGTTTTTGTTTCTCACAAGTTGCATCCGAAAGGAGAGAGGCTGATATTTATTATATGAAAAAAACAGTATTTAGGATATATTCTTTTGAAAATAATTGAATTGCAAGTTTTTTTAAATGTAAAACTATTAATTGAAAAACCTATGCCAGTCAGTTAATTAATCTCAGCACAACATGATAGCTTTTTGCAATTAAATGAGGCTGATAATTAACTTTACTATTACATGAGATTTTTACAATGATGATTTTTACTTTATTTAAAAAAAGGATATTATGTCCATTCATCAAAATGCTTATTTATTACAAAGTAGGTTATCATAGCTGAAACATACATGTTAATCTTAATTTTTTGTGCAAATAAAAATTATAAATAGTTTTGTGTCTGCCAACAGCAATATCACCCTGCAACTTGTAACTGCAACCCACTGAAATAAGCAGGTGTGAGCCTGGCCAGTAGATGGATGGGAGAGCTCCTGGGAAAGCTAAGGTTTTCTGCTGGAAGAGGTGTTAATGGCACCAATAGAGAGTGCTCACCTCACTAAGTATAGCGATGGGGAAACTATACTGTTAAAAAGAAATGTCCTTTAGATGAGGCATAAAATCTGTGGTCAATAAAAATCCCCAGGCATTTCTCAAAAAGAGCAGTAGTGTTAATTCCAATGTCCTGGTCAACTTTTCCACTGGACTTTACTAATCATGGCCTCCTAATAATTCACATCTATGAATTGGCTTTGTTATCCTGTTCTTCTCCCCACTAACAGCTGATGTGTGGTGGGCTTTCTGGATACTGTCGCATCGTGCTGCTACATACTGACAGTGGTGGATTGGAGTCTCCCCTGCCCAAAAAGTGCAACATAGTGGTGAAGACTCTATATATCACATATTTTTGCAACTCCCTGGTGAGAGATTCAAACAGCCTTATCCTCAAGGACAGGTTGTTATTCTCTCAGCCAGGCTCCTACTCCACCTTAATTTTAACTGAACTACTGAACCATAATTAATTGCATTAATTTTGTAAAGGACTGCATAACATTTTTTAAAGATTTCTGGAAAGTTAAATATTTATGACTATGAATAATTATGATTTAAAAACAGTATTGTGAAAAATGTATAAAGTTCTTGAAATGTACATTTGTATACTTTCCAATGTAGCTCCCAACATAAACTGATTAAATCTGCTGTCAAGATTTGCTTCTGGTGCACATAGCATATCACATTGATTCTGAAAAGCCTTTATAGCTTGTCTGTGCCTTCTAGGGATAGTTTTAAGATCCTGCTGTTAACACACAATATCCTTTATTACTTGTCTCTTTAGTATTTTTCAGATGTAGTAAGTCACTATGTTTTAATGTACATTAAACATTTTGGTACTGCATGCTGGCTAACTGAGTTGCATTTGCTTTTATAATGGCAGAATATAATTATATTTATTTCTCTATGCTTTTTTTCAAAAGCTCTGAATCTGTGCCAGATAATAAGACAATAATAATGACTACAGAAATCCACTTAACAAATACTTCATCTTTTTTAGCCATATGTATGTAGAGTGCTCTTTGTTTTTACATTTACTTTAACTTTATGATTCATTCTTTTTAACTATTCAGTGGTTTTATTTTGCATTAAAATCTGTTGCAACCTGAGCTCCTGTGTCACTTTTTGGTTTGATAGAACTCTTCAGTTATAGGGTTGACCTGCGGTGACAGTAAATCAGTTATCTGGATCTTTGTCACATCTCACACATAGTGATGCACTAGATAATATGCCACTGTTCCTACATTGGTGGTTTGGGAAACTTGTGTACATTGCTTTGCACAATGTATATACAGTATAAAGATGTTTATCAATTTTATCAAGAAAAAGAATGAGGAAATATAGGGTACATTTACTGTTTTTTTTTGTCTTTACAAAGTGTCTCTGTTAAGGGATATTATCAATATCCGAATGAGGAGCATCCTTTTTGAGGATTAGCATTACATTTGTTTTCATTCACATGAATCATTGACTAAGAAAGTAATATCTTATTTTTTATTATTTATAGTCTCATTTGTCTGGTCTTACATATTAGAAAAAAATAATCATAAAAAGGGAAGACTTTCAAAAATCTGTATACTAGTTTCTGCATATGCATGGATTTAAAGCAGAAAATTAATTGAATCATGATTAGATGTATTAATATAACATGTTAAGAAACAATGGGTATTTGCAAAGACACTGCACATACTGTACGACTACAGTATATGTACAGGGTGTGTATACATTCTTGAGCATATGTGCCTTTCAGCAAACAACACAGATCAAAACAACAATCCAAAACTTCTATTAGCCAGCTATATCCAGAGTCAGCATGTCAGCCTTTTACTTTCTGGGATGCTGAAACCGCTTTTTTGCTTGTCTTCTTAAAGTGGTGGAAGCCACTAGATCTTATCTAGTCCTGTATGTCCCAGCTGGATGCCCTTGAAACAAAAGCTTATACCTACCATCAAAAGAAACTTCTAACTGTAACATATTCACAAAATGTGCAAGTAAATTTGCACATCTGTGTGCAGCAGATGTACTCACATTTTATTGAACAGATACAGCATATAGTAAGTACATTATTTTTTCTGATTACCATTGGTCATCAGCAGGTTTGATCAGCAGGGGAATCTACTCTGAAAATCACAGGCTAGTAGTGGTTTGACTATCATTGGAAACAATATAAGCTGTAGATCTGTGTTGCAAATGCTGTTTTGTGGAATTGTCTCTGATTTTTCTTGTAAAAAAAGCTTGTGCATTAGCCTGTTCGCAGTTCTCTGAGCCTTATATGCTACACATCATCCCAGCATATCCCACCAATGTTCAACAAGGCCTAGATTGGTGATTAGGGCAGCCATGCCGTGACTGTCACATTCTCACCTTGCAAGAAAGTCATTATTACACAAGTAGCATTAGGATGTGATGTGTGTTTTGTTTTTAAATGTAGATTTTGTAAAAACTAAATTGTCTAGCAATAAACTGAAGCATTAGCCAGCAGCCATATCACCCTGCAACTCACAACTGGCAACCCACTGAAGCTAAGCAGGTGTGAGCCTGGTCAGTACCTGGATGGGAGACCTCCTGGGAAAAACTAAGGTTGCTGCTGGAAGAGGTGTAAGTGGGGCCAGCAGGGGGCGCTCACCCTGTGGTCCATGTGGGTCCTAATGCCCCAGTATAGTGATGGGGACACTATACTGTAAACAGGCGCCGTCCTTCGGATGAGACGTAAAACCGAGGTCCTGACTCTCTGTGGTCATTAAAAATCCCAGGGCTCTTCTCGAAAAGAGTAGGGGTGTACCCC
This sequence comes from Lepisosteus platostomus, assembly GCF_059453375.1. Classification (NCBI taxonomy): domain Eukaryota; kingdom Metazoa; phylum Chordata; class Actinopteri; order Semionotiformes; family Lepisosteidae; genus Lepisosteus; species Lepisosteus platostomus. The sequence continues at coordinate 45,725,468 of NC_142622.1, read as the reverse complement.
GGTGTCCTGGCCAAATTTCCAATTGGCCCTTACTAATCATGGCCTCCTAATAATCCCCCTCTATGAATTGGCTACATTACTCTGCTCTCCTCCCCACTGATAGCGTTCTGGCGCACTATGGCTGCCGTCGCATCATCCAGGTGGATGCTGCACATTGGTGGTGGTGGAGGGGAGTCCCCATTACCTGTAAAGCGCTTTGAGTGGAGTGTCCAGAAAAGCGCTATATAAGTGTAAGCAATTATTATTATTATTATTATTATTATTTGGATGTAATAAATTATTTTGGGTCTTATCTGAGTACCTTCACTGAAGAAATGATCACATTCTTCCCAGTAATAATAACATTCCTGAAGAATTGTGTTTTTTAAATTAGAATTAGAATCTATTGAGTGATAACACAGAAATAAGTTGCACAATTCACTGACAAAATGGAGCTAGTTTATTTACTTAAATTAAACAATTATACAGAACAATTTTTAAAAGAAAAACTATTTAAAGTCAATAATTTTGAAGTGCTATGAGTGCTTTATTTTGTTGTCAGGGGATGCATTATGCATTATTTGGCAAAGAAAACATTGTAGCACAAACAATATACAAATTCTAGCCCCAGTCATTAAAAACTCACTATTATGTAAGACTAAAAGGCAACTCCTTGTAACTATTACAATTTAAGTTGAGAATTAAGACTATCAATTACGACTGCAGAATATTTTAATGAACATAAAATTGTTTAAATGTAACACTTAAATTAACATTATTTTTCTGTACTGCCCTCTAAACAAAGAATTCCTGAAAAGACCGAGAGCAAATTAATCATTCAATAGTAAATAATGTGTTCACCCAGAGTTTGTTGATTCCTTGTCCTGAAAGGCTGGGTGAATGGGCCAAAGTGGGAGCTGTTTGTGGTTTACTGCCTATTGCGACATTACAAGAAAATGTTCATACGATCTTAAGTTGACAGTTACTAAAGGATCTGAAAATTGATTTAAATATATTTTTTGCTTTAACATAAACACTTTTTGTAGTATTAGACATTCAAGCTTTGAAAGAGGACATGGTGTATTCATATTAATATACAGGGTTTTATTTACATGTTATTAAGTGTATATATGAAACCTCAATGATTTATAATGACAAGATGATTTATATGGTTTGTAGCTATACACCATGTCCTCTTTCAAAGCTTTCATATTCTGCCATACTAATAGTGGGTGTTTAGTTATCCTGCTCTTCTCAGTTCCTCACAGTGTTCACTGTTTATTTAAATTGATCACTCCATATTTTTTTATTTGATTTGATACAATAGTTTTTCATGGTGAGCACCATTTGAAAGTGCTTTGCAATGAGTCATGTTGCTATAGGACATATAAGCACAGATGGTGAGTTCAAATGTTTAAAGTGCTCATTGTTTAAAATCATAATTGCATGAAGCTGCCAACCAATAGATAAAAAAACTATCCTAAAAGCTCTTCAAAATTAAATAATTTACATTTAAGGAATGTTATTAATTTAGAAGAGTCCCAAACATGAAGATCATAATACATAAAACACAGAATTCATCTCAAGCATTAAATCCAGTAAAGGATAAACCAGAAAATAATACAGTTCTACTTACTAATGACAAGACTCTTAAAGAACTATAATCAGAAGGAGGCAGTTAAGCAACAATAAATATCACAGTTGATGAAAGATAGGTTACAGTGAAACCAAAGAGAATATATGTCTATTGCACATACAAAGATTCAGACAATAATTTCTCTGTCTGTGAAAACTACAGCCAACCAATCTTCCTTCCTTTATCATAGATGACCCCACCAGCTTCTTCACAAGCATCCCACACTTCACAAGTGTGATATTCTTAGGGAATCTCCATACTTAAATCCAAACAAGCTTGTATTTTACAACTAAAGAAAAAATAAATCAGAACACCCCAGGAACTGGCAAGAATTCAAAGATGAAGCAGAGGTTCTGTGAAGCAAAGCATCACCAAACAAAGAGTTTAGTGAGCTGAATGGACAGAAAATAATTAGTACTGAGGAGGTTGTTTACTGAAAGATGTGCAAATACTGATTTTCTTCACCCTGAAAATTACTTAAAGTGAATATATTCACTCAAAATCACTGGGTTGAACACAAAGTATGTTTTTATTCTAACATGGTCAAATCTATGTGCATAACTGAATAATCCAAAATAAAATTAGTTTTATATTTAAACAATTCTTGTTAGTACTGTTTAACAATCACATTGACTTGGTTTTAATATATTTGACTGTCCCAGTACAGTACAGTGGAGTGTACTGTGTTATAAAAATCCAATAACAAAATTGTCCTCCATTCAGTAAAAAAGCATTAGCTGTTACATATATCCTGATATCATATATAGCTATACAGTATTTACATCTCTCTGATAGTCTCTCCAGGACATTGAACCTTTCTGTTTTTTGATTAAGTGTCTATATCTTGGAAATGGCAGAATGTACAGTATTTTAAGCACATATAAAAATAGATTGCAGCAAGTCTATTTTAACAATTTAAATATAAATGTTGAGCTGTAACGTGCCTTGAAATACTTCTGTAGTCACTACAACAATAAACAATTTCAGAGTGTAACTGTAAGGACAAGGCCGGATACAGCCACATGGGTGGTAATCCAGTCAGTAATGGAAAAGAGAAGGGAAACAGGGGAAGGAACATTAGACTTAGGAGAAGCCAGTTAACTGCATCCCAGGCAAAAATAGGGAAAGGCTCGGATCGGGAACCCAGGCATCCTTTGGATCAACAGGGGAGAGACCTTTGACAGGAACAGGTGAAAAAGGAACTCTGTCCTTACAATACCAGTATCCCTGGTTCAGTACAGGTGCAGGGAACAGTCCCAGTCAGAGTAACAGAACATGGGATCTTCAGGGAGCTCAGGCTTATGGAGTGATGCTCACCTAGCATTGGAAAGAACTGGACACCTGGCATCCCAGGAATAATTACAACGGACTCCAACCAGGGTGCTGGAAGGTGGCAAGGAAAAAAGATAAGGAACAAAATGGTGAAAAGAATAAGTGACCCTGACAGCCCAAAACCAAAAAGTGAGAGAAAGGAAAGTTCCCTAAAAGCCAGGAGAAAAGTCTGCCCCAAAGAGAGAATCCAGAAAGATGGCAGGAAAGAGGGCAGCAGGAGAAAAAGTCAAGGAGCAAGGGCAGGGCTCTACAAAACTGTGATGGGTGTTACGAAAAGAACATAGCTGGTACTTCAGATAATGGACCCTATGGGGTGGTTTTGGAAACGCGGAGTAAGAGTTACCAAACCTATGCCGATGGTAATAAAAGGAAGCATGGTCAAACGGATTCAGAGTGGTGTTTTTTAGAAGCTGCATTCCAGATCCAGAATTCGTAATCTAAAAGGGGAAAGGCGAAAAAGCACTAATCCAAGTTGTCTGGCTATGTTCCACGGACAAGATCCATAAATTAAAGTCAAAAGTTAAGCCGTTGTCACTAAACCAGGAAAGACACATAAAGAAGACACAAACACAAGAAGGGTGTAGTTCTGGGGTCCTAGATGAGGTAGAAAGAGTCCAGAGTTCCAGGATGGAAATCAAGAGCCGGTATGCAAGCTGGAGTGCTGAATGGAGAGCAAAACTGAGGCTATAGCTGCTGTGCCAGTTTTAAGTGAAGGCTTAAAACTGAAATTGGTACGCAGAGTGAAGTCAAAGCTTGAAACTGGGTGGAGAAATGTGAAGAAAATGAAAGCAGTACTGCGAGTGAGAAGGAAACCGGGATAAACTGAATAATAACGAAGAGCCGTCAAAACAGTGCCTAAGCATTAAATATAAAAACGAGAATTGAATAATAAATTGGATTATTATTAATTAAGACGGATCACCAGAAGCTCTGGAAAACTGTGAGCCCTCATGAGAACGTGATGGCTTCCAAGGCAACTACTAGCCTAAGGATGCCTCAGGATGGCTGACATGACAGTAACAACTGGAAAATTTAGATAAAATATTATAGAAGTTTGTAGATGAATGTATCATATTTGCACTCTAGATATAAAAGTACATTTTCTAATGATTCCTTAATTCATTCTGTGTTTATTTAAATGCAGATTACCACTACTAAATAATAATTCCTTTTCCGGACACGCCACTCAAAGCACTTTACAGTAAATGGGGGGTCTCCTCCACCACCACCAATGTGTAGCATCTCCCTGGATGATGTGACGGCAGCCAAAGTGTGTCAGTATTCTCACTACACACCAGCTGTCAGTGGGGAGGAGAACAGAGTGATTAAGCAATTAATTGGAGGGCAGTGGGGAAATACACATTATACTGCACATCATTTGAAAGTACAAAGGCTGTCCTTTCATTTGATAGACAGTCATTGTTTGTGAGTGTGGACACCCAAAAAGACACAATTTTAACTTCCAAAATCTTCGTCATTTTTTGGAGCTCACATATTTTCTGCAAATACATCAGAAGAGGCAAAAAAGCCTTGCATCACAGTTGATAGGGGTGAAATTAGTTGACCACCGTTTGTTAATTAGGAGTAGAACATTGCAATTATAATAAGTTATTTCTTGAACATTTTTTCCCTAATGATTTTTGCTATACACCCACCTAATGTGGAGCAGCCCATTATGTTTTCAGCTGTGAATCCAGGTCACAGTGATACATTTCTCAGCTTGCTCTTAGGCAATGGCATCTGCCACTTGATTCCTCTGGAAGGCTAGTATTTCTACTGATTTCAATATTTTAGTAGTAAGCTTTTACCTTTAAAATGATGTTATGTTCCAAAGTGTGTGGTCCATGTGTGTTTATGTTGCTATGTTCCACACTTCCTGACTTTGATTGTTCTCCCTCCCCCTTTGGTCCATCATTACACCATTGTTTCCGTATTACGTCATCTTCTATTAACTCTCGACCAATCAGAACTCATCTTATTCAGTATATAACTTGGACGTTTTTGAGAATGAAGGGGCCTTTCGTTTGACTTCGGTCCCGTTTGGCTCAGCTTCGGTTTCGTTTCACTTTTGGGTTTGCTTCGGCTTCGGCTTCATTTCACTTTGTGTGTGTGTTTTCGTATAACTTCGGCTTTGTTGGTTTGCTGGTTTGTGTTCGTCTCTTCGTACTTTCGTTTGTTTGTGTGTTTATCCTTGTTTCGCCATTACCTTGCCCAGGTGTATTGTATCAACCTCTGTGTTCTTTTGACCCTGTTACTTGTGTCTACTCTAATTTTCCCTTATTAGTATTTGTAGTTCACTTGTGTATTTGTGTGAACGTTTGTATATAGGGTTAGTTTAGGTTGTTGGGTTCATTCTGCACACGTAGTTGATCTCTGTATTAGTAACACTAGTTTAGGACGGGTGAGTGCCATTTTGGGTAGTCAGTGAAGGTTAACTAGGGTGTTTGAAGACACCATAGACCGACTGTTTTGGGTTTTCTTTTGTAGTCAGGTCAGCTTTCCCTCACTTTATTAGCCAGCTCCATTTTGTGTGTTTTTTTCTTTTCTTTGGCACCGCTCTAGTTCCCTTTCCTTGTGTGTTATTGTGTCCTTTTTACGTACCAGTCACTTTATTCATTTTACAATAAATCACTTCTGCACCAAACCCCACCTGCGTCCAAATCATCCTAAATGTTACACCCCTTTACCCCTAGACACCTGGAGTTGTAATAAATAATATAAAATGAATGCAATCAGAAAATTACATTTAACATGTTCATTGTTTGGATATCTGATGGGAAATTATCTACTGGAGAATCATCATAGATCACTACCTTGCAAGCTGATGCCAATTTTGTGTGTACAGTATTTTCTTTATTACCTTAATTTCTGTTAGGCCTGTGCTATTGTGTTAGAACAGCCTCTGTTTAAAATCAGAACATTCACTTAAACATCACTTTTACCAGGGCTTAGAATGAAGGCATTCAGTTTTCACAGAAAGGAAGGTCACCTGAAGTTTTCAATAAAATTGTCCATGTGGTCCATTTGTCAGATATTTTGTTCTGCAAAATATTTTTGGATTTAGTAAATACTGTACCAAGTATATACCTGTAATTAGGAGTGCTGAAATAAAAAAAAATAACTTAAAAGTATTGTGTATTTTATTAACTCAGATGATAGATGTTAGTAGGAAAGTAGGTCTCAAGTAACATATTATTCTAATGCTCACTGGTTAATGGATTAACCAAATAAAATAAGGTTGATTTCATTAAAATGGTTCCATGTAGCCACTGGAAAACACTCAGTGACTCTTTTGACATCATAATGTGTAATTATGAAGTTTATACAAAACTGGCAATGTGACAAACATATTAGAATACCTTTAAACATAAAGCTAGCTATTAAATATTTAGTTTTTCATTATGATGGACAGAAGACACAATTCTATTTTGATCATAAACTGTTTTGATCTCATCAGACTTCACTGATTTTTTTTAGAACATAATATTTCAGAATGTTATAATTGTTTCTTCATGGCTATTCTCTGAGCCACCAACAAGGCTGAAATCTAGACTAATACATAATTTATCATTACAAATGCACACTGAAAAGAAGAAGAAAAGCATAAAACACATACATCATACATACATAAAAATGTGTTTCATTCTTCTTTTAAGGGTGTAATTATCCTATTCTTGTTTCTTAGTATGATTTTAAAAAAGTCACTACATCACTGAAGTGCAGGTCATTTCATATAGCAAAATGAAATGTTCATCCAAGCTCAGTAATATTGATTACCTCATACTTTTGGAGGTCTCTTATTTATATCTTGATATCTTAATTTCTACTTTTCAGATTACATTCTGTCATTTAATTGGAGAGATGAGTGGGGATAAAAAATTCCACATTTCCATATAGGATATTCTTTTTGTAACATTATTTATTTCTATCTGCAGGATATTGAAGACCATGTGGCATTTGTAATCACTGTCCCAACGGCTCTTGCAATTTTCCTGACAATCTTTGTTCTGGTCTGCATTGAATCAGTCTTCAAGAAGCTGTTGCGCATTTTCTCTTTGGTAATCTGGGCATGTCTTGTTGCCATGGGATACCTTTTTATGTTTTTTGGAGGTATCATCTGTCCTTGGGACCAGGTAGGTAGTTTTTGTAATTTGTAAATTAATATTTTCCTCAAATAGAGACCTTCACAAGCTACCAATGTAAAACCTAAATGCCATATATAGTTATAGTAACCAAGAAATTTTATAGAAATTATATTTTTATAAAAATATTTGTTTTTATAAAATTGTTGTTAAAAATATTATTTCTGATAATTCCTGAGAATAATGAGCCCGAAAATATGTGGAATGTGAGTCCCTTTGTGATTTTACTTTTGGTTGAAAAGTTATTTTGTCTTATATACAGTACAATTTTATTATATACTTTAAGAAAAAAGGCCTTAGAAAATAAGGTTTAATAAGCATTCATTGAACCCATGAAATGACATTCTGTAAAATGAAAAGTTAAAGTTGCATACTGTAGATTGACAATAAAGATTTATATTTTACACATGGTTACAAAAGCAGTTGACCTTGGATTATAGATAAGTTATATATGAATTACTTGTAGTATGAACTCAAGAATAAATAATGGAAACGCACTTTGTTAAATGAAGCATATGTATATGTCATCATAGAAAGGAAATAGAGGGTTTTTAGAAAGTCAATTACTCCTTACAAATGCAATGAAATATCCACTTTTCATCACTAGTGAGAATTGGTATTTTGTTTACAAACCATATAAACCATAGTTTGTAGAAGAATGTAAAAGCATGGCTTTTTGTAAATAAATTAATCCAATCTATTTGATCATTTGTAACTACATTTCCACAAAGCAGCTTTTTGATCTTACCATTGAATGTCCTTTTAATGTTTCAAAATGAATTACTTTGTGATCATGGTTTGCTTTGCACATTGAATCATAGGATAATATATTATATATTGACTGCGGAAATCCCTTTTCCCTGGAAAATCTCTGATCCTCACTGCCTTCTAATAGTGCATGTATCACATTCTGAATTTTCTTTAATTTTTTTCAAATTAAGAGCATATTATATAAAAAATGTAGAGGAACATTAGTACAAACATTTTTAGATTTGCTGCCATAGAGCCACAGAGCCCTGTCTTAAATACGAACCTCTATCTGTCTTTCTGTCTAAATGGAGTCGCCGCCTGTTCACAACTTGTCCTCCCACCTGTCACAATGTGCACACTAGTTTCATTGGTCACTTTAATTTGAACCCTCCCATTCCCATGTGGTAGGCAGCTGGGCTCATTATTAAATAATGCGGCTCATTATTTGCCTCATTACAAAGAATTACAAAGAAATATTTGGCACTTCTGGAAGAACTTGCAAAAGCAGGAAGTAGCCAACCTAGCTAGAGACAATAGGTGATAAAAATATTTTTTCACACATATAGTTTGAGATTATAAATTGGAAATAACATGCTTTTGCACTGCCAAGATTCTTGGGTCTCAATTTTTAAAAACTGTTTTTTTCAAAAATTCTAATGTTTGTAGATTGATTTCAACAGAGAATGTGACCTTGATATAAATACATAATCTATTTTGTGGTCATGAATACAGAATGTATATTAGTTAACCTCTAAATCAATTAGATTCATTAAGTTCCTGTAGTTCAACAGTAAAATGTCCTGTTTGTGAAATTTAAGCTTAATTATGGAAGTTAGAAACCATGGTGTGACATTTGAAGCTGTGTTCAAAATCAGTAATTAAAAATAAATAATCATAACCTCCGAATTGTAAACATTTTGCCCAAAATATACATTTATACAAGTAGCTGGTATATTTAGAAGCTCCTAAGTTCCTTGTTATCTGGTACAGTTTTAATGAAAAGAATAATAAATCAGAAACACTGGGTTTAACAAATATTTATTAATAAAGACAATAACACACTACACAACACACAACATAAACATACAACGTACAAGCTACACTATTTTCAAACAAGGTGTCCCGAAGGCATACGTCCTGACCAATCAGAAATACCCCAATCTGCTACCAAGTATTTGAATGCTATATATGATGTCTAATGGGCCCAAAAGCTTAGATAAACCTGTCTTCTGCCAAATAGAATACAAACTAGATTTAAATCTCTCTATATATCCGGATGCTACAAAGTGAATGGGAAACCTATCTCCCATTTCCCCAAAAAGTATCCTTTCACCATGAGAGACCATTTTTAGCTTAGGGATTCTTTACAGAGGAAATCCAAATTTCCTATAAACAACAGAATGGCAAGTTCTCTTAACAAGGTTGAAATCTGCTCTTCAAGGCTGATTAGAACAATGACACCACTGCCTGACCAAGTCACTAATGACACTAATAGGACCAAGTCCAGACTCCTGAGAGGCGTAGTTCAGGACCCTATGCAGACGGTATAATCCGGAAGTAAGTGGAGAAGGAAAACAAGGAAGAGATGTAGATGATCAGGATGGGTTGACAGACAGGGGGACATGACGATAGTGAGCCGGTGCTTGGGGGGTGTGGCAAGGACAAACAGATCCAGACAGTCCAAAGGGAAATCTGTAACGCAGTCCAAAGTCCAAAACCGGGGAATCCATCCAAGACGAGTCAAACAAGGTAAAAATCCAGAACGGAATCTGGAACAGGGACAGGGAATAAAACCAGAATAACAAGGCCAGGCACTCTGAGCCCCAGTCGGAGATGGTCAGGATGCCATGATGAAGCTTATGCGCTCGGGTATCTCCTGGACCTGCTGGTAGATGGGCTTCCGGGCTTCCATTTCCCAATGCTGAGCCAGGAATAGCAAGAGCGCCAGGCTTAAATAATGGGACACAAAACAGGTGGCAGGTGCACATTAACTAAAATATGAAAAAGGGACGGAGGGTCAGAACGCCTTTGAGATGAGGGATTATGATCATGACAGGCACTGTCTCTTCTCCTCTTCCTTTGTGTCCTGCTGTTCAATCTCTCATTGCCTTTCCTCTCTCTCTGTCATCCCTTCTTCTCTCTCTTTGTCCTACTTTCTCCTCTTTCTGTGTCCTCCAATCCTCTATCTAACTGCCTGTTATCTGCAACTGTTGATGACTCTTAATCATTTACCCAAAACTTAATTAACCAGGATAAACAGGACAATTGCATTGATAAGTGTCTCAGACCCAAGCAAACACTTAAGTTCCTTTCTCAATTTTAAACTCCTGTTAATTAAAACTTGACACTATCTAGGTGTTTGACTATTGTCCCTAGATTCTTGACACACCTGTTGACACAACAGTCTTCTCTTCGGATGATGTTCACCACACCTTCTCAGGGGAAAAAGCATATTCAAGGTTTCAGTTGTATATTTCACTAGCATTATTCCTGAGATTAGACTCTTCAACAATTACTACTTCTGTTTTCCTTGTATATTTGCTGGCACTTGCACTTATTGAACTTTATAATGGATGCCTGAATATTAGTATATGGGATAATGTCGACCCGAGTGCTGCCGAAATCTTAAATATCTGTTTCCAAGTAATGAAGTAAAGCAAACCTGCTTGGGGATGTGATGTTACATGACAGAATCTTTCTTACTATATAGTTATATAATGACAGACTTCTGTTTCCTGCTTCCACTGACAATCTGGGAATCTACCTGTAAGTATCTATCAGTAAAGGGTGCATACCTACAGTATATGAATGAGGGATTTTCTAGTTACTTCAGTTCTTGCTAGTTCCTCATTCTGTTCTTTTACTTACTGCAGTTATATTGCCAATGCATCCTCTTTTTTGGGTAGTAAATAGATTATATCACAGTTTACTCAAAGTTTAATTTAGCTTTAAGGGATCTTCATGGATACTTTACATGCTGAAAACATTTCAAATCCTTATGTTGAAGACCATGTTTCTGGTGGATATTATTTTGAGTAAAGGTTAAATAGTTTATTTTCAGTGGACTGAATAGCCTTCTTTCAGAGAACTCCAACATAATTCCTGTTCTTGGTTAAATTCATATAGTGTGGTCAGAAATTGTATTAATTTTTCCTAATTAAATTTAAAATACAGTACTTAACGAATGACTCATTATATTATCTATACAGTACATTTAGCATGTAGCATAACCCCTTCTGGAATCTGAACTGCATCTCTCAAAGATATCTGTACACTGAAACATACAGAGCCTTCTCAGATGCTCAGATGCCAGTTCTAGCATTGAAGCCTCCCCCTAGAATTATTCTGTCCTCCTTCTGCTACAAAGAATTAGATTGTGCTTGATATGGAAATCATTGCCTGGGTTTCATTGTCAGAATCTAGTATAGGAGCATATGCTGAAATCATGTAGATACAGGTATATTGGTTCTAAGACAATGTGTGATGAAGAGTCATGTATATGCTGAGTATAATTCCAATAAGGAATTCTAGAAAGTCATTGAAGGTTTCATTTTCTATACAACTCCTTGAATTGCTCGATGGAAGCAGCAGTGTATGGAAAGTCATAAGTTGAACCCACTTGGTAGCTTTTAGGCATATGAGAGCAGACCTGCACTGGTATGTGCACATGAGGAAACTGAACAGGCAGCGTGTAGTCAGAAGAAACAGTGCGGCAGCACTCGGTAAGGAGGTAGTTGAGCAGTGCTGCATGCACATAGCAGGAAGCACTGTCAAGAGAGCTGAGCAAGCTGAGCACACAGACAATGTGGTGCTGCAGCTAGTTATGGATTTAATGACACAGCAAAGTTGTGCACACAGGCAGAGATGATAGGGTAGCAGGCAGGGAATATAATTCAGGTCCATGGTGGAGCAGACTGGTGGTCAAAGCCAGTGAATCCAAAACAGTCAAAAGCACAAAGGGTAAATCTAATGAAACAAGGTCAAAAGCAAGACAGGGTCCAAACCGAGATAAACACCATGTACACACCAAGCCAAAAAATGATCCGGAAATGGGGTCAAAAGAAAAAAGAAGTCGGGAATCCAACAAAACAAGGAAGAAAAGCAGGATAGAGTCTCAGTGGAAACAACCTTGAGGGGCTTGAAATTTGAAAACAGAGCCCTGAGCAGACTCGGAACTGCCCCTAAACATCACTAAACCACCTGAAGTGATGAAGTAGTAAATTGTCTCCAGGTGATTCAGATCTCCTGTCAAAAATATAGAAACTAGCACTGAGTGACAGTTGGGTGGAGCAATGGCCAGCTGGTAGCCAATGGTAGCTCACCCTGCAGAGCAGCAGCTAGGGCAAATATGACACCTGAGATCTCAAAGCAGCACTAACCATTATTTATTAATTCACTTCAAATAATTTTTTCAAGGCTACTTCACAAACATGATATAAAAACACATAAAGTAAATACAAAATAGTAATCGTTACAATTGTATGATGTAAAGAGAATACAAATCATACTAAGCATAAAAATGCAAATATAAAAAACATTGATACAGGTACATATTTAGTAATCATTGTGCAGCACAATGGAGAGTGGAATCAATGCCCTTCTCATAGTAAACAATGTGTAGGGTGTAGTTAAAAAATCATTGTTCAATAATAGCACATTACATAACTTTGAAATTGCTTAAATGATGTCATTTGCATATTTTAAATGTGTGGGTAACAGTATTAAATCTGTTTTTGGAATGTAAATAATTTTATTCAGCATTCAAACCCCTTGCAGTCACTTACACAGAACTGGTGGAACATGACGCAGGACCTAGTGTTTCTGCAGGGATTTTATAATGTATATATGCCTGACAACCAATTGGACAAGCTGTATCAGTTTGCGCTAGGATATCATATCAGCAACTGAGGCCAAGCCAGAAGAATAATTGGGACACACTTGACTTCCATCAATTAGACACAGTTTTAAGCTTATTTTACCCAGAATTTTCTTGTAATTTGGCATCTATTTCTGCTATTTTCATTTGTAATTGCTGGGATTATTTGTTATTTTTTTAATAACTTTTCAATTTCCGAATGTGTTACAGACACTAACATAAGGACAAAGGCCACATTAATCTCTTTGATAGCACGACTACCTTCATGGACTTGAAGCGAAGACTAGAAGTCAGAGTAGCTGTAATATATTGGAATCAGGGTTCCAAGGGTATTGGAGTGCATGGTTTTGGCAGTTAAATTATTAGTTAGAAAAAAAAACAATTAATATTAAAATAATTATTAGGTTTTAAAGAGTGTGAATCTTCAAGATGAGTGAAAGTATGTAAAAGTGACTATGTTCTGTTAATCTTCCGAGATATTTGAACTGACTCTAGGTTACATACAGCTTAAGCATAACAACGGTAAAGTCAGACATTTCCAAACCTCTCAGTTATAAAAAAATGAGACATTGCATGTAAGGAAAGATATTGTTTGTTTAAAATGCTGTTGAAAATTAAAACATTGTTCCTATGAATGACATAACTAAACAGAACACAGCACATTAGAATTAAATATGACAAATCTATCAGAACTCTCATTTTTGTATTCATTAAATTTAAATGAATTTAAATTTGGTAATTATTCAATTTTGTTCAAAACATGTTTTTATATATGCATTTGTTTTGTAGTAAAGTATTTCAATAAGCATGCTCATGATCCAATATATTAATAGAGATTGTGCCTATTGTTTTTATCTCAACTGACTTTGGTTTTTAGAAGGCCAAGGCACATGAATTAGTAATAGTTTATTTGCATAAATGATGATAAACAGTCTAAGATCCCACTATAAACCAGACTGCAAAAAGTTCAGCACATAAGCTCTTTTCTTTTTTTTGCTTGTTTCATGTCTTCTTTTTCCTATGTGCATACTCGATCTGTTCCTGAAATCACACATCAATACTACATTATTTATAGTTCTTTTTAGTATTCTGTTCAGTTCTGTTCTCATGCTCAAAAGTCTTTTCATTCTGTAAGAAAGCTTCCCTAGTGTTGTATTTTATTGGATTAGGGCCCTAATACATTTTCAATTTAAAAAACTACCAAAACTGTCTATACAAGCATGCAGCATGTACTGCACTGTTCTGATTTATTGAAGATCCTTATCTCGGATTTGTCTCTGAGGATAAATTTAGTTTCAGTCTTACTTTTTGGGCTTTTATTTTATATAAAAGATTACAATAGGTACATTTAAAATTTTAATAATTTATTGAAAATATTTTTAGATTTGTTTTAAATTTGATTTTTAAATTAAATTGAAAAAATATGTGGGAAAAAAGTGTATGTAAATTCTTCACTTTTGTCAGCCTTTTATTGTATCCTCATAGTATCTAGAGTAGGAAAATGATCTGTTGATGTTTACATTTGTTCAAAAGTGTTTTTACTGCATGTTGATGATCCTGCTGCTTGCATGTTATGCCAGTTTAGACATTTTTTTTACTTTTTAAAATTTCCTTTGCAACCTCTACAATGTTCTACGAATCTAATCTACTAAACTTAGATAAAATTTGAAATTCTTAAATGATAAATTATTTCTCTATTTTGTTAATTGATTTATCAAACTATTTGGGCCACTGCTTTCTAGCTTCTGATTTGTTCACTCATGGGATGAAACTATTCTATTGCAACAAACTGAATATCTTTAAGTATAAAAATTATTTTGACATCCAATTTGTATTGATTCCATACCCACCCTATTCTATTCTGTTTCTCTTAAGAGCTATTTCTTAACACCATAGTTTACATTCTTGAAATTGGAAACATTTGTTTTTTGATTGTACCTGCACACTATTAAAATATTTTTCAAAACATACCATATTATGATCATAGTTCCCTGCAATGCATTGCAGGAAGCCAATTTGTCAGGTGTCTCTTTAAAAAAAACAGAAGTGGAAGCTTCCAGAGCCGGTCTGGGGGAGTAGATGCCTGCTGCTGGAGGGGAACAGCGGGCAGTTCCCTGTGTGCAGCCCTCACCAGAGGAAAAGGAATGACTACGGTCGTATCCTGTTTGGCCAGTTACGCTTCTAAATAATCAATAAAAGCACCCATGACACAGCAGCTGTTGGTTTGGCATTTCTAATTTCTTTCCTCAACACAAATCTGAACTTTTCTATTCTATGGCACTGTGTCAATACAAGGCCTGGACTTTTAGCCCTACTCTCTTACCTGAGACCATACCAATCTAACCTGTTTCCAGAATAAACTAACTCTACGTCTTCAGCATTTCTGCAGCAACCTCTCTAATTCGTGCAACTACACCGCTGTGTCGGCTTGTCATCGCTCTAGCACCGTCTGTACAAACTCCGACACATTTAATCCAGTCGATGCCATTCTCTTCAATAAATTCATTCAGAAGCTGAAATATGTGCTCTCCTGTAGTTCCTGTTGGTAGCGTCTTACAGAACAGAAAGTCCTCATGGGACGTACCCTCAAACTTGTATCTAATGTAAACGACCAAATTGGCCAAATCAACTACAGACTCATCTAATTGCAGTGAAAAACATCTGCTCATCTTAACGCGCTCTATCAGCGTACTTTTGATATAATCCTTTATTTCAATAATTCTATGAGTGACTGTGTCTTTCGGGGGGGGCAGCTTATTCTCCACACCTAAGACGTGTCAGCTCTTTTGCCAACAGTAAATAAGGTTCTTCAAAAACAGTGTGGCTTACCCGCTTTAGCAATCCGCAAGTGCATTTTTCCGCGTTTCCGTTTTTATTTCATGCGCATGGGAGCAAAACACAGAGACGCTCGGTGTATTTTTCTCAAATTAACTTAGAACAGTTCTTAAATATTTTTTTGTTATCTATCCCGCTTTCCTGTGCTCACAAGATTACCAGCATTCGTAGCACGTATTTTTATGCATTCCCGTGTTTACAACATTGGCATTGTTCCAAAATCACACATATTCTCCTACCTTCCTATTTGCTGGAGATACAGTAGCTTTTTTTTAATACAATTTGTCACTTGCGTCCATAGCACGCATTCCTATAGAGTGGTATAGAATTACAGAGTATCTCTTATGTCCACCGAAGTATTAGCGCGCACTGTATCGTAGTACATAGGCTGCGTATTCGACACGTATTAAAATACAAAATATGAAAACCTGTCCTGATTTTTCAGCGCACACAACAAAGTTCCAGGTTCATTTGGCGTACCACCTGGCGGCACTCCGCGTACAAGTATGTACAAGACTGACCGACTGTAAGAACCTGAAACCACACACACACACACTGTTTACTAACACATATTAAAAAAACTATATAGGACAAGACTCATTCTGTTGTAATTAGATTCTAATTGATACCTAACTAAACATTTGGGATTTTACATAATTTTCCACATCTGTGGAAAAGTACTAAAATTGCCTGTGTTGAAAGACTTCAGTCATTGCAAATATGAAATATGAGGAGTATTTGTACTGCAGTATTTTACATGCATTTCACAGATTTTACATGCATTTCACATACTGGAGTAAGGATTTAACTGCAGGCATTTCAAAGTTTTATTTAACACATCTTCAGTCAAATAACATATGACATGCTTGATATATATTAAATAATTCATGTACAAAATGATCTTCCATTCACTAGATGTAATTTCAAAAATGTTTTTTTTTCTGCTATTATTCACAAACATTAACAAGCTCATCAGGAGAGCAAGCTCTGTCATTGGGTCTGACCTGGACCCCTTGGAGGTAGTGGCTGAGAGGAGAGTGGTGTCCAAACTAGAGGCCATCATGGACAACATCTCCCATCCCCTCTATGACAGGCTTGTAAAAATGAAGAGCACGTTCAGCAATATACTGCTTCATCCACGGTGCGACAGGGAGTGCTACAGGAGGTAATTCTTGCCTTCTGCCATAAGACTGTACAACGCATCCACCTTGCGTCTGGGCAGAGGCAACATTGACAGTGACCTGTTTCTGGACTGAACGCATCTACACATCTACTGCTACATCTGTTCTCTTTCTTTTCTTTTCCCATTTACAACCGTTTTTTGTGCAATATATGCCAGGGACCCGTGCAATACATTTATATTTATATCTATATCTATATTTACATCTATATTTATATTCATATGTGTGATACGATTTTTCTGCGTACTGTTCTGTTCTGGTTTGTTCTTTGTGTGTCCGGACTGTGAGTAACTCTTTTAGTGCACCCCTCACTGTACTGATTGTATTGTATGTATTGTACTATTATTATTATTGTATCATTCGTTACACTGTGGCTGTGTTGTCTGTGTTAAGCTGCTGTTGCACTGCAATTTCCCTCACGGGATCAATAAAGTATCTATCTATCTATTAAAAGAATAAAAGATAAATTACTTAGATATTTCTAGTATGTAATATAGTAAATATTACAAAACTGGAAGGGATATTTATATTGTCTATGTATTTTTGAACATGTTATTTAGCTTGTTTGCTATCTATATATTAGCAATTATTAAACTCCAACTGTAAAAATGGAAAGAACATATCTTTCAATACATTTAAACATATACATTTCATAAAATATTTTGATGAATTTGTTACTTTTAGAAAGTAAAATGAAGAATTGGCTAACCTGAAAAACTAAATATTATCAAGTGCTATGAACAAATGACAAAAAAATATTTAACATTTCAAATACAAATTCAGTAATATTGATGACATCCAAAAACAGAAGCAGACTAACATAAAAATGATCTTCCCCTTTGCTATATATCTGAGAGGTTAAATAGAAGTCAAAAGCCAATTTCATGAGAAGATTGGTTTTGCTTGAAAAAAAAATTAGCAAAGGGAGCAGATAGCTTTCACTGACTTCTAATCTCATTATTGGGACCTTTATTATTCGGACCACTATTGGGTCCTGTGTTTTTAAGTTTAAGTGTCAGATTTTGATTTCAACATTTTTATTTCTATTTCTGGGTTCAATTTCATTGTTGTTATAACTGCTTTATACCTAATAATTTTACATACTAGATAAAGATTTGGTACTGGTCAATACAAACCCAATACATTATGTGTGGTAGAACAATTTCTCATTACATTGAAATATATAAGTATGTGAATGTGTTTTCAGAACAGGAGGGTCTTTTTTGCACAAATCTTATCATCATCTACAGTTTTGTAATTCCAGTTCAGTTCTTGAGCAATATTTTCACTAGAATATACCTTATAAATGGCACTAAAGTGCAGTCTTTCCCAGGTTCATTACAGTAATCGACTAAAAGTACCACAAGACAGCCTTATGGAGGTAACAAGTTCTTGATGCTACAGATTTCTGGTATTGCAACATAGATGCATACGACAAAGTTATTTTTTAGACTAAGGGTGATACCAAATTCCATGTATACTCCCCTATCAACTACTAGCTTTCCATTTAGATGCTGTTCTTTTTGCTAGGAACTGATTATTCCTGGATATTTTATCTAAGGAAGTATGACACATTCAAATTATCCAACATGATTAAAATGCAAATTCATAACATTATTGATCCTTCATGATAGCAACAATGTCTTTGGTTTGCAACATTAACACTTACTTAATCCAATGGACTGGGGATAACATGACAGTTTCATAGGAGTTCAATATTAAATCATTATATGCACTGAAAGTCTGGTGTACAGTATTGGATAATTAGACATTAAAGCAGATCTGATATGCCATTATTCCAATTTTATAATGCATCTGAGTCCAATGGATTACAAAATACTTTTAATACTTTTAAACAACTTTTAAAAAACGTCAAGATCAGACATCAGAGAAGACCTTGTTAAAAAGGTATTAGTCAGGAGGTCAGCTGTCATGTCTTTGTGATGGTTTATTCACAACATGGGCAGGAATATCAGTTTTAGACATGTTTAGAGTCCTTGGTACGATGCAACAAGTTTTGCTTGCCTGTGTCTGACTGACAAGGGTATTGTGATATATGATTATACAAGTGCACACAGTGGATGAAATTGCCTAGGTCTTTTTTGGACTGTGAAATTTGTCAGCACAGTAAGATCTTGGTAAAGTGTAGCTTCAATTACTAAATTTATTCTGAGATACATACAGTATTAAGAAATAATTATCATCATAGAACTTGCTAATTATGATGCACACTTCTGATGACAGACTTAATACCTTTAAAATATGCACCTGCAGTATGTACAGAGTCAAGTTTGCCTATAACACTCTAGCATTAATTTTGTGTAACCCTGGAGGACCAGGGTCTTCATGTTTTGGTCTCATACAATCAGACCTGAATGATGAAATTCCTTTCAGTCACACAATTATTTCTAGTATATTTGGATTGAATTCTCATTGATCTCATACTTGTGGTGTATTACTTTACACACCTGATCCGTCTTCTTTCATAGTTGTCTGCTCTATATTGAACCATTAGAGTATGACTTTGTAACTTCCAGCAAAGATGCAATCAATCTAATTATACATCTATTTTAGAAATATATACATTATTAGTAGAAACCACAAGTGACACCAACAAATCATCAATCTGTACCCTTAGCTACATGGACTTTTCAACTGTCTTTCTCTGATGTTTGTTCATCCCTTGAGTAAATCACTTTTAGGTGGCGAGGTTCAGTCCTCTGAGGAACAGCAACTGTATTTTGCCTCTTAAATGTCAGGCATATATTTGCATTTACAAACCATTTAAAGCTGCCCTCCACAACACAAATTTTTGGAATACAATTAAATCATGTCAAAATATTTTGAGATACTGACGAGTATCTTACTTCTTAATTGTACATATTGTTTATATAGTTCTATAGTTGTAAAGTTATTATAGTTATGTAGACTCCTAATGTTGTATTGTTAGGTTTGTTTTAGGTAACACATTTTAGGCATTATTATAGACTCTATAATTACAAAGGAGCAAGTAGAGGGTAACTCTATGCTGTAAATTAGAATAAATAAAAATACGACATTTCAGCAATGGATCCTTCTTCAGGTAGCACGTCATTGTAAATTAAGCTTTACTTGTTCATTTGCAGCTCACATGGTCCCCACTCAAATATCTTAAATTATAAATACTTACACTCTTGTATAAAATATTTGTTCAGCCTCATCACCCTCAAAAACACACAATAGAGGAAGGAAGGATCCATCCAGGTGGATGCTGCACATTGGTGGTGGTGGAGGGGAGTCCCCATTACCTGTAAAGCGCTTAGAGTGGAGTGTCCAGAAAAATGCTACATAAGTGTAAGCTATTATTATTATGATTATTATGATTATTATTATATACTGTATATATGTGAAAGAATTGGTGTCAGTATAGGTTAAACCATGTCAATATTTCATTGTGAAGGAATATAAAACTGGTTATGATTTGGTAGAACTAGACTTAAGCACCTTAATAGGTTAGATCTGCAAACAATCATGCATTCAGAAAAGCTGCATTATGCATTATCCATCCTGTTTGAAGTAGAGGGGTGCTGGAAACAATAGTTCAGGTTTCAGCTCTATTTGCCAATACATATGCTCACCCTTATATACACATTTTCTAAATGGTTAAGCACTTTCTGCCATTGAACATCCCCTGGTGTTAGCTGCCACAAGAGTTCAAGCTTCAGTTGTGAGCAAGAGATCAGGGGAAATGCTAAGTGAGTCACTGTGAATCAGCCGGAAGTTCATCAGCAAGCAGCTCTGCAGCTTCCATTAACCACTAGCACTCAAAAGACTTGTGATAGCAGAATATGTACTTATCATTCAAGTGCAAAATTCACACATTTCCCAAAGATTTGTATTTTTGCAATAGTTAGCAGTTATGGTGTATATCAATGCTATTCTCTTTGTTCCACAATAAGCAGTATAACTGAAGTATAAAAACGATACAATTATATTCTAAATATTTACAAAATGTCTTTAGAAATTGAATGTAACTGGAATATTTTTTAATCTTTACAAAATCTACATGACAGTATCGGAATGTGTTAATAATTTAGAGAAAATGATTCAATCTAAATTGTGTTTGAATGTCACAAGTTGAGAAATTTTCACAACTTGGTATTTTGTAGATTTTTTTACATGCTTATTATTGAAAAGAAACAACTCAAGAAATCAAAAGTAAGTTAGATCAATAGCATACTCTGAGAGTAAAAAGTAATCTCCACAAATTTGTTTTCTGGTATTCAGGAAGTGTGCATTGTGTGCTATGATTAAATACTGTAAAACACTGCAGTTTATCAATTTTTGCGCCATATTTCATTAATTGAACATGATTTACAGTACAATTAAATTTAATGTTAAATTATACAGTAGTAGTAGTGCTTTTTTCCATTTCTAAGCCTCAGACGCTCTTAAAACATAAGGGACCCAAAGCATTTGAAAATATTATTGAAAAACAGCTAATACCTAATTCTATAATTCTTTATTTTCTTTATTTTCCCTTAAATGCTCTGGTAATGAAAGTCTTCGTGAAACATACAGACACACACTTAAAGACTTCAGAATGTTAATGTGAAAGATGGATAGTCCTATAGTTTCAGAATCAAATTAACAGTACGTTTGATACAGTAAGTCCAAGTAAAATGATAGAGGGAAGTGGATTCTTTGCAGGAGGAAGTAATTTTCATGGAGACAGTTTGGCTGCTGGGCCATGAATGTCATTGAAAGATCTAACAGTTTCTGCCAAGGGGCTCACTGTGAAATGTGAGTCATGAATTGGCAAGATTGTGATACAGAATTAATTTTACGTCTATCAGTGTTGTTGTTTTGATGATAAATTTGTTCTTTGGATAGAAAAATCTAATATAAACATACACATTTTTGTAATGGTATTAGAGCCTCCTGCCTTGTAAAGACACCCACTCATAAGACATTAATGGGATTTCCAGGAAAATTAATTTTCCACTTGTCTTGGCTGTAATATTGATAAACTGTGAAAGATCATACTATTTTATACTATAAAACTGGCTTTCTGTATCATGAAACATGTATGTGAATGCATAGTTTGTTCAACTGATTAACTTAATTTATTGACTCACAGCCTGGATTTTCCAGTATTTAATTGCAAGACTGAATTTTGGGGGGAAATCAGTTTTAAATTTAATTTGCAGTAATATTACTTTTTATTTCAAATCAATGTTTTAAAGACGCAATGCTTATTTTCACCTCTCATTCTCAATTACACAGAACTAAATTATTTTAATGAAATTAAATCAAATCTTTACTATTAATTGTTTGGGCAAAATTAGTTTTAAGGTAGAGTACAACTCGAAGATAGAACATAGCAGCACCAACAAAGTGGTCAGGACAAACAATACTGTAGTTTAGGAACATATTCGACATATTTTATTAAAATAAAAGACATAATTATTTTACATTATTCAAAACTGAAAATGCTGAGTAGAAAAATTATTTCCTAGATCTCCTTCACTTACACCTTGGAACACAGAGGTATCTCACAGATGGGAGTAAGGCAGATTCTCTGGAGGTAGTGTGCCAGTCACACCATACTGCAGTTAGCCTTCTTTCAAATTATTGCTTTCAGGTTGATCCAATATACCCAAAATGACTTCCCCCAACATATGCACAGATAAAACAGTACTTTATAAGAAAGAATTATGGAAAGTGCTGAAATGGTTTTGTCCACTTTATAAAAGCTTTATTTGCTTAGAAGTAAAGGTTAAGTATTTTACAGAAAAGATCTCACAACATTTGTCCAATCTTAACTATGACCATGCCCAAATCCTTGTCATGACTGACAACCTCTACAATCTGATTTATTACAGTATGTTGGAGAGGGCTACATGATTTTTAAAATAAATAATTATTTTGTTTTCAAAACATTTAACTCCAAATACAATTAAATGCACAATTCGGAAAAAAAACATTAAGAATTGTCCCAGGGGTATATTCTCAGTTCTTTTTGATAAGGTAACAAGATGTGTTAAGATTCTCAGAGGAGGGTGTGTGCCATTCAGCAAATGTAATAAGATGCATGTGTATGTATACTGGGCTATAAGGACCCACACAGACCACAGGGTGAGTCTCCCTTACTGGCCCCACTAACACCACTTTCAGCAGCAACATTAGTTTTTACCAGGATTTCTCCCATCCAGGTACTGGCCAGGTTCATACCTGTTTAGCTTCAGTGGCTTTCCAGATATGGCTGCTGGCCAACATCTGCAAATATGTGCTTGTGAGCTGGTGTTTCAAAAATATGTTTCATGCATAAATTATACAGAGAGAAGTAGGATTCAAAAATAACTGTTACACAGTTACCTATAAAGAATGTTCTAGATTATAGGGCTTTGATTTCCACAGTTATCTTGAATGCTGCACAACACAATTCTTTTTTATAAGAAATACATTTTTGGACTTTTTGAATTTCATGTTACTCTTCAACACCACCTTTAGTCTTGAGATTATTAATTGTCAATCATTGGTATGCTGTTATTTATTACTTCTACGTCAAACTGCAGTAACCTTATTCAATACCTAACACTTTGTTATTCTAAGAAATAAGGCAGTTGATATCACCACAAACACATTTTTTGCTTGATTTTCAATCAATTATATTTCAAAGTGTTGATGATCTTTAGTCTTTTAGTACCATGCTATTGGTAGAAATATATTTATATTTCTGAATGTCATAACTTTAGGGGGGAAAAATTCAATTAGCATTAATAAATTAGCTTATTTTCTGTTTTTGTAAAAACCTTTACTCTCATGCAGTGTATTCAGTCAATGATCAAAGTTGATTGACATAGTCCCTGAGGAATCAGAACACAGGTGCTGTGTTGCTGCAGTTATTTGTGGAAATCAAATCTTGAAAACTTGTGCCTGTGGCACTTAAGTGCTGCCAAACAGAGCTGTGTAGATAATTTGAAGAAGACTGTTTGGCACATAGGTGAAAAGAATAAAGGCAAATATTTACTTCATAAATATTAAGACTTTTGAATGTGTTTGTTTGAATGTGGCCAAATGCAGCAGAATTTAAATACTACAGAATAAAAAATACAAGAGAAAAATGCCTGCTTCAAAATAGTTATCACTTACATTATTATGAATATAATGTTATGAAATACAGAGTAATATTTTTTTGGGTCTTATTTGTAATGGCCACACCCATACTAAAGAAACTGAGGTTGAGAGATTGTTTCTGCATGTCCCTTAAGGACACATTGAATATATTTCTCCTTAATTAAACTGAAATAATTTATATCGTTCCCTTTTTGTTTAATATGAGAATTAAGTTCTGTTAGTAATAAAACTATTTTTATAAACAACCCCCATTCTATTTTTAATCATTTTAATATATATTATTTTATTTCTATTATATATAATATTTAATATATTAGGATGGGACAATTAATTTAAAAATATACCTTTTCTGATAGCATAGCAAGCATACTCTTCCTAGTGCTCCATCCCAGTCATGTTGAAGACAAAGCATGCCATGTTAAACCAGTTTTCAGAATACATGGAATAACAGCCTGCTATTTCAATATCCAGACTTATTCAGATTTTAAAAACAATGTTGCCTGAGAAATATGTGAACCAACAGTTGGTTTTCAATAATGACTAAAATAATTTATTTACATATGTATCCTTCCTAAGGCACACAAAACACCACTTTTTTTCCCCCCTAACTCCCTGTTTTTTTAAAAAAAGTCATTTGTCAAGCATAAAAATATCTTTATAACATATACTTTTTAAATACATCCAATCTTTTTTTTAGAACCTATTTTGTGAATCACAGTTCAGTACACTTAGGGATGTGGTGAGAGCATCCCTGAATTTTTCAGTAAAACAAAATGTAGATAACATAACAGGCAATCCTCGTGTAAAGCAAAAATTAAACGCAAGCAGTATCACGAAGCTAGGTAGCTCCAGAGCTAGGTAATCCATCCATCCATCCATCCATCCATCCATGACAGGAGTTAAAAGCCGGAGCGGGATCCGGCGAAGGGTCAGGGGGAATAAAAAAGGGGTAACGGGGCCAAGCACTCCAAGCCCCGGACCCGTCAAGGGGCTTGCCTCTCCCAGAGCTGAACCTGGAATGGTGGGAGCGTCTGGCTTTTGTAGGGAGGGGCTGGAACAGGGGGCAGGTGCAAAAAATCAAGAGAAACAAGAAGGAGCCGGAGCGTCCTTAAGAGGAGGGGCTTACGATCATGACAAGCAGCATATTTGGGCTAGGTAACTGGTTAAAGAAACCAGAAGCCTTAACAGTGCATTTTTTAGAGCTTTCAGTTATCATAGTTAAGAAACAATACCTGATGTAGCACAAATTACAGCTCAAAACCGGACTGAAGCATAGGCACTTAGTGAGTGATAGGGTCACTTGCTGTATTTACTTGTAACTCTCACACCTTTGAAAGCAGTGCATTTATTCTGGTTTTAGTGCATAATAATTCATTTTTAGCTCTACATTTTTTACTGTATTTTTTCTATCTCCATTTTCTCAATTTTCTCTGTCACGTAATTCATTTATTAGCGTTGAATTGTACTGCTGTAAACAAAGAAGGAAGACAAATCATTCTTCATGGCACGTTCTATTTGTATGTTACTTTAAACTTATCCTTTGTTATCTTTACATCAGTATGTATCGTACTCTACCACTGTGTATACTGTATTATCCAATCCATAGTTTCAGATAAATCTACAGATATAGTGTCATCCTAAAGATTGTACTGTGATGTCAGAAACAATACACTTGCAGTTTCATCTGTATAGTATGTATGCAAAAAACGTGGCCACACTTTTTCTGTGAGAAGTGGTGTTAATGCATACTGTGACAGTGGCACGTGGGAATGCGCAGCTTCCGCACCTGAGGCTCATCAGGTTTGCTATTTAAGATCTCCACGAGCTCGCGGATGTTGTTCAAGCTTAGAACAGGAACAATAGCGAAATAGCTACGGAAGGATTATGCTTGCACTTTAAGGCGAAAAACCCGTATTGTATATAACGAAGATGGCTCGCCTTACGACTACACACCAACACACCGCTCACTACCTGGTTAAGGATAAGAAGTGCTCTGACAGCGCTCTGGCAGTACTCGATAACCCGACACTATTACACTAGTATGTAGTCTATCCATTTTAGAAATCGATTTGACTTTCAGCATGCTTTCATAAAGTAGTTTATATTCCAGTGAATATATGGTTTATATTGTGATTCAAAAAGTTGAATCTTAATTGCTGGCATTCAAGCTACATACAGTACAGATGCAGTAACATACAGAATGTAGATCTACCAGATCTACTGCAAATGTGTCTGTTAGTTCAACTCATGCATGCTTAAAATGTTTTTTCTTTGTCTTAACCCACAGATGTTGTAGATATTAGTCATTTGTAGAAGAAATTATATCTGTTGCTGCATTGTGAAAACGATCAAGATTTATTTGTTTGTTTCACATATATGTCCTGTATGAGAAAACATAAACCACAAGGACAAGTGGACTGAAACACTGTTTCAGTTTTGTTTAATTCTTGTTAGGTTACATTATAGGAAATGTATTAAATGGTTTAGGCTAGCATACTAGCACTTAACATATAATGGATAGAAACCTAAGGTACAAAGTACAAAGGTTTTATTTTAGATATTTAGAGCTGATACTCAGAGTGATAAGCTATTTATCAGTTATAACTAATACAAGTAGTAATACATACCACCTGAAAAAACTTTACATGTTTTAATGTTGATCAATTTTCACATTCATTATTGATATTAAAAGTGATACAAAGAAGATTTATCATTAATGTAATTTTATACTGAAATAATTCACACATGGAAAATATAGTTTTTAATGATATTAGTATAATTTAAACCTGAACAATATAAGCAATAAATTAGATTGTGTAAGGCATAGCTACAAAGAGTCGCAGGTTCAGCCAACTTGCCATAAGAGGCTGCTATACAACCTCTAATCTTTGTAAATAGTTGTAATGGGAATTAATTAGGTAATTATTTTCACATGGGTGCAGTTAAGCTTTGTTTAAATATAAAGGGTGTGCATGGGTGGTGCTACTATTTTGTTCTATTAATGAAAAAAGGTATGCATTAAAGCATTCTGTGCTTCTCTTTTCTTGGCAATTGTGTGTTTCTGTGTGTGCAGGCTCTCGGGAAGATCCTACAAAGGGTAGGTTTTGTGACACAGATCAAAAGGCTTTACGTGATGGTAAACTGTCATTTGTATCTGGGATGATCTTTTTCAGACCTGCTGTTCTGAATTTTGAGTCATGTTTGACATGTTATCTTTGGTTGTGGGTCCATAACTACATTTCTTTGATTTTTAGTTTGATTGTTTTTCCAGGTACAGTATATAGAACAGTAGACCTGACTTTCTCTAGTTGTGTAAAAGTGTGTGCAGATCAAAAGTTGTGAGCAGTGCACACACAGCTGCTTCCATTGTGAGAATCTGAGTTCTTGCTTTTTCCACATCCCTAACCGCACACATGCATCTTAATACTTCCTGATCAACTGGTGAAGGTTAGAACCTGTTTAACTATAGATGAATTGAGTGTTTACATCTGTTAATTGATGTGAAGCTGCTTCCTTGTGCAAAAGGACATTGGCAGTTAAAACAAAGCATAAAGTCATGAACAGGGAAGCAGAAATGTTCAAAAAGACAAAAAATATTGGAGGTATTGAGTCCTATTGTGATGTTTTTGAATCTGGTTTATAATTTAAAAACAGTTCAAATTCCACAATGCCAAAATATGCTTCAAAATGCAAATCATAAATTTATTCTCTTCTCTTAAAGCAACATGGTCACAAGAAAAAGATTGATATAAAATGCTTTTTAAAGCTTTTTTACTTTTTAAAGATTTTTGGGTTTTCCATTTTTTTTACTTTTGAAATTCAAGTTTTATACGACTGTGTGAATAGTTCATTGATGATAGGGAAAATAGTTTTTGGTGAGGAATACCCCAAACCAATTTTCACATCTGAACAATGAACCAGGTTAGTGTAGGAATGCCCTTGCACATGCTTGTGCAGAGGAGACAACTGGCCCATGAATTCTGTTGACATCACTGTCTTGATAATGCAAAGGAATAGTGAAATACAAATTTAATATTGTTTGGGAGTGTCATAAAATGAAAAAAACATTTCAATTAGGCCTTATATAGTCTAGCCCATTTACCTTCGGTCCTTGTGGCTAGGTAGAATTTGGTTATGGTCTCTCTTGTGTAAAACTTGAAATGCTTTGGGTGGCTCTTTCTTTAATTTACTTAAAATAGTCACCTGTTTACAAGCCAGCAAGGTAAATTTGTGTTGAAATATTTCATATCTTGATTTAAGTGCAATTTGTTAAACATCCCTCTATTTTTATTTTGATATTATGCACTTCAAACAAAATAAGACATTTCGACTAGACATTGCTGTACTTGTGTATACTGTACAGTACATTTTATTTTTCTCCCACTTATGTGCATATTTAAAATATATATATGTTTATTTCATCTAATGCTATGTGATTGTAATACAGTATGTGCATCTGATACCCTCAGAGTTGTTAATTGAATTCATATACATATAATTTGCTTAGCAGAATGCCTGAAAAAGGTACTCTATGAATTGGCTACATTACTCTGCTCTCCTCCCCACTGATAGCTGATGTGTGGAGAGCGTTCTGGCGCACTATGGCTGCCGTCGCATCATCCAGGTGGATGCTGCACATTGGTGGTGGTGGAGGGGAGTCCCCATTACTCATCAGAAGTGCAGGTCCAAAGGTTTATGGCTACATACGAAAAAAGCACTTTAGTCTGCCATGGAGCGTTATATTTACAGTATATATATTATGCTACTAAGGCTGCTCTTTCCATCACTTTGCAATTCATATTTGTTCATAAAAATACATAGCATTATCTACAGTGCTTTAGGCCCCCTGTTCATTTATAGCATTGCAGTACGATCTTGTTCAGCTATAGTTTTATTGCTCTAAAAGAGACAAAGAAATGTGTTACTTAAGTGTGGTTAGTGATTTATTTAACACGTTGCTCTAATTTCTTGTTTTATCCAGAATGCTCTATAACCATTTCCTGAAGTTTATATAGTGCAATTTGTTTCCATTTGCAAATAGTGCAGCTCTTTGTGGTATATGGTAATAACTCATCTATATTAATTATTCAGGGCTGGGGTTTCATTTTCAGTTTTATTCAGGGTTGGTCAACAATTTGTTGTTGTCATAAATGAAAATCCGAGGCAATGAAATGTTGATAGTGTTACAAAGCAAAATTCAAATGCTCTAGATGAGATGTGATAGTGTTTTTTTTTAGAATTGGCCAAGATTCATCTGGAAAACATTGCAACATTTTTTTTTCCTTAAATAGTTTTGCCTAAGGGGTTCTCTTACCGTGACTAAAAATAGACTGATTTGAAATTATTTTAATAATATTGTTGACTGAATGAAAACTGAAATAATTTTCTGTTAAAAAATACAACAATCTTGAGCAACTTACTTTAATTATTTCATTTAGTAATTACTAAAGCAGTGATATTCAAATTCAGTACCAAATATTTCATAAGGATATTCTTTAATTGAGCAGTGGTCTATTTAAATATATATATATAATATTTCTATTTATATGTATCTGGTCCATCAGCAAAGGTATACAGTATCTGCCAAGAACTGGTTTTGTCTTAAATTTTTAAAGGCCAGTCATGTTTTTGTTTAATGTGTTTATTTTCTATTGATGAAACTGGAGAGTGCCTATGATGCTAATTACAGTATCTAGGCAAGAACTTTGGTGGAAGCAACTAGATTAAATCACATAACAGTGTTTTCCAAAAGCTTCACATTGCTTTGCATTTTCTGTAAACTCAATCACTTACTGTTCTAAAATTAAATGTAGTTTTCCTTTCGAAATCTAATACTTATGTCCTAACATGGTCCTTAGGCCTGTAAAATCGAAAAGTATAGCTGGTTCTGGATAACACTTCCCAATTTCCAATGAACATGTCTGGCGTAGGCTTCAAATGCGTTCAAAGCTGTTTAAAAGTTGGATTGTGGTTCTTCCACCTACAATGTTAATGAACTGAAATGGTAGTTGCAGTGATTTTAGAGGGGGTATAGCTCAGTAGTAGAGCATTTGACTGCAGATCAAGAGGTCAACAGTTCGTATCTGGGTGCCCCCTTGGTGACGTCTGTTTTTTTAAATCAATTTCCCTACGGGATTAATAAAGTATTATCTATCTACGTATCTATCTACTTGGTATGTCGGTAAACTGTTTCATGTGTTCTACTTATATATTATTGCATAACTATCTTATTCTTCTAAACATTCTAATGAATAAACTTTGTAATCTTAGCTGTGTTTGATTGTTATAAATTGATTTAAGAAAGAACAGGTTTGCTTTCTATTTAAGGTTAATAACTAAAATTAATAACTAAACAGTAGAAAAATACATATTTTTAATTATTTTGTGTCTAAATTATTTGTCAAAAAAAATCAAGAGGTAGTTTGTCAAAATGATTGTAGGGCTCACTTAAAATTCACCCAAGAAATGAAGGAAAAACCCGTTATTGTTTTAATCACAGCTCTACTGTTTCTTGCATAAAATATTGTTCAATTTCCTAAACTCATTTCATTTGTGCTAACGCTTTGTAATCTTTGACAGTTTAAGTGTTTTTTAATCCAAAATCTCATTATTCAATGTTTTTATTCTGTGATTTGTTCTCTTATACCTGTCAAGCCACAAATGTTCTTAAATTCTATTAGAAATGCAATTAATCTGTATTATTGTAGTCCAGGAAAGGAAAGAGTACATTGTTATTGAACAGTTTATCTACTTGTGCTCCAGAACAGTAACACTGGGTATGTGCCGCAGAATGTAAACATTTTCTTTTTTTCAGGTCATATACATTAAACTACAACGTATAATGTTTTAACATAAGCACTTGTGATTAATCTTGTGATAAAAGTTTCTGGCAGCACATATATTATAAATTGATATTTACAGTATAGGTAAGATATGTCACATCTGGGGGGCTTCAACAAAAAAGATTGAATAAATTAATAAGTTAATTTAATCATAATTAATAATTGAGTTTTAATACAGTCAGAGGTCCATTAATTTAAAGCTGAATATTGGGATGCAATTCACTGAACACATTCTAAGTACACTTATTATACATAATTTAGGAATTCAATACAGATTTGGGATTGCTTTTTACAGACTAGAATCTTGAAGTACACTTTAGTGAAAACATTGACTGTCAGTTAAAATACAGTATGTACAGTACTGTATGATCTGTAATAAAATTGTAATATATTGCAATATTATATTGAGACCTAACAAAATGGGAGTGTATGACTTGAGCCTTGTGCTCCATAATGTGTGATAATGATTGAATTAGAAGAACCAAAAAATCATAAATCCACCCTTTCCTATGTGTAGACCATTTTACCACATAGCATTCAATACACTGTTTTGAACTTTATTTGATACACATGGGGAAAAGACCCAATTTCTACAATCTCAGTTATAACAAACTTTACTATATCTGAGATCAATGTTTTATTAAAGCTTTGCAGCTGGAAAATTCATTATTTTACTGCTTACAATTCCAAGGTTTTGTATGTCCAATTTTGTCATTGTTTTCTTTTCAGGTCTCCTTCTTCTTGTTTATTATATTTGTGGTGTACACCATGCTACCCTTCTCGATGCGGGATGCTGTAATTGCCAGTGTGCTGACCTCCTCCTCCCACACCATTGTACTAAGTATCTGCCTGTCAACAACCTCTGTTCTGATGGAACACTTGGTATGGCAGGTTAGTGCCCATTAAAGCTTTTTTGCTCTATGACTATGAATTCTGACAATGACTGTAGCAAAAGCATAGGCAGATCTGACATTTAATGATTGAGAAGTGAGAAAGATGCATTTGAGTGGTTCTTATAGTCACAATGTTCGTCTTTGTTCCATCAAGTATCTCTTTGTACAAACAAAAAGTATTTGAATAATGCTTTGGTTGTGTAATTCATGATAAGGAAGAGTTAAAAATATTTTGTACTTCATAAGAAATATTATGGGTTCTAAAATGCTGGTGACCTTAGATAAAGTTATTGAGTCAAGGATCAATGATCAATTTACTATTTTTGCAAGCCTTGAACTACATTTCTTTGCTATTTATTATATTCTTTGGATAATGCACATACCAACCTAATACCTTTTAATGGCACATTCAGACATTTTCTAATATGTGAATGTAAGACCATACAGGGAATTTAAATTTATTCGAATTCTATAATAAGACACATGGATACACTGTACAGGAATTTCAAATTGTGGATGATCTACAGTAGATGCTTTATGTGAAAAGAGATCAGGGATTGACATGTGATTTAATAAGGTATTATAGGATGATTATGAGTTCAATAATAAATATAAATATATTTTCCTTTTTTGATTTAAAAATATAAAACGCATGACACCCTGAAATAGGGATATTTCTTTTTCAAAACCCAATACAGCATTGCTTACAAGTCACTTCTGTGGATGTGAATAATTGGGAAACTAAAGAGTAACTTTAGTATAATGTGATATTAACCGGATTTTGATCTCATTGCTTCTGGCTTTGGTATTTGTTTGAAACATTGGTGAGAGTTTGTTTATATTGAAAATAGACCGAAGTCTCCCCTTTTCCAATAGAACATCTGATTTTATCATTGTATTAAAGTTTTGTGGGTTGGAAGGTGGAGAATGGAGCCAAATACAGGAAATATTGGTACTATTTTATATGAGTCAGAAATGTCAAGTTCTTGCAATTATCTTGAGAATGTGATAAGGTGCAGCTATGATGTGTGTACATACTGTAGCTCATTAGACCTGGAAAAGGAGTATGGATAACCCAAATCATTAAAAACTTACAAAAAAGTCATGTTTTGTGGATAGTAGCATATTTAAAAATCATAGAACCATATATTTCCATTACTTTAGCAGTAAATATCACATTGTTGACATAACCTCCTGGTTCTTCTTGGCAATATGCTCTGAAACTACAGAGCATGTGGGAAAACCGTAGGTTATCAGCAATTACTCTACGTTTTGTTATAAAACTCAGCCATAAAAGTGTCATCTCCTCTGTTCTGTCACATAGTGCTACAGCGTTATGCATTCATGTAAGGTAACATTCAGGAGACTTTTCCACTTTTGTCGTGACAGCACATTAATGATATCAGCAGTAATGAAACTCAGATCTACTTTTATTTTCTATATAAGGGTACTTTGAACTTGGAGAATTCTTTTCCTAAAGACAAACATAAAACCGTAGATGTATGGCAAAATAGAGCAAGTAATCATGTCAAGGCATCTCGTTTATAAAGACCCTCAACCTGTCTTCCTCCTTGCCCCCCTGGTGTCATTGGTGACTGGTCATTTTTTAAAGTTGATGATTCCTTTTTGTTTGAATTTTCCTTAGTTGAGTGGTAGAAATCTGCAAATTTTAATAATTGTAACTGGTTTTAAAAATGTAATAAAATTGCAAAAAAAGAAGTTGCATGGCAAAAATTAAAAATGATAAAGGAATCACAAGTCTTTAAGATAAGAAAGTCTGTCTGACTATGCTGTCTCAGTGTTGTAATATTTAAACAAATATTACCAGTGATGTTTACTGAAAAACATCCATTTACAATAATAATTATTCACTTTCTTTATGTACAGTACCAAACATAAAATACACATTATCATTGCATCCATCCATGTAAGGAAAGGAAATGTGTTGAGTTTGAATAAAGGGTTAAACACCCTTAGCCTTCTTGTTCTGACGTCATGATAAAAAATGAATTTTCACACAATGCTCTATAGTGTAGATGCACACCATTATCTGGTTAAAGTATAAATATCAGATGTGAATACTAATGCAACAATTTTAGCTTTAAGCGAGCAGGTGATCCATTGCTTGTTAAATTATATTTCATTATAACCCATTACTGAGTTAAACTGAGTTGTCTTCTGAAGCAATTAATAAGAAATTGTTCATAATTATGAATAATGAATAATCTATGTAGTGGTTGAAATTACAGTGACGTGAAACACTTCTGTATAGATTTGAAAACAGCTGGTTAATTCCAGATTGTTTAACATTCCCTTGCACATGTAGTAGTAGTAGTGTTGTAGTTAGGGCATGAGTCCTCTGAGGTTTTATTAAATAAATAAACTGCAATTATGTAGCTGAGCTCTGTAAATGCAAATAAGGAGCATAAAAACACAGCTTCTCTAAGGCGATAAGCCTTACAGTTTTACTTTTGTCTTATTAAATCAGTTCATTCGTAAGCAACAAAAACAAGCATTATGATTGATGTTTGAGATGTTAAAATTTAGTTGTAGAAATAAAGCAAAAGAGGTTGTGTGACGATGTAAAATTTGCATAGAAATATATATTTCATAATTCAGAATTTACAGATCCTATATTTAAAACTTGCAACAACCACTGTTTTTGCCCAATACTTTCAAATTTCGAATTTGTAATTCAAAATAAACTATTTTTTTCATGGAAAATCTGCTAAATTCAAGCTACAGGTTACATTAAGTAGTGCTTTACACAGGTCCTATTGAAGCTCCTATTGTTTCAGTTGGAAGAGGTTGGAAATAAAATGCTTTGACTGCAACTTGATTGCTTGCTTACTGTATTATAAGAATTATTCTTTCAATCACTACCTGTAAGGAAGTGGATCAAAATACTGAACAATGTATGATAAAAATTGATTTGTATAAAATGTATGCATCAGAGGTCTGAATATATCACAAATTAAGAACATGTTGAAATATCCAATTTCCATTCCACACCCCTTCCTTCACTATTTAAACCCTCCGTTCACTCCGAGTCTGCTCAGGAGTTATAAATGAATAACCCTGAGTAAACTACTAGTTTTTTCAAGGCTCCAAAACTGATGATTGTTTAATCTGGAGATGGGTAAGGTTGGTGTTTTGTGGATATATTTCTGGTGTTACAGATGCCCTGAACTAGGTAAAAACATGGGATATATAACTTTTTGCCGGCGTTGGCTTTTGCTGTCATGTTTTCCAGGGTTATTGATTGATTGATTGCCTTGGTGTATTTTGGTTCTGTAAACGGGTTTGTGAAGCTCCGGTTGTCTATTTTCGATTGATAAAAGTATCTCATAAAACATTTAGAGACATCACAATAATCTCTTTATTGTGATAAAATATTGCTGAACACGTTCTTTGAATGATTACCTGACTAGCTATTGTTTGACTTTCTTCACAGCATACCTTTTAGTGGTGGGCATCCCTTAATTCAGGCAGATAATTAAGGAACCGGTTGGAAGCCTCTACAGCTTGTGGAGAGGACAGGTGCAGAAGCCACACGAATAATGGACAGCTTCAGACACTGCACACATTTACTAGAGATTGTTTGCAGTGAACTTGGATCATAGAAGTGTCTGATTTATTTTATACCTTGAATGCTTTGAGAGAGAACTGTTTCAAAATAAAAGTACCAGTCTATATGTCATCATAATTTATAGTCTAACCTGTAAATAAGGGAAACTAGGTCTGCAAAATTAAAAGTGAAATTTTTGTGAAAATTGACATGTCTTTAATCGCTTTGGTAAATTATAACAGAAATGGTGATATTAGTTCAATATTTATGCAGATGTTTCAATGGAGTATTTCGGCATCATTTTAGAAGGGATAATTAGATAAAGTATGTTTTGTATTTTTTTTAACCAATTAATTTTGTTGGTGAACTTTTGTAGATGTGTAATGTTTTGTGGCACAATTTTCCACATTTCCACTTCAACTAGGCCTGAGAACAGTACTTTAATAAAAAAGGGAATTGAACATTATGTACAGTTTATTTTTTTTGCACAAAGCTGTCAGTCCATTTTATTTTTCAATGAAATCAGAAACAGAGCCTAGTAAAAGTAAACATACTGCTTTGCAGACATTTTCTATAGGAAAGTGAATCAATCAAGTAGTGAAGTTAAAACAAAACTATAGTGAACCTTTAAATTTATAGTATGTAAACCTTCCATATTTTCAATAAAACATTAGGATTTTCACAGTGTTAACATGAAAGGTAACAATATCTGCATTACTTCTGTATTGTTAAGATTTTTCAGAATTTCCAGAAAATGCTGAATTTCAGATAATGGACTATTATTTTTCTTTTATTCATTGCTATTTTACCATTTTATGCCATTGCCACCAGCTATATCATCCTGAAACTCACAGCTGACAACCCACTGAAGCTCAGCAGGTGTGATCTTGGCCAGTACCTGGATGAGAGACCTCCTGGGAAAGTTAGTCACTACTGGAAGAGGTGTTAGTGGCATCAGTAGGGGGTGCTGCAGTCTGTGTGGATCCTAATGTTGTCCTAAACTGTAATTACAAATTTCCTCCTGGCCTTTACCAGTCATGACATTCTAATAATCCCCATCTCTAAACTGGCTTTATCACTCTGTTCTCCTCCCTATTGAAATCTGATGTGTAGTGAATGTACTTGTGCACTATGGCTGCCATCGCATCATCCAGATAGGGCTGCATACTGGTGGTGGTGGAGGGGATCCCCATTACCTGATTACCCTTGAAAAGCACTTTGAGTGGAGTGTCCAGAAAAGCATTATGTAAGTGTAGATTATTATCAGTAGTATGCAATCCTATTTTATTTTATTAGTACTGTAATCTAAAATATTGTTAAAAATCTCACTCCCATAATATTATTGATAGTCAAGTTACAGTTTGAATGACTAGACAAATATTTGCTTTTGTTAACTATGAACACATCTCTTTTTCTGACTATCCAAAGTGCATGAATCCCGTTCGTAAAACCTGTTTTTAATGTATATCAGTAGACATTTATTCTGAGTGGTCATAAATCGGTAAACTATGTTAAATCAATGAAAAATACCAACAAGTAATTTCTCCTCTGTAACTGTAACGTTATACTCCTCTTCACTGATATGAATCATGCTGTAATCACACAGTCACCGTGTCCACTCAGCTACAATAAACATGTCCAGGCATTGTAGCAATGCCTTGATTTTTTATTTAAACCAAGGGTAATTTGATTTGATATTTTGGATCATGCTTATAATCTTGTTTTCTAGCTCTCTAAATCTAATCAACTTCAGTATATTGCATATGTTAACAAAAAGCCAGACCTTTAGGATTACAGTGGCTGACAATATTGTTATAGTGAAAAGGAACTTTCAACCTTGCTTGTTAGTAAAAATACAAAAGTAATGCATACAGATTAGAAATCCAGCCTGTTGGGGAAAAAAAAAAGATTGTTTCCTTATGTACCGTGTTATTTTATTTTACAGCAGTATTCTAATGAATGTGTGTTATGATTATTTTCTTTCTGAATCAAATGCAATCTTGTTATTCATTTTTAGTTGATGTCAATGAGTGAAAGTACCAGGGCAGCACAGTGGTGTAGTGGTTAGCATTGCAGCCTTAAAGGGTGGGGCCCTGGATTCAACTCTGAACCTGGGGTGCTGTATGCATGGAGTTTGTATCTTCTACCCATGTTCGTATGGCTTTTCACCAGGTGCTCTGGTTTCCTTGCACAGTCCACTGGTGGGTTAATTGGCTTCTTGGTGAAAGTGGCCCTGGTATGAGTGTGTGTATGTGTCCGCATGCCCTGCAATCAACTGGGGTCCTGTTCAGGGTGTACCATGCTTGCACCCAGTTGATTGCCGGGATAGGTTCCAGCTCCCTTGCAACCCTGAATTGGATGAAGATGTTAGAAAATGAATGAATGGATGGATGAACTGAAAGCACCTGATAGAGCCAGACCTTTCTTGTTGTATGATGAAAATATATTTTTGGATGCAAGTAGGTTTGTTTGTATTTAAGTGTGAGATTTTCTATATTTACTGTAGTGAACTTTCATCTGAGTATTTCAAAATAAAATTTAATCAATTTGCTATTCGCACTATTTATGGTAGAAATAGTTGCTTTTACTTTTCCCTTTAAAACAACACAGTCCGACATAGTCCATATTGGCTCGTCTTTGAGTTTTTGTTCAAGATATTGTACTGTAATTTTATTTAAAATAAATTATATATTTGTGGACTATTCAGTGTGTTAAGCAGAGCAATATTGTGAGTCCCATTAGATCATTATAATTTAGATTAATATGACTATAAAGCAAGGGTTGCCTCTTGTGTCCTGTAATCAGAATTTAGTTTGTTAGAAATCCATTAATTACTTTTCTATTTAATCGGTGTTTCTGTATACACAGGCTTTAAAGTGAATATTTTTAAAAATTTCTTACAAATCACTGAGCAACACCCCATTTATTAATTCATTTGGAATTTGATTTACAGAACCATCTATAGTCTTGCCTTAGTATTGTTTATGATTTAAAATGAAAAACATTAGTAAAGCCAGGGTAGTGTGATGTTTTTTACTGTAGTTCTATTAACATTACAACAGCAAATACATTTTCCTAATTTCAACTATTTACAGTACAGCAAAGCTGGGCATTCCCACAGTCCTGTCCAGCCAAGATATTCAAATCTTGAGGGACTGTCAGAGATCCCTTACCTGATTCTCACATTTTCATTTTCTTAAAGCAAAAAAGAAAGCATCAAAATACTATTTATAATGTTATTGTTCATTATAATACAAATTTAAAACAAAAAATAACATGCTGCTTTAATGCATGTTTATGTAATTTCAAA
The DNA here is from genome assembly GCF_059453375.1 of Lepisosteus platostomus. Classification (NCBI taxonomy): domain Eukaryota; kingdom Metazoa; phylum Chordata; class Actinopteri; order Semionotiformes; family Lepisosteidae; genus Lepisosteus; species Lepisosteus platostomus. The sequence goes on along the minus strand of NC_142622.1, from coordinate 45,687,005 downwards.
AAGGCAAAACAATCCTTGTGAGCAATTTGTTCATGACTGTTAAACATTTAAAAGTCACATGCAACATTATCAAAGGTTAACGTTATAACATTTCTGCTGAAGTCATTGGCTGTTTTTAGGTAAGGCCTTAGCTTGAAGCCTTGCACAGTTTCCATGACATCCGTGGACTAATTCTTCATCCATCACATATAATAGAATGACCAGAACATTTGAGTAGATAAATATCCCATTCACCTAAGCAGGTTAAAGCAATTTGATGGATTACTGTAGTCTGAAAACAATAGATAATATAATCAGTAGCTCAGCTTTATCCCTCTTAGCGACCAAAATGTGTGTCATGTAACAGCTTCTAGAAGCGCAATGGATGAGACATTACAGAGTTGCCTTTGGCTCCCCAGACTCTGAAGTGCTTTGGAGAGAAGCATTACATGTCTACTGTATTTAATTAGTGGATCAGCATTTGAATCCATTCCAGGAACAGAGGCTGAAATTATTTTTTATCTTTCCATGAAATCAGGCTCAGCTAAAGCAAGAAGTGCCACATGTTCCAGGATTAAATACTTTATTGTTGACATATTCTAGCTAAAGGTGTTGATTATAATGTCAACAATAGGAATTTTGCTTTGTGCAAGATTGAAAGTCTGAGGGTCAGAGGTATTCACCAGCCAACTTGGCATGAGCGGAACATGGTGAAATTATGGTTACATGTTTTTAAATCATATGTTCTCCATTCTTTACATTGTGCATGCTTGACTAAAAGATTAGTTAGAAATTTATTTAAATCTCGGCACATACTGTATGAATCTGTACTTTGTAAATGCACATTCTAATGTACTTGTAAAGCATTTTGAGCACCCATGTTGTACAGCCTTAACAGAAATGTAACAATACCCTAACTGCACATTTTTAAATGTCAGTGACATCATGCTCTGTAAAATGTGGTTACAACATTCTATTTGTTCTGAATTTATCATGAATTGAAGTACTAATGGGTAGTTTGCAAAACAGTTATCCAAAAAAAAACAATAATTATCATATAAATTATATACCACTGTTGTTTTGTTAGGCTGTCTGAATTATATTTAACATCACTTCTTTGTAATGTGTTAAATGAAAATGTGAAGTCTAAAGGCCAGTTGAAGGACAGGAAAAAAGCTGAATTAACACCACCCTGTCATTCAGCTACAGTATGTGGTCGGCAGCAGATGTTTCTGCTTTGTGGAGAAGGTGAGATTTCTGCTGTAGATAGCATGTCAAACCCAGCTCAGACTAATTCAGGTAAAGCCCAATTTACCCTGGTGACATGGCAGAAGTCAGTGACTGTCTAGATCTCAACTGGACTTCTGCATGTTGAAACACTCACCATTAATGCATAAACCTGCTCTCTTTTATTTATCAAGTTTTAGCAAATTAACTTCTTAACTGGAAAAAATAATACTTCCAGCAGAATCACAGCCTCCTGTGTTTCTTTTACATATCTCTAAGAATAATCATATGTACTTTATAAAGTTGTTAAGAGTGGACTCTGAAGAGAAGAGAATTTTAGTTTGCCAATGACCCAATAGTGGATATGACCTCAGATCCAATGAATACATTAACATGCATTATTTATTTAAAAATCTTCTTGTAGAAGATGTAGCTTTAGAAAGTGATAGTTCATTCAGTAGGTTGAAACTAATATAACCTTGTCCATAACATTAATAAGAGCCACAAGTAAGAGAGAACAGATTACAGTCACTCAGCAAGTCATGGGTGAACAAACCAAATGCACTGTTATTAATAGATAAGTGCAAAATTAATTATATCCTTAATTTCTTTTTCAATTAAATCCTACTAGAACCGAGAAGAAAATATATGTAAATCCTTCCAGTTCAGTACTTTAATGGTTCTTTGAACATCAATCACAGTGTGCACTAATCAATTTAAGAGTCAGGAAGTTATGGGTAGGCAAGCTGACATTTCTCTTGTTCAATCCATTAAACTTTACTTTTTCAGTACATGTAAAATTGAGCTTCATTGAAGAACTGGCACATTTATTGACTGAACGAGTCCTTGCATAGGAAGTTACAAAGATGTCTAATGTGTATCTTTAAACTAATTTATAATTTTGACTTTAGCAAGATGGCAAAGATTTGGCATTTATATTGCCATAAGTCAAAAGACATTTGAATTCGCTGCTGTGTTACAGTACATGAATATGTAAAAAATCTTTTTAACACAAGTAATATTGTAACTTTTGTATTGCAGAATACATTACTGATAAATTTAACGTTCCTATTTCATAGAACAAAAATGTGTTTTCCAATTCTAAACTATTTTACATAGTTAATATCTGTTTAAGAAGGGGCAAAACATTTTCCTTTCCAGATTTATTTTGGACGAGGCAATATTTACATAATTAAAAAATTGTGCTGATTCTTATATAACCTGAATAGTATCAACATCAACCTACAGTAAATAATGCTTGAACAACAATGCCTGTTTTGCATAATGTACATATAGTATTAAGGAAGAATTAGTTCTCTTCTGAGAAAGCTACAGATTCTTAAATCAGAAGCCACATGATGATTTAACATCGTCAAAGCCTTCTTTGGTCTATATTCAAAAGGTGTTTAACCTTTAATAGACTATTTAATATTTAATGTTTACGCTTTCAAATCACTGAGTTATTTGTTTGCTCTTTTTATACTTTAAAGCACAGGATTCTTAAAACATTCTTTAATAAGACCAAACACTTAGTGGCAGAATTTCAAACTGCAATGACAACAGGAAATTCCCAGCAGTATTTCAGGTACAACTAGTAGTAATTTGAAATGTGCTTTAATTGGATCTGGGCACTGCTTTTGGATCAGTTTATCAAAGTATCCTTTTCTTGGCCCCCAGTGACCTTTCAGTTGTCCCCTGCACAGTCCTGTGTTTGTCAGGTCATTGCAGTGTGTGACAGCTGGACAGTTCCCTTCGCTTTCATCTGTTTTCTGTCCCTAGTACTTTCCATCTGTTTCCTATGGGGGCACTCATATTTCCAAGATGGCTCCAAGCAAAACTTTTAGGCTGATAAAAGTAAACTGTATTTTGACAGCAATACTGATAAATATTTATACATCTGTTCTGTCATTGTGTTAAGAAGAAATAACATGTAAAATGTATCACAGAATTTTCTGGCATTTAAATTCTTATTAGACAGGTTTGATTTTTTGGGGGGGAGGATTTTTCCACTAGGTAAACTTGATGACTGGAAACATTTAACATAATCATGAAAATGGAAACAATGGTTTGTCAAATTACAGTTTTGAGTAAGAGCAGACATGTTATGGTCCAGCAGCTCCTTCATGAAAAAGATATTATAGCACATGGAATTGCAGGAGTTGATAAGCATCCAGTATTCTTTGTGTATGTTTATTTTGTACAGATAATGTTCTCTTTGTGGAAAAAGCATGCAATTGCTTGACTTCTCGGTCACGGTAGAAATTAAAATGTCCTCAAAGTAGGTCATAGAGGAAAGCAGTCATAGAGGACCACAATATATGCAAGTATGTTAAATGAATAATTCAACATAATATCTAACCAGTATTTCTTTAAACATACTTTGATTGCAAACCTTCCAACAAATAAACATTGTTTTAAAAGCTTTTGCAGAGTATATATATTCTATTCCTTACCTCTTATTTCATATATATACAATGGTTCAGAGCAGAGACACAGCTTCTTATAGTATATGTAAATTCATAAGGTTATAATTAAATATTTGGAACTTGCACTCCTCTTGTGCTAATAGGTTTGTATGTTTTTCTCTTGTAATTTACAGAACGTTTTGAAAATTAATTACCCTAATTATTCACATTATATACTGAATATTCAGCTATTCATAAATTTAATTGATCTCTGTGTTAATGTTCCAATTAAGCAGTCTAAGGCTCACTTACTTGTCCAGAACATCAGCAAGGCCAGTCCTATGGTAATGAAAACACAAGTTGCTTTGTATTTCAGAGTTTCTAGATGGCTTAGATGAGAGCATCTGTAGTGACAAAACTTTCCTGAACACTATTTTGATTCTGTGCTGACTATTGTTGTAATCAATCAAAAGTCATGGAGCCACTGTATACAGAAGAAAAAACCCCCTATCACTCAAAGCTGCATTACAAAGAAGAGAAAAGATTTATTAGACTAAAGTCTCACTACTTTAAACTATCCTTTAATTAACTGATTTTTATCCATATAGCTAATCACATCAGCATTTTCAGTTTTTCATGTTTTAAATATACTTTAAAAAAAGCCCACAACTGGTACTGTAAGTGGGTTTCACTACAACATAAGGTTGCCTAAAGTGTGAAAACAGCAAATTCTAAGTAGAATCATACTGAGATACTTAAACATAACCCCAATGCTTACTCCCATTTTTTAAAAGTCCTAAATCTCTGTATACAAAGAATGTTGTATGTTAAAATTTATTATATGATGCATTGCACATAAGGTGCCTTAGATGCTATAAATCAAGGCTTTTACATTATATTGGATGTGGTAGCCAAGAACAGGTTAAGGGTGTACACTAAAAATGTGTATAAAACTTATCTTTATAAAATAAAATCCAAAGAAATGGAAATTATTTTCACCATCGAGCTTTGTTTCCATGTTCATCTCTTGGAAACTATGCAATACACAATTGCAATGCAATATAATAGTGTTTGCATTTTTCTTTACGTAACTAACCTGTCTAGAATGTCAAAACACATAACCTGAAAATCTGGGTTCATTAAATTCCAATTGTTTTCTCTTGTAAGTTATCTTTTGTTCAATATTTCTAACACAAAGAACATTTTAATCTGATAATATTGTATCCCACATATATTAAATGTTGGTTATAATTATCTTATAATTCAGTACAGTCAATGTGGCATTGCAGTTTGTCAAAAGACCTGAGAAATAAAAGTAATAACCAGAGAGAAGTGGTATTATTTTCTGCTTACAGGTTTTCGTTTGTTTTATAAAACAAAAATGAAATACTGAGTCAAGGCAAATGGAGTAACTAGTAGTCTGTCATGGATGGGATTTCGCTACTGTACAAATCCTGAACGAATCAGTAGTTTTGTAGTGAGGTCATTTCATGTTGCCCCCCTAAAGTCTGCTTTCCGGCCAGCCTGGCCAGCCTGCTTCCTCTTACTGGAGAGGCGTTCCTGTCCCCCTGTTGCTCCAGGTGACTGTCTCTGCTTGTTGGCAGTGCTGTTGGGGGGGGACCCAGCCTGTCATCTTTCCTGACCCTGTGTTGGTCCAAACTGCCTGCTGCACTGTGGGTGAGATGGTTCTGGAGTCACACGGGTGAGTACAACAGCAGAGTGACAACAGGGCTGTCAAAAAAATGTTCTCAGTCATACTCCTTATTGGACATTATTTTATCAGATAATAAAAACAATTTTTTTCTTAGTTAAAAAATAACAGATGGATGTTTCCGTAATCTTTTCTAAGGTGCCCCATTTTGTAAAATTGAAAAAATGATTCACGCCCATTATTAATTAATATTTTATCCATATGTTTATGTGCAAACTGAAAATTTCTAAGGATATGTAACAGTAAAAAAGAGAAAAAATCTGAAATATGGTGATTGCATAAGTATTCAGACCAATAAATCTAAAATCTGGTGACAGTACCTTTGGCAGCAGTTACAGCCCCAAGTGTTTTTGTGTGATTCTTTACCAACTTTGCATGTTGGCTTCATGAAATTCTTTTCAAGGTCTGTCAAGTAGCTTGGGGATTTCTTATGGATAGTTTTCAGGTCTTTGGTGGGCAATCCAGTTCCTGGTGGGATGGTGTGTCTCTTGAAAGCAGCAGCACCTGAAGAATTGAGAGAAGTTATTACATTATTCCTATTAAACTAATAATGACCTAAATAAGATTATTAGCGGCTGAGTGGGATGTCTATCCCTGCTCTAGTATTTGACTGTACTTTGCTCCACTTAGCTTTTCAGTCCTTGTTGATGCGAAGCAACCCTAAAGCTGCCAAAACCATGCTTGATTGTTGTTTGCATGACACATTATTTTGCATTTTGACCAAAATGTTGACATTGATTCTTGTATGATAAGTAACACAATATGTATGTGTATAAAGTACACTGTATTTTGCCACAAGTACTGCATGTTCTTGGATGTAAGCACCATGTAGAATGTGAGAGGGTTTTTGTTCAGTAATGCCTTAATTCTTGCCACTCTGCCATACTGGCCAGCTTTAACACATTGACGTTCTCTCCCATCCAGCTTGTTTTTCAAAGTGAATAACTGATTGAAGGACCTTATAGCGGCAAATGGACAGTATTTACTCTAATATCTTGTGAACCACTTTTATTGCATACAGAGGGACTCCCCTGATTGTTTGGCTTCTTAAGATATTTATTACACCTAAATTTATTTAGCTTTGTCTTAGTCAATCTTTGAATACTTTTCCATTATTCTCTCATATTTATTGCTTTAATTTTTTGAATGTGGAGAGCTGTGTGAAGAACAAATATTAATTCAATGACTGCAGCCTTTAAAGAAATTAAATGTGAAAACCATGCAAGGCATTGTATAGATTATTGTGCTTTTTAGAATGGATGTCATAAAGCCAACTGCATCGACAAATAGTGAAAACTCTTTAAAATTTAATGATTCATTAAGTTAGCAGCTATTACTTCACAAAGTTCCAAACTGAAAATGTAATTCTTGTATTTTAATGTGTTACTGTTTCTCTATAATTTTGAAATTTAAGGATACTGTACATAGGGTGGGGGTCTCCAGTCCTACTCTTTTCAAGAAATGACCTGGGATTTTTAATGACCACAGAGAGTAAGGACCACAGTTTTATGTCTCATCCGAAGGACGGCGCCTGTTTACAGTATAGTGTCCCCATCGCTATACTGGGGCATTAGGACCCACATGGATTGCAGGGTGAGCGCCCCCTGCTGGGCCCACTAACACCTTCCAGCAGCAACCTTAGTTTTTCCCAAGAGGTCTCCCGTCCAAGTACTGACCAGGCTCACACCTGCTTAGCTTCAGTGGGTTGCCAGTTGTGCATTGCAGAGTGATATGGCTGCTGGCCATATACAAAGGGGGACTAACAAAGAAAAATGCGTTCATGTACACGTTAAAATTTAGAATGATCAGATAAGGAGAGCAAGCTGGGGTATGCGAAAAGATAATTCCTAATGCAAGAAATTGTAAGGGTTAATAAAGTGATGTTAAACATTTAAACGTTAAACATAAAATCACTTTATTGGCCGTATACAATTTATTGTATTAGGAACTTGTCTTCTCACATACCCCGACTGTCTCTCCATGAGAATCAGGGAAAGCAGCTTGGGGTCAGAACGCAGAGTCAGCCACTTATACAGCGCCCCTAAAGCAGTTGGTGTTAAGGGCCTTGCTCAGGGGCCCAACCGAGTAGGATTCCTCTGCCAGCCGCAGGACATGAACTGTCAACCTCCCAGCCACAGGCGCAGATCCTGAGCCACAGTACCACCACACACTGCCCCTATGTTTGCCGTCAAACATCACTGCTTTTTAAAAAAAGGCTTTTTGGATCTTAAAAATAGTAGAACTATAGCATGAGACCTGGAATAATTTAGGAAAGCATTCAAATGTGAGTATTGTGATTTGCAAAGAAAAACAAATTTGCTCCATGCTATGTACTCAATCCAGCGTTTGGACTACCATTATTGGATTGTTTTCCTGAAAGTGCTGGCTTGATTTATTATTTGCTCATCTGCTTTTGTGTTGTGTGCAGCAGCTGGCCTTGGGTTGGCTCTAACCATCATCTAATTTGATTCAGGTTCCACCTGTTACAAACCCCTTTGCTGGAGTGGCAGCGGTTGACTGTTGTCTGTCAAGAGAATACTGTACATGTAATAGCATTGCATGTACTAGCTGTGCAACTTGGGATCACCAGTGTTTATTTTTTATAGATTTACAGTGTCCTCCAATTGAGATGCAAAAGTAAGAACTGTTATTTTTGTTTTACAATCAACAGTGTTTGTAAATATCATATTTATCCTTAATATTAATCTTATAAAGATTGACTTTTTCTGGAATTCCAGTCATTGGATCATATTAGGACACATATGTACTCTGTTCACCATCCAGTGATTTCACATGATCATAGGTACTGGGACAATTTCACGTTATGTAATTTTCAGAATATAAACAATTTGGATGTACTGTATATCCATTCGAGGTAATAACCACACAACATCTGAGAACCATGGAGTTCACCAAATGCTTTGTGTGATCATTTGAGATGCTGAGCATAAGCCACTTTGAGTTCCTACTTTTGTTCAGACTTTTTTTAGCATGTAAAATGCTTGAGATATGCTAAACCTAAAATAGTATATAAGTAAAAATTCTATAAAATGAGAATTGATTCTTGGTGATTTCAATATACAGGTACATGTGGATTCTCCTACTGATTTTCCTAATTTGGAATACTTTGATTATGATTTGGAATCCAAATCAGATGCTGCAACAGTTTTTAAATTTTAAATATTTTAAAGTGCCTATCTAATATTAAGATGAAATGAAAATATCTTAATTGTCCTTCACTTTACAGTGGGCTTGGTAGTCACTGGAGAAGGTAGATAAGGCCTGAGAGAGACTGGTGCATCTGCGATTAATCTGCAGGAAAGAGAAAGAAAGAAGGGGAAAAGAAAAAGGCAGGAAGGGATGAACCTTGAAAGCATGGAGCCAGTCAGAAGGGCGGGAACATTTACACGGATTTTAATGGGAATTTAATGCAGCGTTTTCGCCTACAACCATTGAGGGATGAATACACCCCATAACAACCTCATAACAAAATGTATAGTTTGAATGTTGCTTAAGAGAAGATTAATTCAGGGAGATTCAAAGCAAGAAATAAAGCTTTAGTACTCTGGAACCCAAACCACTTAGCATGAGGGAAACTAAGGAACTTGAGTCACTTGAGCTGTTATTCCACAAGACTCTTTCCATCGTGACTGCATTGTTCAAACTGTCAAATTTGGCAGTAGAAATTGTGACCTTCGGCAAAATGCCTTTTGTGAAGGGTTTGCAAGGTGTTCTTCTCTGAGGGTAGAATGATACATTGTACACACAATTTTTGAAAACTGTTGACAGTTTCTGGTTCACTAAAATAAGCTGTAGCATTTGCAAAAAAGATTTCAGTTGGCCTCCCCCTCATATTTAATTTAATCCAACATACTATCCACATGCAAAATTTAAATATGCTTGTAATACTAACTGTATTTCAAAATCAGATATCTGAATGAAATATTTTGAACAAAATGGGACATACCACCAAAAACAGTTACATTATACCCTGATATCAAATAAAATATTGAACCTTGCTTTTTACTTTCAATTACTTTGTTTAAATCCCCTTATGGGATTGCAAATTGAATACACCTGATTTGATTGATAAGAATCCAGTGGGAATGAAATGCCACAGGTGGAAAAGAACACATTTGATTGGCTCTGCGGGTAATTAGTTACTCCCCAAGATCATTAATCAGGTGTAAATTACCAGCTGGAAGGACAAGGTCTGCATCTAGGCTGCTGTAAGAGTGGGAGGGACTCAGAAATAAATGTAGAGTCTAACTAGCACAGATGTATTATTTTGACTCCCTGCTTTACCATCAGCAGACATGCCTGCAGTCTTTGTGTTATTAAGAGCTTAATAAGTGTGAGAATGAGGAACTTGCAAGGATTGAGATTTAGGATTTGTGTGATTATTCACTAATTCACTTAGGTAAACTGTTCCGATATTTAGTTTATAAGACTCCAGTGTCTTGTTTGGGAAGATGACTAGTTCCAAATATATTACAGCTGGAGGACTAGTCGTAAAGGTTCATGCCAGGTTAAGCATGTCAGGGTGTTTCTGAGTAGAAAAGGGACAAGCTTGTGTTTCATGTAATGCAAAGAAATGAAGCAGCTGAAAGGAATCCACCTGTTTCAGCCTGCCAGAAATTGAAAAAAGATGCAAGAGCTAATCTGAAGAGTGACTGTGCTACTTAAAAGCTCTGAGGGATGCATGACTGAACAGTAGACTATGCAGGCTTTTCTGAAAGGGGACCTCCAGTACATCAAGTAGCCTGGAGGGGTTCTGTCTGCAAGATGCAATGACAAACAACTCTCAAATGTGCAAGTGTTCAGGTGAAATGTGGGTCAGCCATCCCCACAATATTTACATTATTTTCAGAATCAGAGACTTCACAATGCCCCTAATTATGTACAAAGCTGTATACTATACATATTTGAAAAACGATGTTTAGGACTTTTTGAGACTGTATTGCATTTGTACTATTTCTAAAATATTTTAAGGACATAAATTTGGTATTTTAAGTATTTGAACTTTAGATATTGGCCATCCTTTACACACCCATTCACAATGGTTAATATTTACAATATATTTGTTCTTTTCAAGCTGTATCACAAAATGTCATTTCGGAAATCAAGGGGGAAAAAGACCAGATAAACAAATTTTTGCCTAGTTATGAAAGGTGGAGAAAATAGAACAAGACACTGCAAAACATCTTGACTTCATTTGTTCTTTTCATTTGTCCTTTGAGGTATTGATGTACTGAAAGCAGAAAAAATCTGAGATCTGATGTAGCCAAGAAATCTTGGCTGATTTGTTGATAACACTATCTCTCTGGTGAAAACACATGCCTCTCTCTATGGACTTGACATGTGTCTTTGATACCATCTGCTGAATCAGAACCATGGCATCCAAAGTTGAATCTCCTATCAATTTCTATTTACACTTGTTTGCAAACTTTGTAATTCTGAATAAAGTTTCTGCTTTATCAAATTTCTTACTTTATTCTATGGAAGCAGTTTGACATTGATATGAAATTGCATATATTGAAATTGCATGTCTTCTTCATTTTCATCTAATTCCAATTTAATTTCTCTTAAATTTACCATTTGCAATTTTACAAGTTTTTTTCCTTTCATTTCCAAAACTTAATGTTCAGTAACTTGCACAACTTCAACCCCTGTACTTCAACCATTTGATATTGATGTTTTTTACTACTAAAACTCTGTAAAATTAAAATCCTACAAGCTTCTGATGGTAGGTCAGATGTGCGCATCAGTGCTTCAAATTGATTATTTCTTGGATAATACATTTTGTACAATATATGCATCCATGACCTGACTGAACAACAGAAAAGAAAATATTAGTGTGTACTATAATATCCCAATTCTATTGTAATTTTCAATTCAGCTCTGTGTTTGAGTCATCCCCAAATCTACTGGGGATTCTACAGCATACTGTATCCACAATCCTATGTTGATTCTTAACTCTTATTTAGCCCTGATTTCAAATTCCATAGTGTACAACAACTTGAAAGTGGCACATCTTTTAAAAGTCTAGTTGAATATCTTTGAAGGTGAAGTTAGGAGATATGTGCCTTTATACAGCTTTATCTCTGAGCTATTTTGAAAGATCCTTGAAGATATTGATGAACTTAAAGCAGCAGTTTTATTCAAAATCAACAGTGAAACACAAATCAGAGGACACACCTTGAAACTATTGGGAAGTACATTTAAAACAACATGAATCATGATTCACACAAAAGGTAAAAAGTGATATTTGTAATAGGTCATTTGTTTTCACATATACAGTAAATGCTGTTTTCAATACAGAATATTTGGATGAAAGTAACAAAATCAACGATTTCATTTTGTTGAATGCATTTAGTAATCTTAACATATCCTTGAGTTATGTTGGTGTTGTCAATGTCCTCTTCAGTCTTAGTCTTGTTTAAATTGGACTACAGCAGGAACTATAACCTTAAGATAAAAATAGAACATGGGAACAAGCTTAAAAACAAAAACCCATCATGAGTCCAAATCAATATTGGTCCACATTTTGTATTTGGATGAACAACCTGCATATAGTATACCCAGTTTTGTGCTACTTAAGAAAATTGACTACAATTGGATTACTTAAGAAAAACATAACCAAGCAGATTAATAAGAGCTAATAGTAATAGTTGAAGGGATTGGCTGTTGAGATGTTTTTTTTTAGGTTGCTAGATATTGTAATTATAAACTCCAAGGAATCCTTTGTGTTGCAAGGCATTAATGAGGGAGATGAGGAAATACTGTAATATAAGGAAACAATATTTGAAAGTTTTCTTCCCTGATGTTCTAAGATACCTCTTAGATGCAATATCAATACATACTGTATAACCAGATTAAATAGCATGTAAAAAAATGATTTTGGTGAGAAGAGTTTTGTGAATGAAGAGGTTGCAGTTTAATTAGCTTTCATGCCTCAGTGTTCTCTACCTCTGGAGTTGTGCTTTATCTTAATACTTTAATGATCAAGATCTTGCATTAATAACAGTGTGAACTTTGGGTTTTAAATGAAATCGGCAAACTGATTTTTTAATTATATTTCTGATAATCTGAAAAGTCCCCTTTTAATTTATTCTGTAACCTTACTTCTAAAAACAATAAAATTAAAGCCTTGTCATAAACAGTATATGCCCCCCTATGTTTTTGATATTTTGTTCTTATGGATGAAGTAATATGTTTTTGTATTTACAATATGTACTACTATACTTCACCTTGTCTTTCTAGAACAAAGAGAAAGACTTAAAAAATACATAGAAACACATTGAAAATACAAGCCTAGATATTCTGACCTCTTTCTGTCTTCCCTTCATTTACACCGTGTGAGCACTTATGCCCTGAACCCTTCAATTGCTAGTTTCAGACATTTGGCAAAAACATTCATTTAAATAATACATCTTGGATAAATCTGAGAGAAGATGAAGGTGTTTCACCAGCTTTTCAGAAACAGTTAGCAACAAAATAGGATGCAGTGTGGTGATATATCCAAGGTGAAAGAATGATGTTTTTACAATATTTTTCACATGTGGGTGAAATGTCAAGCTCAGATCAAATACAACCCCCAAGTTCTTTAATTTAGATTGAAATTTAATATAGTGCCATCCACAGATGAGGTTACTGCGTTGGCTTTACAAAGTTCATTGGAGGTGCCAAGAACCATGATTCAGTCACAGTTTAAGTGAAGGAAAGTTTGAGTTATCTACTGTATGCGTTCTATGTCATAGATGCAATTAAACAGAGCAGAGACAGCCACTTCTGTATCGGGTTTAGTATAAATGTCAATTTGAGAATCAGCAGCATAGAAATTATAATTTAGACCATGTCATCTTAATAGCTGAGCAAGTAGGAACATGTACTGGGAAATGTGGAAAATGCTAAATACTAAGGGGCCCAGTATCAAGCCCCTAGGAACACCAGAACATAAAGACATAAAAAAGAAAGTAGTTTGACAAACTCACCTAAAAAGACCATTAGGATTGAGGGTCTATAAACAGTAACAATGATAGTAGAGTGGTAAATGGAGACATTTAAAACAAGACACTTCAAAGAAGAGAGCGGAGGTACACTAACGAGACTTATAAATTAGGAAAGAAGATTATAAATAACTGTAAAGCTGGAGGGACAATCTTGTTATGCAAGAGAATTATTGTCTGTACCAAGTTTCAGTCAAGCACAAAAGATCAAGTGATCATCACTGATGATGATTATATGTTTTTAATCAAGCACTTATACTAGGATTAGAGTGATCATTTGCACTTCTTTTCTAATGGCTTCACCATACAGCAGTCCTAAATCTTTATTGAAATCTTTTTAAGGGTTTCAAGCTCTCCTATAGCCATAGGAGTACTCTTGTCATTGTACTCCATATTCTTCCAATTTCAATTTCTGCATTATTGTACTGTATTTACTTATATATAACTTTTTATGATAAAGTAAAGTTTCAACATTCACAGGTTCAATTATTTGCAAACAAAGGACTCTGGGATATAGTTGGGTTGCCATGTGAAAAAAACGTTGCAGCAAGGTAGATTTCAAATCTCATGTGCTGGATGAAATTTGGGTCTTTCTAGCTAGCACATGAGCCTCATCCTACTCATCATCACATAAGCACCCTACACTTCAAACCAGTCCAGAATGATTTGCCCAGTCACCCAGGCCATCTTATGTGACTGTCAGTTAATGGGCAAGTGTTCTTATTCTTGCCTTGTAGTGCCCTGGGGTTCTCAGACAGGGATAGAAACCCTGCTTTTCACATGTGACAGGTCATATGACTGCAAACAAGTAGGGTCACTTTTCCCACATCAAATCCTGGTGCTTGCTTCTCCTCCTTTGAAATGTTTGTCTGAAAAATAGGGCTATACTAATCTATATCCTTCTCATCGATGAGCTGCTTCAGGTTCTCAGGAAACGCTTCAACAGCCAGGTGATCAGTGAACTCCTCGTACTTTTTAAGATTTTCTTTTTGACAAATATTAAATGGTCTTTATTTTGAAGTGTTACATACACTTAATTTCACTTGCCACCTTATTTAGCTGGTATCTTATGGAAAAAGCTAAATAAGGGGTTATTACAGTAAATGCCACAGGATTATTTGAAAATATAAACTTAAAAAACCATGAGACCTTACTGTAATGTGAAAAATGTTCATACAGACCTACTAAAATACAATAATTATAAAGCAATAAAAACTAAATATTTTTGTCATTTGTATTTCTGCCTGGGGTGTATTTGGTTTATATTCATGAGCTTTGCATTTGTATATAGTATTATAAAAACCAAGAAAATTATTATTTTATAGTATCTCTTTCCTGTCTGCATTGTATATTAAATAGCATGAGTCTCTCAAGTCTTTTTTAACAACCCATTTGTCTTAAGATTCACGTAAGCTTTATCTCTTAAAACCAGCACTGAACATCCAACAATTTTTCTTCAAGTAGGTGAATTGAAGCAGGTCTAAATGCATGTATAATCTGGATGTAAAAGACGTAGTTGAATTCCGCATAATTATTCTCAGGGATAACTGACTTCTTAGATTGTTACAGGGAACTAAAGAAAAAAACTGTATATGACAAATGTGCAAATAAAATCTTGAATTTATGGCTTGAATTGAAAGAAGCTAATTTGTATTGCATTGATGTACATGATTGTTCTTTTTAGTTAAAATGTTGGAAACAATAAACCATCATTTGAATTAAATGAAATGTTTATTGTGATTGTGGCAGATCGTACGTGTTAATTCTTTTTTGTGAATGTTTTGACCTAAAACTGTTACCTTTTGAGCATGTACCATAAATGTGCTGTCTAGGGCATTTTAATGTATCTTTCTTATATTAATGCAGAATGTGAACATCAGGACCTAACTATGTGAATGAAATAGCTGAACCAATATCAGAGGCTAGTTCTACGGCAGGTTAAACCCAAGGTCATTTCCCTCTAAAGAAGGAAAGGGTGTTGAAGACTAAACTATGGGATCCTTAGTATTATTTTTCAAGGTACCTGTATAACAATAGTTTTTTAGGGTGTTTTTTGTTTTCTGCATCTAAGAAAGACATCACATGGTGATGTGGATCTGACTGATATTGCAAACAACTAATTAAATAAGACACACAGGGCATAAATCTCTGAGCCACTGTGATTTTTAATTACTCTTTATGTTAAGTTGTTCTTAACATATAAACTAGTGAGCAACCTTATTTGCTGCCTGCCAATTAAAGATATAAAATACCAGTAGCTTCTTTCCACATTATTTCCTGTGGTGAGGGAAAGGCAGTGGTAGATAAATCAATAGATTACTGCTAGAAGTATTGCAGAGCACAGGATGTAGATAATGAGAATGTTTCCAATCACTTTTACAGTTCCATTGCTTAATTACTAAAAAAACACCTCCCAGTGGGTTTGATAATGGTCTTTTGAGAACAACAGTTTCTTTTGAGGTAGAAAACACAGGGAATAAACTGTACAGATACAATGTTTTATGAGGTGGATACATTTTAGTAAAGTTTCATTTAATGTTAAAAAAAGTGGCATTGATCACTTTTGGGTTTGCAGGCTTGCAGGAGACATTGTCTTTAGATTCTCTATGTGATTATTTCCAGAATCGAAAACATGGTATCTTAACATAGCAATCATATTTTTAGGAGCAAAACTGAATCCTTGACAACTAAGGGGCCAATTAAATTGCATTGGTCTTAAATACAGTATCTACGGCGCAGTACTTTTCATCTAACAAGAGGGCAGCCAATTATTTTAAAAGGAGTCTTGTCATTATCTGAGATTCATATATATACAGTATATTTCTCTAATAATACCACTCAGAAGAATGAGTAGTATACAGTACAGCCAGGCGATGAATAAGAATAAATGTTTTGCTGAAGCCTATGAGAATAGAGTGTGTTCTCTGCAAACTGTAGACTGCACAATACAAAAGTTATCAGTTATGCAATTCATATCAACATCTTAGAAAACTGCTTTATGGAAAGCATAGGTAACTTGCATAGGTAAGATGTGCTAAACAATCTGTATTAAATTAATGTTACTTTCACAATTCTAAAATTGGCTTTTATGCAATCTCTTTCATACCGATTGCCTAGCACACGCTATTCCACAAGAAACCCTAATAAACCTTTCAGTCCATAATCAAACCCAAGGCTTCTGAACTGTGAGGTAGCACTGTTAGCCCATATGTAAAATCAGTACTCTTATAATTTCATAGACAAGAAGAGGCTATGGTAGATGTGCTAGTAAAATTTGTAGAGTTACAGATTTGTTGTTTTGTCTTAATGGAATGTTCAGTATTCTTACTGACGACATACACCTAAAAACAAAACCTCTAGATTATAAATGACATTTCTACTTATGGCATTTAATCAGATGCTTTCATCTGGAATCATTTTATTATGACACGGGACAATGCACCTCTCCATCAGTATTTTTCTCTTCAAAGATAACAAATAGCTTCTATAAAATATTAAAATTGCCGCTGCTCTTTTCCTCAATTTTGAATATTACCAGGACTAGATGTTCTCATTTTCTTTGATGTGAATGTAGAAGACATGATTTGTGAAAGAACCACATGATTAAAAATGAAGCATCAGTACTGTTTATCTAAAATAATTTAATATTAAAATGTGTATGTAGTTTTCACTTATCATGTGTGGAGCACTGAATTATGTTATTTAGAATGTAGATAACATTGTTATTAATTTATAATAAGAAGAATACTTGTGTTTGCAAGAAAACCTCATCTAGAGCTAACACTGTTAACAAAAGTGCTACAGTATGTAGCCGAGTTAAAAAATAATACAATAGTACAAGTTAAATGCCATATAGATAAATGCAGCACTATTATAGTAAGCATATGAAAGTATGTTATACAATCAAATAAAAACTATATGATTAAATACCAATAGTGTGTCCACTTAAATACAATATATAAACTAAACTTGTGTAATTAAAAATTGTTTAACCAATTAACAGATCCTTAATGCTTTAATTCAGTGTGTGTTAAATCATTTCCCCTCATTTTATTAAGATGGCACCATACTTTTACTGAAATAGCATTATTATACTGTTATAAAGAATAAATGTTATGTTTAATATAATATGTTGTGGTTATCCATACAGAATTTTAGATTGTGTATTGGTGTTTTATCTTTGAGTAAACAGCAGCACAAAAATGCAGAAACACTCAGAAGAAAATCCACCTTTAGGCAACTTAAGAAAAAAATGTAAAAAAAATAAGTTATCATAATCATTGGCACAACAGCACCATCTCCATCCTACATCTCAAGCACAGTGTTAATACCTAGGGTGATTTTGGTATTAATGACTTCTAAGAAGTAAAAAAATCTGTTATTGCCATCACAACGAGGGAATAATCTGGCATTGGACTAGGGATGTTTACGTTTCAGTAGTGAACCATTTGAGAATAAAGTAAACTAGTGTGTGTTTTCATCACTGTTAAGAAAAGGTAAGGGCTCTGAAATACTGTACATTTACCGTTAAGATTTTTTGGAGAAGTTGTTAGGAAAACATTAATTAAAAAGTCTGAAATATTATATAACAGTAAATTAATTGGTGATAAGAATTTTTGGAAGCCTTTAAAACACTACCCTTCACAACATCTTACAAAATATCATTTATATCTGGAATTAATATCTGGACTCATGATACCAATAAGTGAAAATATATATTTATATATTTTTATTTGAATATTGTGAGTGATCCAGTCTCTCGCATTGCATACGTCAGCATACTTTACATATTTAAATATATACTCCTGTTATGATACTGCAATGAGATTTAATTAGAAAACTCCTGGTAACATTGTATTTTGACACAGGAGTGATTCCAATTGAATTTATTTTTGGGGGCATGTGTCAGGACTCCTTAACCTGTTAGAGTTACTGGAAGACCTAAAATGGTAGTATGTTTTGTTGATCAAATGACATTAAATCAGATTATGGAATTTTAGAAAATAATATGGATTTTGTATTAACTTGCTTTTCAGTATATGTACAGTATTCTAACTGTTCACCAATGTATGCACACCATAAGTAATGTGTGCATTTATGCCCCCCTGCTGTGAAAACCTTTAAATAATAAAATAGAAGATGGCAGACAAAACATTCTAAAGAGAAATAGATGGTATTCAAGTTGCTTTCTAATATATTGCGTGATTGATGTTTTTTTTTGTGATGTCACATTACTGATTTAATCAAGGGAAAAGCTGTATAACAAGTCTGTCCTCATAATGTTGCTATTTTTACCCCTTTTATGCTATTTGTTAAAAGCTATTTTATTTTATTTTAAAAATGCTTAGGGATTATTATGGAGCTGTTTAAAGAGTACTCCTTTCTTTTAAGTTACCCTCATTAGATCTTAAAGAATAAGAAATGATAAAAGTGCAAGCCTTTCATGATAATTTCAATAGTCAAGTGTCTAGGTTTCTGAAAACGGCTAAAAGCAAAGTTTTTTTCTCAACATTCTTTGCCAGTATTTTAATAGCATGTCCTGCCTTAGGAAAAATGGCTCCCCACATGAACTTGTATTTTCACTCTTCACACACATCTAAGTGCTTAGTGTCCTTAGCATCAAAAGTTGAACTTTTTGGTCACAATGAGAAATATCTTGCATTGTTAAAACAAAGCACTCTCTTATAATAGAAAAGAACATCCTGACTGTGAAGCATAGTGGTGGGAGTGTCATGATTTGGGACTGCAAATTCTCAATGGGAATCCATTTTCCGGGCCATCCATTTTGTGAGCTCAAACTGATCCAAACTGGGTTATGCAGCTAGACAACAATCCTAGACATACATGGCTGAAGAAGAAATCTCATTTTGGACTGTCCAAGTTCAAGTCTGGATATAAATGAAGCTGTTCATGCAAGAAAACCCTCAAAACTCGAAGCGAGTCTTTAAGGAATAATTAGCCAAAATTCCCAAATGAGTCATGTTAACAGTTACAGGAAACATCTCTCTGAAGTCATTGCTGCTGGCAGTACTACTACAGTAGTTACTGAAATGAGGGATTTACATATTTATTCACACAAGTACATTTGTTGTTGGGTCATTTTCTTAAGTAAATAACCCAAATGTATCTTATGTCTTTGTGTCATACATTTAATATCTTCACCTTTTATGAAGACCTTAATAAAGATCTCATCTTATTTTAGGTCTAAAATATATCTGGGGGTTCGTACACTTTTTGTTGGTACTGTATATTGTAACGCTTACGGCCGACAGGCGCTGTGTAAGAGCCGGCGTACCAGAGCGGGTGACGTCACCGCCCTTCCCTGTGATAGCAGGACCACAGCTACTGGGCTGTGGAGAGATCTCTCTTTGGCTCACGGGGCTAGGTCGCTGCAGAGAGACGCGGAAGTCCCGGGTTCGAGCCTCCAGTCGGGATGGGGCCGACCAGATGCGGCAAGGGCACCCGCCTGAGCCCCCGTTGCGTTACATTGGTGTCAGAAGTGGGATGGGATAGCCCTTCGCCGGGGACGGCGATTTAAGCGGGGGAGAGTGTAACGCTTACGGCCGACAGGCGCTGTGTAAGAGCCGGCGTACCAGAGCGGGTGACGTCACCGCCCTTCCCTGTGATAGCAGGACCACAGCTACTGGGCTGTGGAGAGATCTCTCTTTGGCTCACGGGGCTAGGTCGCTGCAGAGAGACGCGGAAGTCCCGGGTTCGAGCCTCCAGTCGGGATGGGGCCGACCAGATGCGGCAAGGGCGCCCGCCTGAGCCCCCGTTGCGTTACAATATGCAGCAGTGTAAGACTATGCAAATGCCACTTCCAAACATAAAATTACATGAGCTCACTATATTGTCAAATAATTACTGAAATAAGTGAATCATTCTGTCAACACACAGTATGTCCATATTCTTCACGTAAAGAATTAAAGTCTTGTTTTAATCTGCTTATTTCCCTCCAGATTTTGGCCAATATCATAATCTTCATCTGTGGAAACATGGCCGGGGCCTATCACAAGCATTTAATGGAGCTGGCTCTGAAACAGACTTACCAGGACACCTGCAACTGCATCAAATCTCCCATCAAGCTGGAATTTGAAAAACGTCAACAGGTTTACTTATTATTAACGCTTTTCATATAGAGCAAACCCATACATTTTATTAAAATAGCAAATGTTACTTAGTTTTTAAAATTTCTACTGGTTCCACTTTGTGTGCAATCAACCTTATTGCATAAAAGCACAATTCTGAAAACAGTCACAGACAAAAATATTTATCTAATATATTGTATTAAAGGTTGTGTAGCGTAACCTACCTGAGATAACTGCAGCCTGACCATGAGGATGAGGCTAACTAAATTCCCCTTCACTTTCCTGAAGAAAGAGCTACTGCAAGAGAGTAGATGGGGGTGGCAGTAGATTGTGAGAGAGATGTGCCAAGGGAAATCCAGAAAGTGAGGCAGATATATGCATAGGAAGGAGAGTGAAAGAAGTCAGATTTTACCTTCCTTTAAAATGTTAAAAATTCAATTTGGGTCATTTAATAAGTAATGTGGATTTGTCATATTACTTTTTCACTGATTCAGATTTAATCTCTCTATCAGCAACAACGGTAATATCAGGTTAACCATCTTTCTAACAATTGAAAAAGTAGAATTCTTAAAATGATTGCTTGGGGGTTTTATATGTATAGCAAAGATAATACCCACAGCAAATGAGGAAATAACAATTAAACGGCTACTTCATTAAAAAAGAACCAAAGGCATTTAAGATTTGTCCCACATGCCTCCTATTTATCGAATAATTAAATATAAAGTCCCTTACTGGCATAACAGAATATCCTGGAGTAATGATTTACTTAGAGTAACAATATCAAGCCTCTTTCACACAACAGATAGTTTCCAAATGAACAAGTAAATTACTTGTTTAATTCTCTTAGTATAAAACTGAGGATACTGTAATTAATTTAAATGAATTAACATTTTAATTGATTTGAAATAACATTTACAATGCTTTTATAATCATGTTTTTATAGTTTCTGAATGAGAAGTCTTTTTTTAAAGGAATGTGTTTCTAAGGTACAGATTCAACCAGAAAATAGAATTGGCACACAAGCAGGCAGCTCCCCATCAATTTAGATTAAAAAAAATAAAATTACAAATAACACATTATTAAACCAACATGCAAATTGGTAATTGGAAAAAACTGTACTTACATTGACTATTAAATGGATTAAGTGTCTTGGCCAAAAATGCAAATGGGAAAACCGTGCTGTGGATTTACAGGCAGATACTGTAACTGACAACTGTCACCATATCTTTCAACTTGTTGCAGTCAGGGGAAATAAGGCTTTGATATGTATGGAGGTCTTTGAAGATTAATGCAAAACTTAAGAAGGTGAACTGATTTCTCTAAGGATATGAGTCATGGCTCTGAATAATTGAACTTACTTTATTCTCAGCAATAGCAGCTGATTCTTGAACAAACATCACCAAAATGTGAAAGAAAATGAGGTACTGTATCATCCATTAAATATAGAATGTCTCTTTTGGTTTTCATCACACAACTGAAATCCTGTGAAAATCTTTACTCACATGGACACATTTTTAAGGCAAAAGCAAGGTTATTTTTTTACTGCTGAAAAAGAATTACTTATTTAAAAGTTCACAGTTCTTAATTCACTTTGGCAACTTACAGAGTATATACAGTATATTAATTTCATATTCGAATGGATTTCTTGATTACTGTAATTACAAATTTAAAGTTATGCCAGCAATGGTTTATAAATTGTGTTCAGTCATTCAAAATATTATTTACTGACTCCTCCCTGAACTTATGCAGTAGTTTCAATAAGAATATATTCTCTGTAAGATGAGCAGGGATGACATGTAGTGTCTTGTCCTCAAAGAGGAGTGAAAAGGTACAGTATATATTTCTCCAGGCTCTACAAGAGGATGCTGGTCTCTACAATATGAAATCTGATGCAAAAGGTTTCAAACTGCAAATATGCAAAATCACAAATGCATTGCTTCAAATGGTATTTCATTTTCATAGTAGGTCTCCGGTTTAACTCTGTTGATATCATGTGATTGTGCCCACTACAGAAGTGTCAATTTGTTGCAGTTAAAATTGATAACAGTCTTGAAATGTCCACTATGTAAATTAGTTTAATTTCTTATACCTATGTAATGTCAGCCCTTTCTTGCTATGATAGTTTAATCACAGCTTTATACAGTACATACTACAGACAAACTATATTTCTTTGATAGCAAAGATTGAAACATGGTATTGTTTGATAACATTAAACTGTGAGCAGTGGAAGAACTGCAGCCATGCAGTTGGAACATGAATCTTCAAGTGCAGAGAAGGCTGGCCAGGTGTAGGGCGCTGGGGTCCCAGAGTTTGAATGGGACAGGTTTCTTCCCGAGAAAGGAAACACTGGACATGGAATGATGACCCAAGTGGAGTCTACCAGGGTTCCAAGGAATGAGAGGAAATCTGTTTAGATTGGCAAGGAAGAGCACTGGAAAATTTAGTTTGTTAGGAAATTTTCTGTCCAGCTTTCTCAGGGGAGTAGAGGGTTGAAGAGCTCTTGTGAAGGACTATCTTTTTAAATGCAAAGCAAGTACTAATAGTTTTATGTAGAGATGGTACAAATCCTGCCTTTATGATCAACTGAAATAATAAAATGCATACCAGTGCTTAGACACTATAACATTACAGAATACAGAATGTGCAAAAAATGTTGTTTTTTTTTAAATAACACAGTTCTGTCAAATCACCTAAGCAAAATCCAAGCATAAATCTATTTAAAAACAAATTCCAAAAAGGTGAATGTACTGTGAGGCTCTAGGTGCAATTTAGATTAATCCCCTTTTGGTGATATCTGGGGATGCTTTAATTTTGTGAAACTGTAATATTGTAATGTCTATTGATGTATTGATCTTTTGTAATGTCTCTGTGCGTACCTTGAAATTAGTGAATGCTGACCTCCTGTTAGTTTCCAAAGTCCATTTAAATAAGGAAGAAAGTCATACTCCTTTGGGAGCTAAACAGAACCCACTTACTACAAACAGTACATTGGTTTTGGAATATCACCCCTCTTTACATCAGGCACTTTACATTATCTACTACAAAAAGATCATTCAAATATAATTTTATATCATATTTAGTTGACCAGGTTTAACTTTTTTAATTGTTTTAATTATAATGAGTGAGGGGTGGCCTATTTAAGTGTGAGGAGTATTAGAAAACTGGGTTCACATCCATTTTGAAGATCCTAAATTTCAGAGCAAGTTACAAGTTACAAATAACAAACGGTTTTACTCTCCTTTTCTCTCCTGAGTGAGTAACTGTGGAGTGTGTTTTAGGTAGTCAATGTGATATGGCTCCTTATCATACTGTTTGTCTAAACACAAACCATAGGGAATGTGCTGTTAAAGAGTGTGCTGTACCTGACTTTGCAGAATATATGGAATGCAGAAAAAGACATGAATATGCAGCTTCAATAGGTCGACTGTGGTAGTGTATGGACATAGGATTATGCATTGGATTTCACAGAATAGGAGATTTTCATTTTCATTTTTGTTAGACTCAGTAAGTTTGTTTAAAATATCTTTAAATTGAAAAATGTAATGCTGCTGTGTCTTTGGTAAATGGTGTTCTGTGTAATTTCAGCTAAAGTTTAGTACATTATAACTCTGTTAATTTCATTTTATAATAAAATAATGGACACTTAATTTACAGATCTAATTGTATCTCCACTGACAAGTCGATTTATAAAAATTAGGGTCAGACATCTTCAGAAGATCAGTTTCAAATCAGTATTATTTCATCAAGTGTCTGGTTGGGATAATATTGAGGACCAACTAATCCAAATGCTAATTTGGAAATTACATGCATTCCCTCAAGTCTAAGTAGATAAAGAGGTTAAGACCTGAACCATGCCTTATGCTATGTTCTGCTGCAGAGATGTAACGAAATGTATTAGGGCAGGAAATTCCAGGCGGACATTGGCTAAAAGGGTCTCGGACAGTAATAGGTTAAGTTATTGCCCTTGATAATGTGAAGAAGAGTTGTACTAACTTGCATGTTCCCTCATTGTGATCGGTGGCAGGAATAGTAAACAGCTCATCAGTATGATTTACTTGCTGTGCATGATAATAAAGTACCAACATTTGCCTTGTATGCTGACAATTTTAAATGTTATTTTTTTCGTGATTTTGCACGTCTCTACTGCATTAAGATGTGAGACAACATTTTTAAAGGAAGCTATGAAACACACAGACTGTGCTGCACTTCTTTCTACAAAGGGTCATGGCGTTAAATGGTGAAGTCAGTTCCATTGTTTCTTTGAAGAAACATCTGAAAGGATTTGAGATGAATCAGCTACTGAATACTAAATGAGTTCAAAGAGTCAAGATGCATGTTAATTTAAATAAACAATATCAATTACCATTTACTATAGTTTTACCCAGTGTACTATATAGAAAATAATGTAATATTTTATTATTTTATTAAACATCCATGTTAAGTCTGGTCATCTTGCAGAGTGATTTGATATGAACTAGAATGTCTTTAAATTCTTAAATATGAAATTCCATCGATCCATCTATTATCTATATTTCCTAATACAGGGTCACAGATGCCGGAGTTTATCCCAGTAAGCAATAAGTGCAAGGCAGAATACACCATTGCAGGGCACATACCTGTACAAATCCAAACAAGCACATACTCACACCAGGGCTCATTTACATAGAAGCCAGTTTACCTATGACCATGTCTCTTGATGGTGAGTGGAAACCAGAGAACCAGGAGGAAAACTATGCAAACACAGAGAGAACATACAAATGTCATGCAGATAGCACCCCAGGAATTGAACCAAGAGCCACAGCACTGCGAGGCAGCAATGCTAAACACTATACCAATTCTTGGTTAATAATTTGTTAAAAGGCACTACTTGAAGTCCTCTCCAGAACAAAGTAATTCAAAATGTGCCAAAATTGTCACGTTTTCATATAAATTTTGAGATAACCTGCAGCCAACATGTCATTAAACCAAATAAATATTGCCAGAGGTGACAGATATCAAAGAGTATTGACATTGATTACAATCATTGATTTCTTTTCATTTAAGTATATCACTGATTTACTTAACAATAATAGCAGTAATCTGGATGCAATAATGCAGGTGATAATGGACAGTAGTCTGCACAGTTACAACTTTTATTATCTAACACCCTATTTACTTAACTGATCAGATGCAGAAGTACTGCATGAAGAAAATAAAATCAGCATAAAAACACAGGGTGACAGGGCTGATATTGATTCAGAAAAGCTGAAGATGGCTATCAGCTAGAGACAGGAAATATAGGAAAGGAATTTAGGTAAATTTGTGTTTATAGATCAACTACAGTAGCTAATTTATTAATTATATAATGTTTGATCACATTCTTATTTCAGTAAAACACTCAAATTGAAGTTTGTGTATTTATGTCATGAAAAACAGATGGGTATGACAATTAGTGCTGTTACCTCACAGCTCTAGGTTGTGGGCTTTTCCCACATTTTTTTGGGTGCTATCCAGGTAATCAGGTTTCCTCCCAGTAATATGATATACTGTATGGTGTGGCTATGCTAAATTGCAGTATGAAGAGCATGAATTGCGCTCTCAAACATGCACCACAAAGACATAAGATATGTTTTTCTTGTTGCATGATTCACTTTAAGTTAAGTGACAAAAAGGATGGCACCACACTTTCCACCAGAATTTGCAGATACAACGATGAATTGGTTTTGTCAATGATGGCAAAACACCGAGGTCCTGAGGCAATAAAATCAGACCCAAACCATGACAAGCCCACCACATGTTTGACAGTCGGGAATCAATGGTTTCTTCCTGGTTTCTCTCCCATAGAAGTACACTTTTTCTGAGAAATTGAATATTGGTCAAGACCAAACTAACAAATCTTCTGACCATTGTATAGGACAGGACTGTCTGAACTTAGGTCTTGCTTACTTGTAACCTAATTATGTATTCACCTCATTTTTATTACCTCCTTACTTGTGCTAAGTAAAACTAGTGTTCTTACTTCACTGACACTGATTCTTAATAGTTTATTGTTCTCTACTTCATATACTGCACCATTGCATCACAAAACCATTGAATTGGTAAATATGAACCTTTTTCGATATTTTGGGTATTTAAGTTTTCTGTTATGCTCTGCAGCACCTTTCTTACCTAAATTGATGTCTTTTACATTGATCACTTAATATGGGCTAACACTGATAAAACATTTCAGTTCAAGGCTACAAGAACTAAAGACACTGTTTCCTATGATATCTGGTTAACAGCACTCTTGTCTTATGTGCTTTTTGATAATACTGCTCTTGGGATCATTATCAGCTTGTTACAGAACAGCATTCCCTCTATTGAGATGCTGTCTCTTCAGTTTCATTGTAAATTCTCTGGAATTGATAGCCTCAATGATATACACACATTTCAGATGTAATTAATTTACTACCTTAAGCTAGATATAAATATGTCTTTGGAAAAATATTATTTAGACACTTTTTAAAAAATGTTTGAGATGTATTTTTGCTTTTGGTTCTTGATTTCTACAGTATTTTACAATCATGTACCCTGGATTAAAAGTAAAAATATCATTTCTGATTAACAGACACTGATTCTGCTCTTTTTAATTATTACAATAAAAGACAAGAAAGTGAACTATATTATTCTGGAAATCTAACTTAGTTGAATATGAATTATATTATGTCCTAAAAGAATATTCACTGCTGTTAAAATACAAATTAACCACCTGGGGATGTTTCATGTATATCTTCTGTATTTTAAATAGCAATTTTCCAGTATATGCATTTACTATTATTCTTGTTCATTACTAACAAAGCCAGATTAAAATTATTGAATTATCTGATGATGATATTGTGTGATGTCTCAGGGAGACTGGAAGTAAAAAATTCAAAACCAAGCAAAAGAAATGTCTTGATAGTCATTAATTACAATTAATAACAAAGTGATTTTACAAGAAGTAATATTTTGTTGCTCTCTTAAGCCTTACTTAAGAGAGACTTATCAGTTTATAATGAGTAAAAAACAAGTGATGATAGGTTAAACTGAACAGATAAAGATAACAGACCTAAATAAAGTGCACACTAGTTCTTAGCATGCAATTGAGATTTTGCTTATTTTTGCTTTTTAATTTTTTCATAACCTTAATTGTTAATGATTTTTTCCTTACACGCGAATCGCATGATGTCATATCCACTCTTATGCCGAAACAATTGTGTACACACAATTGATCAATAATCAGTATACTATAAGTATATATATAAGTATACTGTATATATCATATGGTTTTAAAGCCACTAAAGTAAAGTACAGTATGTTTCATAATAAAACATTTCCATAATCAAAATTTAGTTAAAATGTTGTCTGATTATTCATTGTTAAAATTTACATTGAGGACGAAGTATGGGTTATTTCAATACGGAGGTAAACCTGAAAGAAGCACATCACGTTCACAACTAGCTACGGTCTAATATTAAACCATATTTTGTATATCTAACTGAGTAATTTTGTTTTTGTAAAATAGCTCTACTTTCTTTTTTATTTATTTAATATTTAACATACTGTAATACAGTTTAATATTAATAAAAGTTCAAACAGTATATAACCTAAATTCTATAATTGGAAAAATATTGTCTCAAGGGGTTCAGCATTGACCAGGATTCAAAACCAGGCGTTTTCTGTGACACCACATTAAGCATTAAGCAAACCACCAGTCTGACAACAGAATGTTTTTAAAATACTGTGGTATTTTAAGTATATTGCAGTGAGGTGTATGTACCACGGTTGTGAACAGCATTATTCAGTGCACATTCTGAATAATTCTGTATTTTTGTACATTCTGTATAAGAAAAAAAATAACTTCTTCTCTATATAAAGTTTTGTTTCAGAATTATGTGTGTGGTAATACTGTATATGGATTGAAAAGCAGTTTCATAGCATTCCAATAATATATTTACTCTTTCTCTCACTACGTTTTTAATGTTTACACTGGATATCTTTATCATAATGACAACTAATTTGTTAGTACAGTATCGACATCTCCAAGCATTATGCTTGTGTGTTCTGTACATTTATTAATTTTCATTTTACTCATGCACATACAGTATAATTTTTAAAATTTAATTGAAGAAATATCAACCTATTTTTCACTCATTGCAATCATTTCTTTTTTTAGTCACTTGATGTGCAGAGTAATCGTTGCATACAGACCACTGCAGGTTGGAAAGCAATTATTCCCTCCATGCTTCTAAGAAAGTTTCTTTTTAACCAGCTTTTATGCAACCACAACACAGTCAGGTGACAAACACTTTAATTTTTATGCTGCACTACATAGGATCCCAATACTCTAAAAAAATGTTTAAAAATTATTTTAACAAAATAAAAATCAAAAGTTAAGTCTCCATTGCTGCCAGATGGAAAAATATTTTTTTTTGTCCACTTGTTACTTGTCTTTTTGTCCATGTGACAGTATCTTAGT
The DNA here is from genome assembly GCF_059453375.1 of Lepisosteus platostomus. Lineage (NCBI taxonomy): Eukaryota > Metazoa > Chordata > Actinopteri > Semionotiformes > Lepisosteidae > Lepisosteus > Lepisosteus platostomus. Next base: position 45,658,110 of record NC_142622.1, on the reverse strand, counting down.
ATGTTACAATACATTTTTATACCAGAGCTTCTTGAAACACCTATTTGTTTATATTGGTTGAATGTGTAAAATGCCTTTAGTACATAACAGGCTTTTTAATCAGGTGCTGTTGCATTATTCCTGTGCTTGGATATTTATACTTAGTAGTTGTGCATGTCTCTTTAGGGATAATTTTTTGAAAGCCAGAGATTTGTAATGCTTCTGTATGTATCAATTCTTTTGCCTTTTTGTGTTCCCCGTTTCTCTCATAGGAACGTCTGTTACTATCTTTGCTTCCTGCTCATATTGCCAGGGTAATGAAGGCTGAAATTATACAGAGATTAAAGGGACCGAATTCTGGTCAGGTGGAAAACACAAACAACTTCCATAATTTGTATGTTCAACGGCACACCAATGTCAGGTATTTTTTTTATCTTCTTTTTAATCTTTAATCATAAATTAATCTTCTGAAGTTTTTTTGTTTCTCTTCAAGACACACATAAGCACAAGAGTTCCTTTACATCTTTGTTCATTTTTTGATAAATTATTGGATTGTAAGTCTCTCATCTCAGTAATGGTCATCAGAGATGGCCATCAGACTGGTGACACAAGATGTCCATGTATATACTGTAGTAACGTACTTATCTGTTAGTCAGTGATGTGCTGAATATGCACATTGCAAATCATTATTGGAAACGCAGTAAGCTTGGTGAATAGCTTAGTGATAGCTAGGTGAATGTGTAAATGTAATGCAGCTACTTATTTCAGCTGATGATTGCTGAATATAAGGTAACTAGCGGTAGCCATACACTTCATCAGTAAACATGAATGCATTGAATCTTTGTCCTTTTGGTTATGTGAGACATTTCCTTTGTATGGAATATTTTTGTGTACATGTATATTTTTATTCAGGGAAAATAACTTAGCTGTTTAAGACCAAATAGAATACTGTCAATGAATTTAGCAAGAGCTCAAAGTGATCTAGATTTTCTTTTTCAATCAGTCATAATAATCCTAACGGGTCTATCTTGTTGTTTAATTATAAAACTGACTTTAGACAAATATATAATTACCAAAATCATAGGATCACATTCTAATTGCTACCATTAGTTCATAACACCAAACACATTTTTTATCTTTACTTAAAGAAGAAGCTCTTTATTCATATTGGGGAGATGTGTATATCACCTTCAACTCATTCACATAATATCTAACCTTGAAAACAGCTTTTTAAGGTCAAAGTATATTGTTTTTATCTGCATCAAGTATTTATCACAACATTGGAGTGCATGCTTCCTCACTTAGGCTACAGCACAACACACCTCTATATTGGACTAAATATTGACCGGAAAAATATACAAGAATAATCAGTTTTATTGAAGGAGGTGGAGGCATTTTAACTCAGGAAATAAGATCTTAATTTCTTGTTCATTTTCTCTATTACAAAGGTGATTGTTCCTCTTATTCTTTTTCAAACAGTCATCACCTCTTTCTTCTTTTATCACCTCAATACAAAAGCTCATCTATTTAACCATATTTATCTGTTGTCTTTGTGTATAATTAACATAATAAGAAATGAAAACAGTCATCCAAATGAGTTATGTTTTTGCTTAGAGTATTGTTCACTTCATTGATATACAGTAGTTGTTAGTGATAGTGTTTTCCAAAAACAGAACTAAAACCTCAACAAAGGATCCACCTAATGACCTTTATTAGATTTGTACCTACAAATCCAATAATTTAAACAATCTTCAGTTGTAATTTAACTTAAACATAACTGAGTACAGGTCATTAAGGCAATGACGTAAAAATATTTGCAAAAATATATTTTTTATTTTCTTTAATGATGATATTTGAGTAGTACACCACCCTATTAAAGAAATGTTTGGCAGTAACTGGATCCTTCATCTGGATCCATGAATGCATGTTAGTATTGAACTGTAATAAAAAAACTATTTAGAGTCAAAACACAAACCCTGAAATACTACGGTGATTAAAAAAGTAATATTGTACTATATAAAAGTTTTTTTGTCTCTGATGTTTCGTCCCCCTTTTTCTGTCTTGGTGTTACATTTGCAAATTTCCCAGTCTATGGGTTCAGCTCTCAACTTTAATGAGAGTTACAATATTCCACCTAAGGATCTATTAATAACATCCCTCATTTCTTTTTGTGCCATGATCAAATCCCAGCAGGTACAGAGCCTCGCTTGTCACAGATACAATGAGAAAAACCTGCAGTGCTGGTTTGGTGGTATTTTTTACTCTTTTTCTTATTTTCACTTGCTATTTAGTTTCATGTTATTCAACCTCATCCCTCAACTTTCCTTCATTAAGACTTTTTTTTTAATTATCCAGACAACAGCCAGCTTTTAACAGGCAATTGTTTTGTGCTGTACTTATCAACCACTTTCTCTGTATTTTTAAGTATTCTATATGCTGATATTGTGGGATTTACACGACTTGCCAGTGACTGCTCACCAGGGGAGCTAGTCCACATGCTAAATGAACTCTTTGGAAAGTTTGATCAAATTGCTAAGGTATGTTCCCCAGCATCACTATGTATAATTGTGAGAACCTGCAGTCTGCAATTTAAAACACAAATGTGTTCGCAAATATCATTTTTAATATGTTTGTTAGATCTTGGATGTATTGCAAACATATCAGAATGCACTTTTTCCAATTGTCGTTTCATTCATGGATATCTCTTTCTTCCAAATCTTGATTTCATGCCATAATAAATGTTCCACCAATTACCTTATTTGTTATTAGCAAAGAACCAGGTTTTAGTCTTTGTTACAAAAGAGGCATTATTTGTGCAGTCAAGAATTTACATAATTCTAAGTAATTTCTGTTGCTCTTTTTTTTAATAAGGCTTTATGTAATGCCCATAATATGTTCATAATACTTTCTTCAGGCCTAAATAACATATCTTTCATTACCTTTAAAAGCATTCTTCACAAATATACTATATAAGAGGTACTTAAATTTTCATGATTCCAACTCCAACCAACAATCCCAATACTAGACCTAACCATAGTTCTTAACTTAAAACATACCATAATGTGCACTTCACAAAGGTTATGAAGACTTTATCTTTTCAATAATAGTCTTTAAGAATTCAGAATGAAATACAATCCACAGAGAGCTGGACTCAAAAGGAACAATAATTTCTCATCTCAACAATTCAGGTCTTTATTTTATTATATTTTCCATGTGCTGAAAATTGCAAACATGATGTTGTACTTTTTAGAACTTGTAGTTAGCTTCCATGCTTCTTCTCAATCATTTTCACTTATTTCCATTTTAGGAGAATGAATGTATGAGAATTAAAATACTTGGAGACTGCTATTACTGTGTTTCTGGCCTACCTGAATCACTGCCAAACCATGCTAAAAATTGTGTGAAAATGGGTCTGGACATGTGTGAAGCCATAAAGTGAGTAAACCAATCCATTTTTTTCTGGTTTTGTAAATTTCATTTAAGATGTGCCAATGTACTAGGCAAAACTTCCTTTAAACTTCCTAATAGATTTATGCATTTCCAGGGCAAAACATTTATATGCTTTGACAAATTGTTTTGTCTGATTTTGTTTTGATAAACAAAGAGATTAAAATTACTAGCATATGTCTTTGATAAACATACACAGAAAATCACTATTTTCCACTCATCTTTGAAATTAGGTTATGGAAAAGCAGTGATAAAAGTGACTTGGCAAAAAAAACATCAATCACACTGAGTAACAAGGCAGAAGTAGCAGAACACAACAATGTTGTCTTACAAAAAGAAACATTGTGTAAAAGATGTCAAAACTGAAGTGAGTTTAAATAAAATAATGTGCCTCCTAGCACCTTACCCAATGTTTATCAGAAATTATATTTTGTATAAAATGCAATACATAGGCACTGAATAATTTCTGATGTTTTGGATGCTTAAATAACCCTCCTCATGACAGATTTATGAGGGTTTGTCTGTTTAGCTGAAATTGTCTTGTCATCATCAGATATAGAACAGGAACTGTCATGTTCCATTTACAATGTGCTGTACAAGGCCAGCAATTTAACATTAGAAGACAGACTGAAGTCTTATAAACTACACCCCTGGTGCCCATGTCACAGCAATAATATAAAACAACAAGATTATAAATAAAATTAATAGCTATCAGATGTGTGATAATAAAATGATAACTCAGAGCAGCCTCTTTGACACATGATCATTCTCGTTCCTAATATAGGGAATGAATTTTGTTTTCAGCTAGTGATTCAACAATAAAACGTAATGCATCCATCCATTTTTAAGCACTTCTTCCCATTTAGGGTCATAGGAGAGCTAGAGGCTATCCTTGCAAGCAACAGGTGCAAGGCAGGATACCCACTGGATTGGATGTCAGTCCCTAGCAGGCTGGAGAAAACAACCACACAGTCATAGTTTTCCCAAAAGCCAATAAACCAGTACCAGTATGTCTTTGGACTGTGAGAAGAATCCCACACAAACAGGTCCAGAATTGAACCCAGGGCCCAAGTACTGCCAACCACTGGGTCATTGTGCTGCCTGTGTGATTAATTGTTGTACAATATTTAATGCTTTACATATTTAATATTCATAAGGAAGAGTTGGAAATCAAGCTCTTTAGAACTACGGGAGACTAAAATCCATTCCAGAACCACGTGCTAAGAGTAATACACAAGTTTTGTTTTTTTTTAAGATTCTTGCAGGTGACTCATGTAATTTGGTCTACAGAAGGTCTAAATGAGTAGCTGTCTACAGATTTCCCTTGAAAGTTATAACCTGTCAATTGATTATCCACAAAGTGGAGAGAATGCTAAAAACGTAACCCATGAAGCCTTTTAGCAAATTACTTCTTGTGGAATTGGGATAGTCAACTTAAATTTGACATTAGCTAATATAAGCATTTAAAATATAAAAATATTCTAGATATGTGAATACTGTAGATCCACTTTTTTGTACAATTTTTGAACAGATTTGGACCAGATTTGTTTAAAGTAATACTTGCCATTGTGGGAAGAATTGTTCTATGTCACACAGTAACTGCTATGTCTTCATTATTTCATTTTAGCAAGAAATTCCCACAATAAATGTATCCTTTTTCAAGGCTTCCTAGAAGCATATTCGGTAATAGGCTCTTCTGGGAGTTCAGATCATTAAATATAACTACTGTACAAGTACCCAGTATTGAGGTTAGATTAGATAAATGGGTAAAATTCTCCTTGGTATGTAAAAGTCTGATTCTGGACTAAGAAGACTTTGAAAGGCATGATGTCCTTCAGGATGCCTGAAGAACTCCATGTTGTCTTTAAGAGCTGAATTTGTCCTATTGTTTAGGAGTAATATCCTGCTTATTCTGTTCTGATATGATGTGTGAAACAAAGTACCTGGTTTAGCAGTTGGAGTCAGTGCTTTTGCTTATATGAGTGAAAGAATTACCAAATATTAAAATGAGGCAGAAGGGGGAAAATGACTGTCAATTAAAATCCATTTTCAATTTGCATCTTCTGAAAATGACAGCAAAAAAGCCAACCTAAAACTTTAAAATAACATGATTTATCTTGCAAAATACCCTTCTTTGAAGATCAGCATGTAGTGCTTTGTTGTCAGTTTTTAAAAAGTGCATTTCATTCTTTATGAATGGCCTTTTAGAATGTTTCACTTGTTTTCATGTAAACTGATAGACAGATGTTAAAAACTGACTCACACCTGTCTCTGAATCATTAAAGCAGCATATTCTCGAAATAATATCATGATGTACAATGCTTCTGAAGAATAGGCTTACAAGTCTTTTAATGTGCAAGAGAATAAAACTATTCACTTAATGTATATATTGTAAGACTGACAGCTTTTAAAGCTTTTTGATGGAGCACAATTGAATAATAAATCACATGAATTGTTAAACTGTGAACCTCTTTCACTTAAACTGCATTCATGACATTGAAAACACTGAAGTAGTCTTTGTTCCTGTTTTAGTTGTGTGTAAGTGCATTTGTGCTTTATTACAAATAATTTGTCAAAAGCACTTGAGATTTTAATGTTATCAATCAGCAATTTAACATAAATATTCTTAGTGATCTTTGTAAAATTTTGACCTTAAATAAGATCTGTCCTTAATCTTTTCTTTTTTTTCAGAAATGGGCAGAAATGGGTTATCTGATTTTCAGATAAGCAGCAGACTGCTCAATATGTTTTAGCACTTTGAAAGCCAGTCACAGCTGTCTGAGCAGATATTTTGAGAAATGTTCACAAAAGTTAAATTTTAGGGTAAAGTACAGCAGCTATTACCAAAAAATTCTTTTTTTGTAGAAATATAATATCTTAGGAAATAAGAAATCTAACCAGTTTGTCAAACTTTAAACCACAAAAACTACATATATTGATGATTTGTGATGGCATGCTTACAAAAATTAAAGATTACCCTACCTTGTGTTTAAGTACCTTAAATGCTATTCATTCATTTCTCAAAGAGATTCTTTAGATTATAATGTCAATTGTATGCCTGGATGCTCTGATAATAAGGTGTTTTTTCAGTCATGCTAGATGCTTTAAGGAATAACTGGCAACTAGCAATTTTAGACATTTTGCTGCTTCTTTTTTTAATGGAAGTGATATGATAATTCTTAAACTTGAGAATAAAAACAAAATTTAATATGTCATTTTAAATTGAATGTATTTTACAAACAAGCAGCACAAAATTATAATTGCATTCTAAAGTGTGATCACTGTGTTTACTGAAGTTTATTTTATGTGATGCTACAGCATTTAGTAGCTTTAAAAAATCTTAACACCTGAAAATGCACCTGTTGCACTTCTTATTTTTCTTTAATAAGGAAAGTGAGAGATGCCACTGGAGTTGACATAAATATGCGGGTCGGAGTGCATTCTGGGAATGTTCTGTGTGGTGTGATTGGGCTCCAGAAGTGGCAGTATGATGTATGGTCACATGATGTGACACTGGCCAATCATATGGAGGCTGGTGGAGTTCCTGGGTAAGTATTATTTTTGTTTTACAATCAAGCAATTAGATTTTGCAATCATTAGGTTAATCGGACTGTTAATTAGTTTTATTTTTATTTCATGCACTTCATTTTAGAAAACAGGCATACCTTGTATTCAATCCAGTCAGTTCAAGTGACCATAAATACTAAAATACCCTCATTTTAAGTCAATTTCAAGATTTAAAAGAGAATATTTGGATACATATCCCCTTGCAACAAGAACAGCATGAAGTAATAAAGTAACCTATTGAGCACACCTAACACAGTTTTTGTTCTGATATGATCAAATGAATGCATGGAATTACCCAAAAGTGTTTTATATTGTACTTACTATATTCATATTATTTTCATGACTGCCAATACTAATTTCTTTGCTTGTTAAGCAAAAAGAACAAAGTTGACCAGAAAGGTTGCAAATGAGAGGAGGTTTCTCAGCCCATCTAGCCTGTTTGCGCATTATCTGCTCATTGAACTCAGGAAACCATCCTGCCATGTCCTAACAGCAAACAGTTTCAGCTTCAAGAATATGACTGGATTCAGTCATAAAACTCCTTATGGATTTATGAATAGGTTAATTATATGAAAGAGACATGGTTCCATGTTTTTTTTAAGACTTCTGCCACCTTGGCATTTTAAAACTTCATTATAATCAAGTGAAAAGTAATCTGTAGTTTCATGTTACTTTTTAATAATCCCTTCTGTTTTGGGTGAATGTCTTCTCATTGACAGTTAATATGTTTACATAAAAGGTGTTGTCTAGGAAACTTGTTTCCAGTAGTAGTGTGGCATCTACTATTCTAAGCAGACAGAAAATTATGTGCTACCGTAAAACACCTAGACACAGAGACATGACCCAAGTGAAAATTGGAAATCATGTACAGTAAGCTATTGCTTTAGTTATCTCAACTTAGTATTTTAGTGAGGTATAACAGGCAACATATTGGACATCACAATTCTAAAAAGTTTGAAATTACATACTGTAATGAAAATTGCATACAAATTATATAGAAAAATGATCAATAAAAAGTGTAATTTGACTTCTGCAGAAGCATGCTAAATTTAGCTTATAACCTACCAAAGAAGAATAAAATGAGGATTTACGGCCTGTCATCAAAGTATGTTGTGTGATTCCTCTGTATGAGCACTGTCAAGCATTTTAACAAGCCTGCTGAAGGTTTTTGAAAGGGAAAGGATGAGCTTAAAGTATTGCAATCAGCACTTGGAAATGTATATCTTAAGGGAACCAGCAGGTAGCAGGAATTTGAAATGGTAGATCTCAACATGATCACATACTGGAATTCTGATGTGAAAATTAGCTCAACACACAAATAGATCTTAAAAGCTTCATAGTCAACAACAAGCAGACATTTTCACAATTGTATTTTCATTCAAGCTGCACTTAGTTTTGTTTTTGAAAAACTGAAAAATATTACCAAGAACTGAAGCTAATATCCTGTGGTTTAAGCATTATATAGTTGTTTTTTATGAGGCATTGAGGCATGTTATTAAAAATAATATAAGATATAAAGTAGTTGTGAATTTTTTTGAGCTGTGGTAATGTGTGTTTAAAGATATTAAAACCTTATCATCTGAATGCAGAAACAGAGGTTCTGAATCTATGTGGTCATTAAAAATCACAGGGTATTGTTGAAAAGAGTGGGGGTGTTAACCCCAGTGTCATGGCCAAATTTCCCCCTGGTCTTTACCAGTCATGGCCTCCTAATCTCCATCTGTAAATTGGCTTCATCACACTATTCTCCTCCCCACTGAGAGCTGATATGTGGTGAGCATACTGGCACTCTTTGGCTGCAGTCACATCGTCCAGATGGCTGCTACACAATGATGGTGGCAGAGGAGAGTCCGTATCAGGAAAAGGAACCATTTTTTTTCTTACTGCCCCATCATCTCATATTGCAAGCCACCTAATCTGCGCAATCTTCCATGTTCACAACACTCTTAACTACCCACAGTAAACACCTACACCAGGTGTTTTTCCCTGTAACAGAATTTGATGTGTCACCTGCAGGTATACTGTATATCCAATACGACACACATTCAGGAGCCCCTCTGGACCATTCCACGTCACCCTGACGTCATCGTGTAATTCCAGTAAACACTTTTTATCACATCTAATGTAGAAAATGCCCAGCTATTTACACAGGTGAAACAGGAAAAAGACTGCCAGACCGTTGTCAGATGTCAGTGCTCCAAGGATCAAAGATCTATCCTAACAGCCATGATCTTTCTGATCTCTCTGTCTGTGTCCTCGCAGAGGGGTTTTGGAACTCCTACTGCAGACAGACATCCAAAACCAAAATTATCCTTGGATCACACCTCCTCCTTCTCTCAAGGACAGACTCATCTCCTTCTAAATCCTCTTTCTTTGCAGATTTTGGCTTTCCATCCCTCCCCCCTGTTCTCCCTGAGTTTGGACCTCGTTATCACCTGCTATATGCCCAATTCCTCTCTGCTCCCCACCCCTTCTTACCTACTTCTCTCTTGTTCTACTGCACCTTATTTATTTGCCTTATTTCCCTCTCTCCCTCACATCTGAGGTAGGCTCCACTGCCAAAACATTGTGTTTCTTTTCTTTACCTCTTCAATCTTCTTTTCCTCTATAACTTTTCTATTAAATATATATTGCAGAAAAAATCATCTTTTATGAAGAAAGTATCTTCTGAGAGATGATCAACATGATTTTTAAGGGTTTTTTCTTAATAGAGACATTTCTGTGTCAAAAAAAAAATAAATTTAACCTAAAGCATTATTTATGCTTTCAAAAGTAAACTACTTAAACTTTCTGTATTCATTTGCAGACGGGTTCACATAACCTCAGTTACACTAGAGCATTTAAATGGAGCCTACAAAGTTGAGGATGGAGATGGCCAAAATAGAGATCCTTATCTAAAGGAACATGGTGTTATCACTTATCTTGTCATCAACCCAAAAGTAAGAAGTGGCTGTTTTATTCTGCATTAAGAAAAAAATTGGTACTGACAGCTAACATTGGAGAACTTTCAAAAGAAAGAGTTATTATAGAAACTTAAAGCGACACTACAAAATACAGCAGATCACTGGCCATTGATTACAGAAGGAGTTTTAAATTAAATTGATGTGATCATTTTACACAGTGCATTAATCAAGATTATCAGGTTTCATCTGCAACTGTTCATCTTCTTAGAAATGGTACAAATATGTTTTTCCTTATTTCCTTGTGTTCAGAGGCTAACAAAAATGCAGTGTAACGTGCCTTAAAATGAATAAAGCCTTGATAAGTGAAATACTTCAGGAAATGAAATGAAAATGAGTCATTGTATGAATGTGGTCTTGGGCCAGGGTGTTAAAAGTTCATCTTTGCCAACGAGCAGGGGGAGAGGCGGAGCCCTCAGCACCACTTCAGGCCCAGACACACACTGGATGGGGCCAAGATGAGAGCCTCTGTGCGAATGACCAGGTACCTGGAGTCCTGGGGGGCAGCTAAGCCCTTTGCTCATTTGCACCACCGGGACAGCATGACTACTGAAAACGGCAAGATCAACACAACAGTAAGACTTTCTATTTAATATTTTGGTTGCAATTAGGAAGAAATGTCTTCTATGTGTGTTCTTAAACCACATAACATATTCACAGTCTGGATAACAAACTGTATATAAAATTGCATTTCACAGAAATTAAGATCTTGTTTACCTTTTCTTTGAGTTTGTTCCACAAAAGGTCCACTTGCATTGTAGTATACTGGCAATATGTACTTTGGATATGTGTCCTTGGTCTGTTTTTAAAGGTATTGCATTGATCACCAGTATTGACATGTTACTTTAAGGAATGCTTCCATGTTCAGCTGAAATTGTCACAGTGTTTGAATTTACCATGTACAGGGGTTCATTTAGTCACCATCATGAAAATGTTGGAACACAGTCTTGAGAGAGTGCTGACCTTAACATTAACCATTAACTCTAACATGAACCATTCTGTGCGAAATGTTTAGCTTCAATGACTTACGGAATTATAACAAAGAACAAAACAAATCGCCTGTAATTTCTTCTTATTTTAGGATGTACCGATGGGACAATATCATTTTCAGAGGCGCTCTGAAAGGTCTGTGGTATATTTTTGGTGTGTTAGTAAGTTTATAAATAACTTACATACTTGGAGATGATTCACACACAAGACAGCTGTTGTGAGGTTCATCAAAGCATCTCCTGGGGAGGCTTTCATACAGAAGTGGATAAATGATTCTGTAGCTGATGGTGAAAATTTATTATTAGCTTTTTATTTATATCATGCCTTTATGCAAAGTAAGTTAAAATAATTAAAGAAGTGTAAAAATATATATTGTCCAATGTAGAACAAATGTTATACATTATAGCGTATACTGTATAACAAAACTAAATATTTAGGACATAATTAAAAAATTAAACCATGAGTAAAGTAACAGAACATGAAAGATGCATAGTTAAACAGTAATTTCAAGTTAAATTATGTGAATTAACATCTTACATAGGTGATTATTTTGACATAACTAAGAATTTTAGAAAAAAACCCTACAAATCAAAATTACATATCCAGTGTTAATACTCAAAAGACTGCCAAGTTGAGAGTGGATTTGTGACATCGCAAAGATATGTTTCTTCATAGGCTACTACCATTTTTTGCATTTACTGAGTGCTAACAGTAAGTTCTGCCATTCTGTCATGTCTGCTCTGTTGAACTGAGAAAAACAGCATAATGTCCTGTAATATCTTGATTTCTATGAATATACAGGGGCAGGATGACTTTTGTAGTTCATGGAAATGTCTTATTTTCAGCAATCACCATAGAAATTATATGAAGTCATATGCTTCAATCTACATAATCCTCCTGAAAAACACAATGTAATTTCAGCAGGTATAGCGATCAAAAAGACATTTTCCATTCACCTTGGTAAGAAATGCAATAAATTAGCAAGTACTATTTCACTGCATTCATCACAGATAATATATTTTTAACAATTAATGAAATGGCTTAATTGTACTCTTGTTTTTACAGGACAAAATCACAGAAAAAGCGGTTTGAGGAAGAGCTGAATGAGAGAATGATTCGAACATTTGATGGAATAAACTCACAAAAGTATGTGAGTTTTTATTTCTGTTTTGTTGCTGAGAAGTGGCTGTAATCTATAGCCTCATGTACAAAATGTGCAGTATTAGTTGAATGTTCTTTCTTGTGTTGTAGTATAATCTGCATTATTAAGAGATCAAATTAATTGACAAGTTATCATTGTTTTATTAATGAACGTGAGTTCTAGTAAGTTAATAAATATTTGTTTTTAATGCTTTGTGTCACTTTTGTAATTTAGTATGTTTCTCTTTCAGACAGTGGCTTAAGTCTGAAGATATTCAAAGAATATCATTGTTCTTTCATAATAAAACACTAGAGAAGGAGGTAAGTACTGGTACATATAGTGAGACAGCTTTATTTAAAAAATTGGTTGATAAAAAGTATTTCATATGGTTTGCTTTTTATTAATGGTTGTCCCTGTTCTCCTGAAGTATAAAATTGTGCCGATGACACAGTAAAAACATTTATTTTTAGACCAAACACAAATCACAAAAAACAATGAAAGATGCTAAAACAAAAAACTAAGAAGAATATGTAACAAAATCATAATCGTGCATTTTTGTTTTAATTGTTAATCACAAAATTAAAGAGTTGGTATTTTCTTTCTGAAACTATTGAAAGGTAAAACCTAATACTGCTACTCAGGAGGACATTTTCATCTGTGATCTATCTTACAATTGAGTTTCCCTTCCTTTCTGCAGTACAGAGCAACTACTTTGCCAGCTTTCAAGTATTATGTCACCTGTGCTTGTGTCATATTTTTCTGCATCTTCGTTGTACAGATTCTAGTCTTGCCAAAGTAAGTATGTTTGTATTGTATTTTATTTATGACATTTGATCTTGTGCTTTACATATACAGTAGTACAAAAACAAATTACAAAGATTTCCCTGTGTTTAATCTGCACTGTAACTGGCCTAGAACTGGTTCTAATCTGTATTGTTTCAAGCCCTAAAATACATATCAAACTATGTTATATGCAGGGTTGCAGGGAACGCTGGAACCTAACCTGGCAAGTAAAACTCACGAGGCAGTTTACACCCTGGACTGGACACCCGTCCATTGCAGGGCACACACAGACACAAACACACTCACACCAGGGCCAGTTTTCCCATAAACCAATTAACCTACCAGCACATCTTTGCACTGTGTAAACTGGAGAAGCCAGAAGATGCCCACATAAACTCTGTAAAAACATACAAACTCCACGCTATCAGGAATTAAACACGGCCCTAGCTCCACGAGGCAGCAATGCTGACCAATGCTACATTGTGCCACCCAAAAGTTAAAACATTTCTTGTCTTATTCCAGTGAGTTTTAAATACAGTGTACAGTTGTAATGTTAGTTAGTTGTAATGAGAACTAGCATTTATGGCACATACTGTATGTTGGATGTAGTTAAAGCAGAAATCAGTCTTCTTTTCACCGTAAGGTTAATTGTATTTTAAATTGGCATTTCAAATTTTGACTAACCTAAAGTGCATTTTACGTATATATTTGCATTTTCTGCTTACTTTTTTGTGAATTCTTTATGCTGTTCTGTATATAAAGGATTTGTTTAATACATTTTTCAGAACGCAAGTACTGGGAATTTCTTTTGGAGTGGTTTTCCTTTTACTGTCCTTGATCCTGCTAATCTGTTTTGCTGGCCATGTATTGGTGAGTACTGTGCTCAGAGAATGTGAAATAAGGTCTCACTAAGAGCACTGGTGAGACATTTTTATTAATACTCATATACATGAAGTGATAACAGATGGTTTTCTTGGTCTCTCAACCATGTTCAGCTGTTAAAAAGGCATTTTGTTTGATACCATAAATCAGATCAAGCACAATTTACATGCAAATTTAATTTATTAAGAGTATCACCTAATTAAGCCAAAGCATCTGAAGTATCAAGAAAAATAACATGCCAGTTTATTGCTAATGGATCTTGTGTAAATGCTTAAATTATTCACTTCTTTTTTCTGTTTTTTATTTTGTGCATTAAATTGAATTTTGTCTATTAAATATTTTGACTGCAAATGCTTTTCATTCAATGCACCTAAAGGAAATATATTGTCAGTTTCAAAATATACATACAGTATGCTTTTATGGTGTTTCATACAGTATGTTGTCTTTTATTGTGTCCTCCTCCAATTTGAATTGAGAAGAATTATTAGTTCTGAATGCATTGGGTTCTGTGGTTCCACAAAACCGTGGGTTGGACTGCTTTACTATAAAACCCATGGTGTTTTACATAAAGAAAGTTATTTTGAAGTTCCCTATGTTTTAAAGGTTCTTTCCTCAATATGGTATGCCCCATGAATTCTTTATGAAGTATTCATAACTGTAAACACAAACTGTATACACCTAGAATTATTTATATTTTTAAATATATTCCATCCATCTCTTTTTTCACTGCTCCTTCCAATTCTGGGTTATGGGGGAACTGGAGCAACAGGTCCAAGGCAGGGTACACCCTGGATTGGACGCCAATCTATCGTAGGGCACACACAAAAACACAAACAGACATGCACACACTCACACCTAGGGTTAATTTTCCTAGAAGCCACTTAAGCTACCAGTATGTTTTTGGACTGTGGGAGGAAACTGGAGTACTCTTAAATAGAAATATTTACAAAAATATATTTCCATTCTAGAGTCTTTTGAAAGGAGTCTGTTTTATTATAAAACTGGATATAATTAGAGAAATCTTAATATACTGTACATTAATCTTTTGTTTTTGAAACAAAACTGCATATGAAACATTACATTTGATATTTTACCACAGTGTGCTGTTCTAAAGGTGGTATATTTTATTTCCTTCCCCTATTTTTTTTCTGAAAATGAATATGGAGCTCTTTTTAAGGACATTTTTAGTCATAAAGGTCACATGTCTATTAAATGCATTTGGCTGCTGTTTATTCCACTGCTAAATACTGTATGTTTACTTAGATTTCTACTCTAGATTTTTCAGCTCCAGGTCAGCTAGTAAAAACACATAAATGTTTCAGCTTGCTTTTCCCATTACTTATAAAATATGTTAAGGATCAGACAGTGAAAAATTAATATACAGATAATATATATATAACTCATTATAGCTTAAGATAATTTATTTAGTTTCTCATCCAAGTAAGAAATTATCATTATCATGTATAACATCTCAGTTAAATTGCATTACATACTTTTCAGTGTTTCTTCATACATAGTGGGATTTTAATATATTTACTGTCAGAGGTGATACACTAAACTGAATGTTTGAAATTGCTGCTGTATTTGCAATTGTGTTGAAAAATGTTTTGCATTACATATTACAGTGATCCTTACATGTACTGTATATCTATAAATAAAACACAAACACCTGAGATGTCCAGGATGATCCTTGAAGAAGGATTCTTTACATGCACACTCAGTTCCAACATAATCAAATTAAAAATAATTTACTTTGAAGAACATAATTTTATTTAAAAACATAAAATTTAAGTTCTTAAAAATAATTCTATTGAAAGTAAAAACAAATTAAAATTAATTTAATGGTCACATGCATATGAAAGACGCATATAAATATAAGGACAAACATGTAGTGGCTTCTCTCAGTCTTAATTAACTCAAGTAAGATGTTTACCGAACCAGATGTTCCACCACACAGATATAAATGACAGATTTATCTAATTAAATCCACAACGCATAGCGTCTTTGATAACGCCAAAATTGGCGGTTTTCCATTTCCTCCGGTGCAGTGTGCTCGGATGCCTGAAGACTAAGTATGCGACTGTTCGGTGCTCTGAATGTCATTTAATTAGAGCCTTAGGGGTTGACCTGGGAGTAAAAATAGCAGTGTGATTTCTTATTCTCTCATCTGTTCAGCAATGCAGCAAAACAGACTCTACGTCTTTGCTTTGGATTCTAAGATCGTCTGGAATCATTGCCAACAAACCCTGGCCACGGATCACTCTAACTATGACAACAACTGCCTTAATATTAATAATGGCTGTATTCAATATGGTAAGTACAGTAAACACCATGGATTTGAATCATTCATTAGTTAATTTTTATTCAGAATGCAACATGCAGTCTCTGATGGTAAAATAAGCACAGTATATTTCAAAGGTGTTCTTTAACCACCTAAATCCGATATTTTACTCCATGCTGTTTTTTTTATGTCTGGTAATTATAAATTATTTCAATCTTTTGAAAAGGCCTGTTTCTGAAATAAGTTGCCTTAGGAAGCTACTAAATAAGTCCAAATAGATACATTCCAGTCACACAAGAAGAAATGTTTTGTTAGTTTTAAGAACAGGTTCAAATAAGAGAAAGCCAGTGTTTCCAGACTGCCATCTTACATCTGAATACAAATATGGTGAAATGTTTAAAATAGTTACCATATGTTAACTCTGCAATAAAGGGTGATATGGATAAGGAAGATGGTATACATGCTCTCAGTCCACCCAAAGTTGGTACTGAGTACTGCGTGGATAGAAGAATGGAAAACTGGATGATCATTTATAGAGAATTGAGAATTGGAGAAATATTGGGGTGAAATTAAAATTAATCTTAGTATACTTTCCCCCTTCTAACAAAAAATGTCAGTTACCCCTCTCTAGGTTTGAAGAGAGGACAGAAGTCCCAGACAGAATGAGTACAATTTTCATTTACTTTCTACAGACGATTGAAAATGAATACTACAAAGAAAATGTTAAAATAATCATGTTAAGCGTCTGGTTGCCTAAAGGAAGGGATATGATCCTTTTTCCCTAAAGAGCAGAAGAGGGGTTCATGGAGTCTCCCACAGGGTGCACAGGCAGTGCTTTCCGGTTGTTTTCTTCTTCCTTTTCTTACACAAGGCACAGGCGGGTTTATGGACCCAAACGCTGTTCATCTTACAGGGACATGCGCAAATGACCTACACCTACCTAAATGGTCAAGACATTTGTTTTAGCATTGCATCATACCAAAGCACTATAACTTACAAATTATTATGAATGAAGTCTTTATGTAGAAACATTCAAATAAAGCATTACCAGTATTACTAACATCCCCTAACAAAGTACTTATCAAGCAAAAGAGGAATTAAGTGGGGCAGATAAAATTCAGAATGCCATTAACAGTAGGAGATTTATACTTTGTCATGCTTTGAATTGCGTCCTGTGAGATATGGGAGCCCATGGAAAAATTACCTCTGCAGGAGAACAACTAGGTAAAGAAAAAGTTTAGAAAAACCTTATACCTTGATCAGATTTGGGTGGTTTATCTGTATGTGATCGGTCAATTCTCCCCCTGCATATCAAATAGCTAGAATATCTAAACAATGTTTTTATTATTACCAAGGCTCAAATCTAGTAAGTTTACGGCTTGATTTCCATTAAAATAATTTGCATTATATCTATGCATAACAAATTTGATATGTTTGATAAGTGAATTTATTTTCTAACCATGCAGCCTCAGAAAATGTTATTCAGCATATTTAGAAAAACAAATTGGTTTCTGATTCAGATTCAGAAATTGTCTTTGTAATCAGATAGCAAGATGGTAGTATTTCTGCATTGTGCACCACAAAAAATATATAATGAATTATAGAATATGATTTATTTAAAATCTCTGTTCACCATATATCTACCAGAACTAGATCAGACATACACTTTTTTAATGCTGTGGATGCCAGAGACTGGATATTCATCTCCTTCGGTCTGTCAAATATATGATTCATGACTGTATTCATTTCTGAACCAAAAATATCAAAGCCAGTGTGGTACAACAGGGATTTAGTCAGGAGAATAAAAACTGGTTCAAGCATCATAAGGGTATAAGCTAAAACAAAATTCTTTTTTTCCTGAAAAATAGTTTTTGAAAATTGCCAGTTTCCCTAAGATAATGCTGAGTGACTCCAATGTAGAAATGAAAAAACCAAGACCCCTTTTATTTGTTTCTCTTCTGAATAAATGCCAGCTTGCAAATCTGAACATCTTATTCTTTCAAATTAGAGAACTGTCATTACTGTATCATATTTATGTGTTCATTTTGTCTTTTAGCAATTCTAAAATGCTGTGGAGAATTTACTCTTCATATGCTCCAAGATTAAACAAATACATTACTAATGCACATTAGAATGCAAATTCACTGTTAAAGCAGAATTTATATATTCAATAAACAAAGAATACATAGGAGCTGCAAAATAAAAATAAGTAGGCAAGATTACAGCAGTAAAATGCTTAATCTTGGACCAGAGAAATATCAATATTGAAATTGACGTGCCTAATGACTGGTCCCTTACTCAATCTGGCGGAGTTCCTACTAGAGGAATGACTACATCGATCTGTTTTTTTCAAACCATCGAGAGAGCTCAAGTCCAACACAGGTTTACAATTTCAGAAAAGCAGACTATAAAGGACTTAGTTTAAGAGACGTAGAATGGGATATGATGTATGCGGAATCAGTAGAGAATGGAAGGTAAAGGGATTATGTTTAAAGCACAGATTTATCCCAAATACTGTAAAACGCCAAAAAAAAAGTGATCCAAATGGTTTCTAAGAGAAATATGAAGAGAAAAGCAAATGAAACATATTCTGTATATATGAATTATAAGTACACATAAGATACTGCACTAGAATGTCTAAGAGACCGAGATGATAATTGCAATGGAGACTAAATTAAAGATTTTTCAGTATTTCAGCAGAAAAGGACAGTAAAGGATGAAGTGAAGTGTCTCAGGAATAATAGGAAACAAGATGAAATGATGACAGGGAGATACAGTAATAAGACCACAGTCAATTTCCACCTGGAATGATGTCCCCTCAAACATTTTGTAATATCTCTGGAAGTTTATATAGTACAAGTCTGTTTTATGGCTTAAATAAATGTTTCACTCAGGTGATCACTGAGAAAGAAATACACAACAGTCCTTATCCTGAAGAAGTTTTCTCTATATATATATATTGATTATACTTCTTTTATATTTATATTATGCTTTTTTATTTTCTAGGTAAGTTAATTAAGAAAAATATTCTCATTTACAATGACAACCTGGAGAGTCATTTACAGTAGAGCGTTTGCTGAAGCAATCTGACTGAAGTATCTTGATCAAGGGTCTTAAATAATAGCAGCAACGAAGACTCAGAAATGATACAGGTATTAGATGCATTTTAGATAAACAAATCTCAAGGCCCCGAGTATTATATCCACATAAATCTGAAATTCAGTTTGAGAGATCATACACTATAAAATCACTTAGCCCATGTCTTGTTAAAAAGAACATTCATGATGTACAGTAGTTTGCTGACAAAGCCAATACTATCTTCTTTAAAATTTATCTACCAGCACCCAACAAGTTAGATGGGACAATTGTCATTTTCTTGTTTTCTACTTTCTTATGATTCAGATTGTCTACATTAGGGGGGAAAGATTAAATTACAGAGCCCCTTTTTAAATCTAGCAAAATCTTAGCTCCCTCAGCAATGACCAATAATGATTCAGGGAAATATCGGTATGGCTTATTTTCAGCCGGGGAACATTCAACCACAGCAGCCTCACAATATACAGTACCAGATACTGAAATATCTAGGCTGCTTGTTACAATCTTAGTAGCCATTTTCCAATATCATACTGTATAAGAGCATTCAGTATTGGCGAGAACCCATTATGTTGGCTCATATTTGATGTTATCCTGATTTTGTTCACCCAATATTCATTGTTTTCCTGGCTAATTCTACTTATGTACAAAGGAAACAATATTCAGATCTAATGGATTTAAGTTAGTTTTCAGTTTGAAATATTACACTCTCTGTTATTGCAAATTATCCAAGGAGATTAAAAGGAGAATTAATAATTATCTATTAAAGGGGATACTTCCTCTCATTACATCCACTGCTTAAATGGTAAACATAATAATACAACATAATAATCACTGTCTCCAAACACTTTCTCTTCCATCAAGTCTGTCAAGGTCAGTGCAGCATAACTGGTGAATAAAACTCCATCACTCTCTCTGATGCCACATCAGATGACCTATGACCCACAGAAGACACTGTTTGCCCTGATCAGTTTCTGTACTAGCAGCTCATTTTCATGCAGATGGCTGCAATTGTCCAAGTGATTGTCTTCCTAGAATTCCTCATGCTATAGCCACTGCAGTCTGAAAAGAACTGATGTGACTGTCCTGAGCCAGCATGGTAGTAACCCTCTGCCTCTCAGGACATTGTCTCTTGCAGAGAATTTTTGGTTTTACGTGGACCAGTCTGCTGTTTAAACATCTCACACTCTGGGCAACCTATTTTTACAGACAGGTGGGCTTCAATCAAGTATCTTTAATAGTTTTACTCTATTTGTTCTTATGTACCTTTCCAGATACCCAAAATAAGAATCCTTTTCTGTCATTTATTTGGTTATGCTTCAGCACTGTAAACTTAATTCCATGTTTGGTCATCTATTATAAAGTTTTGTACAACTACAAGGTTTTGTGCTGAAGACGGAAATAAAAAGTTACCATTGCCTTGGAAAAAAAGCTTTGCTGTCTATACCTGAAACATAGGTACATTCAATTCCTCAGTATTTCCATATGTCTTGTAACAGCTTTTCAGAATTGTGTACAAAGACAAGTCTGATTCAGAGCACAGGCTAAATAAAGATCTGTCTGTGAATGGGTCTCTTTTTTGACCTGACTGTCTGACAGACACTCAGTGGCTCTGGTTAAAATTCTAAATACAATCTTCCCCTGTAGGTGTATGACATTCATGTTTCACATGGCACCATCTGTCACTCATAATGAGTAGAAAAACAACTGAATTTTTTAAAAATGAATTTCTTGCTCACTACTTCAGTTTTGTGTGGATTTGACAGCTGACTGGAAAATCTGAAAGCAAAATTAAAATTGTAAGAAACAGCAAAATCTAGGTTAGCCAGGTTAACTTTTTTTTTATTTCTGTACATTCAGTACTGTAAATACTCAAAGGTTATATCTCTTGTTCATCCTTAAATCATTATTTTTCTAAAGCAGTTTTCATAAAAAGATCACCCCTAAACAAAAACATGAAAAGGTGTAAATACATAAATGAAAATCAAAGAAAAATACAAGAAATTAATTAAATTAAAGAAATGTTAAAGAAAAGTAATACACAAATGATCTTTTCACCAGTTCATAATTTCAGCAGGTTTGGAGTTAGAAGAGGAGCACAGAGCTAAAGGCTTCAGAATTTGGGAGTAATACAAAAATAAATATCCTATTAAAGTTCTTGCCAAAAAATATAGTAATGAAAGCTTGTTTCAGAGGGTTGTGGCACAAACACTAGCAGTGCTGCCTTCACTCTAGACACAAGGTATGATCGGGGAGAAACCTGAAAACTGCAACCATAACAGGGCACCCTTGGAGATTTTTAAGCTAAGAATTTATCTGCTCAACGGTGCCCCCACCCCTGTTTATAGACCTTCTTGGGGGTCATAATAGTTTAGCTAAGTGACCTCTGGCATGAGCTGATGGCAAACATATTCCACTAGAATTTTCTCAAAGATTTACCCTTCTGTATAATGTATAATTCTCGCAAAGAGCAAGAGCCATGAAAGGTTTTTGATTAGTTTCAGGTAGGTTAAGTTACCTTTTTTAGGCCATAGAGGCCCCCATTTTTTTCTCAACCATCCGACACTGGAGGTGGAAGTGATGTGGTCAGCATCACGCTCCGGCCTGCCTATTACCCCCAGAAGGATTAGCCTCCGGTACTCATTTGGAAAGTAGGTCCTGGGAGCTGTCTGGAAGGAATAAGAGCAAACTACATCGCTTGCCCCTACCTGTGATTGAACCCAGGACTTTCCAGGTAGGAGCTAGATGCCCTTGCCGTCTGAGCTACCACGGCTCTTTTGATTTGTTTTATGAAGTCCAATTTACCAAGATGAATAACATTAGAATTCTTTTACCAGCTCATAACTGATCCTGAATGTAGGAGAGTTAAAGCAGGTAACGTTTAGTCACACACTGAACAGTGGGATAGAGACACCTCAAAGTTAAACAGTTACAGAATATAAAAAGCACAAGTGAGAATATATTGTACTTACAGCTTCAGAGATTTTTCAAAGCGAACTGCCACCTGCAACTTGTTTATAACACAGGGTCCATCTGAATTGCTTGTACAGTATGACCAAGCTTTCAAGGAAGATGATACTAAAATCCATCTATTTCAAAACCACTTTGACATTGTTCTACAGTACATGTCCAGAATCTTAACATCAAGTTATTATCTTTATTTTAGCACAGCACCTCCTATAAACAGTGGTGAATTATGATACCCCAAAAAGACTGGCCTCCTATAGAAACTGCCCAGGATTATACAGTACCACTGTAACAGATTCAGTCTTGACCATGAAGTGACAGAGTTCAATCTTAATGTCGGATGATCTCAAAGATTATGATACCAAGTTATTACACCCATCCATCTTCAGTAATCACTTTTTCTTTAGAGGGTTGTGGTTAGAGCCTAACCATGCAAGCTATGGGTTGAAGGCAGACCTACACTCTGGATGGGATCTGTTCCTTGAACAAGCAGCAGCAATAATAGCTACACATACAGAACATTACATCATTTTATCATGTAGATTTCTAGAAGGCTTCTTTAAGACAATAAATTATTAAATTAAACAGGGTAGGAATTCAGGGAAATGTGAGTGCCTGCATTGAGAATTGCTTATTAAATGCAAAACAAGATACAGATAAGGAGGTGAATACATACTCAAATTGATGTGATTTACTGAAAGAGTACTGAAAGGGTCTATTACAGATTTTAGACCCCTATTCTAGATTTCAGAATAGTTAGTACTCTAGTCAGGTTTGCAGTTTACTAAAATAGAAGGATTAGCAAACACTTTAGAAATGAAATTGAAAAACATTAAGATAAAACTCAATACTGGGTAAACACCTGGCAGATTATGTTTAACCTAAAGAAGTGCAGAGTTTTGCATTCAGTTAGTAAAAACAAACTAAAACAAAATGTGAAATACTGAACTAGAAGATACTACTATAGGAATTACTATAGAACACAAATAATTCAATTATTATACATGTGTGTTTCACAAATTCACACTACTCATAATATCAGTTGTCTTTGCAAATCAGAATTTAATAGTGTATTTTTTTCCAAAGAAAAAACTTTAATAGGTTTACACATGTTCATGTTAAGATTGCAATATTTTGGCTCTCTTTACAACTGCAGCATTTATCATTTAATGTATCATTTCAGATCAGCATTTATTTTATAGCTTTCTAGACTAATTTTTATTTTTTATTTTATTTTTCATCACCAGTTCTTCTTAGAGGACAATGTTTCAACTTCAGTTCCCATGTTTAACACCTCAAATGAAACTTTGTATTACTCCAATGGCCAAGCACTGCGAGTCATAGAGAAGAACAACTTCTATCTTCCAGTAAGTAATCCTGGTTGATTTTTGTGTAGTGGAAGGAAAAGGTCCTTCATATTCGTACAGTGTACATCCTCATGCTGCTCACTTATCAGTGAGATGACGAAACAGTTAGTTCATGGATGCCCAATTCACCAGACTTGAGCCCCATTAAATATTTGTGGGATGAGCTGGGACAACATGGGATCTAGGACTCAGAGACCAGTAAACAGGCACTTGTTTGTCCAGGTTCCATAAAAAGAATGCAACAGGATTCCAGACACAAAATCACCTGAAATCTGATGCAAAGTAATTTTTGCACGTGCTTAGTTTGTATAGCTT
Source organism: Lepisosteus platostomus (assembly GCF_059453375.1). Classification (NCBI taxonomy): domain Eukaryota; kingdom Metazoa; phylum Chordata; class Actinopteri; order Semionotiformes; family Lepisosteidae; genus Lepisosteus; species Lepisosteus platostomus. Next base: position 45,634,338 of record NC_142622.1, on the reverse strand, counting down.
CCAAGAGTGGCATAATAATATAAAAGTCATAGGTCCCTTCGGTTGTACAGTATAGGTATTTGAGCACCACAAAAAAAAACTTTTTTTTAAAGTTTGTTTTACAGTTTGCATAAAGCTTGTGACATTAACAATATAGCTACTTTTGTAAAGTCAGTGGAATCCTATTGTTATTGTGTTAAAAGTGTCAACTAATATCTGTGAAAATATTATATTGAGAAATGAGAATTCGCATCTAACCTGGAATTATTGGAAATAATACCTTAGTATTACGTATTCCACAGGATTAAGAGTCTAACAAGATGGCTCAGTTGTCTCTTGTTGCCAGACTATAGGAACAGGTTCTGTTTTTTTAGTAAATTCCTAACTACTTAGGATTAAGTTTAGACAATTTAAATATCTTTCTTATTAACTCAGGGAACACTAAAAAATGTGAAAGTCCTGCAATGTATGTGAATAAATCTGCTGTCCCTTCTAGAAAAACACTAAATAGGATAAATAACAAATAAAAACTGTAGAGTCAAATATTTTAAAACCATAGTAACAAAATATCTGTAGAGTGTCTGGAGTCACTTATATTGTACTTATATTTTTCCCATTAGTATTTCATATACAGCTGTATTCTTGGTCTGATATCCTGTTCGGTGTTCCTGAGAATAAACTATGAGCTGAAGATGATAATCATGCTGGCAGCGGTGGTTGGCTACAATGTCATCATCCTTCAAACTCATGCTTCTGTGTTAGACGAATATAGCAAGTTCCTGTATAAAACGGAGATTTTGGAAAGGTAGGACATACTTATATTATTTTTGATATAGTAATAGTAGTTTTTGAGGAGCTATCTACACTTGGTCTTTGGATGAGTAAAATATCCATAATAGAAAAACTAAGGTACTTTTTACCATATAAAGTCTTATAGTGGTGTAAAATCCAGGTTCATTCTTTTCCTTTATAGTCACCATGTGTTTTTGTAGAGCTACAACACAATTATGAGACGCTACTATCATGCATTAATGATACAACACATTCATGATGTCAGTGTGTCATGATGTGATCACAAGATCACATACCACTGTAGCTCTCTTATAATGGCAGCTACAACAACAACCAAAATACCATCAACAAAATAAATCGTTTGCAAGCAGTTTGGGTCAACAGGTTACATGAATATGGCATTTCTGACTTAGATTTGCACCTTAAACTGTAATGCCATGGGAGGTGGGGTCTGCCATTTTCCACTACATCAGAGTTTTTAGTTGTGTTCACTAAGATGGCAGCAGAACAATGCCAGTTCTCAAAATGGTGGCGTAGCATATTTACTGGAACACGAGACAGGTGTGCGCCTAAATGTATAGATTTGGATACATTTCAGTCATGCAGTTAGCTATGCTTATTTTACATTGCAGCTAACCATTCATCCATCTTCTAACTGATTTATCCAATTCAGAGTCACAGGGGAACCGGAGCCTATCCTGTCTTGCAATGTTAGCAAGACAAGTTTCACTCTGGACAGTACCCCCGTCCATTGCCGAGCAGACAGACACATACAAAAATATGCACACACTCACACCAGGGCCATTTTACCCAGAAACCAAGGTTACTGGCTTCTGTAAACCCAACAAAAATGTCTGGAGATGATAAGGTGAGAGCTCTTAATCTAATAAAACATTAAACTAATCAAACAGATTTCACTATGATTGGAACATTGGTTGATTACCAGGGGTGATCTGGTGAAAAAAACAAACTCAGTAAATTAATTCATTACTTTGAAAGAAAGGCAAACATATTACAAAAATAAACAGGAATGATAACTTACTTATACTGAATACACTGATTTGTTAACAGCAACTAGTCATACTTGTTTTCCCAAACTTGTATTCAGTGTTGTTGTTAGTATTTTTCTAATTGGAGCACTAAGCAATCTGAACTTTCTTTATTTGCCTTACAGAAGGTAATGGTTGCCTGTAGCTTTCCTAAAGCTATACAATGAAATTAAATGCTTATTACACTTATAGAACAACTGTATTCATCAGCTTTCTAATGTGTTATTGTATTGTATACAGTATTTGTTTTTATATATTTTTATAGTGAATGTATGCTGTACCCCAACACCCCCAAAATATGAAGGGGATTATTCTTACTTATATGTATACAATATAATAGCTGCTGTGCATTAAATAATTTCTAAAATTGCATTAGAAATCTAACAAATACTGCTGATATTTCACTATTGAGACTCCATTGTGTACTAACAAAAATACTGTACTATCTGGGGCTGTTTTGTGCTTAATATTAGGCAGAGTTCCATTACTCCCATAACTTCATAGTCCCTTGAATCCTTTGTATCACTAAGATACAAACAAACTGTTGTCCACAGTATGTTCATATATCCTCAGGGCCTCATTTCTCATTAATATGCCTTGTGAGATACAACTGACATACTGTAAACTGAGCACTTTAGGGTATTTCATTGTTGGCGTTCTACGGTATGTCTATCCTGGGGACTGTGGGTTTTAATTGAGATCCCAGCAAACAATAAATTTCCCAAATTCTCTTTATTGCTGATGGGTTATGGGGGTTCATGTATTATTGTTGTAGATGCAATATTATTTTTCTTATTGGCGAAAGAAAAGTACAGGGGTTATGAGTATTTTTCCTGGGTTTGGAAATTATTTTCTGTTCTCTTTATTCATTCTAATTGAAATAATTTGGCATAAATTTGCAACAGTGGTGATGAGTAATAGTATCGGGTACTTTTCTAGATATACTTTTTTTATAAACATTATTTTAACAGCAATAATACTGAAACGGGGAATAGGTTGTGAGGGTTTAGTGAAGCATTCACACCAAAGTCCACTGTTTATATTACGGTTAGGTAAGAGAGCAGGGAATCTGTTAAAGTAATTCAAAAGGGCAGTCAGCCCATTGTTTTGTTCAGGGAAATTTTAGAAGATGTTCTTTGAAGACTCACTGCAAATAGATTTTTTTTTTGTCAGCATAAGAAGCATTTAAAGGTAGTCATAGAAAAATAAACATTAAAATATAAAAGATACATATATGACTGTTGACTTAAATGTTTAAGGTAAAATACACCAATATCAAAGTGAAAAGGTTATGCTTTGCATTGGAAGCGTACCCCTTAAAGGAAATTCAACAGTAATGAAAAGCATTGGCCTAGTATTAACCTCAACCAATGTGACTGTTTGATATTTACTGCTCATATCTTTCAGCTCAGGCATCATACAGGCTGCCCTTTATGTTTTATTAGAAGCTGCAAGAAAGCCCCACTACCTGGTAAAGGAACATTTTCTAACGAGGCAGGTTAGATGTGTTCAACATCTTTTCTGAGTATTTCACATACAGAGGAATCTTTAGTTGCTCAGACCCCTTTACAGCTAATACTAATATTCCTCAAGAATAAATCACAGTTCTAAATGCCACCTTTAGCGTGGCAGATGGCTTTGCACCTAGAACTTTACACCAGAAGTCTAATTCCCTTTTTGGCGCAGTGATTATAACCCCTCTCAGTCGATTCCGGTTGTCCGGGTACGATCATTAACCGTCTTCTTATTTATCGGCGTCCCGACCCTGCTCCCCTTGTTAACACTTTATAACATTTTATCGGAGCAAGCTGTCAAAAACCTAAACACTCCCTAAACACTTTAGCTTTTCTTAGGTTTCTTTTTGGTTCTCACTTTTAAAAATAATTATAAAAAATAATAAGAGACAACGTCCGACTGCTTCGAGAGCACAGAGAGCTGGTATTTCCAGGTGCGATCAAGTCCGTGATTTCTTAGTGGCAAAACACCCCGCCCCCCGTGACTCAGCCCTGTCTCTGACATACAGTATGCTCTGCTTGCAGTCAACATAACATGCATAAAACTGTAACACCTCACTTCCCAAAACCATTTTTACTGTACATTATTGTTTTCTGTGAATAAATAAAATAGAGATGTCTGTCTTGATATATATTTTTTTAATTTCCTGATTTCAGTAACACATAATGATTTAAATTTAATGTAGCCCATAATCACTCCCTAAATTATATATTACTGTATTTTCTTTCCAGGCCTGGTGTTCTTAAAGACCTAAAGACAATGGGGTCCGTCTCTCTTTTTATCTTCTTCATTACACTCCTTGTGTTGGCTAGGCAGGTGAGATATTGTTTTAATGACTTAACTGGCACGTTTATGTACAGTATATAACATTTAGTATGGTATATATGGTATCGTGCACTCAATTTCAAGTCAAATGTTTTCACTTATGTCCTGCAAATAGATCAAAAATAGATATAATAACAAAATCTGAAAGCTAGAAAAGTAGCCTAATTTCTTTTCTATTCTTTGTACTGATGACATTTTATTTCCATTTCATTTCATCATACTGTGAGAATTTAACATCTCCCACTGAGAGGTATAATTTGAAATGCTGGAAATAAAAGGAATGAATGTTGCTGTAATAGTACAAAGAAGTGCTTTATGTTCTGATTAATTGTGAGTGCTATTTTTTTATTAATTGTATCAGTAATTTGAAGAAAGTGATTCATGATGTGAATCTCTTCATGTGTAGGGAACTTTTGTTAAAATCTAATAACATCTTTGGTTTGATTTTAAATTTGTACTTTTCTGAAAGTCCCTTAAAAAAGAAGCTTGCATCATTGCAGAAGCAAGTACAGTTCTATTTTTTATTTATTCTTGAGAAAGAGCCCTAAAAAAGGTCCCTAAAAACAAACACCATTTTCTGAAATGCAATTCATAAAGCTGTTTGCATGCGTTTGATGATGTGGATCCTGTTTTACATTCACTTCATAGCATAATCAATCTTTTTCTTTCAGAGCCAGATAAATGCAGAATAGGATTCCCTAGAGACTTAATGCCAGCTTTTATAGTAAAGAAGCATCAGGAGGCATTTATAAAGAAGTGTTTGCAAAGTCACAGTTGTTTTCTCATTATCTTTATTTTTACACTGGAAATATTTAGTGGTCAGGCTGGACAGTGAGGAATTTTATTATTTGGGTCCATCAAATTCCACTTTAGATTTAGTGAAAGTTTTTCTCATAACACGATTACTAGTCAATTTTATTTTAGAACTCAGCAGAATCACTGAATACCTTCACATGTGTCCATAAATATATATATAGCATTAAAATATTAACGGGACTAATATCATGTCTCAATATACAGTATACTGACCTAGACCAAACGTTTTGAGTTGGAAAACAGACTAAAAAAGAAAATTAAGAGTAGTAAAACATGGTTATTAGGACCCACAGTTCCAGTGAAGTGAACCAATAGTTGTCTCTATCTTACTAATCTTACTATCTTACTAATGCAATGTAATTCAATGATAATAATCTCCGGTGACCGTGGTAAAAATAAAAACTTTGATTTGGGCCAGATCACTGTATACCAAAATCAGCCTTTAAATAATGAGTTCTGCAATAAATGATTTTGTGCATCATGTTTGAATTGATAACAATAATGTTAATTAATTTAAACAGAATGTAGGAGGAATTGTGAGAAAAAAATAGGAAAATGCATCATAAGCTACAACAATGCTACATATTGCTAACCACAGTGAATTTAGAACATTCTAATTTAATTTAAAATATCAGTACCTTTTTAATACATGAACCATTATTAAACTCAATATAATCCATCCATTGCTTAGCAATGAGAAACCTCAAAGTCACTTCTGAGAGTTGTGAATTAATTATGAATCACATTAGTCTTAGCTCCTAAGACATCAGCTCCATTGGCTATAGTATTAAGAGTCAGTACTGAGTAAATGGTACACTTTTACAATGATAATAATTTAAAACCCATTAATCCCTCTTCTTAAATTAACATTGTATTAAAAATGTGCTACACTAGCCTGCCTGAATTACCCCAGGTTCTATAATGAATAATGTTAATTCATTTTTATATTTTAATTTTGTTATTACTTTAGACAGAAATGTATCTTTGTATATTATTTAAACTTTTTTTAAATTGTTAACACACCTTATCCACATAAAAAAATGAATAGACATTTCTTGTACTTAGGTTTAATTATTCAAAGAACATTGTTTCAATGTTCTTTCTCAAATTAATATTAAATTGTATAAATTATCAATATCAGTAAATTCTTTCATTTTAAAATGTAAAATTATTCAAAAACTAAGTGATTATATGTAATCGTAATTTCTGCTTAATAAAGCAAACATTTACTGTAAATATCTTTTAATAAATATCGATACTTGGAAAAAAAAACCTGAAATATTTGAATATATTATTTAATGTAAATGTAAAGTAACACCACTAGTGAGGAGTGTTGGACTGTTTGGAGGATGAGTGAGTGTGTTCATGATGTTTTGTCATTTAACGCAGCAAGGTGCTCAGATGCCTACTGTTTCTTTACCTCTGTGTCCTCTTGTAACAGAATGAATATTACTGTAGGTTAGACTTCCTCTGGAAGAACAAATTCAAAAAGGAATGTGAGGAGATCGAGACCATGGAGAACCTGAACCGGGTGCTTCTGGAAAATGTCCTCCCCGCCCATGTCGCTGAGCATTTCTTGGCTCGCAACTGGAAAAACGAGGTAACAACTAATCCGTAGAATCAGAGATTATATAATAACACTGAATTAAATTATTATATATATTGAAAGATAGAACATTTACATATTCATCTGTGTTTAAAATCTCAGAAACCAATTAAATTATATTAAAACAGAAATTGACAGATTTGTTTAGTATGTGATGTGTTTTTTTTACCTATTTATTTTCTTTTGTGAGCAGTTCTGTTATTATTGCAATAGCAATAGTGAAATTATAGTCCATGGTAGATTTTCTAAACGTCTAATTTATTTCTATATGACTTAGTTTTGTTGATTGTCACTGTGAAAATAGTAAATGGGAGATTTAATGAGCTACAATAAAATGGAACCCCTTTCCATAAGAACTTGAGACTACTGCATTAAAAACACCATTTCGTGAGTGATCTGAAATCTAACATACAGTATTACAATGGGTTATGTTAAGTAGCCATGGCTAGAATTTATGAGCTTCTGTTGCCAAACTGGCTGAATACCTCCAGGTTTGTGTGCAACTGAGTCTGTCTGGGGATCTTTAGTCTGTTGCACAGCAGAACTCATTGTGGTTTGCCAGGTGTCTACAGACCTTCACTGCTATCATCAGTGAGAGCTACATTGCTTTCTCACTGGAAGCTAATGTGGCTGTTGGGTTCTTGGGGCATGTATAGAGGCAGAGGTCCTGCCAATGTGTTTCAGGAAGATGTGCATTTTATGAAGATGTCCATATCTTTTCTGTGCTAGTAAAAAAGATGGTAATGAAAACATGATGGTAATTGACAATTCCAGTGTGGAAGTTAATCAATGAATAATAATTGACAATTCCAGTATATATATCAAATAAATACAGTACTGTAGTACTCCAGGCTATTTAGAACTGTAGTGGTTTGATGTTGCATTTTTTGTAGTTAAGTAAAGGCCTATTTATTACGCATTTGTTCCCAGGACTTATATCATCAGTCCTATGACTTAGTCTGCGTCATGTTTGCCTCAATCCCGGACTTTAAAGAATTCTATACGGAATCTGATGTCAATAAAGAAGGACTGGAGTGCCTGAGACTACTTAATGAGATTATTGCAGATTTTGATGAGGTATTACATGTTCATGTCTCAATTTGTTGTTTCACACATTATATGAATTATCTAAAAAAATCACAATTTGTATTATCCAAAACATAATTAAATTATAGTAACTTTTCTATTTTGGAATTAATAGCATTTTAAGCATTGACATTCTATAATGAAATGCATCTTTCAAGTTTACAGTAAAAATGTGTATTTGTGTGTATTTGAATTGTTTTTTTTACTTATACCAGTGTTTGTTTGTGTGTAACATTAACTATTGTTTTGATTTTTGAGCTCAAGTGTAAAATAATTAGTTGGAAATGTTTTATTTACTCCTGCACTGCAATCCACAAATGACTATATTTTAAAATACTACAAAAGAATACTCACATATCAGCAACATGTGCTGTTGATATCGAGACAGAATGTACTAATTCATTTGGAAAATTCAACAGCCGTGGCAGAAGTAACCATTCAGTCCTGATCTTCTGTCAGGAGAGAAAGCATTAAGGCTGTTAAAACTAGAATATAAATTCTCTGCAGAACATCAGACAGGAAGAATAAACAGCACTGTCAACATTATCAGACCATAGTGCCGTATTTGATTACATTCTAAATGGCTTTCTAACAGTTGCTATCTAAGCCGAAGTTCAGTGGAGTGGAAAAAATCAAGACGATAGGCAGTACCTATATGGCAGCAACAGGACTGAATGCAACTCCAGGACAAGAATACACACAGGTATAGTTCATTTTTTACAAAGAGGAATGGATTTTTATCTCAATAACCATCATTTACACTGGATCTTTGTCTGTTTGCCTGCAATTACTTCTCATCATGACTGTACTTTCAAACACAGCTGTGGTTAATGCTTACATAGACCTTTTGTGCTATCAAATCTATATTTTGAATGTCACTTTACTACCTTTTATGCATTAACTGTCCTTATTAAAATTATTTCTTATGGTAAAACTGTGAATTGTAAAATTGAGAAATCTAGCTCCTAATTCTCCCATTTCCTTTCCAGCCCATAGATGCAAAGGATGAGTAATTTCAATTATAGATTTAAATAAACAGAACCTGTGGTGTTAAGCACATATTATAAAACCTTTGGAAAATCTATTATACTGAATTAAAGTTTAAAAAGGATGTGAATACGTTTAGCTTGCAAAGCCAAAAATAAATTCTGGCTCCTGTCCCTTGAGGCAGTAATCTACACATTACAAATCAATATCATTAGCAATTTTCTTTGTGAAGGGCCTTTTCTTAAGACTTTTGGTAATTATATTTTCATAGCAAGAAAAGGTTAAAATTATTTAATAAAGGAATATCTGTAAATTTCTCAATTAAAAAATTATGTGAAAGATGTAAAAGTATAATGAAAGTGGTTGTCAATTAATGCTTAATTATTCATTTCATATAGATATTTTGTTAATATCTCTAATCTTTACTTATTCTTTTGTGCTGAAGGTTTTTACCTTCATAATGGAGGTTCTATAGTGAACTCAGACAAAGATAACTAATTATATATTGGATGTCAATATATATTATAAAGATAAAAGGGCATCTTATTTAAGAAAAGATTAGAAAAGTAACACAACAACAAAGAGAATGTTATATTTTTACACTGTGTATGGCAAGAATGCTTTATTCTTGAATTTACTAAATCCATAAATAATCATATAACAATCCAATAAACATCGTCCCAGCTATATATTGGATAAATCTTCATCCTCATTTTAACCTCAAAGATCAGTGAATTATTCAAATTATAGTGGGAATGAAAACTACAAGGTTTAGTTTAAATAGATTTAAAAACAATGAAAGAGGTTGAAACAGTTATATTGCATACAAAGCATCTTCAGACAAATCACCTTGCTCCTGGCATAATCTCATGCTACAGGAGAAAACTGTCATTCTGGAAAACAACAAACTTATTAGACTCAGTCATATGTTTTGTATACCTACTGCATATTATTGTGAAAACTAAAATTACTTTGTATTGACAATACACTGATACAACAGCATGGATATATACTGAGCATCAAAAGCATTACCATTTTTGTGCATGTGTATTTTCAGAACATTAAATTGATTTTAGATATTGATCAAATGGTTGGCATCATTTCGATTAACATTTGATCGTTCACTTCAGTGACTGAGACTTTTGCTTATGCACTAAATTACCTCATCAATTATAGATTTTATTTGGCATAGGTGATGTGATGTACTGTAACCTGTTGACTGTCAAACATGCTGAAAATCATGAAAGAATAGTACCAAATGAAACCAATATTCCCCATTTATTAAGAGAATAATGCTCATACTACAGTTTTATATATCATATATGTTTGTTATTAAAGTTTCTCCTCCCTGTGTGCTATCACTTTTTAATCAATATGTTTCTATAAAGAGGTTCTTGTGGAAAAAAATGCTTAAACATTTATGAACAATCCAGCATTTTTTTATTTTGTTTTATTTCAAGAATACCAAGCTTCAATTACCAATCACAGAGAACCTATGAAAATCAAAGACAGAAATTCTAGTGATTCACTTAGCTGTGGAAACAGTACATTTATAATAAGTAACTATGTATAACCAGTCATGACATAATTTCCAAGTAAATGTCAAACTGTTTCTTTCATTTTCAGGAACACGACAGGCAGTATATGCATATCGGTACAGTGGTGGAGTTTGCCTTTGCACTGGTGGGAAAGCTTGACGTAATTAATAGACATTCCTTCAATGATTTCAAGCTCAGAGTAGGTAGGTGCATAGTTAAAAAACTGTTCTCAAATATATAGTCAACTTAAGTTTCCTTCTATTTTGTGTTTATGCTGAAAAAGATGCCTTATTGAAACTTCAATCTGCTGATGCTGTTTTTTAATGTGGCAATTTGTCCTTTCCACTCCACGATAGGGATAAATCACGGGCCTGTGATTGCTGGAGTGATTGGCGCTCAGAAGCCACAGTATGATATATGGGGGAACACAGTGAATGTGGCCAGCAGAATGGAGAGCACTGGGGTGCTTGGAAAAATACAGGTAACTAATGTTATGCTTACAGTTTAATGGCATCACAGAACACTCTTAATTCATTTTTTCTGTCATGACTTTGTATAGGTTTCAAGGGCAACTTCATTACTATCTTAAATGTATGTATGCAGTTACACTAGTTGTATTGCCTTTTTTCAGATTGCTTCAGCTTTGTCTAGTGCCATACTTTAATTTTTAATTTCATTTGCATGAATATGTGAATGCATTTTAAGATCATGTAACTACATCCCACAGGTAAGTACTTCACAGTGTTTCTGGATGGTCGACTTTAAAATGGGACTATTAATGACATAATAACATTTTAAATGAAGTTTTATCATTGTTGCAAATATTTTCCCCCAAAGGTTACAGAAGAGACAAGCAAGATCTTACAAACCCTAGGATACATGTGCACATGCCGGGGAATAATCAACGTTAAGGGAAAAGGGGAGCTAAAAACCTACTTTGTTCATACAGAAATGCCCAGATCACTTTCACAAGGTAATGTAATGCCTTGAACAGTACAATCTGACTGCATATCAGGCCATCTGCTTGGCCCTGTCAGGGGCTGATAACATCAAAACCACAATATCTGTATATAGTTCAGTTTTGTCCTTAGATGCACGAATCTTGGATGTATTTACAAGTGGTTCTGTTTCTTTTTCACAAGCAGTGGCATACCCTGAGAGTACTCTGGATTTGCAGAGATGGTAATTACACAAAGCCAGGAACAGTTTTGTAAAAAATAAAAAAAATAAAAAATGTGTTTTAATGTTTTATGCCATTGTTTTGTAAAACTTATTCATTAAAATTTGTATGTATTTGAACTTTTCTGAACTTTATCACTTGAAAAAAAATCTGGGATGAGGGGAAAATTTGCTATTTTTTTATGCTAAGTACAGGATATTCATGTCATAAATCTACCCAAACATAAAAGTACTCACAGATTAAATAAGATGGAAAAGACAGTGTTATTTAACAGTTAATAAAAAGTTAATTTAACAATGTAATGTTAACAGTTCTTATCTGTTTTCAGATTGTCATATATAATTGAAGATAACACTGTGGTAAGGCCATCATTGAAAAGATTTGTTTTTATTTCTGGTGAATTATCATAAAATACTCTCTGTTGGCTTGTAAACATTATTTGAACTGTAATGTTTAAAGGAAAATATTAAGACAATCTAATTTTATGAATGATACACTTCTAGGCATGAGTGAATTTAAATTTAATGTGAAACTTATCATGATCACAAGATGCACTTTAAAGTGTCAGATAAAAAGAAATAATTATATACATTATTTATAGACATCATGTCTTTTTGGAAAGGCCAACAGGCTGCAAATTCCTGGTGTACTACAGTAACGTCTCTCACATCAACACCAAGTCACAGTATGTTTTATCTTGGATTAACTGGGCTACAACAGTCATAAAATACAATATCTTAAAGTAACTAAAATATTCATACATCTACACTGTCCCTAGAATGCAAACAATGTTGTGCAGTTCAAACAGAAGTGTAATTATCTGTGAAAGGCACAATTGTTGAACATTTTGGATTTTTATTCATATTCTTCTGGCATGTTTGAAATACAAGAAATAGAGCAGTGCTTAAAATTTTGATGTTCTACTTTCTGTTTTTTTTCCAGTGAGTATCACTTAAAATATAAATAATCTGAACAAAATATCTAAAATAAATACTCATAAATATTTTTGACTGAAATTTTGTTTTAAAATGTGTTCATTCCAAATAATAATTTGGATGATCTTCCAAAATATTGCCCTTATTCTTCCTTAGTATATAAGTGTCTTTAGGTTAATTTACCTTTTTATAAAAAATAAAACTTCAATACAGCTGGTTAATATGATTAAATTGTTTCTGCTCTGAAAAGGTGGCACAAGAGCATATACTGTAGTTAGTGGTTGCGAATGCTCCATCTGCAAATATCAAATGAACTAACGTAAGTTGAGAATGATCGCAGTATAAACATAAAGACAACTCTGAATTAACATTTATGTAATTGGTTTATTTGACATTCAGCTCAATTTTTGTTCCATTCATTAAAACAATACCAAGTTACATTATTCACCAGATGTTATATTTAAAGTGTTTGGAGAGATTATCTGCTACAATCATGAGTTCATGCTTTTCTGAGACATCCTGAGCCAGTTGGGAAGATTTTATGCAGGAGTAACAGACCCATAACCCTCTTCAACGGAATGATGGATTCCATTTTTACTGAAAAATTCAGAGCGGATGTGTCCAACTCTCACATACTGCCGTCCTGGCTTAAATATCTCAAGAGGCAAACGTCTTCCATATTCCGAAGAGGACAGAACCGGTACAGATCTTGATGTTTCCTGAAAAATGAGCACTAAGCTGTTATTTCTACAAGCTAAAATTTGGGCAGTTGATATGGTCAAGTTTTTGAAAATCTGCCTTACAGTTTCACTGCGATACCTGCTGATAAAGTACCAGCCAAAGCTGATCTTCCCCTTGACTGCTGTATCCTTGTAATCACTACTCATCAAATTCAGAAGATGGAAGGAGAACTTTTGGTGATATTGGCTTTTGAAGGTATTGTTATATTCTTATATTTAACAGTATCCTGCTTTAATCATTTCTAATCCACTTCTGTGTTGGACTGCTTCGCATTTTTCTCTTCTTTAGGACACATTTTTCCATGTGGAAATCTTTTGTTAATGGATATTCTGTAAGCATAATTCATTACAAATCTCAGAATATATGGTTTAAAAAAAATTACGTTTCAGACTGACTGTCTCATAATTCAAGTTTAACTCTAGTAGGGACTCTGTGCATGGCACACAAAGCAATTATCAAACCTGTACAATAAAATAATATTTTGTTCAACTTATTATAAAGATGTCAGGTTCAGGATACACTTTATATATTCAATTAACAAACATGATCAGCGTTTAATATAGTTATACAGTGGCTATAAAACTTAGTTTAGCATGGAAGTTGATCAGATATACGTGTATAGAGTGGATTGAAAACATTATATGGCTTTAACACATACCTCCTGGTGCATGTGCAGCCCTCGGCTCTTGGCGTGTTCTCGGTCATCTCTGTGTAGCTTCTCGTTATAGCCCTCAGTGCGCCGAAACAAGCAATCATACGTAAAGATTTCCCGGGCCTGTTGTTGAAGAATCAAGGGTGCTTCTCATAAGTCTTAAATATTAGCATTTGTCAGTTTTTAGTCATTCGATAAAATAAATATATCGATTATATCAAAAACACTTCAATAACTTTAATCAAATTATAATCTGATGCAACGAAGCATTTTTAAAAGCTTTTTAAACGGAGATTCAATAGTTTAAGTTTTATATCATTTAGGCTACATAACATTAATTACTAACCAAACTCTACACTACTCAACGTGAAAAATGTGGATTGAAATGCACTTTTTACCTCCGTTTTAGTATTGAAATAAGTAAGCTCCTTTGGATCAGTTCTTCTCGGCGGGATGTAGCTAAATGCAGATAAGGAAGAAAGGGTTGCGGGACAGTCTTTTGATGATTTTTCCATTTTATTGTTTTTAATTACGTTGTCTTGTCCCTCCAAGATTCCAGAACAACTCGCAGTCGCGCACCAAAGAAACGAGCTCCCCGCGTCCTTGGTTGCTAGGAAACGAGACAAAGTGGATACCACGTTGCAAGCTGGAGGAGTCTGTTTCACCAGTTGAAGATTAACAGCCTAGCTTTTCGCCTCACTGTTTGATTACTTAAAAAAATAAAACTAAGGTTCAATGGAGGGACAATAAGTAACATTACTGCTTTAAAGATTTCGAAAGGGAAAGACGAATCTTTTTAAAGCGCTCAAATTAGTCCCCTATCTCAATGACGTTAGCGATTCGTAGTGGGCAGATCGGTTCCACAAAGACGAGGCAAGGAAAAATCCATCCATTTCAGCGACCGATTTATTTTTATTTTTTTATTTCTTTTAATTGCGTGCGCCCTGTCAGGATGTACTCTACTGTACCTCCCTGAGCCTGGGAGTTAGGCTCCAGCTCAAATTGACCCTGGAACCAAACTGGACTTGATCTTAGACAAAAGACCGAGACGTACGGTTTCAAGCTTGAAATAGTGAAATGGGTTCAACTCAAAATACTTTTAAGCATCCAAAATTTGAATTACATTACCTCATTATTTACTGTGCTCAGAACTAGAAGACATTGCTTCTTTCCTCTGAACACACTGAGCACATGTACTGTAAGTGCCACGGTACCTTTTGTGCCATGTGATTTGTGTAAATTACCCTAGTCCTTGAGTTATGTTTGTTTTTCCATATTGAGGTCCTTCTTTAATATAAGATTAATATAATGTCTTGTGGAAACCTGTTTAACTTTTTTTCTCAAGATGTTTGCAATATAATTTTCATCCTCTGCAAGTACCCCATTATTAGCTCTTAGACATTTACCAACATGCTATAATTTTTTACCTCATGCTTTTCTTTTTTCTAAACTAGAATTAAAAAAAAACTTTCAGTTTTGTCTTCAAGGGCTAAACTTTTTCCTAGCTTTTGTAATAACTTTTGCATTTTAGTGGTCTTTTGTATTGGTCTGATGAAATTATACTGGAGCCACAAGCACTGATAAAGAATTAAGTTAAAACAGATTAACAGAATTCTTTACCTCAACATAACCCAATAATGTCATCTATATTAATTCTGAGTATTTACAGAAATGTAACTGCGCAGATGAAGCAATTTAATAGTTCTGTAAATGTTTTGAATTTTTTCTCATGGTGACATTGACACTAAATGTATCTAATAGTTCTTTCAGTATTCATATAGTTCTATGGACATTTTGTGGTTCCTTATTTTTGGAGATGATGGTACTTTCTTGCATTTGTATAATATGTAAGAGATTACACTGACTGCCAAGACAACATGGTTAAAAATTATATTTTTACAAACAGGGTCATGAAATTAGTGTAATGAAAGTAATCAGGATCTCTGTTTAAGTTTTCAGGGCAGTTTATGGTTTGCTTTTGAATTCAAATTTGGATTTTTAAATATATATAATCTTTTTGTGGTTATATATTCTATTTTTTTTTAATCTAAGGTTCGATTTCAATGGGTCAAAATAGTGATCCTTGGCAGAGTTTACCTCTGTCATTTGTTAGATCTCTCACGTAATTATCGTTACAAAAAATCAATGATATAGTCATTAGTTTGTGTGTTACAGGATACTGTTCAACACAGAGAATAAAAAGTGAAAATCATAGCAAAATACATGGAAGGCTAAAGTTAATAAACAGGGCTATGAATTGCATGAACTCCTTGATATAAAGGCATTTTCTGGTTTTGTATTTGAAACATTTAATAGTAATTAAATAAGTTTCAAATGCCTGCTAACTGGTCAGTTCTTGTACACCCTTACACATTGACATAATATACTGCATATAAACATTTACACAAATGGAGAAAAGTAATGATAGAAAAGGATACAATGTAAACACTACAACTAAAGTATGCTGCATTGTTTGAGGAATACCAGCTGAATGTAATATTATGGTTTGCAGTTCAACCACTGTAAATGTGAGAGTCATCTTTTGTGAGGAGCACAAGGTTCTCATGAATATTTGCATCTCAGTAGGGCTAGCCATTGGCATACAAAAAATCATGGATTTTTTTTAATTGTTCATTTCATGTCATTCCTAAGTAAAAATAATGATTACAACATTCAAACAAGTATATGACTTATTTCTATGGGAGTAAATATGGTAACTTTTTATGTTGATTTTACAGACATCATATAGTCCAAGATTAGTACTAATCAGGCTATAGGAAACCAGCCCTTAAGTATGAACAAAATGATTGCATTTTCCATTTCATTAAAAAAGTCCATCTGCTCCCTTCACCACTTAATCCAGTTGTCTGGTTGGAAAAGTATTGACTACATTTTGAGGGACAGTCACTGTAAATTTAGAAAAGGTTGGTCTTGATTAATGTCTCTGAGTTCTTTTATCAAGCAACAGCAGAAATGGATAGAGCAAACAATATGGGCATCATAAAAGATTAATTGCAGGTAGTAGTCATGTAATGACACATTAATTTGAAATAAGCTAGTCATACCCGCATTCATCAGACCATGAATAATCACACAAGATTACTACTAATAACCCTAATCTTCAATCAGTAAACATAACAACACGGTATGGCTGGCTATCAGTACCACCTATCAAACTCAAATTCCTTCCGGTATTTAGGAGCTACCTTCTCATCCTCCTGTGCTCAGTCTAGGTTTCTGTACTAGTCTCCGTGTTCTCCTGTTACGTAACTTCTTGTGTACCAACATGCTTGCCTGCCCGTTGTGCTCCTGATGTTTCCATACCTCTTCGTACTTCCCCTTGGTGCCTTACCCTGAGCTTGCCTGGACTTTTGAGTTGCGCCTATTCATTCTGGATGACATTTTGGCTAGAGTTTACTCACTGAACCTGTGCTTGAATACTGTCCCCTGTCTCGGACCGCTTCACCATTCCTGTATGTATCAGGGTATAACAGATTAATGTTGAAATGGAGATCAAATAAGGAGTGAATGTTCCAATAAATGTGATGCAAATAGCAGAGTACCACAGGGACCTGTATTGGGACCACTGTTCTTCCTGATTTACATCAATAAGTAGATTCTGGCATAATTTTAAACTATGCTGGCAGATGACATTTAAATGCACACACATGCACAGTGTTACTTGGAAGGACAAAAGCAACTTAAAATATGAGCTGGGAAATAATGAATTCAAAGAAGGTATCTATGAAAAAGCCTTAGGCTATAATGTTGACACAACATTTTCATGTTATAGTTATGGGGAAACAGGAAGAAAGGCAAATGAACAAGGCCATTTAAACTATTTTACATCATTGTGTTGCCAGCAACCCCCCAAAAAATATTGCTGCATAGAATCTGCCCAGATATAAAAAGCAGCATGGTACATTCCAGGGCCCAAAATTTACATCGTAGTCCAACAGACTAAAAAAATAAATATTTTTATTCTCAAACAGAGAAGACTACAAGAGACATGATTCCAAAACCACCAATAAAACATGAACCAGATGTCAAAAGTGGAAACTAAAGGGGAGGCCATTTATAACTAAGAACAGGAGGTTTTCTCTTTATAAAAAGGTTGGTTGAAGTTTTGAACATACTGTACATCCACACTGTCAAAGCCAATGCCATCTCTTCTTTCAGGAAACAGTTGGATGAAATATAGAGTGCTTAACTACCAAAACTCAAAATCAGTTAAATGGGGATGAGTGGCCTCCTCTTGTCTGAAACGTTTCTGTGCTGTTTTAAATAAGCTCAGTGTCAGTGTCAGGTGTCATAAAGTGCAGTCATATATTGCGGGATCCTGCAATATTGGTAAAGATTTTTAAATCTGTCACAAATCCACAATCTGTAGATGGTAAATCACTATCACATAAGTATTTGGCTTAGGAAGTTAGAAATTCCAGGGTGGAAAAAACATCAGCACTGAGTACCTCATTCCACTGCCAGAATATCCTTGATCTTAACCATCCTGAATATGCTTTAAAATCTTTAACGTGCACATTTTGTTTAGAAATATCTGAAGGATTATTTGACATGAACCAAACAAGGAAGTTTATTTTTAAGGTGTACAAAGGAAGTTGTATTCAGTAAAATAGACTTGATACAGTAGGCAAGTTCAAAATATACTTGGATTTTTTACTCCTTTCATGTTCTATATAAAATAAACAGTACACACTGTACAAGTACATTATGCAATTAGCATACCACAGACTTTGGTTTTATGGAGAAAGAGTCAAATATGCATTGTAGTTGAATTTTAACATTTGCCTGCATGTCCTTTGCAAGTAAGACAAAGGAACAGAGCTTTATAACTTTTACTTCACATCACACAGCAGTGCAACCCCACGCAGGATCCAGTGTTCTGGGGGCTGGACTGTTCGGAGCTCCACAGCAGCAATGTAATTCAGGTCTGTCCTCACAGGCTTCTTATATATTGGACAAGTATACAAGCGGGGATCCTTTAAACCTAAAATCAAAACAATTTGCAAAAAATAAGATGACGGGTTCAATACCAATACCAGCTGCATTCAATACCAAGCTGACAGAGTCAGTCACGTATATGACAAATCACCTTTGGATCAGAGAAATAGTTTAGGAAATGTTAAAGTGTACTTTAAGTGGAACACCAAGCTGTCATAATATTAAACAACAAGTAAGGGTAGAAGATTGAGCTTCAATGCATCACATTTCAAATAGATAAGAACTATTTTTGCGTTAATGAAATAAACCTAAAGTTGTTAAAGGACTTTCTAGTACTCACCATTGTTTTCTGCATAGATCCTGATGACAGGCATCATCTCAAACAACGCTTTAGGTTTCGATTCAATGAGTTTGCAGTTCCTTCTGTCCCATCCTGCTCCCTCCAAATACAGTCCATACACATAGACACCTTCAGTGGGAGGCTGGGTGATGTCATCCTTCATCCATTTGGTCACCTCGTTGCACAGGACCATTCGATCGAGAGCCCAGCCCTTGTTTGCTCGGGTGATTTCCTTCACAAATACAGGTCAAGGCTGTTAATTTTGGAAGACTTTTAAAAATAAAATTAAAGTACAGTAAAACCTTGATAGTTGCAAATTCTGTATTCTTGATTTCACCTATTCTCACTAAATATTCAAATGACCACTTTTTTCAGCATTCAGTTAATTTAGAGTTAATGAAAAAAAGCTTTTAATGTAACCAATAAAATGTAAGTTTAAAAAAGGGGTATTTGAACTGATGTTAAATGACCATTTTCTTTAAGGACAAAGCAATGTATTTTGCACCACCCTTAAGACTTACATTTACATCCCACCAAACATACCTGTCTCATTGCTGTTAAAAAGCCTTGAGGGTTAAAGAACCCTGTCATCCAGAAGCAGTTTGGTCGTCCCTCAAAAATCCAGGACTGGAACTGACGGTTTCTTTCCAACAGCTCTGTAAACCAGAATCCCAGAGTACTGGAAGCCCAAGATGCCTATAAGAAATAACATTTTTGACATACAGTATAAGTACTTACAGAATGTGCTATTCACCAATTTTTCTGTCATTTCCCACTGGACAAATGTCTTTTCTGTACTTTCTATAATCTCCATCATTTAAGATGAATAAAACTTCAACTTCAAAGCTTTTATTAATGAATATCAGCATCCCATTTAGCAGGGGATGTCTGTATCAAAAGTGTTCCTCATTTACAGCATATTTATAACTGAAGAGAAGAATTCTAAAAACACTCAAGGTGAATAGTCAATGTTAAGCAGAGCACTACTGAGAGATGTGATAAGAATCCAGGGCTTAATGAAAATGGTAGCTACAGGATAACAAAAAAATGAGACAATCAGTCATATTTCAAGGTCAAAGACCAAATGAAACATGAACCAACGGCACATTAATAATAATATGAGACATTTAGTTCAAAAAACAACTTTTTCAATGTGTGACAAATCTTCAGCTTAGTAAACTAACAAGTGCCATTAATTGAAATAGGCATTCCAGTTGCATGTCAGACTCTAAACACAAAACAAGGCTCTGTATTCCCTCCATCCATTTTCTAATTTCTTCTTCCAATTCAGGGTCGCAGGTGAACTATCCTAGCAAGCAATGCGTGCAAGGAAGGGTACACCCCAGACAGGATACTAGTCTATCGCAGAGCAGACACACAAACACAAAACAGACATACATCCACTCACAACAGGCTAACAGTATGTTTTTGTACTGTGGGAGGAAACTGGAGCACCCAGAGGGAGCTCATAAAACGCGTGAAGAACAAAGGGGTCATAGAACATCTGGCAAGCTTTGCTGCTTCATGCAGATCTACAGAACACTGTAATACACTAGCCATAGTGGAAGAAACTTGTATTTAAAAAATCACACTTTATGGGGACTAAAGGTTGTTCTGTCCCGTTCGAGGATTAATCACCAACCTTTTTCCAGCGGGATGGGATTCTGGCATCATACATGCAGTCTAAGGCATCCCGAAGGTTCTCGCTCATGATGATGGTCCCGTCGATGGCAAGTTTAAGGTCCGTCAGAGTGTTTCGCACCAGGACGATAACCCTCTGCATTCTGTCAATCTCCTGCCGCAGGAAGATGTTCATCGGCTGCAAGGGGCCCATCTTCTGAAGCCTTTCCCTCACCTGACAGAGCGATAAGTATTAGTCATAAGTTTAGACAGCTCAAGTAGCTGCGTCAGCACATGTAGGCTGCAAAGGAACCAATAAAGGTTTATTCCATGCTGAAAGGAAAAGAAAAGAGACACAACGTTTTGGCTGTGGAGCCTTCTTTGACACCTGAAAAAGGCTCCATAGCCGAAAAGTTCTGTCTCTTTTCTTTTCAGCATGGAAAAAACTTTTACCTATAACTTCAGACATATACACTATACTGCAGACCGTATTACTGTTATATTGCAATGCATTTCAGATGAGCTTCTTTAGAAATTATGAGAAATAAATGGTTCAACAGCTCATTTCATTCACAGATGTCTCCTAATTGGTTGTGAACCTAAAGGGCAAGGTTTTAAGATATTCAATCAGAAGCCTATGGGCTGCAACTGTTTTGGTTGCTTTTGAGATGTTGAATTGCATAAAGAATACCTTGTGCTGTACAAACTTACTTACCTCAAATGGGACATAGTCTGGTGGCAGCTTCTCCAGCATGTCATCTGCCAGTCTTCCCACAATGGCTTCTCTGGTCTCCCCTCCCCCGCTGGAGCTGTCTTTGGGCTGGATGCTCAGGATGGTGTCTAACACATCTTTAGCCAGCTTGCTTTGATAGGTGATGTCAGCATTGGGGTGAAGTCCAAACACCTCAGGAGTGTCATAAACGGGTAACCCCTAAAATTGGGACATTACACAGTAATAACACAAAGATGTTACTGTGTTACTTCACTGCAATTCAGGTTAGCTTCCTACTTGTAGAGGAAGCAGAAGTGATCAACCCTTTGGGAGGAGGAGTTTTATTAAGCCATTGATTGGTCACTATAATTCAAGCTTCATATTTGTAATTAATTTTAAATTAAGCTTTGTAACAACTAAGTCAGCACTAAGGCTTGAATATATACAAAAGTCAAAGCAAAGTAATCAACAAATTATCAATAATATTTATATACACTAACTGGTATTCTAAATTTGAAAAGACTAGCCCTTGTGTTTTTTCAACCTAATAAGAGGAAATTAATGTTATAAAGTTAAGTTTAAATTTAGGAACATTGGCCCTAGGTGTGATTGTGTGCTTGTCTGTGTTTGTGTCTGTTTGCCCTGTGATAGACTGCCATCCCATCCAGGGATGGATGAAAGTTTAAATGTTGTAGCAGTATAATTGACCTAATTTCAAGCAGCAATGCCACATGATGCAATACATTTACTTAAGACAAAAAAATCAGTTTTCATCAGTACTACAAGATGTAACATTTATTTACATGTTTTATGTTGCTAGTTGCTAGTGAGAGATTTTATGCACTTATTTTTTAAATCAACTTAGCCAAACAATCATCAGAAACAAAAACATTAATATTAAATGAATAACATACTTTCTTTTTTCATCAAGACACACAATTCCTTGCTTGTACAGTAGGTTTCTTATAGTAATTACACTTACTATAATTGTAGTTAGGCACAAATTCCTGTTGAAATGAGTACTTTTTGAGTTGTATTGCCTCGTGCTAATAAAATATTATGAACATGTTATAAATAGCCAATAATCCTTACAGTTATAGATAGCCAAGGTAAAACCTAAAATTACTGACCTGAATATACTGAAGATACTGGTCCACATTTACACATTTGGGAATACTATAGCCTTTGTAGAAAAAGAAGTCTGCTCCAAACATGTTCTCACTGAACCAGACTTTGGCAAATGTGTTCAGTAGTCGCTTATCATAGTCATCAGTCACTCTGCCACCATACTGGATCTCTCCTATCATATAGCGCACTGTGTTCCAGGATACTCCCTGAAAAATACATTTATCTTCCCCTGTCAGCTTGCACGGAATATTTACAACACATCAGGAATTTATACAGTACATGATCTTCTGACCCACCCACCCAATGTGTCATTCACATTTTGACATGCTGCAACTCCTTCTGCGACATGAAGCAGACTCAGAAACAATTAGAGGCGCATTCCTGACTGATGTCTGTGTAGGTGTGTGGTGTCCCTGTACCACTAATAGCTGTGGGAGCCATGGTGAACTAATCCCAATCCCTGCTCAGGCAGTACGAAGCCAGACACATGGTGTGGGGTTTGCAGAGCTCACCCTGCACTCAGAGCAAACATACCCTTCAGCTGTGCCACACAGAAGCCTGCATTACTCAAAAACCCTTTCATCCTTTTTTACAATTTAAGACGCTTTATAATTGAGAGAAGAAATTCTCAAATTGAAAGGTCAATTATTGATACTTTATGTAACATTATTCAGAACTTTACAAGTACTAAAACTAAGGTACAAGGGGCAAAGATTTTACAGAACAACTTTGTGAACTAAAGTTTTCCTTTTCATCCATGTATATAAAAGTAAATAATTATCTGCCCTAAAGAAATAGAATTAGAAATAATGTTCTCAAGGAACCATTAAGACACAATATAAACTACGTAGAGAAGAGATTAAAGAACAACCTGAATTTAAACTACTGAGTTTTTACCCCTACCTTTTTTATGTCCATGTCATCTAAGTGGTTTTGGATAAATTGCACTGTTGAGTTAAAATCTGCCTGATTAAACTCATATGGAATGTTCCATCCCAGTGGTCCAAACTTGCGTCTCTCCTGTACAGTGGAATGTAGGAATGCCACAGCATAGAGCATAGGTTTCCACTGAGTCATGTTGCTGACATCCAAGAGGTCCTGGTTGATGCCTGAGAAAATGCAGCCAAAGACAGAAGTGTTTAATGTTCAGATATATTCTGAACTGAGCTGTCAGGCTCAGTTGTTATACTTGGACAGTTGACAGCCTTTGCTTAGGATCGACACTGCAATGCAATTATAACGTGACACTTAGTAGTGTAACACAGGCATAACAGGCAGATTGATCTGAACAGTGCATTTAATCTTTAAAAAAATCTTCTCTTTTTTACCACAGTTTCCAATTAAGTTCGTCACACTGCAGTTCTTGACCTCTCCAATATTTGCTGTCAAGCAAAACACTGCTTTTCACAACACAATTACAAAAAAAATTAAACCTAGGCCAAATGGATGATTGCCACAACTTATACTGATACTATCCAGTTTCACAGGTAGCTAGTGGGCATCAAGTGTCACCAAAAAAAGCAATGCTAAACAATACTAAAAATAATAAAACTGTTATATACAAATGTCTTACTTAAGTCTTACTTATGCAAAACAGTTAGGATACCATTGAAATGTATCTTAAAGTAGTCATCTATATCATTCCTTTTTTTCCTTAATTGCCATATAAATGTCTTATATATAATGTCTTATATGCCATAAATGGTCCCAAACAAAAATATAAATCTGAAATACTGAAACACCACATAAATGCAAAGTGGCTTAACGAGGTCTGAGTTGGGAGTTAATTTCATGTTGAAAAGTAGAAAGAGAAAACAACTTTTCAGCTGTTGAGCCTTCATCAGATGTGAGCAGGTATACCAAGAGTCATCCTCACACACGAAAATGTTTAACAGCTGAAATAACACCTTTGTGATCCTTTGTGTTTTTAATGCCACTTTTTAAAAATAGTATTACATATCTTTCTGTGCCATTTCTCAAACTCAGAATTTGTAATACAGGTATATAGTTAAATATTTTATTTTTAGGCTTACCTCCATATGTTCTCTTGAGGCCAGCCTTTAGTCCTTGAGGTGGCTCATTAGTGAACTTAATTGACATCTGTAGAAGAGTAATGGGGAACTGCTTATGGACTTCAGTGGTCATCCATAGACGAAAGGTCTCATGCATTGTATCCGTTTCAGTGATTGTGTCCATCAGCTCATCCAAGAAATCAAGTCCCAGGTGACAATTCTGAAGAAGGGCCCAACCACCCTTTCCAGGAAAGCAATATCAGATAATTGTTGAGGATGGTGATAACAATAAGATGTCACTGTGAATTCAAGCTCTTTTAAGTTAGAAACAAATACGTAAGTGTTATATAGCATAAATGGACACACTTACATTGGTCATGGTCTGCTGCAGCAGCTTTCGAGCATGGACTCCCTGTCCTTGACCCATGGACACATAGCGCGTTTCTATTTTCAGCCTCTTTCCCAGAGCAATGATGGAATCTGTGGGATCGGAACCCATTGACAGGAAGCAGATCAGAGGGATTCGAGGATCTGATTCCTCCCAGGTGTTTTCCAGGTCCAGAATAACTCCCTCAGCATACTTCTGTCCCATGGAGTCCATTATGTATTTGCGAGCCTGTTCAGTGGTAAAATAAACCATATGAAATAATCAAAACTCTACATTCAAAGCATAAAAATCTTCTATCACAAGTATCAACAATGAAGATGGAGAAATGGTGATCAGGTAGCTATCTTGTTTTATGTTGGACTTCACTTTCACTTTCAGTCTTTTGATACAAAGGTTGTATTCCTGTTAAGAGTTAATTGTCCACAGTTTGCACAATGGGCCAAATTTCAGGAGCAAAAGTGAAAACCTTTTGATTGTAGAAGTCTGTTTCTATGTGAACTGAGTTTCAATTTGATTTGTACAGCTGTTTACAAGAACAAGATTTTGAAAGGCTTTTTGAACATGCAGGTCAGTTCAACATCTTGGTTGATGCAGATCCTCAATTTTTGCCAAAAAATTAATGGCTTATCTGTACCAGTCTACCTGTCTAGTATGATGTTACTAGGCTGCCTGATCTCAGAGTATCAATGCTTTTAAAATTGGGAAGAAAAAAAAAACATACTGTCACTATAAGTTTCCATTACCTGGATGTCTAATAAGGTGTCAATGTCACACTGTAAGAAAATATTTCAACATCTTTGGAATTTCACAAATAGTGAAATGATAGATCCAGTCTTAAAAACAGAACATGTTCAGTATGACAGCCATTTACAAAATTAGCACAAACTTAATGATGTTTATTGTGAGAGCATTTTACTTAATAAAATTAATAGCAATTACAATGCTTAATACTGATCCTTTCTTTAATACCTGAGCGATGGTTCTGTCAGGACACCATGACCTTATCAAAAGAAGTCGCCTGAAGCAATCCAGAGCCTGGTCATAAGCATTGGGGATACTTTCCTCTTCAGGGGCTTCTTTATCAAACCAGTTTTTCCATTGCTTTTCATTTCTGCTAATCTACAGCAAGACAAGAAACAGGGGTCAAGGAACAAATAACACCTAAACCTGATTTGTAGGAGCTCCATCCATTTGAATTTAAGGGATTTAACTCTGAGTTCTAGCCTTACTTGGCATCACATAGAGATGCTTCATTACCATTTTTACATAGTAAACCAAACATTACGGATAACAAATAGTTGTTTTTTTTCCCCACAGTTCCTTCGACTACGACGACTATGCAGCAACGGCATTGATTTCCAGAACCAAGCCCTCAAAATGTACTCTTTTTTCATCAACAGAGGATACCCCAGCAGTGTTATTGACAGGGCCCTTGCCTGAGCCAAAAACACCCCCCGGACCATCAACTCGAGCAGGAGCTCCCGCCGTAACAATCGCATTCCCTTGATGCTTCCCTACCACCCCAACACTATTAACGAAAACTTTTCCATCGTACAGGATGATCCCTCCATCATCTTTCCTGACCACCCCATCATGTCATATCGCCGATCACCTAATCTGCGTAACCTTCTTGTTCAGAGCTCCCTTGACCGCCCTCAACAATCATCCACACCAGGCACTTTCCCCTGCAACAGACCTCGCAGCATCACCTGCAAGTACATATCTAACACCACACTTATTCAGGGCCCCTCAGGACAATTCCAGATCACTCGGATGACATCTTGCACCTCCAGCAACCTTATTTACTGTATCTCTTGCAGTAAATGCCCAGCCACCTGTATTGGAGAAATAGGAAGGAGGCTCCGAGACCATGTTAGGGCTGTGAAGATTAAAGATTTCTCCAAGCCCATAGTTTCTCATTTCACCTCTGACGGGCATGATCACACTAATCTCTCCGTCTGTGTTCTCAAAGATGGTTTTCCTAAGTCATACATCAGAAAGACTACAGAAACTAAAATTATACTTCTCTCAACGACAGACTACTTTTCTTCTAAATTCTCTCTATTCATTGTAGGTTTAATTTCACACCACTCTTCACCTATCCTGACTTCACACCACCTGATTGGCCACTCTGTCTGTCCTCTGCTCCCACCTCTCGCTCCTCCTCTCTCCCAGCTTTTGTTCTCCTGCTATATTACCTTTCCTGTATGCCCTGTCTTTCTCACACCTGAAGAAGGCTCCACGGCTGAAACGTTGTGTTTTCTTTCTTCTCTTTTCAGCATGGAATAAACCTATTACTTGTTCCTTAATTAGGACTAACCTATTAGAAATCTATATGAATCAAGTGACATGCTTGTTAACAATGGATGTTAAATAAGTGAAAACATAAAAGTAAATATTGGATTTAGAGTGCTTTCTAGTTAAATGTTTCCATGCTGAAAAGAGAAGAAAGAAAACACAACATTTCGGCAGTGGAGCCTTCTTCAAGTTTATTGACCTTTCTCACAATCTTATGTCACAGGAAATAAAACAGATCATTGCAGAACATTGTTTTCGTTGCTGGTCAATTTAATTAAAAAAAAACAATTTCCATAATAGTTTAATTACTTTCCAATCTGATTTATTTTATGTTTTTATTTATGATAACAACAAAGAAACAATTCACACTATATTTGCCCACTTAAATGAAAAAGGCCACTAGAGAAGGAGTTTCCAGTCCTGATCCTGGAGGAACACATGCCTGCCTGTGTTGTTACAAATTCTCAGATACAAAAATGACTCGGGACTATATTTTTATTCTGTTCCTACTGTATATTTGAACATTAAGCTGCTTTTCAGATTCTTGGCTACTCACTTGATCAAGAATATCAGAGAACTGCCAAAGCTTACTGAGCTCCACCAGATTCAGCCACGTCATGTCCAGTATCCACTTGGCAGCCTTAGCAGGACAAGCTTTCAGATCTAAGGAAGCTCCACCTAATTAACAATATCAAAATTATGTCCAGAACATATTATTGAGCAATTTCTTAACCAGCATATCATTGAGCCTAAGGGAATTGCACTTTTTCTGAACACATGATGAAGTCAAAGGAGCACAAAACAAAGACAAAGGAAATGTCCTAGTGCTAAACGAGGCCGAAGTGGTAAGAGTCACATGTTGTCATACAACATTATTATTGCAACTATTTGTATTGTAACTAACAATTTAGAGCATCTGATCAAACAAAGCTGTGGTTTAAAACTCATACACATCTTTAAACAATGATAAAAAATGTAAATCCAAATAAGAACAATTAATATTCAGATTAACACAAGACGTCAACAAATAGATGTGAAAAGAGATTAATTCATTCTGTACAGTGAATTCATGCTAAGATTTTTTCATTTTAATTTACCAATTTTGTCTTTACATTAATGGTACTATATATAAAACCAAACTATCTGGTTGGTGTATGTTAAAAATGCACCACCAACAAGGAATTATTTCCTACACCTTGTGCAGCACAAATAAATATAGTTTTAAATTATTTTAGCTTCAAAGTATTAACTATGTA
Source organism: Lepisosteus platostomus (assembly GCF_059453375.1). NCBI lineage: Eukaryota > Metazoa > Chordata > Actinopteri > Semionotiformes > Lepisosteidae > Lepisosteus > Lepisosteus platostomus. Next base: position 45,605,924 of record NC_142622.1, on the reverse strand, counting down.
AAAAATAATGAGTTTAGCAGATATCCAATATTTCTAAATCATGTTTCCTAAATCTACCACGTATTTTACAAAGAAACTGAAGCCTTTTGTTGACATATGAGGTACCAGGTGACAAAACTATTTTGCCTTTAATGTTAGTGCTCAGCTTCAAAAATGACTGTATGGGATTCTTACGAGTTCAATGTGCATAGTGACATATTTTGAAACCAACATACCTATTTTATTTCAAACCTGAACTTAGTGTGATCCATCATCTGTTCATTTATAAAGGATAGACTAATTCCAAAACAGATATAATGGCACAGACTTAAAAAGCCTACTTATTGCATCTCATAATATATTTTAAATAAGGCAGATCTACATAATAGCACACAAGAGTGACAGGCTGTGTTCTGCTGACCTTTGATAAGGGTGAGGAACTCTTCATGTTTCACTCTGTTGCTTTGCATATCAATCTTCAGAGTCAACAACAGAGTAAAAAGAAATTTGTGCTCTTCATATAGGCCCCGTGCCGCATAGTTGTGTACTTCGAAGGTCATGTATTCAATAATGTTAGCTATCCTCTTGCTGGTTATTGGGCTTTTGGATGATCTATTAAAAAAAACACGACAATGTACTCTGTCACTACATCAAGAATAATACTGTATTTCACAGTTGTTTCATACTGAAAACTACCAGTTAAGCTGGAACAGTGTTCATAAACAACTAGACCCAAATAAAATTAATTAATGTTTGCAAATTTTACACTAAAAAACAGATGTCAGGTTTTGTGATTTTATTTTTAAAAAGTGCTAACTTCAACCCTAATTAGGTGATGCTTATACTGTTAGCTAGTATCTTCATATACCTGTAAAACAAAACCCATTCCTCATATGCATTGGTAAGTAAGAAACAGGATTTTGTTTAGACAACACAGAAATGCACTGTTTGACCTGAAAACGAATTCAATGAAAACACCTAATCACACCTGTTCAACCAATATCGCCACATATCTAGACTTGAATAAGACTAAATAATAATATTACAAAGAAATATAGCCACATTATCACACTAAATGATCCAGTGTTGTGAAATTCCACAAAAACTGAGCTTCTTTCCACTATTAGAATTTGAGAAAATTCTAAAAGGCTATCCAAATACCTGGCAAGAGATAAGTCAAAAAGCCCCAGGAACTGCCGCAGGGACGTTTGGTACATCACGTTGACCATGCTCATCTCTGTGATCAGGAAATACAAGATGCTGCCCCTGGTGGCAACTGTGTAACATGAAAATAATTAATTCCTGACATACATTTACACAATGTAACTCAATAATATGTTTTTCCAAGTAATGCTTTCATCTTTAACCCTTTAGCCTCATTTTTCAACAAAATTTTTCATACACTTCTCTTTTCACACAAAGGTGCAATATGCCCATTCCCCAGGTCTTGTATGGGCTCTGTTCTGCAAGACTTTGCATATGGGTTTGTTGTCCTTTTAGTGGTTAACAGGTGTGTGATAATCGCTGAAGGTGGGTGAGAGGGTGAGAGAGAAGGCAGCAGCAGCTTGCAGTCCATGAGGTAGAGAGAAAATAGAAAAACTTCCCCAAGTTAAAACCCTCTAATTAGAATAAACATCAAATATAGCACACACTTAAAATATACATGTTAATGACATTTAACAAATATATAAATACTGAACTTTCATTACCCTGTACTGTACTCTGCTCGTCTCAAGTCACATCCTACATTAGGTTGCATTGTGTGTTACTCACAATTGTCAATGAAAAAGCAAGACACTGAGTGTAAAATGCAGTGCTGGTAGAGCCTGGTGGAGACCACGTTACATTTACTTTACAAACACACACACACCAAACAGTCCTTAACACAAATTTACACAACTCGAGTCATGCATAACCCTGGAGAGGGTGTAATCGTGAATAATGAAATTAATGTTTTCTTAACATCTCAAGCCATTTTGTACTTGAAGTACCTGCATTTTTAAAAAGATTGCCATTGACGTGGCTGCACTAGAAGTATCTATTCTAATATCACAAAGAAAGTTAGTGGGCAGTTAGGGCAAGTTCAATTTGGAACAAAGATACCCAGCATAAGCCTTTAGATGAACATACTCAAAACCAATTCAGTGTCTATGCAGCCAAACTGAACCCATTTTCCTTTACCTGGTCTATACTCCTCGCGAGCTGCATTGATTTGGATCTCTGTCTCGGCTGCAGTCTGCAGTTTCTGTGTAACCTCCTCCGCCGTCCTCTTCGTGTTGCTCAGAACAATGATGAGACTCTCGTCATCCACCAGAGACCCCTGGGTGCTGGTGAGACGGAAGAGGAGGTTGTCCTCCAGCTCCTTCATTTTGCGCTTGTTTGAAGTCACATCCTCCATTAGGTCTGTTCTTTCTTTCTCCAATTCCTGTTCATATGTAGTTATACATAATATTTATGCACATATTTCTTAATTTCCTTAATGTATGCCCACTCTTCATAAAATTTAATGAATCCCCAGATTACTAAGATTAACTGATGTAATGTTGTTGTTTTTATTGTCATCCATAACTTCCAACAGTCATCTGTAAAACCTTTAACTTTCTTCAAAAACAATATCCTGAACTCTGTTTTCTTCATTTTAAATGCATTACATTGTTTAAAACATTTATCATTTTATGGTTCTCTATTTGAAGTTATAAACAATACCTCACTTTGAAAATGCAGCAAATAAAATCAAACTTTGAATAAGACTGAAATTATTTATAGCATATGCAAAAATGATCACAGGGAATAAAAAGTGTTGCTGTAACCAAAGTCCATCTTAAAATTAGGGAGGAAAAAAAGAAAAAGCTATATGACTCATCAAGACTCATTCATTGAAATTAAAGCCAACATCTTTTTTTTTTGTAATGTATTTAATAAGACAGAACCCAATGATGGTATATATCTTTCATTGGGAAGAAGTGTGACTAATAGACATCTAAAATACTAAGGGGAATGAATAAGCTTCAATAATAAGTCTATTATTTATATTCACTGACTAATATATTCTAACAAATATCCTCACAAAACGCTCCATAACCAAGGTACAAATATAATTGCACGCCTTTCTTCCATTTCATACCTTCAACAGTGCAATTTAAGTGCACTGAGACATCTTCTGTCTCAGTGTTCATTTTCTCTAGACATTCTCTTTAGTATCCAGTCTATGTTGGGATCTTTTGATAGCCTCCTACCTGTTTTTCAGTAAGAATGACTCTGCCAAGAAGCTGATCCTCCAGTCCTTTCATGGTGACAGTAAAGTCAATGATGGATGTGCGGGCGCTGATCTCGGGGGTGTACGCCGGGTTGGGTAACTTAGTTGTGACATAAAGTCGAAAACCACTCATCACATCCACTTCCTTATCCCCTACTTTTACCTGATGCCAGATAGGGAGGAGAATGTTATCATATAAGGTTCAATTTAGTTCAAGATGTTGTGTATTTTTTTCTATAGAAAACCATTTAAGGTCTTTCTGGTAATGAAAAAAGTGTATTAGAAAGCTGGTGCTCACATGCTAATGTAGGCTTAACATAAAAAAAACATTTGTAATCATAAGAAAATCATTTTTATTCAGCTAAGCAATCTTTTTACCTTTGAATAAAATTCAGTTGGAACTACTTGGCATAATTGCTATAATGTTCACAAAGTACCAAATATAACATTGTTCAGAACAAAAAATGCCTAACTGCAGGAAGCAAATGATTTCATTCAATTAATGATGACTTTAAACTCAATCTTTACACAGAACCGCTGAGACAAGCAAGCTAAGGTATAATTTTGCCATCCAAGAATATCAGAGCCTATAAAAAGACAGGTGTTCTGCTGAAACTGAAAGTAACATTTTTTCCATATAAATCAAGGGTGCACAGCTTCTCTTCAGGAGGGGCCATACCATCTTCAGGGTTTTATTCTACTGGGACTTAACTACTTAAGTCACCTAATAACTGGCTTAACCTGACCAATTTCAAGTTCTTTGGATCCTGGTGTATGGACAGACTTGCAAACCTAATGGTACTGTACTGTATGTAACCCTTCAGACTGAACTTGTGCATCACTGAGAGGAAGCTCATTGGACAAATGCATGAATATATCTGACTTTATATACATGTAGTCATGGACTCAAATGTTATACGACAGCAAAACCCTCCATTGTCAGGGTACCTTGTACGTCGATCCTGTTTTGATGAAATTTTTTTCCAGGACGTTGTCCAGGGCGGGATCCAGCTCCTCTCCCACATCCTCAATGAGCATCGGTCTGCCGAGGGACAAGCTGTCCTCCAGGTGATTCCTGAAGTACTTATGGTTAAGGGAAGTTATCTACGATGAAAAAAGGAGTGAGTTATAACTGACATTCATTACTTACAGAACACAATTTGTTTTTTCTTCATTTGGTCCTATGAATAACATTTTTTATGTAACAGCATGGGAAACTGTAATGAATTTGAAAGCAAATAAGTCAGAAGTTGACATTTTATCATTTCACAAACATGATGTAGTAAACATTTGCTAACTAATAGTTACTTATCATCTAGGCAGTTTTCGTACATCTGTACATCCAATTTCGAATCATTAAAATTACGCTGTAAGAACTGGCTTTACAGAATATTTCTCATGTAAGCTATGCAGTTACCTGCAGTTCATTCTTGGCTTCCTTATTTTTGATCCATATCTTGCCTTGTGTTTGTGGGTCAATTAACAAAGGAAAACGTGCAGCCTTAGTGACAATAATTCCATTCTGTATGGACAGATCATCATTAGGCAGCCCTTGCAAGTTCCATTCACTGACAGTCGGTGCATCGATCAACATCTCAGTGAGGTTAAGGTTGTTTCCAAAAGGGATTCGACGCGTCTTCATTTCTTTTTGCCAGTCGGTTAAAAGCAAGTTACGGAATTCTTGATTGAAAGGACCCGAGTATGATAGGAAAGCAGTAGCCAACAATACATCGCCTGTTAAAGAAAACCAATAAATAAATTGAAGGCAATGTGACGAAAGGTAAATAATAACATAAATCAAAGATATAAAAGCTTAATAGATTGTGAGTGCATAACATTTAATAGATTTTATAAATACAAACTTTATTTACAACAATAAGTTTGCCCAAGTAGTTTGAATAGGTAGACCACTGTAACGCATTTTCCTGCTTCATTGTAAACCCACCACCTGTCCATAGTAGTTCCAAGAATCAGCTGAAAAGCGGTTGGCTCTTGTGGTCCCGACCGATCTGTGCTCGCACACCAGAGGTAAACTTGCAGTTTTACTTACCAACCAGCCGCTTGGTCTGCGCAGCAAACTCTTTGCTCTGCTCTGTCCACCTGGCTTTTTCTCCTGCAAGGCCACTGATTAAACTTGAAGCTGTTTGCATTTTGTGCCTGCAGCGGTCTGCATCCTCTAGCAGGGTCTAGGCAACACCAGGAACAGAACAATTACAACCTGCAGCCGGCTGCACCAATATTCTAGTGTGCACACAGACCCGCCACCCAGAATTTCAATCACACACTATAATACGGTCTACAAAGTCTACAAAGTTTTTGACAAACCTGCTAAAGTTTTTCACATGGAGATGAGGACCTCTTCTAAAAATAAGAGCCAGTCTCATTTTTTTCAGATTGCTAAATCCAAAAAGCATTCAGCAAAGCTGACTATGGCTCTATCTGACTGCACTACATGCTCCGTGAGGGATTCTTGTGAGTTGAACCACGGACAGCCTGACTGACACAATCCCACATAGTTCAACTGGAATTCAGCACATTGTTTTCAATCCAGCTTTTGAAACAGGAGCAAATGTGGTATGTGCAATTACCACTAAAAGTGACCACATTTTTAAAATCGATTGACAATATTCATTCCGTAACTGACACAGCTTCTAACTCAGCAATGACAAACATCTCCCTTGCTTTCAAACACCTGCTTCCATTACTTATTCAAGTGATATAAAAATAACAAATAATAAATGAACAACTAGCAGGCCTAACTACTATAAAAGCTTGTATTATAGGATTACTTTTTAATTGAAAAGATGAACATGTAACTATTTAAAAATGTTTTGGATACATCTGACACAAAATATCATTAACATAAAATCCAGGACTCTCCATGTATTCAATGGAAAATTAGTTTTTGCTTTCTTTCTTGTATTGTTCTTGTATTGTTTTTGGTTTTCACCCACGGAAATCCATCTTGCTAAAGTACTGTAGCACTGCACTGTTCGTTAAAGAGTTACTCTATCATCTTCTCCAAATATTGCGGATGGCCACAGTAAGTGCTATTCTCGCTTTGTTAATAACGGCTTTTCAGTAAACCAAGTCATTCTGTTTTTCCTCCCTTGTTTAGTGTAAGACATTGTACTCTTTATTTCAAGCAATTTCATTCCTTTGATGAATTACAGATTTCCAATTTATTTTTCACTACATGATGATTATGTATGTATTTTTCTACAATAATCAAGTAATAGATTTAAATTATGGTAACTGTCCATAACTGGTAATGAAGAAGTTTCATATGAAATGTTAATTTGCCACATAATTTTGAGAAAGAAAGTAGTTTTTGTATGTGATAGTGTTATGTAAAGCTAAACCGTCAATGAAAGAAAATTACTTTAAAAAGATTTTGAACAAGTAGAAATTACAGAAATCGCTTTTGTTTGTAGTTTTTTCCACAGTTTAACTGTCCACATTCTATGGAATACAAATATAATATAGTCCTGATTATTTTACTGAATACATGTACAGTATGTATACATGTATGTACAGTAGTTACTCATTTTTAAAAACTGAGAAATAGCAAGGAGCTCCTTACAAACTAAAAATAAAAGGATTCATGAACATTAATGTTGCGATTTACTCTTCAAACGATTGCAGTAAATAAAAGGAAGCATTTATCTTAAAGTAAAAAAACAAGGTTATCCATTTTCAGAGTTAGTTTTTCTGTCTGTATACGTCTACATATATATACAGTAAGAGCAAAATATTTAAGCCACAACAATTACCTGGAACCCTTGCAAGAAACTAATACATATTAATGATTCCTCTGGCAAGACCTATGTTAGAACAATTGAATTTTAATTGTCTGAATTTATAATTAAAGTTCTAATTATGCAGTAGTTTACTTGACATAATTTGGAACATTGGTTGCACTTTTATGAAGAGTTCCCATTGGTTTTGCACTAAATTAAATTTGGAAAAATAGGAACAAGTCGTCCACCCTTTCATTAAATGTACTCACTCTGCATTATTTTCTGCACTTTTTTAGATTCTCATATGTTTTAATCGTCTCAGGACAATAACTCAGAACAATTACTATAAAATATATTAAAGGTATACTAGTAAATAAAATGCAATGTACAAAAAAGTAATTTCTCTATATAAATATATGAAATACGTGTCATGCTTTTCATTCATTTTACAAAAGATGTCAGCAATATTTGCCATCTGTAATGAAATGAAATGAAATGAATTATATATATACACTGCCTGGCCTTATTTAGCCTCTGGATAACAAAGGAACTGTTTAAGAAAACAAAAATGCTATTAGTAACTAATTGTATACTGTTTGATTGTATGCATCCAAATGTATTTTAAAATTTATTTTATTTTTGCAAATTGTTTTTTAAAATTTGAAATTGTATAATAGCACTTATCTGCAATGCATTTTTCCAGCTTCTTTATGTCACCTTGAATGAGGGCACTTTGCTAACCAAACAATAATGTACCTACTCTACTCATACTCTAGAGTCTCAATGTGTACTTGAATTGCATGTCATAATTTACCTGTTTCTCCATCATTGCTTGCTCATACTCAGCTTGCACAACATCTAGCTCGGCCTGCTTGGCATCCAGCTCTGCTTGTGCATTCTGCAGATCAGCATTGGCTATAGCAAGGCGATTTTCCTGAACTGCCAAATTTGCCTAAGAGAAATTCAATAGGAATTATTAGAAGTTTCATATGTAGTGGGAGTTCGTTTTCAGCAAGAAAAATTTATTATCTGTTGAGACAAATGACAGATTGTAAACAGTCATGTCCCCTACATTACTTGGTAGTAGCATTTCAGCCTGTCGAATTTGACACACATACAGTACAGCTCTTATTCTTGGGGCTCACTGAGTATATTGCATCATACAGCTGATCAAGGGATGTGCATATAACCACAGGAAGAATGGCTCACCAATACAGCTTTGTACAGTTCTAACTTGATTCCACTTGTTTTTCAGCAACAACATTCATTGAAATTAAAGTAGTAAAATTAAATGTATTCTGAAAGAAAGAAGGAACAAGCAGGAGATAACAGAAAGAAGGACATTTTATAAGGACACTAAAACATTGATTATATGAAGTAATTTCCAGCTTTAAAGTTAATTTACTTTAAAATAATCACAATAAATTGAAATAGCTTTGATTGTCTGGAGACACATGATGACATTCCATGGTTACACATGGGACAGAGCTGTAAAGAGTTGTAGGAATACTCCTACATTCCTTTATTTCAACCCCACATGTCCACATGAATTACAAAATGTACTGTAAAATGTATCCGTACCTTCAAAGGAAGCACCTCCTTGTTAATGGAGAAGAAAGCAGCCATAGCTTCAGTCCAGGAGCACAGGCCAGCCACATTCCCACAGACTCTCTTGGCTGTTTCAATGTTATAGTCTGCCAGATCAAAGTAAGGATGGAGTAACTCCACCACCTCTTCATTAATCGTGTCTTTGGGGAATGTCTAGAAACAATTTTCACACACAACAAATGTAAATTGAAATTCATTACCAGTGTTATTAAGTGAAATGTTTGAAAACACTGGCATCAGTCTTATTTAGACCACAGAACAACATCTCTTTGTAAATAGTGTTGGGTTAAATCTCTGTATTTGGATAAGAATGATAAAAACCTAAAGTTGCTCTTCACTTAAGATCAATACACCATGGATATCAGTAGTATCAATTCCTTAACTTACACCTGCTGTGGTTTAAGTGCATGTCAGAGCATAAGTGAGAGAAGACACTCTACTGATGTCTTTTAGGAGAGATGTTCTTCAGTGTGTCTCTTAGGACTGGTATACAGTATTCACATTTCTTAAACAACACAATCCAGAACACATTTTGTAGCCACACAGAATACATAAAAACATATCTGGAAAACAACATTAAAGTGCTTACATTGAAGAAGTCCATTGAAGTGACATTAGAAGCTTCAGATAGATTGCAAGGTTTCTATTCTTCCTAAAATGACCCTTATTGTAGCGACCCTTATTAAGCCCTCAGGTTCTTCGTGCAGTCTGTGTGATTCTAGATACCAGACTCCCATACCTGTAGACTTCCAAGGAAGTTTCCTGCTGTCATGAGCTTGAGTGACTCCTGCCAGGACGGAATAATGCAGTTCTTCTCAGGATCGATCTTCACAGTGTTAACCCTCCTTTGGAAGAGCAGCAGCACACAGTCCATGATGCGCATGATCAGGTGTGGGGGCCTTCCCAGTGTGCGTACTGTCGCAATGTCAGATGGCTTGATGGTCTAAAGTAAATAAATATGTTTATATTTTTAAAAAATCAATCTAAACGCAAAGTTCAATTTGAAAATGTCATGATTGCAAGCTCAAACTGCAACAAAAAGGTAAATCTGGAAGTGGGGGGGGGGTTGATACTTTTGAAAGACGGTGTATATACCCTCACAAGTCATAATTACTTCTGTGAATGGGATCACTCTGACTGGAAATACACACTTCCAGATGCTTGCTAAGAAACCATGCTTATGCCCACACACCAGCAGAGCAGCCTCCGCCTCCTCCAGGGCTGGCTTGGCAGCTTCTAGTTTCTCTTCAGCTATGGCCTTGTCAGCGAAGATACTATCCACAATGGCCTGAGCCTTGTCTTTCACCTTCTGCACTTCCACCTTCACTTTCTCAGCTGCCTGAGCCTTCACTGTAACTTCTTTTAACACCTGAAGGAAAAAAAAGGCAAAGCAAATTGATTTCATATAAGAAAACTAATCAAAGAATGTTTTCTAATGTTCTATAGTTCAGATGGTTTCAAATGTTTTTGCCTTAAAGGGAGTGGAGGAACATGTACAGCAGCATGGAGAACTACAGTCTATTTAATTAAAGCATCTCTAGCTTGACCTTTATAACTTATTAAGCTTATAAATGTTTTGTGACCTGTTATAACCCACATACATTTACAAAATTGTTTGCAAGTTAATTGGGACCCAAAACATACAGTTATTAAAACCATACAGTGCCAGTAACTGGAAACTGTGAGACCAATATATTTTGTTGAAGTATATCATCAGAACACTTTTTTGAATGATAAAGTTAGATTTTAATGAAAGATACAGTATATGTTTATTATTTTTTAAGTATTTTTGATTTAATCATTTGTTTAATAGCCCATGGCACAGTGAAGAGGGCTAGCACAAGCTAGCCCAGCAGCTAGGAGACACAGAGATTAGGGTGTCTTGAGAACTACTGTCCAAGTCCTAGAATTTGTGACCAAAAGAGAGATAAAGGAGAGGGGGTGTTTAGGGCACTGTGAGGAGCTAATGAGCATAAAAGAAAACTGATAAGCATGTCCTCGCATCACTGCCCCTGTCTAAAGTAGAACCTATAATAGATATTGGCCCAAGCCTACAAAACACTCAGATTTTTGGTTAAGACATTATTTTGTAGGCTTTTGTTATACAGTATGTACGCTAGTAAACATAAGCCTGCCAGTCGAAACTAGAAAAATATAGAAAACGTTAACTAGAACTTGGCATTTTGGGGGGATTTGATTTGTCATATTTATATTTTTTAGTTTAACTAAGTATCTGTTTCCAGAATCATAAATGCAGTAGGACTGAGTGGATCACCTTTGCGTAAAAAAAAAGGTAACCCACAAATACTGTACAAACCATGTCTGCCTTCTCATTGGCAACTTGTAGTTCCTTTTCCTTCACCTCCAGCTCCTTACTGAGGGCAGCCACAGACTCAGAGGCCTCTTTCAGCTTCTGCAGGCCTGTGTTCATTCTGTCAGGAGAGCAAAACGTGATTTTATAATTCTACACTGAAAAAACATTGATGCTGGAGACTGAGTATGTGGTTAGTGAAATAAAGGATATCATTTTATATTTTTTATCCAAATTTGTCAACCCCTGTGTGAAAATCTGATGTGACGTGTATTGACATACGCTGTTGTGTACCACTTTAGAATGTGCTGTATATATTGTGTAAATCAATCAAGAAACTCTCATTCGGTCACTCCAGGACCTTGTTAAGCTGCAAGTAAGGACAAGTTAAATAACACTAAAATTTTGAAAACAGGACATATGAGTAAGAAATGTATTTTCGCTGAGGCACATATCCTACCTGTTGGCTAAGGTCTGCACTTCTGAGTGTTTCTCTTTGTATATGGTTTTGTAGCCCTGGATGAATGACAGGTAGGACTTCGGAGTGACGTGGGTGGAGCGTCGGTATCTCTGGAAATACTCCACACATTTCTCGGCCACACCATCCTGGAAGGAGCCCATGCACTGAACCACTTCTCCCTTCACCTGGGCAGTGCAATCGATGTCATAGGTAGACAGGAAGTGCTCTGACACTGTGCGAGATCAAAAATAAATGCAAATTAGTTTCTTCAGGTTGCTATTAAATTTAAACACTGCTACATTGTTGTACTTTCATTTTTGTGAAATTATTTCTTGCTGTTATATTCCTTTGGTCCTTATGCATGTATGGTCTTCACACAAGATGTGAACCCAGTTGTCTGATTTCTTGGACCAGTAGCTTTTTGCAGCTTGTACTCACCTTTATGTTTTTTTTCTTATATCAGTCATCCACTGCTTATAAACCTCTGAGGCTATTAGAATTGACACATAAGGTTGCATCGACACCTGGCATCACTCACAACAGCCCTCTTTTCTATAGCGCAACACACTCCTACTATCTGCCAGTGCACAGCAGTCATGGGAAAAACCACTTGCTAGACGATTTCCATTACTTTGGACAGGATGGTTACATCGATATGCTGTTACAGAACATTCTTGAATAATTTGGCAGGGGAGTGTATAATTTGCATTCGATTTGCAAAGTATGTTTATTCATTGTGTATTGTCTGGTTTACATCAATTAAGGTTAATATCTTACTGTAAGTAAAATAAATTTATTTAAAAAACAAGATATGAATTTACATATTACAAAAAAATATATTTCTGCAGCATACATAATGCCTAAACAGAACAGCTTTTAGTTGCATTAATTTGTCTTAGATAACTAGTAAGCGCTGATACTTTAGCCATCAGTATTGAATGAGAAACAGGATGTGAACAGGTAACCCCACCTGCAATCAAAGCATCTTTAGGCCAGCGACTAAACCAATCCATGGTACAGCCTGAAATGAGTGCAGGGAATTTTAAAGCCCGATTCCGGAACTTCTCTCCTACAGGTGAAAAGCACAGAACCACATGAAGGTTCTGACGGACCCGGCTCATAAAGTACTCATATAGATTCTCGTTGCTTGGGGGTCGTCTTGGAAATTCCTTTTTCATGATAGGTATGAGGTCTCCAGTGATCTCATCAATTTCATCGCGTGCAAAGAGGTTAGATACCTAGAAGAAAACAACATTTACTCCTTCAAATAAATATATACTAAGCTTCAAAAGAAGCTTATACACTAATAATGAAATACACTTTGGTGTTGAAGGAGCAGTCACATTGTATTGAGCAAATATGACATACTGTAGGTAAATTCATTATGATTTATTAATATTTGTCTTCAACCTGCTATTTACTGTGAAAAGCACAGCCTGGTATTGTTTGTTATGCAGATGTACATATGCTGGAAGCTATATAACTGCAAAACATCTGTGGCCTCTACATCAGCCCACAGATGCTGTGCTGTTGGATTATTCCAATATCTCTTAAGCAGCCTGGACAAGCTGTGCCAAACTTGGCACCAGTACTGGGAAGTGAACCTGGAATAACTTAGGCAAAACTGTTGCTCTCTTGACACAAAACAATTTCCAAAATAATGATATAAGCTATCATATTCCAAAACAAATAAAAACTACTTTTATTCTGTCAATACACGGCATATACAGGGTTAAATGTAGCTCTCTACAGGTGACAAAGATTATTCATCTAATAAACATGAATTAATAAGGAAAATAACTTCATCTGCACATTTTTTATTTCACTTATATTTGACAAATCAGCCTTCAGAACGTGTCTGAGCACATCCTTGCACAACCAATCAATGAATTATAATCCATGGATGATTAATTTCAGTATTGGGAAAAGGGCTGGTTTTAAAACAGAATGAGAGATGCACGCCAATTAATGTACAAGTTCTCACGTGTGTTATTCACTGTACTATAGAATAAAGGCTCTTTCAAGTCAGTGAGTACAAACAATTAAACATATTTTACAGTCAGTGAGTGAATCTCAACCAAGTTAAAGAAGGCTGGCAGGATGTCCTTAGAAATGACCATAGGAAATGCATGTCTCCTGTGATGACATACAAACCACAAACCTATAAAATACAAAATATAAAAACATAAACCTAAAAAATACAGCCTCTGAGAGTCTGATGGATACTGCTGACTCTCAGGGACTGTTCCTAATCGTCAATCCAGTAAACTGCTGGGGTCCAGAGCAGAACCAAAGCCCATTAATGTCAGAGTCCCTCTGGGCTCCATTAAGAATTATGTGCACCTCCACCACTTCTCTTCATTCAGTCTAACAAACAAACCTGATGACACAGTAGGTTTCAGTGTGAAAAATGTGCAGTCGCTCCTGGTGTCAGATACTGACTTTCAATTTATGAGTGCATTTTTTATATAAACCATCTGTTTCTTAAATGCAACAAATTACTTTTACACAGGTGTTATCATTTTTTTAGTCCCAGTATAATAATTTAAAATATCTCACACTCATCTTTAGTATTTAATTAAATCACTTTGCTACAAAAGGCCAATATATTGGAACAAATCACGAAACTATATCCTACATCTTTCTTTTATTTAATGAAGCACATATGGCGTTTCCTCAGTCTCAAGATAAGTTGTTTTTCTCAAAAGAAACAACCCTACAAATAATTTTGAAAACGGACAATCATGGAACATGATCTATAATGGTCAAAATGTTGTAGCTTTCTTTGCATTATACATAGTGCACCATGTTTTCAGTAAAAAATCTTAATTTTACTTACGTATACTTTCCCTTAAAATTCAATTAACACTTATTGCATCCCCATGACACCAATATGCAACAACACACATTCTTTGCACTGTAAGTCTAGGACATTTTTCACTGTTATTAATTATAAGTTTTGATAACAGCATATTACATCTCTGTTTTGTTGAATACTACAGAATGTTACTATTTACTAACTGGTGGTAAAAATATGCAATCTTTTTCCCTGGCCATTGACACTGTCCATTGCTTCAGTGCAGTATCTAAATAACCTGGGCATCTAAATAAACTAGAGTGTGTCCATGCAAGCAGCTGGCAGAATATCATTAGCAGTTATAAAGGGCTGACTCTTCATGCTACAGGACACCTGCATGTAAGTTATGTCAGAGGGACAAATACCAAAAGACAATCTATTTCCATTACAATGCACTTCTGATCAGCTACAGTATCTTCATAAACCACAAATGTTCTACTTGATTGCTCATCACAGTCTCTAGAACACCACTGTTAATGCTTTTAACTGTTTAGTCACTGAGCTTGATGTAGGCTTTATAGTGCTATCCTACTGAAAAAAATGTTAAAGGCCAAGTCTGAGCTTCTTGACAAAGAAATTCAGTTTATTTCCAATAACCTGATGACTTTCTGTCAGTCATTCAGTTCAGACTAGGGTAGCAGGACCAGAGAAAGCAGAGCAACCCTGAAGTAGACTAATTTCTGTTATTCATAGGAGGGATGAAGAGTGTGAGGATGAGAGTGAGGACCTCAGTTTTACATCCCATCCAAAAGAAGGCACTCTTTTTACAGTAGTGTCCCCGTCACTATACTGGGGCATTAGGACCCACACAAACCACAGGGTGAGTGCCTACTGGTCCCATTAACACCTCTTCCAGCAGCAACCTCAGTTTTTCCCAGGAGGTCTCCCATCCAGGTACTGACCAGGCTGCCAGCTGTGAGTTGCAGGGTAATATAGCTGCTGGCTTCATTACAAAACTAATGATGTAAATAATGGGTGCAATCCCGCCATGTGTCCTGTTCTCACAGGATAAACTCCAGGATGCCACAATCCTTATATGGAAAGTTTTCAGGTGATGAATAGATGGATGGTTACGTATTAGAAATGGACAAATGTCACAACAAGCGCTTCCAAAAAATTCTTCCTTTGCTTTGTTAGATATGTAAAAAACAACTTTACACCCGAAGAACGCTTCACAACTGAAACGTTGTGCTTCCTTTCTTCTCTTTTCAGCATGGAATTAACTTATTACTTGTTCCTATGTAAAAAAAAGTCTGTATGACAAGAACTGCTGACCTCTCCTGATGATAAAACATTATTCATGTACTCCAGGAAGGACTCATCCTTGATCTCGTTGTCAGTGAAGATGAAGCTGATGCCTTTGCCTTGTTGACCTGCTGTCCTATATAACACTTTCAAGTCCTCCATCAGGTTGGAGGTGTTATAAGATCTGGGAATAGAAATTGCACAGAGAGCCAAAGTGCATTACAAACTTGATAAAAGTTTTAAGTTATATGATTTGGAGAGAGTTCATTTTATAGAGTAAATGAACTGCAGACTTCTTATCTCATGGGAAAGCTAAAGCAAAACAGTGTGCCTATTCACATTACAAAAAAAATGCAGGCTACAAAAGCCGAGAGATTAAATACGAGTTTCTTCCTCAAAGTATTTTTAACATTATTATACATAATGAAACCATTGAAATACAGTGGTAACTAACATTAGTTATATGCATTTAACATACCTAAGTAGAGCCTATTGTATATGTCAAATGTTAACCTATCTCTAACAAGGGGAAATGTGAAAATAGTCTTTGCATCTATCAGCTGTAAAAGAGGAATTGAGAAAACAAGTGATTGTCAGTGTTATCATAGCCTACAGTTTATTACAAATAAGCACAGCTGAGGTATTGTGTATAACAGATGGCAATGCATCTTCTTTCTGATTTTAGTAAATAGATATGACAGCTCCCAATTAAATATTAAAACATCCAAGACATCCTGCATAACCCATTGCTAGCTTAAAGAGAGACATTTCCATCATACATACTTTTATTCAAAACACTTGAACTAAAAATAGTTTTTTTTTATTTCTGCATACAGTGAGCCCATCTATGAATCTACTTTCACAGCTAAATGCATCAACAATCTTAAACAAAGATACCATCTACTGGAATAATACAAAACTGCATTATTGCTGGTATTACAGTAAATCATAATCTAAACAAAAACAATATTGATAACTGCATATTTGTCACTTGGCCTCGTAAATGAAGACATCTTGTAGACGGAGCATAATTTAGCTCCTACTCTGAAAGTAATGCAGAAAACAAGTATAAAAAATAATTTCATTACCAAAACACAGTAATATAATAAAATTCAGTATAAACATTCTGGTAATGATGCATAAACAAACTTTTCCCAGAACAGTTTAAAATTATTTCTTTTTTATTCCCCATGTTTTAAATTCAGTGTGCAATGTTTGTTAATTAATTGACACATTTACCCAAACAAACGGTCATGCCCATCAGCTGTGCAATAGGTCCTGGAATTAAATTAAAACTTCTATCCATCTGCTGTCGCAAACTACAAACCCAATATTCAATGGCAGGTTTCCACAGGGTAGAAGCAAGAAGCCTATGGCAAACAAAATGCAGTCACCAAATAATGGGCTTGTGACTTGCATTTGGCTTTTATTTATTTTAATATTAGAAGGAATTTATTCTCTCGATCAAAAACAACTACTTAAAGAGAGGCCCACATTGTTAAATCAACATTATATTTTTGCTCATAATAATCAACTTAAAAATGTGATGTTTCAAGAATTAAGGTTCCCGCTTTCGATTTTACCCATTTTCTTTAAACTTTAAGAAGGTACAGTACTGTGTTATAGTAGACATCAATAACAAAAACCGAGAGAAAGAGACACTTACCTGGTTAAAGTGATCTGAAATGTTCTGTAGCCAGCGATGAAAGACGCTAGTCTTGTCAAGCTCTGCTTTCCAGATCCACCGACCCCGACCAGGAGCGCGTTTCCCCTCGGAGTGCGGATGATCCGCGACACCTAGCAAGGCACCCAAGCTTTATCAAACACTCAGCTCCCACGGTGTAAGGTTCAGGGATAATACATAGAACATTAATAGAGCAGGCTCCTGTTCATCATGAGAAGAGATGACTGCTGTGTACAAATTGGAAAATCTTTGTCGAACACCTAACTTAAATATTTCACTATATACTAACAATGAAACATTAGACGTTGTACAAATCAGTGCAATAATAACCTTTCATTGCAGAGGTCTTAAATTCCTAAAGCAACGCTTTCAAATACTAAAAACGGTGATTAAGCTATGAAAGTAGCTACAGTATTTTCACAGAATTTAAATAAAACTTCTGTTGTTTTCTCCTTTACCTTCACCAAATGAATCATGGCGTCCCGGAAGAAGACCATGTCCATTCCAGCTCCTCGGATGTTTTCATTGTACTGAGCCAGGAATATATTCAAGCGATCCTTCAGGCTTTCAAATGACTCAATGGGTTCGTATACTTTGGGCATCTCAAAATCTGCGTCTTCAGGCTCTTCCCCTGTTCAAGAAAAAGTCTGAATTAACCTGCATTCAGTAGTGATGAGACATCGATGACATGTATCCAAAAATAAATTCAACACAATACCAGTAGCTTCTGGTGCATCTCTCAGGAAGTCAACAAAATAGGCATCTACTGCAGGATCGCCAACAGCTTTAGCCTCCTCCCCCAGCTCCTCTTCCATGAGCTTAGACAGAGCTCTGTCAAACCAGGCCACGTCCTCAGTAACAGTGAAACGGTCTGCAATAACTCGCTTACACTCATGCTTCCACAGCCGAAGAACCACCTGAAAAACCATCAAGGGACAACAGAGAAGCATGTAGACATATAGAGATATCTACTGTATATGAACAGCTGCCATTGTAAAATATCACCAATATCTTACAGGGCTGCTGAGCACAGTATCAAAATTTAATAATAATTAATATAATTTGCAGTAGTGGCTGAGTAACTTCATTCAGTTGAATGAAAAATATAAAACAGTATGGTCACCATAAAGCAATTTTGCAATAAAAATAATAAACTATATATTCAGGATATAAAATTGCAAACATCTCTCTTAGATGTATAGATAACTTATTTCCATACCTCTTTTTTAGATTCAAAACATTCAATCCTAAGGATCTATGTTGTGTTGTAAAGGACCAGAAATTAAAAGAAAAAATGTTTTTATTACTGTGAATGTGTCAATTACATTTAAAATATTTTTCTTACAGCCAGAATATTTTCCATACGTTTGACCGTAGCTTGAATGAGAGAAGGTTTAAAAAAATGGTAACAATATTGTTAAGATTTACTATTTGTTATCATTCCACTTACATCCTGTGAACTAACAACTTCAGAAGTGGTGTTGAGCATTCCTTGCCAAATCCGGGAAAGGTCCCTCAGGTTGAAAATGTAATGGAATTTGGCTGGAGTGGGGAGCATTTTGATTTTAGTCATCTGCCACAGCTTGCGTGTCAAAGACACCAGCTTAGCTACAGTGCCTCTTACTACTTCTGAAAAGCCTCGATGAGAGCAATAGTGTCCAACTCCAATCACTCCTGAAAATGTAAAAGTGTTAAAAGAGTAAATACAGTGCTGTTGCTGCAAATCCTATCATTAAAGAATACATATATATAGAAAAAAGCACAGCATTGGGGGTAAGTAAGGCAGCAATTTTGCTTTCATATGAAAATAAAGAATATTATATTCTCCCAAACATGAGAATATAACTCACATTTCAAAATGCAGGAAGTGTCAGTCACAAGAGCAAAAACATACTTTGCAGTAAGAACTTTTATTTTAAAAAATATATTTCTTTATAAGCTTGAAAGGCATTAAAGAGCACATAAGAGAAATTTTAGAATAAAACTAGACAATCTTCCGAGAACAGATAAAATCAATCAATGCAAGAAATTGATTTTCACAGCACTAGAAATGTGAACTCTTAATTTCCCCAGGAATAAAGAAAAACATTAAGGGAAACCATTCTCACCAAATATCTTGTCAATGGAGGAGTTAGAGGGGAGGGTGCAGTTGAAGATGGAGAACTGTCTCTTTAGTCTTTGAGGAATGTCATTGCGACCTCCCCCAGGGTGGATCATGGCAGCCAGAAACTGGATGTCCACTATATTAGTGAACTCCCCAGGCTTCTCCAGGTTATAAAACCCATTTTGTTCCATTACTTGGCGGACAATTTCATTTGTCACCTAAAAAAAACAAAGCAAGTACAATTAAAACACAAGAACTAATTAATGCATAAGAACATTGTACTGGTAGTCCAAAATGAATACCTGATCCCCCCACTCATTGATAACAGGCATGTTGATATCATCAATAAAGATCGACATCTTCTTCCCTGCTGGAGGCCCATAAGTTGTGCCCATTCTCTTGTCTACATAGCTCTCAATAGTACGCTGGAACAACAGAGAGTTTATTTATGCAAGTTAACTGAATACAATTAAAAAAACAAGCTCTCATCTTGGTACATCAGAAATAATCCAATTAATCTTGCACCCTATTCACTTTTAAACATAATATCTAATGCACATGACTCTTCATTTTATATTTTATGACTCTGTCATTATCATGATTAATTATGGTGCAACACAAAGTAATTTACCAGTAAACCGCAGACAGAAATCAACTTAGTCATTTCTCCTTAAGAGAGGAGTTGTGCTTCAATAAGCAGAAAAGTAACTGGTCAGTAATGAGAAAAATATAATGATTGTGAAACCTTTACTAGTCTTTGTTGCTGTCCAATTTAACATAATTACATAATCTATCCTTTCTAACTGCAATGCAATAGGCAAAGTGATATAATATTTTAAAAAAGAAGACTTAATGGCTTAGTATACCTGGAACATCAGGGGGGTGGTTGCAGAAGAGAAATTAAGACTCTTGGCCATGTGAGACTCCGGATCATACTTTGACATGCATCCCTTAATAATAACAGTTTTGGCTGTACCCTGTTCACCGATCAACAGCACAGCCTAAAAAACACAGGTTTATTTTAAAAAGGTATTAATTTTAAATTATGCAACAATATTAAAGTAGTATTAAAGTAGCTGTTAAAAGTCACCTTAAGGGGCAAAGATCAAATGGTTTGTACCTCTGATCTATTTGGAATTCCTTTTTTAATCACTGTCTTAAACTACAAAGCCAAAGTTTCTAAAAGGATATATACTGTCAACTTGGAATAAATTTAAGAATGTTAGCATTTCTGCTATTACTATAAAAGCAACATGTTCAAATAAAAAAAATGTTACAATTATGGAAACACGTAAATTACACTGGACACACCTTGATATTTTATTTACTTGAATCAGAACAGAGCTTAAATCTAACTGAAGCTCATCTCATCACAAAGGGAGGATGTTACGAAGCAGAGAAACTACTACATACTGTATATAGTACATAAACTAATGTTAATTATTACTATTAATTTAACCTAGTTAGTCAGCTGTTAAAAAGAAGCTTTGCTTTATTTTTGTAAGTAGCAAAGAGGTAAGCATGGAGAATTCATAAATGATCCATAAATTATCAATAACAAAATTACTTTCAGTGGCGTATAAAGAAACATTACCACCCTGACGGGGATCAATTTGTCTTTCAAGGAGAGCAGAACACAATGGAGATAATGCCGAAATACAGGAATAATACCTCTATAATCAGTTCTTTACAATTAAACAAAAGAACACATGACTCATTTGATGCAATCATAAGTAATGCCTTCAGTGTAATCTATTGGTTTCATATGATATTATTCCCACAGTAACTGTTAATATACAGTAGATAATAATAGGAAACAGGTGCTCATTAGTTCAAACAGTCACGCACCTTGCCCTGTTTGGCAATTGTCTGGATGAGGAAGTCGGTCCTGACATTGTCCACATTTGGAACGAGAATGGAGCCATACTCTGGAGTGCTGTCAGGGGGATAGATGTACTCCTCAACACGCATGTTCCAGTGGACCCACTGGCCTGTACATAGGAAACCACTCTCAGTGGAATTCATCCGCAGAGCAAAGACTGTTTTTATTTTATTAAGACTATTTTGTAAGTATTTCCTATTAATGAGTGTTTTAAATGCCCTTTTCTATGAAATATTAAACATTGTTTTCATCCAGGAATAGACACTGAACCTCTCTAATGAAGTATTTTTCATTTCCAGAAAGACGCCAAGAGCTAACTTTAATTTGACCAGCGCATTATCATTTATTACAAGACAATTGGCTTATTTCCATTATTAAACTAAATAATAATGCTGCTCAAGTACATTCGGTGTGTCCTAAACGAAATTGCACATTTTTTGCTATTCCTTTGTACCTTTAGAAACAGTTTCGCACCTTCAGAGGTCACATGGTAGTCAAACATGGTGTCCTCGCTGCCCGCCGGGATGCTGGGAAGGTCGAGGCGGATATTCTTGTGGCCCCTGAGCCAGGTCTCCAGCTTCCTCCGGCCCTCCAGCTCCAGCAGAGCCCCGACACTCCACATGAGGGCAAACACATAGAGACGTCCAAGGTGCTCCCGTGTCACCTCCCCTCCCTGCTCCTGAAACGACCACGTTACACAAGAGGAATGGCAAGAGGTGCCCAAAGTAAGCAGGTTGAAAGCATGCGTGGGAACCTCTTCAACACTGTGGTAGTTTGCTTTAACTTACTTTCGCTCCTTAGGATCACAACTAACAGTTCACAGAAAATGAAAACCAAATCCCATAAATCATGATAGATAAGCTGTAAAACCAACAGAAAACATTTTCGAACTCAAAATAAAAGTAAAGGAACAGCGTGTGTAACTTTTAATTGTAGTCATAGCTTTATTGTAGTTCTTTGTCATAGTTGTGAAGGCAGAAGATACAGTACAAACGTTCTCATGAAATTATTTTTATTTGTTCAAAACTACCATGATGTTTGGGCACAAACATGCATTTTAAATGTTATTGTATTTTTATGTCACAATGCTCTGCCACTTAGAATGAAGTGAAGGATTACTATCTTCCTGTTAAAATATTTTTTTTTATAATTCTACCTTCAAATAACCATGTGGTTAAAAGGTTAATTTTCTTTGGTTGTGAACATTAAGCCAGCAGCTATATCACCCTGCAACTCACAACTGGCAACCCACTGAAGCTAAGCAGGTGTGAGCCTGGTCAGTACCTGGATGGGAGACCTCCTGGGAAAAAAACTAAGGTTGCTGCTGGAAGAGGTGTTAGTGGGGCCAGCGGGGGGCGTTCACCCTGCGGTCCATGTGGGTCCTAATGCCCCAGTATAGTGACGGGGACACTATACTGTAAACAGGCGCCGTCCTTCGGATGAGACGTAAAACCGAGGTCCTGACTCTCTGTGGTCATTAAAAATCCCAGGGCGCTTCTCGAAAAGAGTAGGGGTGTAACCCCGGTGTCCTGGCCAAATTTCCAAGTGGCCCTTACTAATCATGGCCTCCTAATAATCCCCCTCTATGAATTGGCTACATTACTCTGCTCTCCTCCCCACTGATAGCGTTCTGGCGCACTATGGCTGCCGTCGCATCATCCAGGTGGATGCTGCACATTGGTGGTGGTGGAGGGGAGTCCCCATTACCTGTAAAGCGCTTTGAGTGGAGTGTCCAGAAAAGCGCTATATAAGTGTAAGCAATTATTATTATTATTATTATAACATTGAATGCTTTACAGCTTGTGTGGAGCAGCATACTGTCTTGTGTTTTGGCAGGACTGTATTAAGATTAATGTAATCTACTGTACCTTTGGGGGAATAAGGCCCTGAAGCATATTGATGCTCTGCATGATTACAAAGGCCTCCAACATCTCCATCTTGTACTCCAAGGATTGCACACTGAATCTGAAGAGTTCTAGGAAAGATGACGAGTATAGCTCCCTCAAAACATTTCCCTCCTGTAGAGACCGTTTTTTCAACCAGCCCTACAAACAAAAAGAAAAAAGTGATGCAGAACTATTTTATTGAGGTATACTCCTTGGAGGTAATTATGACAGAGTTGTTTGTGTCACTGAGGCTAAAAACACCAGTACTGATGCATTTTGTTCTTTTTGCATTGTACAACTATAAAGTATATTGTATCAGATACGGTGGAAAAACTACTATCCTAAATTACTTCCATACCTGGCTGTTGCTGTAGCAGAGGGAAAGAGTGTCACAATAAATATTAGAACCCCAGATAATATCCACATAACTCAAGAACAATTCAGCCAGCAGGAGGACTCTAGGGCTCTCAAATCAGCTCAGAGCTGTGGTCAATTACAATAACTAAATAAAAGCTTTGCTTTGGAATAGCAATACAATAACAATAGCATTTATGGAGTTTGAAGAACGTATGTGAAAGAAGCAGGGCAAAGCAGGCATAGGATTTTAATGGTAAAACATAATGACTAGATAACTAGAGACAAAAATGGATATCTGGATATATCTACAATATCCAAATTTTGTCGGAGCTGTTGAATAGTCACACTGAATGAGACAGCTCTCACCTCTAGGATGGGACTCCAGTTGAGAACTGAAGAGCTCATGAAGACCATGCCATTACGAGACACAGTGGCTGGAGAGGCATTGTCAATATTGTGTGGTTCAAAAACAATCTTGCAGTTGGCGGCCATAG
Source organism: Lepisosteus platostomus (assembly GCF_059453375.1). NCBI lineage: Eukaryota > Metazoa > Chordata > Actinopteri > Semionotiformes > Lepisosteidae > Lepisosteus > Lepisosteus platostomus. The sequence goes on along the minus strand of NC_142622.1, from coordinate 45,582,061 downwards.
GGATACGGTCACCATTAGCCAAGGTAAGGGTTTTGTTGTCATCCAACACCGAGTTGAGATTCTCAATCCAAATAGCATCAACAGGACCATCCAGGACAATCCAGATGTGCTCTCCTGAAGCCCAATCATAAAAATCAGAAGTCTAAAAAGACATTTACTGTTTTTCTACATGAACAAAATCAATGATAAACAGTAAAAGTTCATTTAAGAAAAACATTCTCACCACTTAGAAGTACTATAAAATTGGTTAATCCACTGAATCCACTGAGATTTTTAAATACAAAGTCATGAATTAAGCATATTAGACCAACAAACTCCAAGTGCAGAGCCTCACTATCGGCATTTACTGCTTAAAATATGACTTGTCCTTAATGATTGTTTCACCCCAAACTTTAATTACTGGCATTTTTGCAATCTAAGGACTAGTCTAAATCTAAGTTTTTTTTCTTCATATTAAAAATTACTTTTTAACATTACTTTCTACCCTGTAATACTTGAGAAGCTCTTATTTGATACCACACAATAAAACCCCAAAATCCTGGACAGATTAAAAACCAATAGCTTTGGTTTTGAACCACTATAAAAAAAATTCTTTTAGAAATGTATAAGAAATAGGAGCAGCACAGACCATTATTTTTCAAAAAATAGTAATAAATCCTTCACAATAAGATTTCCTTTAGTTCTCTTTTATACATTGTTTTTCTACTTCCAGATCAAAACACAAAGAAAGTACACAATGTTGTTTCCTTCCATGTGTTTGGAATTCTCTTGAGTTCTCTGGGGATTAAGTGTACTGCTACCAGATAATTGCTATTCTCTGTCAAACTTCTCAAACTCTAACTCTTTTATAAATGTGCCTGGGGCTCTTGGAGCTTCAGTTCACACTATGAGCAGCTGTTGCCTTACACAAAGTCATACTTCTTAAGTAATTAGCATCTCTGGAGAGACTGATCAGGGAAGAAGAGGAGGAGTTTTTTTTGTAAAGGGGAAGTACTTGAAGAGGCATGATTCATTCCAAAGATTAGTGCACCAAGTTGTGAAATAATTTGAAGGGCATTTAACCCTTTTTCTTGTATTTTATGCACAAATCTTTAACATGCCAATGGGTAGAAAACTGTAGTAAAACCACACCACTCTGGTTTACAATATACATAAACAAAACATATAAAAATACTAAGAAGATACACAGAGAAACTGTTGTGTTCAGCTGTAGTGGGAGGTCATACTATAAGCATGGCATCCTATAAGCAATGTGCATTCAGCTACAAAAAACACATCTCCATTGCAGGGAAAATCAATTCATAATCAAGGAATGCATGTATTAAGAAAATCGTTTTTTTCCATATGATGCTGGTCTGAGACATTTCAACTTCCCCATTTCTTTAATTCTGTATCCTAAAATCTTAGGTGCCAAGCACAGAGTAATGGTTAGTGCTCTAGGACCCCAACTGAAATGGTTAGTGCTCAAAGTCCCCAGTGTGGTCTATAGTATTGCATCCTAAAGCAAATTACTTTACTGTGACAGCTCCATTTCACAGAGCCAACACAACAAATGACATGGTCCTCATATGGCCAAACATAGGCAGGTTTCCAGAAACAAAAGCTTAAATTCTGTACTTTTGTAAGTATTAATCTTTTTATCTGAAATAAAAATGTCATTAGTACACAGCAAAAATGACAACATTTCACTTTAATCTCCCAATAGTTATGCTATTCCCTGTAACTGGATACCACAGGGTCTGGGGAAACCCTGCCAAGGACCACTGTTCCCTCAGGTCTGTCAAACCAGGCTGAGCTCAGCAGTAAAGAATTCTTGAATAAAGAATGTATTTTTTCTCAGGACCAAGCAAAGTGCGAGACTTATCTCTGCTTTAATTCTGTATATTGAAGTCCCACATACAACTTCAACAAACAACCTTGCTCTTCATTAAATACATTTTTTAAAATAATAAAAACATATAGGTATAAGGGTTAAGAACTTTTTTTTTCTTAATAAAGAGTTTCATACCTTTCTTGGCCCTCAGAGTTTTCCTCCATAAAGTGGAGAAGATGCCATCAGTCCAGTCATTAGTGGCCACGTCCAGGCGGCCAAACATCTGAGGCGCAGTGATGGCCTTAGGGTTCATGCGCATCTCCCGGTGAGGCTGGCCGCAATCTGCACACACGAGTGGACTGCTTCGCTCAGCACAACAGGTAGTTTAAGTCATTTCACAGAGGAAGATATTAGCTTTGGGCAGCTTGAATTAATGCTAACAACCGACATTTCAGAAATCAAACTAAAGGCTCAAATCAACGTAATGGGTTCTCAATTTCTTTTCATGAAAAACTGTTTAACAAAATCAATACTAGCTATGTATTAAAAGTCTTAACTTGCTGTCTTTCTTAATGGTTATTAAGACATTTCCTCAGAGCTAAATGATTTTTCCCCTTTTTTACTTCACCACCTTATGGGTTCTTAAATTACAAAGAGCACTTAGTATCCTTCAACACAATTATGCATCACAGGAAAGCTACAAATGTGTGAGACTAATGGGCTTTGGCTGAAGTTCAATTCATTTAATTGAAAGGAACAGTATGTATAGAACTTGGAATAAATTGCATATTATTATTTTAAGAAACATTTTTTTTCTTTTTATTCACTTTGATTTTTTTTATTTCAATCAAAGTGTCTTTCCTGCTTATACATGAAGAAAGGGAATATTCCAAATTCTTCTATCAGCACAAATTCTTGATTTCACTCCAGTTGCATAAGTTCCCAGTTTTTCCGATCGGATTTTGATGTGTACACGCCACAGAATTGCAATCTGATCTGCTGTGTTTGTCGTTCTAAATGTACTTCTCTGCAGAGGAGACTGACATCTGTTGTATGTGACATTTCAGGAACAACTGAAGGGTTAACCTTGTCATAAACAGCCATTATGCCATGTAGAGAAAATCCCCCTACAGGTTCTAATGCATATGCAACGATCCCTCATCAACACCCATTCATGCCAACCAGTAGAGGTTCTGTGGAGCTGCACTCGGACTATAAAATCTTCCTAAAATACTGCTTGGACTCAGAGCACCACAGGGGGATACGCTTTGCGCGTGTGTATGTCCACTTGGATGTTCATTAGAAAATGGCCCTTAAATTCTAACCTTTGCTGAACTGTGCTGTAGCTCCTCGCACCCTCTAGGACACCAGTGGCGGTCCTTACAGACAACAGAACCAACAGAGACAGAAGATGCAAAACCCCGTGGGGTACCTGTCATGGCTCTCATCAAGGTGTGAATGCAGGCGGTTTTCCCAGCCCCGCTCGGTCCCAAGGCCATCATCCCATGTCGGACTCTCTGGGTTTCAAACAGCTGGATGACTTTGAGTTTCCAAGGAGGATGACTAATAAGACCAGCTTCTGCAACCTGAGTAACAAGCGTATATATTTTTTATTTTTACGAAATTCCTAATGGTAAAAAGCCTGCATTTCAATGGATTTCTCAATATACTTTAATTTCTGAATAAAAGTGCATTTATGCACTTTTCCTTACTATTTACCAAATCGCCCAGTAAACAATAATTTGAAAGATAATTGTTATAAAGAACTAGCAATTGGTTACTTGCAATAGTACAACGGTGTAGTATTTTTTCTTATGTGAGTATTTAGGTATACAGCACAAATCCATATGCATATAGTAGCTTTTAATGAATTGATTAATGTACAAATAATTCATAAATTAATTGCCTGTAATATTTTCTTGGAAAGAACTTCTACGAAACAGACCACCCCAGAATAATCCGTTTCTGCAAGGCCAAGCTCTCATTCAACTTCCTTTACTTTCTTTAAATCCTTAATATGAAATACATGGTTCTACCAAAACAATTGAGATGTTAAACTAGTATGTTTATGTAAAGAATTTCATTAAATTTTATTTTTCCATTTCTATGGTAGAATAATAAATGAAAACTCAGTGTAAATAGTTTTCATTATACACCTCTCGTTAATTTTTATCAATTGTAAAAATGTACTAGTTTAAAAGTGAATTAAAAACGTCTTAGTAAATCAGGTTTGCTACTTGACCAAACAACATTTTAAAGGTTTTCTCATCATCAATACTAACCTGTCTATCAATAGCTGTTTCCAGTTCTGGGTAGCCTGCTTTGTCCAGTTGGATGCCAGGGAATAGATCTTCAATTAGACTCAAAAAGAGAGGCTCATCTTCATCAATCTTTTAAGGATAAGTAGACAAATAAGTGTAGATAAGCACCCTGCATTTTCATAATGTACAGTGGCTTAGTCTGTTTAAAACCATTTAAACAACACAATGTCACAGGTAGATTACCCATCAATGATGTGGATGTTCCTATGAAATTAGTTTATGTACTGTATGTTTTAGCCATTTTGTCTCTAGGGTATTATGGTGAGAGCTTTTGGAAACCGCATTTAATTGTACAGAAAATGATAATGAACCCAGTGCAATAAGAATTAGGAAAGAGACCAGCAATGCCATAGTGAGCTACAGGCTCCTGTGGAAACTGAGAATTACAACTTATTTTTTCCATGGTAGTCAGGCAATTTAGACTTTAATATTAAATATTAAATTTTAATAACAGATGAGAAATAATACAGCATATACTTTATTTCTGGGTAATCCCATGCATGTATTTGATCATATTGGAACAACCATATTGTGTTCAACCTAGGAATTTATGAAAACAATAAGTATTGGGACACATTCACTTCAGGTAAATTTCAGAGTAAATTTGTGGCTGAATATACCTTTGAGGCTATAACTATATGATATATGTCACACATTGAGCTCACCAAACTGTCTATATAATCGTTTGAGATGCTTTGTCAAGCCTGTGCTGCAGCCGCTTTGAGTTCTTTAATTCATACTCGTAGAACACCTTCAAGAAGTCATGATTTTCATGAGAAATAAGAGTTCTTAGTGAAAATCCTAGTTTAGACATCACTATCCCGACAATTTTTGGAGGCTACGATATTGACTTTTTTTTTAAAAAGCCTTTTGACTGATTTAAAACTAGGCAGTACTTACTAATTTAGACAAGTTCATATCTCTCAGGACACGCATGACAATCGTAGATTCGGTGTCATTTGGATTTGCTCGTTTTGCTGCCCCCAGCGTACGCAACACAGACAAAATGTTTCGAAGACCAAAATCATAATGCACCTACAAGTGATTACAAAAAGTGAGGAATAAAATTAAACTGCCAAATCAATACAATTTAAACTTATTGCTAAATTTCTACCCATTACAGTTTTATTATGATGTTTCCAGGCAGTATAATAACACTAAATGTTAACATCCTTCTGAAATAAAAAAGGAATTACCTCATCAATAATCTATCAAACGAAGACAAACTGTCCCTCTTACTATCCTGGCTTATACATGCTTATTTTCTACTAATCAGACTAAAAATGTAGGTGAAATGAAAACCACATTGTAGAATATTTCCATTGAAGAAACAGAATATAATCAATTAATTTATATGGCACCTGCTTTGAGAGCTGCTCTTCACAAAGTTTGTATAAAGTGAAGAACTTCCTGGCCAGTTCAATATTGTCAATAAACCCACAGCTCGCCAGCTTGACTCGAATAATGATTTGTCGATCAGGAACCATCATGGCAACAGAGCGGAAATTGATCTTCAAATTCTCAGGAAGCTCTTGACGACCAGCATATCCCGGGTTCTAATAGGTATGATAACAATATAAAAAGAATTAGAGTATTATGTTCAAAGAATAAATTGTTAAAAAATTGCAACAGGCACAATAAAAAGAAAAAAAAGTCACTCCCTGAGGAGTATCAATCTATAGTGTGGTCTATAGTTTGGGAAAGATGTAAGTATATTAAACTTGTGTATTGAGTTAAGTAGGGACTGAAATACATTAAATAACAATGAGAGAGCAGCAGAAATGTGAGCAATATAGAGATGGAAAATTAAAGAGTCTTCCACAATGACATGATTTTTCCAGCATTCTACAGTATATATGAGACATTAAATTTTCCTTGTATGGTGAGTTTTAATCATTTTAAGGGCAAAAAGGGAATAACGTTGGCAGCGCTATGATTTAACTCTCTTCAGCTTATCCTAACTGGACATTAAGACACACTAGATCTTCATGCCAGTGCAGTTTCAAATCCACACTCACTCCAAATGTTAACATATCCGCTTGTTACACATTACTAAGCCACCCCTGAGGGCAGGTCTGCAGTCGCTTGAAGGAAAAAACCTTTAATAATCAAAAAGCTACAATGACGTGGCAGGTTTGCCATTCAGGATCGAAAAGTGAGTGAAAGGCAGTTCTGGGGCAGAATTCTGGAGGAGAGTGAGGATGAATTGTTTATAATTTTTTAAACAACAATGTAAAATGAATAATCTAACCATGGTAAGGAAAATTCCAAATTCAGGGTTCATTTCAACGTTGTCACCATCTGTGAAAACGAAGTTCTTCTTGCGCTCCTTTTTGCAAGTCAGAACAATGGCAATCTGCTGGGCAGCAACAGACAGAACTGGAAGGTCAATCCGGTTGAATTCATCAAAGCAGCCCCAGGAACCCGACTGAGCAAGTCCTGAAAAAACAGATTCATTATAAAAACAAGAGGAGTAAATATTCACTGCTGGAGTGGTTTATGCCTGTATTCATACTATATTGTATGTTACCTTGTAAATCTACTCAGACAGATCTTTCAAAATCCACTGCGTTTATTATTAATATTTATACGATAAGTCATAATTCCATGTATAAATTCTGTTGCCCTTCTTTCTGTGACTTAATTAAAATTGTTTCTATGGATTTCAAAGATTTCAAAGAGTTTTCATCTTGGCAATTGAAATTACTTTCATGTCTCTCTCCACAAATGAGAGAGATGAAGATGAGCAAATGGGTGGCTACATTTACTCACGCTGCACAGCCTGTGAACAGGCAAATACTTTGGCCCGTGACTGTGGAAAAAGTGATCGCCAAACACTTTGATGACATTATTAAACTTGTGAGAGTTTTATTGCCAGGGTTTTACTGTGTAACATTTAGAAGACCATCCTTACCTTTGAAGATTCTTCCAAGGCCTCTGAAGTCCATCTGGTCAGAGCAGTTGAAAACAACCACATATTTCCCAAGACAGCGGCCCATGTCCTTTGTGGTCTCTGTCTTCCCGGTGCCTGCAGGGCCTGCTGGGGCACCTCCCATGCTCATGCCCAGAGCCTGAGCCAGGGTGATGTAGCACCTGCGGTACAATCATACTCTCCAAACACTGCTGGCTTCTGATGGGCTGAGTGTACTCATAGCCTCTGTGTGATTATACAGTGTGCAAGTAAAATAGCCCAGTAATTCTTCTATTACAATGTCAAAACCACAAGAATACATTAACACAGACCCCGAAATTGGTTTCTACATCTTCAGCTTTCCAAAACAAAACAAAAGAACTCAATGTCCTGAAACATAGATGGTAGACAGTTCAAAAATATGCAACATATTTTTTTAGAAATGTGTATTTTGAGATTTACAAATTCCACATCAAATATGCTCTGTGGGCTCAATATCCTCAACTAAGAGTTGATATATTAAATTTTTATAAATGGAAATTTGTGTTTCTGATATCTGATACCAGCAGGATATTCCTTGTGGTTTATCAGAGAAAATCTACAAACAGTGTAGGTCACATTCTCAATTAACAGTTATTTCTGTTGAATTCTTTCTCATATAATGCAACAGCTTCAGAAGAAAAATAAGCCTTATTTACTCAGTTTAAGTCCCAGCATGGTTTGAAATGATTACTCTATAATAACAGAGAATGTAACTTTGAACTTATGGAAAGCCAATTTTACAGTCAATACAAGCAATCTACAGATACTTGTATTTAACCTACAAGCAATCTATCACCTACAACCCTTTGGAAACAGTTTGTTATGGCTCACCTTTCGCAGAGCAAAAGCACTGAATCTGTCACTGGAAAATTACCTGTCAGTGAGTGGAGTAATGACCAGTCTGTCAGTACAGCCCAGGAACTCGTTTTGGTAGATAAACCCAACATCCGTGATGTTAATGAGCATCTTGTCAGAGTCTTCATTGAAATAGAAACGGCACTGTTTCAGCCATTCAAAGTCACTGGGGCTTTTGATATGCAATCGACACTACAATAAATTAAAGAAAAAATAATATATCACTTTCAAATCCACTTTTAAAAGACCTAACAAATAAAAGGCCATCTTTAGTTCAAGCATCATGGATGTCAAAATGAATGTTTCCATAATCACAAACACATGGATAACTATGGATAAGCTTTAACGAAATTGGAAGTTATATTTAAATATCTACTTCACAAATGCAAACATATTGCTAGATTATCCAAACACATCCGATATATTCACTATCAAAATTATAGCATACATATATACAAACTCGTCACTTTTAATTACAAATGTAGGGCTTAAAAAAGAAGCACTATACAGTATATGACAATGTACTTCCTTTTATAACAATCTCTTACCATTTTTTATAAAACGTCTTTGCTCAAAAATATCTATTTGCCCTTAATGGCTGGGACTCTACCATAAATGGGCTCAGTATACATAGTAATAGTATGGTTTTGAGACTACCTAGATCAACATTATGAAAGAAAATGTTGTTAAATACAAGTCAATTGAATGTGTCTATACATGACATTATTAAACAATTTCCAGGCACATGATCACAGCAGACAAAATATAATAATGGTCCAGACATGGCACTCTTTTAGAATAAAAACATATATACATTTAACTGCAGCTCCATGGATTTCTGCTCTTATGATTTCAGATTTTTTACAATATGAAGCTGCAAAACAGAAAGACAAATGCACAAACATTTGTCCAACACTAGCAATTTAGGCAAGAATTGTAAGAATTCTTAAGAGCATAAATACGCACAAATATTAAATTAAAAGCAATGGGAGCAGTTAGCTCACTTTGGGGAGTGTTATATTTTGCTCTCAATGTTATCTAACCTTTTGCATTGGACATGGACAATCAGATCACCTTTGCTGACCCAGGACTCTCTAGCAAGCTTGTTTTGCTAGTTGTACTCACCAGGTCATCAAAGATATCCCTCTGGTGCACGTGTATAGTGATGAGGGTCTCATATTTTATGCGCTCCACTGGACTGAGGTCCTTTGTTGTCATATCAATTAGTGTGTTCAGTAGCTCCAAGAAGGACTGGTTTGTCTTTGTCATGATCTTCCGGTCATATCTAGCATTAGTTAAAGCCTCTTCTGAATCTCTTGTCCAGATCATTTGAATCCCAAGCAAACCAATCTAAATTAACAGACAAGAGATGTCTAAAATATGCATTTTAAGATTTCAGCTTCTAATCTTAATCTCATGACTCTCTTTTCAGGAGCAAAGTGTCATGTTATAATGAGGTAAATAGTGAACATGGGTATCATTTAGAAAACTAATACAGTATTGCAACACACTGCCCTGACATTTACTATAAATACCTCTAAAGAAAAAAAGTACTACATAATAAAATGCTACAAAAAAACTCATGACAAATTGCATTGAGGTAGAACTTAAAAGCATTAGTTTTATATCGGTTTAAGACTTTCGTTTCAGAATATTTTCCAATTTGCTTAACAAGTAACAAAAGTACAACGAAAACATAAAAATGTATCTATTGCTATGAAATATAGCACATAGCCTAAAAAGGCTGACTAAATTTGGCAAACCGAACTGAGAGCTCACCTTACTCTTAATAACTGTGACCTCGGTAAGGGTTTGTCCATTTTTCTACAGTTTGAGATATTCCTTCAAGGGAAGTACTTTTAATAAAATACATATCTTATTCCTTGGAGCAGAGGTTATTTTTTTCCAGAGGCAAATGTTGATTCATTTTAGCATATCATAGTAAAACCAGGACAGTGGAGTCTAATTTGCAACACCTTAATTTTATACTGCAGTCATTTGCAATTGCACATTTATTAGTGAACTTCAGAAGCTCTGTAGTTTAGAACAAGTAGCATGAATAAATGCACCCTCCTCTATCACACTTCTAGAAAAGGTATATAAAGAGATACATTTAAGGATTAGATAAACCTTATGCAAGGATTTATAGTAAATATAGTGCCTACAGTTAAGTGTGGAAGTTACTGAAGCCTCTTGCAACCTTGACCAGAGCTCATTCATCTGTGTCCCAAATCTGTCTCCTATCTAGTTCAAGAGTACAGGATGGGTGTTAGATGGTCTCGTATGTGTAAATTATAATTCCAAGATATATTTTAAAGCTGCAAGGCTATGACTGTTTTAATCCTCTTTCTATTGCCTTAAATATCTCGCACAGCTTCTTTGAGTCGATTTATCAGGAATGCTGCTAAGATTGGGCTCTCAATAAGCAGGAGTGCCAGATTCCTGATACTAACCAGGTCATAAATTATATTTACTAACCTTGTAACAGTAAGCATATCTTAACCTTGCTGTTATTATTATTATTAGCTAAATAATTAACCGGCCACTTGTGCATCACAAGTCACATGAATCCTCACTTTTGTATTGATTATTAGGCACATTTAATAATTGTTAATAACTAATTTTATCAATAAAACCATATAACGTATTTATGTTGTCCATTATTGTGTTTGACTGTTTCCTAGTAACCATAAAAGTTCCTTTGAACTATACTGTTCCAACTTCTACTTGTTCCAGTACATTCAAACAACCCCAAATCACTACAATATTTACAAGGTGACTGATCAACAATAAAATAAGGGTTCAATAATTACTTTGCATCACTTAGTTAAATATTTTACATAATAACCATATCTTGAATTATAAACATTTCTTAATTTAGGAATGATTTAATGATGTTATGCCTATTAAAAAATATTGATACCTGAGCTGGGAAATAGTTGAGAAATTCTATGAGCTGAAAACTGGAATCCTGGATACTAACAGCCGCTTGTTTAATTACAAGATGCAAGGATCTCTGGGATTCCTTGAGCAGAGCATTGAGCCATATTTCCACATTGCCCTCGGCCATCACAGGCCTGTCAAGTTCAACCGTTTCTCCCTCACGGGAACAGATGGCAAGGATTCGGTCATAAACCTTGAAAAGGGACATGAAATAACTGGTTAATTAAGTTCCAGATAGTAACTCAAACCACAGTTGGTTTCCAGTTATATTCTCTACTTGTACCTTAACCACTGTACAATATCAAGATTAGCATTTTCCACATCCATCAGTATCGCTTACCTTATCATGAAATCTAACCGTTTTTATGTTATCAAAGACATTCAACAGATGGGCCTGAATTGTATGAGAATCTGAAGCCTGCCCCAGAATTTCTAGAAGTGCAGGATCAGACACAAAGAAAAACCGGGGGAACAGGAGACGTTTCTTTTCAAGGTAGCTAAACAAGGAGTAAAAAATAAGATATTATTAAGACAACAGAAACAGATAAAGCAAAAAAAAGAATATAATTATTAAAACAGAATAATCTTCAAACAAAAAATTGATAAATTCAACATTAAATTGGATGGTTTTGTATTTACAGTAACAAATACACATGCATAGTAAGTTGGTTAGTAATCTAAACTGTTTGAGAATGTCATGGTTTTATCTTACCCTGTGAGAGACTTCTGACAAATCTCTAACTGTTCCAAAAGATGTGGCAGCAGCTGCCCCATAGTTTCATCTCCCACACAGCATTGTACTACATTTGGCATCTCGTGAGCCCGTGTCATTATTTTTACCCATGACTTGTCAATGTTGGAGAACCTTTTCGCCTCCTGCAATCCAAGAAAGGAAATGTTAAGAACCTGGAAGGAGACTCCTAAACTAATTGTGTATAATAAATTGAACTAGAACTCTAGAAATATTTGTCCAGAATTTGAACTTCCAGTTTTTAACAGAGTTTATCAGTGAACAAAATATTTATTATCCCTTGTTATGTTTACATACCTTAGGAAGTTGCTTTGCTATGTCTCCACCTACAAACACAGCTTCCAAATAAATCCAGAGATTTTGAACTGTCATCCAATTCTCTATTATGTCAGTGGTGTTTGAAAGGTTTTGCACCCATTTCTGAATCTGTGCCTTAAACGGAGTGTTGTATCTGGAGCAGTTGTAGGACAGAAAATGGGTCAGTGCACAATCACAGTTTAACTTACAAAGATCTAAAAATAAGGTTGAAAATTGAAGAGGGAAACTAGTTTCATTAAAGGCATTAGAAGCGCAAAATGAATTTCTGTAGAAATAGGTTTTTACAAAATACACAATGTAAAAATATATCTAAAAGAAAATATTGAATTTGAAAACTATTAGAGAGGAAGTAGTCCTTGAATAATTGATGAATGATTTAAAGGTCACAGCTCAATGTCACTTTTCACAAAATATCTTTGTGCTTAAAATGTTAAAAAGCTGAAGAAAAGTTCTTAATCAAAATTCTACCTCTCAAGCCACTCTTCCAGCTCCTCAACAACTATCAATACCTAATGAAAATCTAGAATTCTGATCAAAATGAGTGGATGAGTATTTGTGGAAGAATGGCTGCAGGGATGCTTCTTTTCTAGGACAAATCCTATTAAATACCTGTTACTCATTAATGAGCCTAAAATCATTAAGCTGTCCTCCATGTTAGCAATGATCTCTGATGTACTGTCTCCTCTTAACAGCAGTTCACCACGGGTTTTAAAGTTTGCAAATGTGAAGGTCTTGTTGTCCCACTCTGCTATCACTTGCTTCAACTTCTGTTCAATATCCCGTTCCTTGACAGCACTGATACATATATCCTATACAACATGAAAGGACCCATGAGAGCATGTAAACCGCTATAACAAAGCAATATAAAAGTACAGGTCATTTTGGATAGTGTACATCACCATACAGTATTATGGTCTAAACCATCATTCCTACCACAGGCAAAACTAGCCATCCACACTCTCAAGAGTGCTAAATCATTATTCTAATATGGAGCTGAAAAGCAAATTGGTTGAAATTAAATGTAAATAAAATAATTTGTTAATTGACTGTAAATCATGATCATGGCTCATGATACCATTTTTACTAACTAATAATAAAATGAAACCTGCGTTTTTAGGGGTATTTATACAAGCATTTTGATTTTCACCGAAGTGTTTCTCATTGTGGCCAAAAAGCTCAATGTTTAACTGTCAGTCGAGAGAACATTCTACCAGTGATCTGGTTCAGGTACTCTTTGAAGAACATCAGACTTTTCCATTAACACTGTAAAGTATCCACACATTTGGTGAAAACCAAATACTGCCTTCCAACAGAAGAACTCTTGTTTTCTATCCTCTTCTGAACTTTGTTAAATCAATTACATCGATGCTGTTGAATAAAAGATTTACCTTCTGCTTGTGGCATCAAAGAGACTCATTCCAATACTCAGTAACTTTTCCCTATGCTTTTGTTATAGATTCTCGTACTGCAGGCTACTGAATTACTAAAAAAAACAATGCCTTGTTAAAATAGCAAAATGAAAGTGATGATTAGTACCTCTATTTCTTCTTTACACTTTAAAAGAGGAGCTTCCATTATATTTCTAAGCTTGAAAGTGTCGCTTTCTACATCAAAGCTGTGCCCTGTTACTTCTGTTATCCTCTTCCAGTGTCGCGCCATCATGGCTTTATTGGCCATTAGTTCCAGCAGGGGGCAGCACTCATTGAAGTCGTCAATGGTCTTCTTGAGATCAAGGAAAGCCTGCCACTCTTTAAGTGCCCGAGGAAGTTTGCGGCACCTTAAAGTGGCAACAGGGAGGAAAGGTACACACTGAACTCCTTTGGGTCTTTATGGTTTAGGCATCGTTTCAAAAGCTTTCTATAATCACGTTAGCTGAGGACAGGCAGATCTCTAAACAAACCACTCAAAAGGCTTGTGTTTACGAAGCTTCATGATGATCAGACAGTTTCACATCACAATTAAAGAAAAAAAATGACTTTCTAAATCTTGAAGTCAAAGGTGTCTGAAATATGAGGTAATGCTCCCTTACCGAGTTTGAAAATCTAAAAGCTCATTATTGATCTTCTCAATGTTGACATCGGACCACAGGATGTCGTAGTAGCCGTTCACAGTGTCAATGACATTGCTGTAAAGGCCATACAGCTTCTGCAGCAGGGTGAGCTGTTTCTTTATCTCCAGCAGCTGGGGGTGCTGGGTCACTGGCAGTCCAAACAGCTCCTCACCCCCAGTGTAGGTGATGTACTTGCGATACAGATTGTCAAAGCGATTCTGTCATGAGGATAATTGAGAAGCCTCAGACAGTTCCCTATCACACTCACTTATTTTACAGGCAATTTTACAAAACCCTTTAATATGTTAACCCTTCATATAGGAATTTTGCTTTCAGTAATTTTAAATACCAAAATATTATGAAAAGCATTTTTTTGTCATTTTCAAATACATTTTCACAGCGCAGCTAGAATTTAAAGAAAATTCCCTGACCTTTGGGCTTCAATACTGAAAGGCAGCAATGCATCTCAAAGCAATGCTGTTTTTTTACACACCTGAAACATGATGAGTCTGTCACTGGCATCTTGAGGTGCCAGTCCAACAACCATTGGACCATCCTGTAACATATATTCATCAAAATGGATAGTTACAGTTTTAATGAAATTTCTAGGTGACCCTGAGTGACTCAAAGATAAATGACTAAGAATGCTATTTTACCTTATATATAATCATTTTAACCATTATACATGCAGAAGATTTTAATTTGGCCTCTAGAGTGACGAAAATAAAAAGAATTAAACAAGTTATGCTATTTGAAGTTCCCATCACATACCTTTTCATATTCCTTATAAAAGTGATCACAGTCTTCCACAAAGGTCTGCACATTACTGATGAGCTCTCCTCTAAAGTTGGGTTGTAGAGACACCAGTTCATTTTGTACCTCTGTGCCCCTGACCAACAGCTTTTCCCAGGTGTAGCGTAATGTGTCCACCTTCTCTACCTCTTCTTTTGCTACCAGGAGGTCATACTTATTGAGCATGGCATAAGACTCCTATCAACATCAGCAGACAGAATATGTCAGAGGAATCAAAACCTGGATGTGTCAGTATATATGTCACAAATCAAGCCAATGTGTTGGTAATGAAAACACAAAAAATACAAAGGAATTTTTTTAGGTCAAGTCTAGCAGTATTTTTTTTCTTTTTGAAAACAGGTGAACAAATGGTACATGAAGTACAAATTCTAAATTTAAAATTAAAATGGTGAACAAATATTTCTCCTGCATATAACAGATTACCTGTCCTATCTCTGAAGAAATAATTTGAATTAGGTTAATTTCTATTTCAAGGCACAAAATGAAAAACGTGTGCAATATTCAGCCATTCAATATGTGGTATTGATAAAACCATTTTAAAAAAAGAGATTGGACTCTTACCTCTATAGGACTGACTTGAAAATCAATGGCAATCTGATGCTCTCTTATCTCCTTTAAGGCTGTCATGGCTATTCTGATGTCATCTAAATCCTTTATCTGCCGGTTCAGTTTTTTGCTGGCCTCTTCCACAAAAGTAAAAATGTTATCCATCTCAGACCTGTACTTCCTGTTGCAATGGCGCCCAAAGTCTACCATCCAAGCCTTAGTCTCTGTCGTCAGAGCCAACTTCAGTTCATCTACCACAAAGTAGATAAAATATATACATAAATAAAATTTGCAATAACACACTGTTCCCAGCTTGCAATTCAGTATCAAAAGATATACAACAGTGCACCATGGCCGATATTTGTTTTCAATTGTTATAACTGGGAGTTCATCCTCTTCTATCAAGAGAACAGTCTAGAGACTCGAAGCAACAGCTTCTGGGAACTGGGAACAGCTGTCATGCAACCATTTTGTGTTTCATTTGATCTCTTTATCAGAGAATATTATTAGTTTTCTAAACTGAACCAATGTGAACCTTTTGCCAGGTGTACCGCTACAGCTACTGGATATATATGGATGTATAACAGGTTCTTCACTATGGCTCTCTGCAATCAGTGTAGTTCTCTGCTGAGGAAAAGCCTTCTTACTTTATGACACAATCATCCGAAAGGTGCTTTTCTCCAGATTTAGTGCAACAGAATCTTAATCGTCACACACACACAGTCATTTTGACAAGCAATGGGCACAAGGTGGGAGACCCTGGATGGGACACCCGTCCATCACAGGGCAAACAGACACAAACATCACACACTCACACCAGGGTCAATTCACCCAGATGGGAGATGCCTCTATATCCCCAGGTGTAAAAGTAATAGATTCAGTAAATCTTTCATCCCTATTGCAATATCTCTCTCAAACAATCTCCTGCAACACTATTGTACCAACTTCTCTTTTGATAAAGTTGATTGTCCTTCATTGTTGTAATAGACTGTGCCATAAAAAATCTCCTTGAAGATGATAAAATAGTTTGAATTAAACTTATTTTTTTTCCAGGAGCCAATTAACCTACCAGCTCGTCTTTGGACTGTAGAAGGAAACCAGAGAACCTGGAGAAAACCCACACAAAGATCAAACAAAACTCCATGAACATGGCAGCCAGAAAATTGAAGACAGGGCCCCAGCGCTGCAAGGCAGCAATGCTACTCTGTGCCGCTGTGCCACCCCGCCACCCCTTGCCTCAAATCTTTAATGTGCATTCAGAATGTGTGTTTGGTCTCTGAGAGTAAAACAGAAACTGTCAGGACCCTTTCACCACTCATAACCCAACCCTGTATTGGAAAACTTAAAAGCTGGCTGTCTGACACTACCTGTGTAAAGGGCTAGGGCTCCAACAGTAACAAACTCAGGCTCGGCATTGATCTCCAGTTCTAAGTCTCTGTAGTACAGAATCTGTGACTCAAACTCTGATAGAAGAGGGCTTCCCATTATGAATTTCTGAATGGTTTCTTCTCTCTCCTTTTGCCAGATGTGGTGATAACAACTGAAGCGTTCCAGTGCTGTCATAACTTCCTGTTAAAAAGAAATGCAGAACTTCTTGAAATGTTGTTGCAAAGTGTAAAGCCTGAATTAAAGTGTCCAAGTATACACAATGCCTTTGAATTATTGTTAATCCCTTATTTTTTTCTGAGTGTAGAATTATTTGTTTTACTTTTTCTAATTTTAGAATGCACACAACTACAATAAGTTAACACTTTGTAACAACCATTTTTAGGTTGGTGCTATTAATATCTCAAGATATATAGTGATGTATTAATTTATATATATTGTTTATGTATACAGTAGCTACTCTATACAGTTACCTTTTTTGTGGAATTAATGGATGTGCTCAGGACAGAAACCAGTTTAACAATTTCTTTATTTTCAGACACAGTCTTGTAATAGTTCCTGGACTGAAAACAGAATGTGTGGTTCACAGACACTGATATGTCAGATGTACTGCCATCTGGAGAGAGAAACAACATAAGGCATTATTCAGAAAAAGGTGACATTTATTTAGGTCCATCGTAAAATAAATAAAACAATGTAAAAATAACTATATCTTGGCTCAGTTCAATAGACTTGCAAAAGAAAGTAATTCTTTAAAAATTGTTTGCTCAATTCAATAGAAGTGGTTCAATAAATTATCAGGCAAAAGATTAATTAAGCTCTTTATGGAACAAGAACTTTCATTAGGGTATTCATGAAGGATGATCCATTATTAACACATTAAAGCATATAAATATTTTTTCTTATCACAGTAGCAAATCTCATGCAAACAGTGCATTTTAATCGACTATGTTGTAATGGCAGATTCATAGCTGTAGAAAATTACTTTAATGATAATAAATATCTTCTCTGCATGTGTTAAAAAAATAAGCTATCAATGTCTTAATACCAGTGGCACTTCTATGTAGGGTGTCCCCCTCCTCAGAGTCGCTGTCTCTGCTGTCATGCCTCAAAGCAGCAATCCTCCTTTCACTCATCTTGTGCTGAACAATAAAAAAAAGACCTGAGTATGTGTGCAGACAGACACAGACATCATCAAAAGATAAAAATAGAAAACAAGCAAATAGCGGGTAGGGTAGGGTGAGCATGGGAAAAGTCATGCTGTGCAGCAGGAACAGCTGTTCAATTATTTTGTTTAAATATAGGCATTAATATAAATTCATTATATGCATATAAACAAATAAATCAGGAAGCAAAATGTTCTTATATGTGTATTGTATAAAAGAGCAAGTGCATTATGTTGTGCAGCTGGCAATACCAATAACGTTTAGGTGCTTTCATCGTAATAAGAATTCACTCTCAGCCAATCATTACAACACCTGCAGTTCAGATCTCTATTGAACAAATCTATTGTCTGTTTCTCTGACGCCGTTTCACAATAAAATACATGTTCTGCAAAGCATGGATACAGAGAACAAACCATCAGTCCAAATGAAAAGAAGAAAAAAATCTTAGAAGTCCAACCTTGGAAATCCTCTCTTTGCTCCACTGGCCAACCCCCTTGCTGACACTAACAATGTACTCGACCACCCTGTTCAGGGCCTGCTGCACCTCATCCAGTGCGGGGACCATGGTGATGTTTGGGATGGACAAGGTGATGTTTGTTCTGAAGATGGGCTGTCCAGTGCTTTTCTGTTTGTTTGAAGAATCGCCTTCTGCGTTGGAAACAATACAACACACAAGCTTGGTCTCGGTTACTATATCTGATCAGTGAAATCACGATAAGGTTCATATTGAAGGGACTGAATTTCTGACTTTTAAGCTCCAGAACAAATTCCTCCTGTAGTACAACTTTTTACAAGGATATACAGTATGTAATTAAATAACGGTGAAATACAGATGTCCGTAAAGCATTCAAGTAGGATATGCTACTTTCTTAACCGCAAAAAATGGTACGCAGAGCAAGAGAAGAACAAGAGCACCAGTATGGATATCTGTGTTCTGCAGAGCATCAGCTTCAGTTGTGTTCTTACCCAGAAAGTGAATGATGGAGGAGATGTGGATGCGCTTGCGGAGAGTCTCCAGTGAGTTGCGGGTGACTCTGAGCAGCGCTTCCACGTTGCGGTGGTTGAAATGGGAGAGAAGCTCATGTGCCTCTTCCTCCAGGATTTCTGCAATGTTTTTCTTCTTTTTCTTTGCCAAAGGAGAGGGGGGACCTGTGCTACCTTGGTTTGTGTTGCGAGAGAAAAGCCTGTTTTCGGATTTCCCATCATCTTCATCTGAATGAAAGAAGAAATAAGAGAATTACTATTGAGCAATTTGCCAGTAATCCAATTATTCATTCTGTGGTTTTCTCTAGGAAACTTCTTGAATCAATAGCTGGGGATATGCACCTTCACTCTCTTCACTGGCAATTTTACTTTCATTTCTGCTTTCATCATTGGGTTTCTCCTCTCTTTCCTTGTTTTGGGGTTCAAAATCCAGAAGCATGTTAATAAGTTCATTGGCTGCTTCTTCTACCAGGGAACTTTTAGTTTGTAACCTCTGAGCACCCTTTATGCACAGCTCCTGAAACAGTCAAAATTGAAGGAAAGGAAGTCACATCACATTTTTTTCAAAACACAGAAAGAAACTGTTTAACAAGGATACAGTTGCATTGACTATATTAGAGAAAAAAGAGGAATACATTTTACTTGCAAATTGCACAATTACCATTTAAGAAAACTGTAAAATTCTAAAAGTAATTACTTAGAAAGCATCTTCCATTTATTTGCATTACAGTTTGCTGCTTTGGATGGATATAGGGTCATTGACATTTTTTAGCATTTCCTTATCTTATTTTCTTGAACCATTAGCCATTTACCTTAGTCATCTGGACAAACTCCTCACAAGTGAAGGGTTCATCGTCAGGGAGTTTACACAGAGGTGCTGTGCTCATTTCCTGCAGTACCGCATCAATCCGGAACTCCACCAGATCGTTCACACGGTCCAGCAGCAGCTCCAATTCAGCTATGATTTGACATTTACAAAAGGGAAGGAAAACACAAAAAGCAATGATGCCATTGATGTTTTGATCTGCTAGTGCATTGATCATGTACTTTAAGAAAACTTTCATTTGTATATTCTTCTCAAAGACATGACAATAAAACCAATCAAGTCCATCTCCAAGTAAACAGAATGAAAAATAGAACAACTAACACAGTTACAGAATGCTGAAACCTGAAAAATCCCCTCCCCCATTAATTTGAAGTTAGTATACATTTAGTATACATTTCTGAAATTATCAGATTCTCATTAAACATCATTAAGCAACTTAAAAGAGTGGTACTTTCATAACTTGTTTCTTACCAAGTGCAGAAATAATTCCATTTAAATATTTTTCAATGTTTAAAGAACTCCAGTTGAGTGAAGTTAAACCTGGCTGGATGGCTTCATCCACTTTAGCTAGATGGGATGCAGCAAGCTGCCCAAAGGCACTGGGCAGTTTGGACCTCACTCTGGTATTCTCCGTAAGAACCATCTGTGAATGAAAAAGGCTACAATCAGCATTCAAATGAGCCTGTCCCAGTTCCAAATTCCAGTTTTAACCTTCTTCACTGAATAAAATATTCCATGCAAACAGTATATCGTAGCATAACAAAGAGTTATGGCAGTACCACACTGCTTGTAGGAGCATACACAATGAAGCACATATTGCATGAGTGCCTCAGTGCTACAGGAAGCTACACACGAAAGGGATCTGGGTATTTCTGGAGATTAAGTAAACACTTCTTCACTCAAAGAGCAGAGTTGAATATCTGGAAGAAACATCCCAACCAAATGGCTAAAATGCAAAACACTGGGGAGCTTCACAAAACAACTGGAAGAAACTTTAGTAGCTTTTCCCTTATCTACTAAGCTACCAAATGAGCAAAACGGGCTGGATCCCTCCTTTCATCTGCAGATCTTTCTTATGTTCCTATGGACTGTACAGCCTTTTCACACCTGTAATTTGTTGCAGTTCTTCTTCAAAAGGTCTTGCTTCTGTTGAAGTGCTGCAGCAAATGGAGGAATTTCCAGACCCATTCTGCTCATGCAGTCTGTCTCCCGAATTAAAGTGAGTATCTGAGGGTCAAAGTTGACAAAAAGCTCGCCAGTTTCAGAGGACTTCACCAGCAAAGACGCCTGCAGGCCTGCCTTAGCAGTCTCGATCTGTGCAAAGAGGAATCAGAATTCATCATATGAAAGCTCTTAAATACATTTGCTTAACTGTATTCAAGAGATAAAAGAATTTAGGTATTTAAAGAAAAAATATAATAAAAAATCCTCCTTATGAGGATTACTCAGTCACCTGTCTGAGCCACCCTCTGTGATAGAGGACTTCGAACTCCAGCAGCACCTTGGCCACTTTATTGTAGTTGCGGATGATGCGCTTCGCTTCCGGAGTCTGCAGAACACTGGGATGCTGCTGGAAGAGATCCATGGGCTCCTGTATGCGATGGAACAGCTGACGAGCCCACAGGATCCTCCCAGAGACAGGGGGCAGGTCTCGTGCAATGGGGGGCTCATTCTTCTGCTTAGTGTATATCTTGGATGCCATCTCAATGTCACGGCCATAGTTCTGAAGGATCCTCTGGTACTTATCATCAATGCCGAGGTCTGGGATGCCAAGTCTTCGGTGTTATTGCATACCACAAGAAACGGGTTGAAATATATTTAGAAAACAGGACCACATTGCACGTGTAACTATTGAAATAAATATTATAATCACATCTTATCAAGTCAAATATTAAGAGTACACTAAGCTTAGATCAACATTACATGTGCATGATAAATGAACTAAGTGTTAATGCATTTCAAATATTGTAAATATTGCTGGTATTTAATATTTGTGTAATAAATCAGCTATAACTATTTTAAAAAAAGAGGGTGGCAAATATTATTAGCTTCTATTTATTCAGGGTTCTTCATTAACAAAGACATTCAACAAGAACATTCGGGGTTACCTTTCAAATTTTTTCAGCACAATCAAGGCTCTCTGAGTATTCTGTATTTTTTCGAATGAGGTATCCATGAAAGTCTTCAATTGATTCTAGATTGAAAAAATAATACATTTATAGATACGTTTAGGAAAAGAAAAAATACTTAAACTATTTCACTGGAATAAATTCTTGCATTTTTATTTAAATTGATCAACAACATTTAAAATCATGTCTTTAGGAAACGAATAGCAAATAACACCTAAAATATTTTTGTTTAAACACTGTGTTACATTGCTTCTAGATTTGCTTAGCACTGAGAAGTAATTTAAATAGTCAAACCTCTGCACTATTGTTAAAAACTACACAGAGAACGATCCTGTGTTGCACCTTAAATAGTTTACTAGTAGGTTACTTACATGAAGATCATTTGTACTCTTGCAAAAGTCAACATAATCCTGGTCAAAATCAGTTTTTCTCTGATCTAAGAAATTGTATTGCTTTTTCTTCATAGTCAATACAATGCCCTGAAACCCAAAAATAAGAACATGTTTTTGGAAAGCAATAATAATACTGAATTCTGGAGGAAATTAATGTGTATTATAAGTTAAGATACCTAAGACACACGCAAAAATATCTCCGTTTGTGAGACAAATATTAAATATGGAGCATCTCTGAAATTGTTTTCAAATATGTTTGCCTAAAATCCTCAGAAGTGACTGTTACGAATGTAAAGGAAGCAGATCTACCAGGCAAAACAATAAACCATTTAACATATACAGTGTGTTTTAATAGTTGCAAAACATAAATCACAGAAGTCAGGTGATCGCTATTGACAATCTGATCTTTTAAAAGAGCTGTTTTGTAATAGTGAGGACATGGAATACCACTGTACCCCAGCATGTAAACTTTTTAAAGAACGGCTACACCTGACACCTTCATAAGGTTCTAATTACTTATTGAACTTTATCGAAACCAAATACATTTTTAAATCTGAAAAGCAAACCCTGCCCTTAACTGAAATTGGAATAATAGAAAAGGCACACAGTGAAAAGGATAGAAAATGCACATTTGTGAAGAACATGCATATCACTCATATATAGAGTATCAAATCTTTCTTTCAGTAAAATTATTTTACAATTTGTATATTATGTCAACTTTAAACACACAAAGAACTGATGAGCAGAAAAAGATCTCTGATGAAGAGCAAAGAAACAAAGTAATGCAGACCACAAAATAATTCCAATGAGTTCCGCCATGTGGTCATCCCAAATACAGAACACAGTACTTAAATCATGCACCGTTTAAAAATAAGGGTAAGAACCAAAACAGGGAAATAAATTACCTCCCATTTTTCCTGCATTTCTGCAGTCTGTGCAGAAAAGGTAATAAAGAAATCAAAACTCTGAAATTACAGCTTTACTACAATAGAATTCAGCTTTAAACTTAGTGACTTGTCATCCTTTCCTGAACTACGCAACCAAATCCACACTAAATCTGCAACACACTGATACATCCAAAAAAGCTGACAGATATACCGATATAGAAAACTGCTTATATAACCCAAACTCCTGCAACTTTCAAGAGGAAAGAAAACGTTTAATAATTTGTGTGTGTAACATTAAAAAAATATGATGAAAGCAAAACAGGGGCACGTTGTATTTTTTCTAGCCATGATCAATCACTGTTTTAAAATATAAACGGTTAGATGATGAAACCAGTATAAAACAACCTAGCACTCAAAGTTAGCAAAAGATTTTAACAGCAAAGAGTTGTACCTGGAACTTAGTTGACATAGTTTCTAAGCCTTCCATTTTTGAGTCCTGCAGGGCAGAGTATGTTTTGATGGTGTCAAACATGCCGAGGATTTTGTTGAGGCGGCGCTGAAAGGTGTCAAATTTACCAAAGATGTACATCTCGCTGAAATCAAACTGACGCTCAGAGGGGCTCTCTTCCAGTTTCTGCTTGGTCTTGTGGAAGCAGTGCTGGTACTCCTAACAGGTCAACACCAGAAAACAATTAATAGTATGATGTTCACACGTCACAAATATTTGGGAAAATCTGGATTGTACCTGCTCTGCTCGTTAGTTATTGAACAGGTTAGTGACTTTACCTGTGAGCACTAAAGGGTGACTGAATTGACACATTAGCTAAGTGCGCTGCTCCTTTCTGCAATGGATTCAATTCCAGAGGTGCCAGCAGCCACGCCTCTTACCAGGTTAATGACATAAATCTCCTTTCCCATTGGTGAGTCATTCCTACTGCTTGGGGCAGGAGGAGTCACTGCTGTAGAATATACCACTCTCAATATTTCCGTGTCTCAAATATGTGTAAAACCACCAAAGACTATCTTCATATTTTAAATTAAATTCAGGAGTCATAAATATCCATATACAAAATATGAAAAATCGGTAATTAACAGTTATAATTACCTCATTTAACCGAACAGCAGCTTTGAGTTTCTCTGCCATGATTTCTTGAGGCTGGTCCCATATGGTGGCAGTTCCATTTTGTGTAATATAGGCTTTGCATGCGGTTATCATTTGGTTTGTTACCTGCGAGAAAAAAGGGGTCAAATCTCTGCATATCTATTTTAATAAAGGAAGAATGTTATAAAGGTTTTATTTACCTTCACAAACAAAGATGTGATCTTCTCAGAGGTGTTGTAGTAGCGTGAAATACTGTGAATCATACGAATGGCATTAATGAGACCTGGGATGGCCTCAACCATTGAAACCTAAAATAGTTAACATAAAAATAACTGTTAACACGTAGCCCTAAGACACTTATGCAAAATGATTCTTAGTGGTTAAAAATCTGTATAATCAGACATGGTGGGTTACATATAGTTTTTTTAATGCTAACATTAAAAATAAAAAAGTTCTCTCACTGGGTCACTGTTGTATAGAGGATCACAGAATTTCTCCAGAGTGTAGAGATACTTCACATTGTCCTTGGCTTCATTGGCTGAGTCTGTGATGCGAGTATCCAGCTCACGCCAGGTCTAAAAGATTTTAATATAACCATAAAAATTCTGTTATTTTTTTACATGAACAGCAACAATACGGTCCGTTTCCCATGAACCAGTCACATACTACACTATTTATTAAATCGGTAACAGTTTTGGCATATGAAACCAATATAAAATAAAGAATGGTTAAACCACTACTACATTTTTCCTCTTACAAAACCTATTAAAACGAGCCCTGCCGTACCTTGAGGAGCTTTGATTTAGCCACAGTGAGCACTCCTAACACTGCCTTGACATCTGGACTCTTCAGCTGGTCTAGCAAGTAGTTGAACCTGGACATGCGTTTCTTCCAGTGGTCCAGCTCTGCCCGCGGCCCAAGGTCATCCGCCTCCTTTCTCAGCTGGTCACTCTCTGCAAGGACCTGAGACCACAGGACAGCCGTTAGTCATTTCTAAAGAAAAGGGGGACAAAACCTCTCATGCTGGGCTACGTCTCCCACTTGAGCTCCATATTACCTGTTCTATTTGTTTGATCCACACTTTTATACACGCCTCGATATTTTCCAGAGCCTCTGTGCTGTTGGCTACAGCGATGAAGTCGGATGGTCCTTTGAGAGTTTTCAAATCGTAAGTCTCACACTCTTTTAGATTCACCTGGAAGGTATGTGGAACATATTATTCTCAGCTGTACTGGTGCTTTTATCGAGAGTGACTTACATTTGTACTCATTTTTACAGCTGTGTATTCAACAGGAACAACTTGGGTGAACTACTTTGCTGAAACGCACATCAGCAGCATCTCATCTGGGATTTGAACCCTCAACTTGCAGTTACAGGTATAAGATTTAAACCTTTTTTATCCACTGAGTGGATGTTGCACTATTTTCTTAATTTATGTTAGCTGCACCACCAGCACAGTCTTGGATTTGTTCATGTAGAATACAAAATGTTTCTTTGAAATCCTACATAAAATTGAATTTAGAAGCCGGCACTTAAATGCAGAAAGGTACAAAAGCTAGTTAAGGGAAACAAATAAGTTTTAGCTCAATGTTATTGCTCAAAGCTCAACGCACTTTATCAAGGGCAACTTAAAATTCAAAGTTTAAATTATGGGTCATCACAAATCTGGAAGTGCAAACAAAGTGCTCTGAAAGCAAATTGAAACAGTAAGAACTGGAACAAACCAGGTCATACACAGAGTGATACACAACCTGTTTGCACATGTTCCTTGGTTACAGAAAACAAGTTTGATTCACAAATTGCATCACAAACAGAATACAGGCCTCACAAATGTATTTAGTAAAAATTAAGTTCAGTATTGTATAACTTATTTAAGTATATTTGTGAAGGTCTGCTACATCCATAAAATACTGTACAATAATTACACTATTCCAAAATAGTATACAGTGTCATATTTTGAAATATATCTCTATATGACTGACAAAAAAGAAAAGAAATAGGAATGAATGAGTGAGGTTTATTTCTTAATGATACAGAAATTATTGATTCTCAGTAAAGTTCTCTTACTCAGTGAAGTTTTCTTACTGCCTTCAATGATGGCATAAAACTACCACTTCTTGATAACCTGATTTAGGGAATGTATTTCATCGAGAAATAGGTTTAGTTTTCCTCCACCTTCCAAAACAAAACAGGACTGAGATTAACCAGTTCTGTAGCTGTATATAAATATATTTCAGCTAGCTATGACATTACACTAGTTTCTAAATTCATCCTTTCTAAAGACAGAACTAGAGACCTAGGCTGCTTAAATTCAAACTACTTGAAGTCACCTTTTCCATTAAGCTCTCTTGGGCCCCAACAAGCACAGCCACAAAGCTGTCAAGAGAACTAAGGAAGTCCTGTCTGACAGATGCTGCCTGGGGGCTTGCTAAATCTCCCCAGCCATAATTCATCTTCTTCAGAGTGGGAATAAAGATTTCAGACAGCAGTTGCTCCACACTCTTTAGCAGGCCAACTTCTGTTGTGTCCAGCATGTTGAAGTTCACATCCTACAAATGATAGAAACCCAACATTGTGTTGGCATGTTTAAAATATAACTCAGATAGAACAGTGTATCGGCGTACTTAATGTTTTGCTTAAGGTGATGAGAGGTTATATAGAATCAAAATCCCTGCCTTTTTTTAGAGTGAAAGTCTTGTTTCTATTAACTAAGCAACAGACACACCAATACAATTAGTCAGCAGCCAAAAAGTGCTTTATAAATGATAGCTTTTACTCATACAATCCTTATATTACTGATAAGTCTTCAGGTGGAGAACTGTC
Source organism: Lepisosteus platostomus (assembly GCF_059453375.1). NCBI lineage: Eukaryota > Metazoa > Chordata > Actinopteri > Semionotiformes > Lepisosteidae > Lepisosteus > Lepisosteus platostomus. Next base: position 45,555,003 of record NC_142622.1, on the reverse strand, counting down.
TTAAATGCAAGCTTTTATGCAACAAACGTAACAAAAAACAGTCAAGGACTGGTCTGATGTTTCCCAAGTTATACAATTTTATCTGTAACTTTAAGAAAAAAATACTTCAGAGCTAGCTGAAATATTAGACTGGTTAAATTAAATATTGAATATTTTTTCCTGACTTCTTAGGGTTTAGTTTCCGTTACATCACATTCCTCGTGTGCTCCTTAAACACTCATGCAGTTTCCCGTAGGTTTTATATTAAAAAATAAAAACCTCACAATGAAAAAGAATGAAGTCTGAGATGATTAGGAGGTGGCATCCTTACCCTGTGTACATTTTCTGATGTAATGGCTTTGGAAACGTTGGCTCTTGTGAAAAAGACACACACCCCACTTAGTGCCACATCTCTGCCTTCTGTCAGAAACACTTTAGGCTTCTTGTTTCTGCCTACGGATGAACTGGCTGCAGCAGATGTTGATGCTGTACATGTTCAAATTTAAAATGTTTTCATTATTCAAAAACATTGCATCCCTTTAATCCCCCCACCCCAACTCTAATCAAAACTTCTATCCTTCTCTAATATCAGTGCCTTACTTTTATTGTTAAATCCAAAATCTCACCCTAATCAAATCCCAGACCAAATTTTTATCAAGTCCAATCTTTGAGTTAACCTCAACATGTAGACTAAAAGTCAATTCCAGATCCCAGATACTTTACATTTATAGTAATAAGTATACCCTTGACCAATTTAAAGCCAATTTGAATTCAATCTTAACCCTATCTCTAATCTTACTCCTAAACCTGATTAAACATTAATTTCACACACAAGACTAGGTCTTACCCTTAGAGTTTTATGCAAACCCTAACTGTATTTCATACTCTAATTTCATTCCTAATGCCCAACCCCGACTCTAACCCATGCATTTGAGTCAACTACAATCTTAACCTTTATTCTAACTTACCCTAATTACGTCTTTAACCCTAATCTTTGTTCCAACCTAAAGTAAACCCTACCCCGAGTCCACCTGAGCTCTAAACACAACCCATACCTCAAGGCTAACTCTAACAAACTGTAGATACAACAGTAATCTTACTGTAGCTTCAGCCCTTACCCTAAACGTAAGCATAAAATAAATCACAATCCTAATTTATCTCAATCCTAACTAATCCCAGTTCTTTATTTTACCTTCATACAGTCATAACCCTAACACTATTCTTCAAAATAAAAAGGAAAACACCATCACACAATACTGATGTTCTAAAGCAGATGGGGCTATTTTTCTGTAGAACACGCTCCTACAGATAACAGGCTAGATGGGTCAAATGCCCCCATTGCGCTTTTCCAACTACAACCGTTGTAAGTGGGTATACCTACCAGCTTCTGCTGGCTCCACATCTTGATAATAAAACATAATGTGAGGAAGCCCCCCCGCAGCAAAAAAGCGATCCATGCGGTCAATCTGGAAGACAGGGATTTTAATTGATGCAACTCATAAGGCATGAGGCTTTCACATGAACTATGATTTTATTTTTCAGGAAGAACAACAAGAAAAGAAGAGAAAAGGGAATACTGACCATGGAAACAGATTTTGGAGGGAGGGAAGAGAAACTATCTGACTGCGCTCACACAACGTTTCCTAACCATTCTTTCCACCAGAACAATTATGGAGAATGGGTGTAAGCAACTGTCTGAATGCTGGCAGCCCATTTACATCTCGATGGACTGAGGAATAACAGATAAAATGTGATGTTCTGTGAACTGAACGGATTCACTGCAAGAGTTCTGAATTATTTTTCACTTGTCTAATTTTGGATAAAACCTTTAATGCACTGGACAGAAAGAACTTGGGCAATTATTCAGTGAGTAAAGGGATTGAACATAAGATCCGAACGTCGTTCAGAACATCATTCTCTTTCTCAATACTAAAAAGTGTAAAAAAAGGCGACCTGCCCAGGGAAAAGCTAGAGCCCTATATGCCTTTCAGGAGAGGAGTGATTTTCTCACATAGGAGAACAGAGGACCAGAGAGGTAGATTTCACCTGAGTCCCCTCCAGAATGGCGTCCTCGATGTCTCCTCTCTCCAGGCCCAGGCAGGACGCCACAGTCGCCAGCACGTAGTCATGCCTGCCATCCAGCTGGGCACGCTTTGCTTCCCGCTCCTCCTTAAGCTTTTGCTACAAGACAAACTCCGAAAATGAGACCCAGGACAAGCGACTGTTTCGTTATCCAGTGAGAAACTGGGACCCAACTTGCGACACTGCTGGGACCCACGAAAACAAACGAACTCTGTAGTACTACTCGCCTCGAGCATGACCTGATCGACATCCTACCATAACGCAAGAGCACCTCTATGATTTAACAGTGGAATCCTGCACACAATCACAGTATTTTAAGAGCTGAATGGGAACATATCTATATTTTTCAAACAGCCAATTACCTTACTCCATATTGTGAGATCATATTACATCAAACAGTGTAAATTATTGTTCACAACAGTAAATTTAACAAACATTTTTAAAATCAGAGGCTGTGGATCCTTCTTCAGCTGTCACTTGAACTATCTTTTAAAGTCATCTTGTACACCAATGAGTCATTTTAATGTAGAAAATAGAAAATGGCTTTTCAGTTGCTAGAAACAAAACATACTATTTGTAAATTGATTTTAAAAATTAAAGTAGAGGATATACCTATACCCAATAATAACAAAGATATTGTATCCTTCTACACACAATATTTAAATAATGGCACTACTGTTTTGTAGTGTATTCGGTTACATCTACACCTGATTAATGATTTAAGAAGTCTTTTGTAAGTGACTGTACAGTAAAATATATTAAAGATTGTAGCTGTTCCTTGACCTTGAACTGACAGCAAATCATTGAGGGCATCAACACTGGTGTATCAGGGTTTTCTTTTGCTCTTGTGTGACTTGGGATAGAATGACTCAGTTGACAAAATCACTTGGCTATTGTCAGGTGAAAAAAGGGTATGCTGTTAATGCCTATTAACATAAACAGCACAGCCTCTGAAAGGACTGAGATCACTGGTAGGGGAACTGAAGGGACTGTCTTTTCAGATCAAGCCGATACTTGCACTTGTACAATATATGATGAATAATGATCTATAAAAATTAAAATTTCTTGCATTAGGATGGGTTAAATACCAAGATCACAGTTTTGATTAAATATAATCACGGTATTTTTCTGAAAATGTTCATCCTTAGGCTTGACATAAAAGTGTCAGCACACACTTATGCAAGTTAAACTGCAAAAACTATTATTCAGTTTCTGAAGAAAGTGTTTGCAGATGCCATTTAGAGACAAGCCAGTCCTGCCACTCAAATTCCATTTCTATACAGAATACACCGGTAGTGGTCTTGCATAATACAGTAAAATGCACAATATCTCAAGCAATTGAGCTTTGAATATCAATTTATCACAACTGTGTGCAGCTCATCAGGAATTCTGGAATTAGTCCTGTATATTCGCCAGTAACAAAAGCATGCATGAAAAACAGAAGTAAAATGCACACTCCATGGCATGAACATATGTTTATACCTATTATTGTAAGAGAGTCATATTATCCTTAATAACATTTAGAGCAAAAAATGAAGAAAATGAGAACGTTCCTTAATCATGTCACATCTCTAGGGCATAGAAAACACAGATGTGGAGGGTGCTCTAGTTTCATTCTATTAACTGCACAATAGACCTATTAAAAAGGCAATCAGCATTTACTGTAACTTCTGAGCATTCTTTATTGTGGTTAATTATTTTATACTCAAATTGGGTTTTCAGGCATTTCACAGGACTATGATTCTGAAGTATGATGTAAAATTTCCAAACTGTCAGCAGTTTACCCTAGATTTCGTTTTTTAAAAACAGGGATAATTAGAGCTAAACTTGGTTTCCTTAAGTGCCCTGAATTGTTACAAAACGATCCACAAAAATGCTTGCATTAACATAGTGTACTAATCATGTGTCTGATTTCAAGGTCAAAAAACATTTGCAAATGAAAATGTATATCGTAGGTGAAAACTGGAAAACTACAATAACTACCTAAAATCACATTTTATTAGAAAGGCAACTTATTAATTCGAAAATTTTATAACAATAGCTAACTTTAGACAGAACTTTCTTAAAAGGCTGCACTGTTTATACTGGCTTTAAGCTGGTTTACCTAATTGGGATATAATATGGTAATACAGTTCATTTGCACTAATTAATATATACCATGTCAATAAAACCAAACAGATTTTAAACATAAATGCACACAATTTCAACTTGCATGTAAACCTAGTCCTCTAATATAAATCCAGCAGACCTTGTGATTAGGGAACAATATGGAGGTTATAAATAACACGATCATGGAAGAACTGATTAATACAAGCCTACCTACATTTATTAAAGAAGAACTACTAACAGCAGGGTGCCTCTCTGCTTGCAGCAGTTGCTTTCTTCTTGTCACCACAATAATCCACAACAAACTCACAGCTTTAATTACACTGGCAGTCCATCATCGACTGCCATTTGCTTTATAAATACCCCACTTCCACAGTGAGATAGCCAGGTTGTGAGCTCTTCACTCTGCTTTCAGCATATTCCAGCATCCTGTCTAACCCAGTCATCTACTGGAGAGGCAGCACAGGCCAGAGCTGACCCCACATTCACCCAATATCAGTGCAGTGCAGGAAAGGTTCATTCGTAGTGTCTGCCATCATGCATACACTAGGTACATCAGCAACACTGAACAAAGGTTTCTCAATTACCATCTCTACTGATATACTGTGATACACAAGCAAATATTCAATCTGCAATTCAGTTACTGAGGGTAAAAAAGAGTCCCCTTCTCACCAAACATTTAACTTGAAAACATTTTTTTTCCAATATTTACTTTTATATTTTCACTTATTTAGCATCCATTGTTAACAGGCATGTCACTTGATTCATATAAATTTCTATTAGGCTAGTCCTAATTAATACTCTGTAACAAAAAAAAACACTTTTTTCTGAATACCCTAAGCAGACTACCAAGTAAGATACAATTAATGGAGATCTGAACATACTTTAAATGCAGTAATTTGACCATTGGTTATCACCGAGAACAGAGGCTGTCCTTTACTCATTGAAGATTTTACATCTTTATGGCCACTGTTTTTCTAAGTGCAAGTGACTGTAAGCAGAGATCAGCATTTACTTTTGGGGAGTCACAACTTCAAACACTGGATGCATCTTCAAGGCTATCGTATGGACAGAATTCAGTCCTACTGCTTTTCAGTAGTTTCCAAAAAGTGTACACCTTCTCCTATTCAGAAAAGGTAGTAATCCTTTGTGTACTCAGTTATGCTATGTTAGTTTTAAAAAAATGAGACAAAGATGAATGGCCACACTACTGAAAAGCATTGTTTGTCCTGAACAACATCCAGACTTCTCTCTTTACATCTTAAAGGGTTACACCTTGTTGTCTCCTGAACTGTTTTACAGCACATTGATTAACTAGGTGGCAGTAACTATGCAATCTATACACCATCTACCAATACTAATGTAAACACTAACAGGTAGAACAAACACCGTTAAATTAAACCATGGAAAAGACCAGCTGTGTCCATTAGCAGTGGGAATTGAGGGCTTCCCCATGAAACAGTAAGGAAACACCGTAGTACGTTTTATCTGCTTTGCTGCTAGGTAACATTGAAAAGGCAAGCTAATAAATTATCACACTATGTAAAGCACTTTAAAAGCTGAAACAACTTGTCCCTTTATTTTTTTCCCAGGATTGACGGAATGACGCCTCAAACATCTTAAAATTATTAGCTACAAATACCAAAATGATCACCTTAAAAGCTGAAACACATTCTTTGTTCCTACCATGTTACAACAACCAATTTTCTGTTTTTTTGTCTAGCTTCTACAAGAATTAAGTAAAGCAGGAATTGAAAGAACTCTGTATTAGAGATGTTTACAGACTCCATTGTGTCATGTAGTTAATACAGTAGGTAGTTTAATTCAAAGCAAGAGATGTTTTATAGAAAAATAAAGGTGTTCTTACGGTGCTTGAATTCTTGATTGGCACTGACCAGAAAACTTGCAGTACTGCAGACATTGAGAAGTGATCTTAGTCATCTCCACAAGAATGGTCTACTTGCTTAAAACCTAAAAGTCTAAGAAGAGGCCAACTAGGAGCTTTTTCATAAAAATATAAATATAAATAAATTAAAGGTCTAATGAGCCCCACAAGTTAATTATTTTGATGGCATAAAACATTTACTTAAAAATGAACAAAAAATGTTTTGTACAAAAATGTTGTGTTGACTCAGGAAGTCTTCTTTAAGACTAAAACATTATTCTTACCTGCGTACAACAAAAGATTTCACAAAACTATTCATTCGGCTTTGAACTCTTACTAGTTTACCAATATTCATAATGGACATTTGGGATGAAGAAAATGAATATTTTCTAAATAAAATTGGATTTTTATAGCATTGTAGAATTCTTTCATTCTCTTCATTCTATTATTTGTATTTATATTATTATTATTGAGCACATGCTGCTTAACATTTGAGTAGTTCATCCTAATAGAATAAATATAGTTCTTACTGTAACTAAAGAACAGCATTTTCAAATAGTCTGAAAAATGTATCCATATTAAGCATCCCGTGGTCACTGAATTAACTGTATTCATCTTTTTCAGTGCGGAAAAATTCTGGCTTGATGTCAGAATCAGTCAACAAGCCTGGACATGAGAAAATTAATAAGCTTATTGACCTGTGTAAAAAACAAGGACCCTGCTTGCTTGTGACAAATAAATCAATACCAACCAAAGATGTCAAAGGAATGGCTGGAATAAGAAACGGAAACACAATCGGTTGCTGTGCAACAGGTGAACTCTTACTCTTATCACATGATAACTTCAGCATGGTCATATTTGTGGAACAAACTGACAAACAATAGTGTTAGGAAGAGAAACACTCCCCATCACTGTATCAAGTGAGACCATGCATCATCATAATTAAATGCAGAAAAACTTTTCCTTAGTGTAAATAACAAGGTTGAAAAAGGATATTTGTGCTATTTATCTTGCAGAAAACAAGTAAAGACAAAAGTTCAAGTACAGTACAAAAAATAAAGTAGATCTATAAAACAAATGAGAGAGAGAAATATTACTAAAAATAAAATATTTTAGGTTATTTAGACATACAGTTTATACTAGAAATACAAAATTACGTGTTACAGAGTAATAACCTAAAAAATCTTTCTCTTACAGCATACATTACTTTTATTCAGATATTCTTAGCTTACTCCAGTTTAAATATGCAGGCTGGGCTAAATACTAACACTTTTCATTAAACAACACATACGATTTCAGATAACCGGTCTCTTATATGGGGTGATTAGATGGAACAGTTGCTCTGTTTTACTATGAACAGACGATATACACAAACTATTCAAAGAATACCACATTGAAATATTTATGTAGTAGAGCAACTAAACAGATTTATTGATACATCTGACCAAAAGACATGTGGTATCTTGTTTAATTTCTTATTTGTTTCCTTTTTTATTTTTGGAAACACTGTTCTCAAGGATTTAGTTTGTAACATAAAATGTACATTTTCTGTTTCTAAAACACCGTTTGTTACCTTTAAAAGACACCTTAGCAAAAAGTGTGGAGTGCATACTGTCCTTTTATTTCATCATACATGTTAATTAAATTAAATGTTATTATTTCTGCTAAATTAAACATATATATAGTTCCGAGATACATTAGACCTGTAAACAATGTGAAATGAATTTGTGATATTGAAATAAAACCCATCAAAATGTTGCAGTTACTCAGTTTTCTTTTAATTTTATCCTATGATAATAAAACTTATAAAAGTTCAGTTCAATTTATTGTCCTATGCACAAGTGCAATTAAATGCTTATTTGCATATTATGAAAGGTAAAAATATAAAGGAAAAACGCTAATCATTACAACTTCAAATTAGTAATACTTAACACAAGAGAACAGAGTAACCTTCTAGCTACAGTACATGCACATTTACATTTTTCATAAAGTAAACACATATTGGCATATTATTTTCCAAGACCCACTTCCATTTTTCAAACTGTAATTCCCATAGTAAAGATGCTTGTACATCTTAATATACCACTTTAAGTTTATATAAACAATCAAGTAATAAAAAAATATTTCCCTTATCAGTAGTTACAGTCCATTAATTTCACAACCCAAATAGATTTTTAAAAAATTGCTAAAAGATAGCAGGAAGTCTTTTCATCTCACAATCAGACATGAAGGAACTTTAACAAAGTATTTCCTGGCCTTTTATTTCAAGCAAAAGAAAAGCAGAAAACCCAGTCATCTACAACAGAATTTTTTTAGATCTCTTACCTTGAGGACTCTTGTAACACTTTGCTTCCAGAGATGCTTTCGAAATGCCCTAGACATTTTAACAATTCTTACTGCAACCTCAAAACCATAAGACACCTCAGTACCTTAAGAACCTAATGGAACTTCTCTCACAAATACAGTACTTAAGGTGAGTTAAAAGGCCTTTTTATGGGCTCAGACTGCTTTTATAGCATGCCATTATAGTGCTTGTTTTCCATGGACTGTTAGGTGTTTGTATTAGCTATTCATACAACAAGAAGCCATTGGCAAATAGACAAGTTAAACAAAGCGGCTGAGAAGATTGTTTAAGCTTCACAACTAGAAATCTACATTAATCAATAGACTGTACCAACTAATACCAATAAGGCACTCCAGTCTGACAGATAAAATGGCAAGAAACCCTTACAGTGTTTGTTGTAATGTGTAATACCAAAGGAAATCAGATGTGATTGCATTGTAATGATTAAACTGGGAATCTGCCATGTAATCAGGTAAGTGCTTCTAGGTAACCAAGAAAAGTCAACTTGATTTACTTAACATGACATCATATAATATATCATACTGTATACTGTATATCAGAACAATTAATCTGTAAGAGGTTGAAATCAAGAGGATACCACTCCAGCTCAGTGCAAAAATGATGTGGTATGTTACTTTTGGAAGTAGGCCACCACAGAAAAAAAAATGTAATTATATGTTTATTTTCATGATATTATCTGATAAAATAGTTTCAAAACATACAGAACTGATCTTACCAACACATTATGTTCTTAATTTTATGGTGCATCTGAGTTTGTCTGCAAACTAATATAAAATCTTTATTGACAGTTTAACCTAAAAACACCTAAAAAGCGCAGAACATAATTAAGGTTTAACCAATTAAAACATCTTATGGTGTTGGTTCTAATATTACATTTCCCAGAAGGAATATTGGTCAACTCAAACCCAAATATTTATTATACAAAAAAGTAAGAAAAATATGCAAAGTTCTAATGAACTATGTACTTGAAATGATTTAAATTTGGTATTGGAAGACAAAGATAACCCTTCACCTCAATCCTTTCAAGAAAAAGCAGTTAATGAAAAAGACAAATTAAACCACCATGATGAACTCTGAAAAACACATTGCCTTGCAGAGCACAAAAGATTATAAAGCACCTTGCTTTATCTTAATAGATCTTTTCTAACTTTAACACGATGACTGACACGATCAACATCAATGATTATTATTCAGCTTACCTTGCTCTGGTGGTCAGTTTTAAAGTGCAGCATCTCCACCGCTGACGGCAATTCTAACAGAATCCTCCCTCTTAATCTCTATTATTATTCATAAGACCTTAGAATTCTGAGCCCACTTGCATGCACTGGTAGTCAGAATCTAATTTTCCCTATCCAGAGGTCACAGTTTAATTCAGAATCCAAATTAAAATATAGTTTTTCCTCCCGAAGGTTGCTAACTAACTCTTCAGGGATTAGATATCATCCCTTCAGCCAAGGTAATTACCATTACAGTAATATCGCCTTACTAAACTCACCTACAGAGCAGCAGATGACCTGTTTCACTATTATAAAGGTCAGAATTACATCTTATCAGCACCCCTGTATCACAACATGGTAACTTTTCAAAAGATTCCAGTCTCCTTTACTCCATCAGGGAGCTGTTTTGTTAGAACATGTTGTAATTTATAATTTACACAGTTCTTAATTTGTTTTTCCATTTTTTTTTCCACTCCCAAGACATTTAATTTTTTAAAATGCATTTATTCTTATGATTTACCTTATATTAGGGAACATTTTCTTAAGTCAGAATGATAATTTTGGAAAATGTATTTTAAATAACCATATTTCTAGCTTTCTTTTATTGATAAAAAGCTTATCTTCATTCCCTTAATTCCTATTTAGAAGGTCCTACAAGTGGACTGCAGCAACACAGAAACATATAATAATATTGTTAATGACAAGACTGCAAAAGATGTAATAACAAGACTGTTCAAGATAAGAATGCTGACATTCTAATCACTCTATTTTTACAATAGTGTTAGTTAAGATACTGTATTACAGTGCATATACAAACAAATAGTGAGAACCTACACAAGTATCAAAAATACCAGTAAGACCTCTCTCACATTCCCAAGAACCTGGAGCAAATTGGTTCAATACATGCGAGTTTGGAAAGTCTTCCATGGTTATAATCTAAGTTACACTATTCTTGTACACAAAAAGTACATTTGCTGATAGCTTAGCATAGCCAACTAGGGAATATCTTTTTATTATTCAAAATTAAAATGACTAAAGACTGTTGGTCTGGAAAGGTTCCAACCTGAGTAATATGTTATTTTCAAATGTAAAGAAACAAGGTCAACTCTGAGACTCCACTTTATGGGTCAAACGCCTTCTGGCCTGTGACAGAATCTCTGCTGCCCAGGGGGGACTAGATAAGATACCCTCAGTGCCAGCCTCACTGATGTGTCCTGTACATTGCTGGCTAACACTAAGCTTCACCTAAATGGAACAGAAAAAATCATGATCACTGAAATGTTAAATGCAAAATTCTCCCCCAACACATTATACTCAGAGTCCTATTTTTATGCCATAAGCCCAATATATCTTTGAAAAGAAACAGCATAGATAGAAATTGGTTTTATGTACAGTACATTTTTAAAATATTTTAATGTGAAAGATGTAGCGATTATAAATATTTAATGGGTTTAAGAGTTATTTCTCTAGTAAACCAAACCACTAAGAGAAACTCTGTAACTAGAGTACTTTTATAAATAATTCATGAAAATGGTCACTGAAACCATCTCAATGGAAACAACTGGGAATCCTACAAGATGAGAGCTGTTCACCAGTTTACAGAGGATTAAAATATAAACTGTATATACCTCAATGTTTTTGAAACAGTACTCATCCATTTACCTTTTCAATTATATTCTACATTGAAGTATTCAAATTCTAAAGTAAATTACTTTGACTAAATCATCACCTTAAGTTAACAGACCAGAGTAAGATAGAACCATCAGTGGCATCCTAATAAGACTAAGGGATGAAAATAAAAAAATGTTATTTGATTGAGACCATGCTGAAAGAGATCAGAATACTCAGTTAAAGAATGCCAATGTAACTGCTAGTTTGCTTGACAATGTAGTTATTAATTCATGCACGAGTAGAATCTTTTTTACAGGAAGTGTTTCATTTTCCTTAAGGTAATAATCACACCCTAAACACTTCTATGTGAAATCGCTGATCAATACCATTCCTTTGAACTCAAAATCAGTATTAAGGAATGCTTGAATGGTCATCAATAAACAGAAAATACGGTATATTAAATAGAATGATGAGCTGTGCTACGTCATTTTTAATCCCCAACAGTTAGAAAACGTTGCCACCTAGCGTCATAATCCGAGAAACAAAACCAATTAAAATCCTGCGACGTTTTAAATGTGTCATTTTATTGAATTTGCATTATATTCTTCAGACATATTTTACAATAAACATCATACGGTTGACACATTAACTGCTTATCGTAGCATGAAATGACTATTTTTATTACTTACATAGAAAGAAATCAAATGAAAATTCATGACTCACATAAGGAACAGCGGACGGAAAATTACTGAAGGGATAGTATATATCGTTATATAAACAATACAATATCATTCAACACAAGCTATAATACCCTACTGATAAAATGAACCGTAAATGGGGTTTTGTACGAGAAACCTTAAAATACAGTACAATCCACGTAAGAAAATTTGGATCTGATATCACATTTTATACTGATGAATCAATTGCTGGGTGGTTACAGCAGAGGGCGCCACATAACATTAAGGTTGTGAATCTACAAAAAGCGAGTCATAAAGCAGTTGGAAACTGGATAGTCATTTATCCGATACACGAAGCAGAAGATTAATGACTTGCTTATCGTAAATATATTTTTACCAGCAGATTAAGGGTTGTCCCACACCACCGCACGAATTTTATATTTTACCAACTTTGTTTCCCAAAATTCATTGCCTGACTTAAACTACTGTTTAAATAATCAAAGCAGCAGTGATTCCACGGAGAAAGGATTTGCAATTTCCAACTAAATAAAAAAAATAAAGGTTTTGTATAGATTTTCTGCTCTTATTTACATAAATGCATGTTGTATCTGTACAATCTATCCAATGTCAGTGACTGTACAGCTGTATTTATAATCTTTAGATTTAAAGTGTTTTATTAACATGGAAGTATCCTTCAGGAATTTTAAACAAACACAGTACCCAGATGAGAAACTGACTTCAGACTAATTGAAACTAGAAGAAAATTACACAATTTCCTGACCTGCATGCTTAAAGCCTCACAAAATCGTTTTGTCTTGGAGAAATAATACTCTCTTTGTGACATGTGAAACACATCAAGCCTAATGTCAGCTTTTTCCCTTCCAGAGGCTTTATCCAGTGAAAACCATTTACCTTTTATCCAGCGGAAAACTGCCATCAAGCACATAGTCTGTGATGTGCCATTTGCAGAAAAGTATTAGATTTTACTCTAACCTGGGCCACAGTCAGACAAAAACCTATGTGGATTTGTTTCCATCAGGTGTCTAATGTAAAAAGCCACCTGTTACTGACTGTTATAGACTTATTTCCTGATAAATTAGCACATATATAGGTCATATGCTACCTAATAATACTGGTTTGAAACTGTATTGTGAGTTTTATAATTGGGCACTTTTCGATTTTCAGGTTTGTTTCCCCCAAAGTCTCTCGGGCTGCTTTCATTTCTCTGAAAGGAGATTAGTAAATTCCTATTAATCCAGCAGGATTCTTTTTTTTATCTTGGTTGCCCTAAATTTACTATTTGCCATGAGTGATCAATATCCCTTCCACCCTATACAGCTATACCATGTACAGCTTGTGAAATTGCTTCTTATAAGGACCTGCCAGGGACTGTAGCTGCAAAACAAATCTGCTTTAAAGAATCAGAAATGAAAGAATATTTGGATCATGAAGAGATACAGTAAAGAGGTACTGTATAATGCAGTAGCTTTTGTAAAGCTGCCGACTTCAGCTATTTCCAAAGCATTTGCCAGCTATGTGGGACAATATTTAGCTCTCCCTGTGTGCATCCTGGTGCTTCGATTTCACGTTTTTTCCCCAACTATTTTGTAGTTGGTGCCAGGTATTCAACAGAAGGGCAGGTCAGGTCTGGACCTGGAAAATCACAGTCCAGCATATTGTATATGTCAATTTGTCATGGAACTCATGAGTAAATTCAGATAATTGGTTAACTTAAGTCAAAAGTACCCATTTCAGTGGTTAAAACTGAACTGTTCCAAGTGCTCAGAAATCGACAATTTAGACATGGCCAACAAGACCTGCCGGATTGTGTAACAGGGCGAGCATCAGGCAAGAAAAAACAATACAGGAGAAATTAAAGATGTTTTTCATCTGCATTTCCTTAATTTCAAAAAGCAAACCTCCGATTATCTTTTACGTTCTTCAGCAGTCAGTTTGATCTGTATTCCACAAATGTAGTGTTTAATTTTTATATAGTTTAAGTTACACAACAATCACTGAACCATAGCACATCTTCCACAGTCTAAGAGTTCAAATCCATGAACATGCTCAAACTGGCTTTGTAGTTCTCCACTGTTGACACTGTCACTCTGTGGAAGTTTTGTGTCCTTGTCTTATAAGCCTGGCACAAATCAATCATATCTTAACCACAACCATCAAGTGATTTATTCAAAGATAAAAGGGAATGTGCATCTTGAGAAAATAAGTCAGTTGCTGTACAAAAATTGGTTTAGTAAACTCTTTAGCTAAACTCTTTGAAAATATATATGGATTTATTTAAAAGTTAAATTGAGAAAATGTAAAAAACGAAATTAAGGAAAGCTATTTGAAGAACGACAGAACTTCTTTATACAGATCTCCTTTAATGCAAAAGTGTTTTAACTGCATTTTATAATTAAATACTTCACAATTTTAATAATTCGGGTTTATTTAAAAAAAACTCACGAACTTACTTGTACAGCGTATGTCATGTCCTTTTCTTTCAAATATGTTATTTTTTAAGTTTAAAAAAATCTCTACCGAACTTGAACAGCAGACACTACCCAGAACAATTTCCACATATTTGCTGGTGCATATTGTTATTTTGTTTTCTGAATGCAACAGACGGTTAAAGTTAATGAAGAATGTGCTCGTATGTGAACAGACATAAAATGTTAATAAGTAACATTTTGATATCACGTCACATAGTAACTAAACTTGTTTAAGCCCTGGTGTCGAATGTAACCATATCAACAAAATGTTGCCTTTTCTTCGACGCTTCAGGAAGGGTACAACATCAATTGATTTCTGTAAACAACTACGAGTAAAGAACAATATTTTTCAGAATTATTTTTCAACTACAATACAATATATCAAATAAGAACAGCACACAGCTTTTTCTTGAAACTTCAACTTGCCTAGCTTCTTCATTTACCCAATAAAACTTATTCCGTGCTTGGGTTTTGTTTTCGTGGTACAATAAAAACAAAATGGAAACCTACCTCCCCAATAATCCCCAAAATACTCCCTTCCTCTGTACTGGTCATGTTTCTAATACAGCATTTTGTCTTTTTTTGTCTAAACTATCGATCGTTACTGCTAACTTAATTCACATCCTGGGCCATTGGATGTTAAATTTACCTTCACTGGGTAACAGGTGTGTGAATTCCACGTGTATTAAAGATAGACAAACAAGCAATTAAATAACAACTAGGCTATTTGTGCTGAGAGATTTCTATAGGGGGCACCGAAATAAATATAGCTCTCGCTGTAGTGGCCTGGAGCCTCCTTGATCACGCGTGACGTCTTCAAAATGAGGTTCAGCATCCTAATCACAAGACTGAGGGGGACGAGTAAACTACATTTAATGTGCTGTGATATTACATTACTTTCAAATATGCTCAGCGATAAAATATAAATTTATGAAGCCACACCACCCTAAATACAAGGCATTTACTGTCTATGAAATTCAAAATTCGTCTTATTTCATTATTCAACTGTCCTGAAACCGCACGGGTAAGAAAAAAGTGACTTTTGAGGACAAATTACAATAACAAGGCAGCGATGCAAATTTGCATATTTCCTTGAGCGCAGTCTTCCGAAAGAATAGAAACTACACCGACAGTCTGTACCTCGATGCCCTGCTTATTTAAGATTTAGCGACTAAGGAAATACTCAGCATGCAAAACAGTTGCGCCTGGAAATGTTTGATATTTGATTTTTTTGTTATATTATTAGTTTCCTTTACAGTTTTATAAGCAATAAGAACGGCCGGATTACTATTTCTGTTGATTCAGACATCCTCAACGAGGAACATTGCATTCTATAAACTACACCGGTCCTGCAAAATCTAACAAGTTAAGTTAAATATAAACAAACCTGTATTTCCTTTATGTTTTCCACAGGGGCGATATGTTGATTTGGCCTGCTCTTGAAGTTGGATTTCATCGAACGTGCGTTCAACTCTGCGTTTTTATTTGGGGTACTTTTTGTAAAATACGTGAACGCAGGATTGGCGCTTTTAGCCCTCCTTTGGTTTTCCATTGTCTTCTGGTGGATTTTTTAAGGATCATCGACATGCAATTTGGAAGGAAATGGATATGCAACTGCATTTGTTTTGTTTCCTTGCTCTTGGATCGTACTTTCTCACGAGGTTGTTGTCAATGGTTTCCTTGGAGACGACACCGTCTTTTCAGCATGCTTTCCCACTATCAACAAAATCAAGTGATCCTGTATTGTATTCCAATAAACTAGTTAAATATCTTTACTATTTTGTCGTTTTCTTAAAATAAAATTTTAATACATATATTGTATTTTGAGACAAAATACACAATGAGCGTACAGTACAGCAGAATTTCACATTTCACATCCACCTCCATCCCTGGTGCATACTGGCTATATTCTTTTTTTGACGTGCCTTCATTACAGTTTGTATTTTTAACTTTGAATTGCAGTGAATAATTTTTATAGCTGTAAATCAGATGGACAAAAGTAATTTAAAAAGTAGTTACAGACGACAGAAGAATTTCTCACATTATAGACCTATTAGACTCGTTTATAACTCTGGAAATTCCAGGGTGAGGAGGATATGTGAATATGTGAAGTAAAATTGTAGTCTAATCGAATGCATTAAGTAAAACTCCGTCTGCTTAATTGAATCCCATGAAGGAAATCTTTAAAGCAGGAAATGCACCTTGTAAATGATATTATAAAAAAGTGATAATTTTGACCGATCGAATGAATAATTCTTGGAAAATGAAGGATTTTTAGATATAGTATCCAAAATATAAAGGAGGCTTATCGTCATTATATAATGTCACAAGATAAGTATATTTGCTGAAAACACCTGAAGATGGCAGTGTTTCGTGGAAAAGCAATTTGCCAGGCTGATATCAGAATTGTCTGGTTGATTTTATGCTTCACGTTTTTGCCACAGAAAAAAATCTCAATGATCAAAACATGCTCAAGAGAGATTTTGTGTACATACACTTTTGAAAAGATTTTATGTACAGTATATAAAAGTGTCTGTATATTAACTGCTGGCCATCAGTAGTTCTTTAGGGTCTTCAGTATTTCCTTAAATCACTTGAGTTGGCAGCATAGTTAGTTATTGCCTCAGCTGTAAGTCCACTCCAAGGGCAAGCAGCAGTGTTTCACGCTGAAAATGGAAGTTATAGCCTGTAGGCTGGCATTGACAGTGAGATTGGGCAACGTCAAACACTGTGACAATAACAGCATTCTGGAGCAGAATGCACATTGACGAGGTGGATCAATTCTCAACCACTGTGTTCCTGTTGTTTGCTTTTTTAAAATGAGAGGATGTGGTAACGAAGGGAAATCCCATTCATCTGTTGCAACTATAGAAAAATCACAGATACTGACAATCTGTCCAAATTCATGGCTTACCCACATTTTTAATCTGTAAAATGGTACAGTTTGAGACTGCGTGACGTTCCAAACTCACATGAAGCAAAAAGGACACATGAAAACAGCTCCATGGCATTCCAATGGATTAGCGGAAAGACCACTAATGAGCACAGAAGTACGGACAAAGGTACTCACCTCTTCCTTAGTGCCACTGGAATGAAAAGTACTTTGTGTTGCTGGTGGAACATTGGAAGAACCTCTCAGTCTGCTTTGTTTCAGTTCTAGAATGATCCCACATACCACTACTGGGTCCTCCCTGACAGAGTTTCCCCTGAAACACTGACCACTCACGTGTTTGAATTTGCTGTTTCCAAACCTGATAGGGAAGGTGAGACAGGTGAGTGATCAGAACGAAAGTCATGACAAATACGGCAGCATTTAAACATTCAAGACAAGCGTTCTTGTTCTCATTCAAAATTATGTCTGAGGTCTGCTGTGGTTGCCAGGAATTACAACTGAGGAAGTAGGATCTGTTTTGTTTCAGGTACAGGTTGCAAACAGGTTGGTACGTAAATAGATGAATCATATTTATGCAAGAGCAACATTCATACAAATGCAAGGTGTTTTGGTGACAAAAGTCTCATCACTAATCTTAGAGTTAAGAGACTATCCATCAGCTGCTTACTGTGAGACACTTTTCAAGACAAACACCACAAAAACTATGTCTGCAGAGTTCCATTGAAGGTTAAGTGAATATGTTTTTAATTTAGAGGGTGTGGGAATGTTCTAACCATGATATTGGGCTATCACATGTCAATCAATGGAAAAGTTGTTCCAATTCCTGTAGATCAACAGAATGATGCTGAACAGTGAAATTAAGTAAGTTGCCATAAAGCTGTGTTTTTGCTAACAAAATAAAGGTTGTACTCTCTCAAAAGACTCCTGTGAGCATCCGAGGTATTGATTATACCACTCAAAGAAGCATGTAACAAATGCTTGCTGGAAATATGAAGAGACAGAAAATGAATGAGATGAAACCCAAACATGAGTATATGATATCATTGAAAGAGACTTCAATGTTTTATGTCCTAAAAACATTGCAAGAAAATGGTTTTTGTTTGACCTAAGAAATATTGACTTTGAACCCATGAGACACAACACAATCAAGAGAAAAAACACTGACATAAGATGACAAGATACAATCCCTGAAGGGGAATAGTTGAAGATGTTCATGGAAGAATCTTGTCGAGGCTTTCATCCAGGACTGGATGAAATAAACTTACAATGATGAGTTTTAATTTTGGATCTGCTGTCATTTACAGTATATACTGTGCATTATGTATTTCATGCTTCTATGCAACATATACTGCATGTACTGTAATTGCACTTCATTGTGAATCATACAAATATGTACTTCTCTGAAAAAAAAAACATTTTCTCTGATCATATTATTTTACATAAGTTTTCAAATCCTGAAGAATGGCAGGCCAGAATGAGCAATTGATTTCTCCTGTAAAATACAATTACTGGCTCTATGAAAACTCACAAGTAAATTTACAAGAGAAGTAAAATACAAGATAAACAGAGAAGACTGTCCTATATTAACATCCATCCATTTTCTAACAGCTTCTTCCAACTCAGGGTTGCAGGGTAGTGAGAGTCTATCCCAGCAAGCAAGCAATGGGCCTGCAGACTTAAATCACAGAGAACAGTTTAGTGCAGCCAACAAGACCTCAAAGTGAGACCTTATTTGCAATAGAGTAAACTGTGAGAATGGTGTCATGTTATAGACCAAAATATAGATCCACTATATTTTGCCATCTCAATACAGTTTTAAAAGACAAACACAATTTAATACAAAGTACTGGTACTGTACATTTCAAAAGATATTTTATAGTTATCATTGCAGGGCAGAAATACAAATACGCACACACCTACACCTAGGGCCAATTTTCCAGAAGCCAATTAACCTGCTTGTTTTGGACTGTGGGAGGAAACCTGTGTGAACACAAGGTGAAGATACAGTTCAAACAGATAGCACTGCAAATCAGGAACCGAACCCAGGGTCCCAGCACTGGAAGGCAGCAATGCTTACCACAGCATCAAAGTGCTACCTCCCATATGAGAAATATCTGCTCAATAGATCATCTGCTGAAATTCTGTTTGCTTTGGTAAATCTGCGTTTTTCAAAATTCTCGCATATTTTATAACGCATGTACTGTAATCTGCTTTTTCAAATTTTCCTTGTATCCTTATACATAATTGATCTAATCTTGCTTGATCATACATATCTTTGTTTTACCTTGCATCTCCCGTTATTTCATTTTGCCACGCTTTTACCTGTGCATATCATACTGAACTTTCATAAGGAATAAACTTTCATTTTTGCCATATAAAGGTCATGCACTAATAAACCAACATTGTACTGTTCTGGGGGAGAAACAGTTGTATTGGAAAACAGAAATATTATTTACTTTAAGTGCAATATTCCAAAAGATAAAATGTTTGTTTGGTCAAACTATCGAGAGACAGCAGCAAGCACTCTCTGAGGTAAGAGTTAGCCAGACGCTTTATTGCAAGGAAGGTTGGGGGGAAGTGCTTGAGTTAAAGGTAGTCTTCTGGATTGTAGGATTTCACACATGTACTAGCTGACATATCAAAAACCTGCAGCTCAGCAGATGTGCTGTCAGTCCTCAGTCACTTCTGGGCTTCACAGCTGAGCTGAGATGTGATTAAAAAAAACAATCATGTATTTGCTCTAGTTTGAGAATCCAAACTTTTCACAAGGTATAGAAAAGGATTTCTTCATTTCTCCAGTTTTGTTTATTAAAAAAATATTACAAGTCAGAGTTACTGTATTTGTGGCAAATTAGCACTGAGCCTTTCACGTTGTATAAAAAATGTCTCCAATATTCCGTGTTCAAAACAAATCGTAATCCATTATGCATTTGTTTGATACATATTTAACATAAATATGCCAGTGTTACAAGAGAGCTGCTTTGCAGAATGCTTAGTAGAAAATGTTTACATGGATATAAACAGGTGTTTATGTAACAGCACTCAATAGCTTTTACACATAGAGTAGCATATAAAATGTTTGTACTATTTATTTGAAGTAACTTAATTCACTATTTAATAATAATAATTTGTTACCAAAAACTATCCTTTTAAAGTCTGTTGAACATTTTTTTAATCTTCCTAAGAGTAGAAAAGATTCCACCTAAATTAACTTTGGTCATGGGGTGCTAGTACGTATGGCTGGAACTCCATTATGTACTTATAACTACGTCCATATTTCAGTCCTTGGGGACTGTCCTCTAGTTTTTATTCCAAATCTGACCTTAACTAGATAGCTGAACTCATTATTCAGATCAGAAATCATAGCACCCAGTGTTTAAGGGCTTAATAAGCACATAAAGAAAGGTTACAAATCAATGGAGGCCATTCAGCCTGTTTGGTCAGGTGGTAGTTAGAGGCGTACGGGTCCAAGGGTCTCATCCAGCTGTTTCTTGCAAGCAGCCAGGTTCCGACTTCAGGTTAGGACTTCAGCCTGAAGCCTGGCTGGGTAGTTAACATTGCTAAGCCAGTGAGGACTAGAGCTGCCCTCATATCCAGCCCTCATATCCAGTGATATGGCGTGCCAGCAGCCATATCACCCTGCAACTCACAACTGGCAACCCACTGAAGCTAAGCAGGTGTGAGCCTGGTCAGTACCTGGATGGGAGACCTCCTGGGAAAAACTAAGGTTGCTGCTGGAAGAGGTGTTAGTGGGGCCAGCAGGGGGCGCTCACCCTGTGGTCCACGTGGGTCCTAATGCCCCAGTATAGTGATGGGGACACTATACTGTAAACAGGTGCCGTCCTTCGGATGAGACGTAAAACCGAGGTCCTGACTCTCTGTGGTCATTAAAAATCCCAGGGCGTTTCTCGAAAAGAGTAGGGGTGTAACCCCGGTGTCCTGGCCAAATTTCCCATTGGCCTTAACCAATCATGGCCTCCTAATAATCCCCATCTATGAATTGGCTTCATTACTCTCTCTGCTCTCCTCCCCACTAATAGCTGATGTGTGGTGAGCGTTCTGGCGCACTATGGCTGCCGTCGCATCATCCAGGTGGATGCTGCACATTGGTGGTGGTGGAGGGGAGACCCCATTACCTGTAAAAGCGCTTTGAGTGGAGTGTCCAGAAAAGCGCTATATAAGTGTAAGCAATTATTATTATTATTATTATTATATCGCGATATGATACACCCCGGCAAAAGTGCCCCGCCCCATGTCGTGACATGAAAGGCCCTATATCGCGATATGACAAAATCTGTCATGTCCATGTCGCGACATGAAGGCTGTATAACACGATATGACATATCCCGACAAAATGTCGCGACATGGAGTCCATATGTTGCGATAGGATATACCCTGACCAGGACATGCTGACCCCATGTCGTGACACAAAGTCCATATATCGTGACATGTCCTATCTGGGTATATCATGTCCTGATATGAAACCTTTGTTGCGACAGTGGTGCCAGGGTGGCATGAAAGCAAGGCACCAGTCGTGATATATGCTGCCGCGATATACAAGCTTTATACATGGGGTCCCTATCATGACATGCTGCGGAGGTCTTGTCGCGATGGTATCCCACAGTTATGCGTTTGGCAACAGCGTGTCACGGTAGGGAAAGAAAAGGAAAACGTGCCTTAGAAAATAAAAACCATAGATCTTACAATCACGGTGATTTTACATACATTACAACCACAGGTTTGTGTCATAGATGGTTAACTTTTTGCCATGCGTCATGTCTTAGTATTATTCACATCTAAGGAGAGTCATATGTTTATGGATATTGATTTTCTTTATAATGTTAAGGGTACGAGCTAAACTGTAACAGAGCGCTTGAACTCGGCAGACGGGGTCACAGTCACTGTGCATGGTCACGTGATCACCGGAAAACCAAGGCGCTATATCTCGGGAACGAAAGCAGCACAAACGGTACTTTCAACGGCACAAACCGGCACAAACACAGCACTAACGAATGAGGTGGGTTTCATCGTTTGTGCTGTCTGTAGGGGGGGCAACTTCACGGAGCTTAAAAAACACCACATTATGATTCACGCATTAAAACGTGCACGAAACCGGGGAGTGACGACAAGCAGTTTGTAGTGGTCAGTTGCAAACAAAACCCTGCCTCAGTTTTCCAGACAATCTGGACAAACCATTAATTGAGGAAAAAAAAACCTCCTCATCAAATGAGATATTTTCTACAGTACATCAGTGTCATTTTAAATAGAAATACATTCTCTGACTGAATTCCCCCCCAATTCAGCTTTAAAATGATAACATTGGGGGGGGATCACAGCCTATAAATGCAGGTAATTTTCCGGGGCTCTCTCTCTGGTTTAGAGGAAAGCTGTGGCCTCGACAAAGGCGTGCACTCGTCCGAGGGAGCAGACAACAGAGGGTATACCCCCTCTCCCTCCGCCCAGCGTGCAGAGCCTCATTAACAATTCACAGGTTTCTGCGGCCGGCGCCTTTCCTGTTCCGGAGGTTCCCGGAGACCCCCGAGCCCTCCCCCTTCCTCCGCTGACTTCCCCTTCGGCTCCACTCGGGAGAGCCGCCGGCCGGCGCTGCCGAGATGTGGTATCCAAGATGGAGGACTGCTGCTGCTGCTCCTAGCACCGAGGAGTGACTCTGCCTGTGCGTGTGGCATTGCAGACGCCGGACGGCCTCGGACAGGGGGCACAGATTTGCCTCGCGTGCTTGACACCGTAGCAAACGCTGTCTTTTTTTTTGTTTGATTGCGGGGGAGGATTTCAAGCTGCCGCCTGGTTTTCCACCATGAGTGCGGGAGAAGGAGCAGAGGAGACCGCAAAGGACGCGGCCGACATAGCGGCGTTTTACAAATCCGGTAAACCAGCAGACTAGGGTCGAGCGCCGCTGCAGCGTGCAGATGCAGGGGGACATTGTTTCCAAATTGCCTCAGTATGTTTGAAGGGGTGGGGGAGGCTAGTCTGGTGAAGGGAGACCCGATCTGTGTGCTTCCCGACTTCTTTGCCATATAAAATGGCAATAGATCGGCAGCCATTATCAAATCTAGCTATATTGTGTTTGAGACATTTTATGTCTACAGAAAAAAAGAACATAATTTAAAAAAAGACGCTGTAATGGAAACTGTTAACATGCCAGGACACAGCGTTACACATTGCTTGCATTGTTATTTAGTTCTACACTGAAATGTATGTGCAATAGGGAGACAATGTTGAAGCAGTGTTTTTTTAATATGAAAACGTGATGATCAGCTGAATGCATAGAATAAAGATTATTTCATACATACTAGGCTGCAAAAGAATCCCTTCTTAACGTGAGTTTACTAATTGGACGATTTGGGGGATAATAACAATAGCTTCGATAGCTTGTGGATGGCGTTTAGCAGCCTCTGAAAAAGGGTGATGCATGGAAATTAGAAAGGCAACCTCAATGTGCAGCGGTGAAACAAGCGTTAGTGTTTATCACGATGGCGTGTTTTGGCATCTTTAATTGAGCATTTTTGAGTGTAAACCTAGTAAATTAGATTATTAATAGAACTGTAACAGTTGCTGTACACGTTCACTTGAATAACTTTCACTAAAAAATAAGGTTTCAGTTCAGAAAGCCTCAATACGATGATATTGTTTGTATATGTACAACAGGAGTTTTTTTTATATAAGAGGTCTGGATGCTTTTTGCAGAAGTTGTCTAGACATATTTAGGTAGATATTTTGCCCGGGTTACACACACCAAACATGTATGTGATTGGTGTTCTTGGTGTGGGTTTGTTAAGCATTGATAAATGCTATTTACCAGTGCGTGATACGAGGACATTTCTTTTAATCTTTGCTTCGGCTTCATCTTTTCGAAACGTGCCGTTATTCAAAGAAATGGTGCAAAAGTATTGACTGAAGCGTCAGTGATTTCTATACAGTGTTGAAATTAAACAATTTAAAAGATAAAAGGGCCATTCTGGTTCGATGATGTTCTTGTAAGTGAAAGCCGTCACCCTGACTCGCTTTCTGTTGACTGCAGTCCTTGTTACAGTCCTGTTAAAACTTTAATGGGGTTAGCTTGTGTTCCTGTGGACAAGTTACGCACATCTCTCATTGATATCTTGACTCTTTCCCACAAGACTCATAGAGATTTAGAGTGAAAATCTAAATCTAGCATCGTTGCAGGAATAAAATTCTGATAATACCAGGATTAACGTTTATTCAGGCGCAAAACAGCTGTTTTCAAGCTCAGTAATTTGCGGTCACAGAGCAGGATTACAACAGCATATAGTAAACCTATAACCAAAAAACTACAATATGTATTATTTGGAATGAACTGGACTTGTAACTGTTACTTTAACTGTACTTTGTGTACGAATGACTGGTTTGTCTGGTTTGCTTCAGCATCTCCCTTGAATGTTCTTGCGTGTCTTAACGAATAAATCATAAAGCAGCCGCTATTTTTTCAATTTAAAAAGTCTGCAAAACATGGTAGACTTTTGTTCCGTTAGATTATTTCCCCTTTCAAGTTTTAAAAATGAAACTATATTGTAATTTTGAAAGCTTTGACCGTTCTATCTCCAGCAGTTGAGTTCAGTTCTTGAGGCTGCCTGCACATTGGAAAAAAACGTGCTCACTGCAAAATAAAGACCAATATATATCTTAAACCAGGGCAATACGTCACCCAAATACTTAAATCGTCTTATTGAGAATTAGTAGATTGAAAATTTATATGCCTCAAGATTAGAGGTAATCTATTTTTTGGGGGGTTTGATAGATCACCTCAGAGTCATGCTAATACTTCAAATTGAAGAACAGACCATTTACATTGATTATTCAACACTTATAGCAAAGAACAAAAGAAACTGATTTGTCGGGCAAGAGAGTAGAAAGATTTTTGGGATAAAATCAAAAATTTTGTTCACCCAAATCAATTGCAGAACTGTAGTTCATAAAGCAACTTTGACTCTGTTGCATGATTGCCAAACCTTGACAACAAATGCATAAACTGCATGCATAAGATCTCCTCAACAAATCATATTTTAACACATAGAAAAGAAGATTCGGTTTTAGCAGATTACAAACATGTCTGCCCAAGACAAAAATGTAAACATTTGTTTAATCAGAAGGATATTTTACGTTCTACGTCCTTGCTATGGTGATTAACACTGCCTGCTTAAATATCAGTAAGCAAAGTTAGAAATTGCATCCATGAGCTCTTAATCTGCCCTGATGTAGATCGTTACTAATCTGTGCCTGTAGGAGATATGCTGCTTGTAGATAATAAACCCTATAAGAAAGTGATACATTGCTGTATTAGGAGATGCCTTTCAATTTGTGATGACTTGGAACTAGAGATAAGAAACCTTTGACAATTCTCTGAAATTAGTATGAGGTTAGTGTGATGGATCTCCTTCATGTGAGTTATTTTGGAATTTACCAAGTGAAGAATTTCAATTCTTTTATTGTTAGGATTTAAGAATGCGGAATATGTTCTGTATCATTTCTTACAACTAAATTGCCTGCTGTTTCCGGATATCAAGTGGAGGAAGCAAGATGCTGCTTGGTTTTTGTTTCATTAAAAGAGCAGTGAATGTATTATGGTGGACAGGCCACCGATAGTCATGTCAATATTTGTTCAGATAGATTTTGTTTTAGCATGTCTTCCACAGGTTAAAAGCCCATTATGAACAAACGAAGGGGCTCTGTTAAATTTAAAATGAAAGGATGTGCATCACGATTAAAAGTATTTAATGTTAAAATGACTAATGTTTACAGATGTTCACCTTTTCATACTATTATGTGAATTGGCAGAAAACTGATGCAATTAAACTTGAATGGATACAGAAAAAAAATTTTCAGAAGTTCTGAGAAGCCCAAGACCTGTGAACAGGTCTGATAGCAATAAACCCCAGAAAAGCGTGACTTATCAGACATTATGGAAACAAACTTGAGCCTATGATGCGAAATGTGTAAGATTTGTCTTCTAAGGATTTTTCAACAAAAATATCTCCATTAATCCAAAAATGACAACCACAAGCATTTGTAATTTATTAAATGAAATTATGCTGTGGGTTTTACTTTTCTGCTTTTATTACCTTGTTTTCGATGGTCACTTCTAGGAAGAATTTCTTTTTTTACCCAAGTTGTGGAGAAGGGCGCACCTGATAGTTGTGGTCTTTTGACTCAAAATGTGTGTCAAGATCATAGTGGTTTTTACTGGATCAGTCAGGAGGGAGGATGAGTCAGCCTGCATTGTGATGGTACAGAGTGAAGGGATAGGATTTTGTAGTGGATGATGATGAGATGAAATGCTTGCACTCAAGGGACATTGCGTTTATGATGCAGGGAATGTCTGAGTCATGTTGCGGGAGTCTTGCGGGAGTCTTGCTATTACTTTCTAGAAACAAAGTAGGATGCATGTTGATGTTTATTTTGTCCAACAGTACTTTCACTACACTTTTTGTACTGCCAGATGGTATAGTGTACATGATATTTACTGATAAATGTTTTTGTTTACATGTGTAATACTGGAGCGTTCTTGACTTCTCTGTTTTTAACTGATCCTTGTGTTACCACAAGCAGTGCTGCTCTTAAGCATTACAGGAGATCCATGAGTGGCCAGTGAGAATGGAAAATGCTAGGGTTATTGTTATTTGGGACCTGGCTACAATATCAACAATGACTTTAGAAGTTGTGTAAAGCATGTATTGTATATGGTATAAGGGTGCTGTTGCTTTACTGTTTTAGTCAGTTGCTTCTACTAGCTAAGGAATTAGTAATTTCCTTGTTGTGCTTAGTCATTAACCATATTGGTTCATGTAGATTACAGTTGGTTTGTGTCAGTGGCTAGTGGACAAAATAAAAAAATAAAATCCTGGTTTTCCTGGTTAAGGCTGACAGATCAAATGATCTGGCAGCACTTAGGTGGGCTTTTGATAAAAGCTGTAATGTGTGTTTATCCTAAAAGCTATGTAATTAATTTTAGTTGAAGTGGTGTAAAGAATTAGCAACATCTTGCAGTATTTATGACTAAATATTTCAGGGTTTTATTTAAAGAAGGATTAAAAGTTATTTAAAACTTAATTCATTGTCTTCTGTAAGTTTAATTGTGCTTATTGGATTTGCTTTTCATAAACAAATCCTTTATTTTGTACTCATGATAGTGAACTAGATACTGATACTGCAGATACTGGTAATGTCTCATTTTAATAGTAATGATTTAGAATCTCCAGATGTGTATAATTCTGTTGCAGTCTTGGTCTGTTGTCACTATATGTTGTTTAGTATATCTTTGTATTCTGTATCATTCAGTGGTGTAACCTGTTGGTTTACAATAGTGAGGTTGGATTGTTTTTTGGGGTTTTGTTGATAAAACTATTTTTGGGGAAGTGTTGTACTTTCGTACCTTGTATGTTTTCAGTGATTGAATGGATTCAAAGGTATCATTTTCAGAATGATCACAATTTCTCATTTTATTTGCCTGATTAAATGCTTTGTCATCACATCATGTGTTTCAGGAAAGATTGTTCCACACAGAGATTTACACCGCACATTCTAAGAAGAAGTCGGGTAAAGGTTTGTGTAGCTGACAGAGGACTCACTTACAGATTTAAACATGAATATGGAAATGTTTTTCAACAGCTGGGTGATGTAAATGTAATAGATTAGAAACACCCAGCACTTACGCTGTATATGCTAGATTCAGGAGGGACTTCCTGACTTCAGGAGAGATTTATTTCCTGAAGCAGGTTGTTTGAACTTAGGGATACTTTTTCTTCAAAGACAAACGCCTTTAACTGAAAAGTGCTTCTGCACAGCGGCTCTTGTATTTTGGCATGTCACTTCCTCTTCTTCCACATCGACACTTCCTACATGTGCTCCATGGCTGAGGTGATTATTGCCATCTTCTAACACCATCAATCAGTATGCCGAAGACCTGTCCATGTTTTAAGGTGGGCATTTTTATCAAAACGGGTCCAATGCTCACCTGCATATGATTATTTCGAACACCTTGTTACAGTAGGTAGGTACCAAAAACAGTAGCTTAATCTTAATTGATAGGCTGGTTACTTTGTCTTGTGGAGATAGTCCAAATTTAAAATTTAGATGTTCTAAACTAAATATTTACTTAATGGGAGCAGCACAGTGGTTAGCATTTCTGCCTTGTAGTGCTGGAGCCTTGGGTTCATTACCAGACCTGAGGCACTCTGTGTGGAGTTAGCATGTTCTCCTTGTGTATGTAGACCTTCGTCGTCATCTTTTTCAGAAAAGTTCCATATTTTGTAGCTCTTCAGCCCATTTGCTTGGTCTCTAATTGGAGGTGAAATTGCAGAGATCTTTTGTGGTTTTCTTCAAGTGAATGTCTTTCCTCGTATTTTATACAAAATGGTCTTATTTTTTTGAGAATGGAAGCTTACTGTATGTTCATTGCATATCAATAGGCTGTTACGAGAATATAACAGAGCTGTATTTAATAAACATTCTTTGAAAGAAAAATATTTGTGCTTGAATTGCACTATTTGTATTGGCCAGTCTCATGTGCAATGAATTTGTAGTTACATTGTAAAACAATGTCTTTTTGGCAGTGTTTATTTTTGGTATGCATAAATTTTGATGATTTTATTCCCCCCTTTAGATATAGTCTTAACACTGAACTTACTTTTGAATTAAAATATAAAGAGTGAGTTATAAGTTCACTCTAAAGTTTACAAAACTGGGAAGACTTGAGGTGTCATGGAATGTCCTGGCTCTAAAATGGAACAGATTGTCTCTGTTGAAAAGATCTTTCTTCATTTGAACAGTTACTCACTACTTTTGTGATTGAAGATAAAGCTTTCATTCTAAAATTGTGACATTGTACAGGTCATGACTATGTTAGTTGTTACGATAAGAAACTTTGGGTAGTTTTATAATTAAACAGTGAAATCTTCTTGCTTAGTCTTCCTTATAAGCTCGGGTATTTAGCTGGGCATTCCTAGTGAATAGAAACGTTTCATGGATGAGTACTGCTGTATTCTATTTGATCATTCTTTTTCATAGTGGTTTATAACAATCATATTTTTTTCCGTTTGGTGCCTTAAAGTGACTAATTCACAAATCTTCCTTGATTCTCTTTTTAGAGAGAAGCAGTGTTACAACACTTGTTTGTATTTTAAAATAGATGCACTTAGCAAGTATTTAATGTCTTGGGTAAGTTGTTGACTTGAAGATCGCAATTGGCATCATTCATTTTTCATCCAGGTCTGTGAGAAATGTGGTTACTTACAGTGTTCAGACATGTTTTAGGAATCATAATGTATGTTATGTTGTGGTTAATTTTGTTGACTCCCACTGTTTTATTTTAATGAATTAGTTTTATTGAATGTTTTATTTAATGCCTTTTGACAAGAGTGATGATTTTCTCTAGCTTTTAAAAAAAAAAAACAGACAATAGCTGTTGGAGAAGATCCTTAAGTTGATCTTATGTCACAGTGCATTAGAATCCGGTTTTGCATGCATGTCTATTGATCTAGAAAAGTAAGTGCAAAAATTAACCAGGTGCTATAAACCCAGGATGGTTGTGCAAAAATCAATTTTCTGGCTCATAGTAGCATCTGATCATATTATGGAAATAAGAGTCAAGGCCTGAACAGAATGCTTGAATGGTATGATATGAAGCTAGCTTTTTCAGATACAACCTGGGGACAAATTAAGACAAGACAATACACCGATGACAGTGGCTTCTACTTGCTTAAATATTTGAATTAAGTTTCCATTTGACATTGAAGAATCTACTTTAAATGGCTAAAAAGATCCAAAAGAGCATTAAATTAGCAGAGCTCCAATAAGAGTGTTTCGAGAAACGGGCATTGCAGTAAAGGTGTCAAGGGACTTATGCTGACTGTCTTGGAAGCTTGGAGCAAGTCATTTGTCTAGATAAGGAGCATCTGTGTAAAACTCTGTTAAATGAGTAAACTTGCATGAATTGTAAAAAAGCCTAATTTTAAATGGGATACTTTTTGAGGTTTTAAGGATCTCTTGGATCCAAAATATTTAATATCTTAATGAATAATTACATTAAAATAGCATAGAAATATGCATATCTTAACTGCTATACAATATTGTTTCATGGATCTGAGTTACACACAATGAATTAACTGTTGTATCAGAGAACAGTGGTACAACCATAATTGAACTTAAGAATGCAGTATTTTAGAAAAAAAAGATAAACCTATGGGCGGTCAGATACATATTTTTTTCTGAAGACCTTAAGGTCTTTACAAAAGAGTGGGTAAGAGTTTGTACATGTGCAAAATTGTAGGTCATCTTTTTCTTTTGTGCTGTATTTAGTTTTTATAGACTTGGTGTTTTTTAACTCTGCCAGCCGCTGAATAATGGACTCTCTGGAGGCAAAAGCTGCTTTTAAGAATACAAAAGTTATGTATTCAGACAATTCAAAAAAGGTCAGGAGTGCACAAGGGAGTAAAAAAAAAGCTGTTGTTTAGGAAAAAACTGTTACAAGGCTAGGGAAATGTGAGGGCATGCCCCTCACACAATTTTTAATTTGGGTTTAAAGTGGCACATTTTGGTGTACTTTAGTTAAAAAAAGATGAAACTCCTGACATTCATTTTGAACTATTTTTACCGTGCTCCTCTGGGAGAAAAATGGTGATATTGCAGATTCTCTCTTTCAATAAAATGAGATTCCTCAGTAAATCAGAAATAAATGTGCATTTGGAAAAGTAAAAATAAAATGTTAGTGCACCATTAGACAACACTACTGTACGTAAAGTCACGGCCGAAATAAGGGCTGGTATGGTATGGACCACTTGTAGGGTTAGAGTAGTCCAGTATAGAGAGTGGTACACCACTTGAAATTACATGAAGTGGCTCAAAGATATAACTGTCAATAAAAAGAAATTTTGAACCACTGATGCTGTGGAGACTGTTTTCAATGAAAATAACACAAGATTGAGATATTTTAGCGTCTTCCAGTGTTAGCGTGTGTTTCGTTTAATTGCTACAATATCATACTGGACACCTGCTTGTACTGGTTAATATAAGCAGCAACACCCACCACCCTCCTGGGACATTTCGAGACGTCCCCTGGGAAAACCAAAAGTAAGGATTGTTGCTTATTGTACACTATGAATAGTTTGCTCTGTCATACTGGGAAATCCAGAGAGTACTGCAGAAAATATTTATCTTCTAGTATTAAGTGAAGAGCTTAATTTTAATAAGAAAATTATACAGAAATAGTACTGTTGACGAGAACAGGTTCTGTCACTCAAATAGTGAACAAAGTTTAACTACTGCTTCATTTTGCAAGTTTAATCTAAAAGTAATTTTTTATGTCCTGTGTTTGAAGCTTCATTCTTGTTGTTGGCCTCACCAGCAGCTTTGCTGTCAAGGTGAGACTGGCAGCTGTGGGACAGGGCCTGAGCTCCTGGTGTAACGACCGTGAGCCTCTCGCCATCTCGATCCTCACCTGGGCTTCCACTTTGGAGTATTCACCCTTGCTGGATCTGCAAGGAAATCTTTTAAGGCTAAACAATTACATCAGTTTCTAGAATTAGGATTGACTGTATTTGTTACCTGTACTGACAATGTGTATAAGCAGAAAAGGTGTTTGCAGGCTAAAGTACATTAGTTTCCAAAAACTGAGATTGCACCTTAAACATATTGCCAACTTTAGGAACTAGTAGGAGACAACTGGCTGAAAACAGCTTTGCTGTTAAACTGTGAAATAGAGTCCATACATACAGGCTGTACATTGCGCATGTGTGTTTCTTCTCTGTCCATGTCTTTGCAAGTCAAGCTAATGGTTCTTGAGTGTTAAAACATTTGGAAAATGTGAATTCTGTTCTAACCAGGCAGCTTTCCACCACAGCACAAGGGATCCTTGTGTATCTTCATAGAGGGACCACAGAGAGGTGTATGTGTATGTAATTCATTTTACCATACCAGAGTTGGTCTGGAGCAAATTCTGATTTGTGGTTAATACTTGGGCAAGAGACTAAACATAATGTGAGAGTATAAACAAGTGTAAAAGGTCAGGCAGAAAAAAATACAGATATGGAAGATTTAATTTAAAGAAGATGCAAATGTCTGTTACTTTAGGCCTAGTAGTGGGTAAAATCTGAACCTTGAGACAGGGCTGGGGTTCAGTTTCCTTGATCCCTCTTCAAGAAAGTTCCAATTCTGTCAGTGAATTGCTTTGAACTAGCTGGAATTAAGTTCAACCCTGATCTAGTAGTTGCTTTTGCTTCTTGGTGGATCTGCTTAATTAGCACTTGAAGAGCTTGCATCAAGTGTTTAAAAATGTCTTCAGTTGAATGTGCAGTATAAGGAGGTCTTTGTTGTAATTAAAGGTTTTTCATATTTTTGGTCAGTTCCCCTTTCCCTCTCACACACTTTCATGGAGGTCTCCCATGTAATTCTGTACTTGCTTGTTAGAGCTCTTTGATCACGCAACAGTAGCAGTGGATACAAAGAGCGCCTTGCATGACAGGACATTGGTTAATGGAATCAAACAGTGCAGATAAGGGGTGAATGCTGTAATTAGTATAATGTAATTAGTGAGGTTCCACAGGGCTCTGTATTAGGACCGCTGTTATCATATAAGTTCTGTTATTTGTAAACCTTTGAATTTTTAGGAAAATAGAATGTAAAGTGAATATAATATAATTAAGATTTGACGTTTGCCTTTGCCCTTTGCTGCTGGGATTTCTGACAAAACCACCGATTTAGTCCCCTTCTTCAGTTTGTTGCCAGTCTGTTTGAATTCAGGACAGAAAGTATGCTGTTTATACCAGTGTAATTTCTGCCTACATGAACAACAAAGCCATAGCTAGTTAGGAGTCTTGATGGTACAGATGGTATCTGTCACCTCAGCTCCACGAAAACTGCAAACCGCCTTCGTCTCATCGTCCCACATGTGTTTTTTGTTGCATAGTTCATGAGGCTGGAGTCTCCAGCAAGCACCACCTGTATATGGCAGTAATTGTTGTTGAGATCAGTGTCTGAGATTTCAGTTCAGCAATGGAGGTATCCTGGGAGCTGCTCCCTGGAGCTCACGTCTGGATCCAGGTCCTGGAGAGGAGCCAATTTATTTGATGTGATGTTGAGTGGTACTGTTTGGTTGGCTTACTGAAATGTATTTCCTTTACCATCTGGGACCAGCTAGTTCAGGATGTGCGCCTGCCTGAATAATGGTTTTGTCAGTTTTTCTATCTCTCTGTGTTTCGTTAGTCTTTCTTCATCACATGAACATTTTCCGTCGGGATCTTAATAGTGTGGCTGATACGACAGGTGTATTTTAACTGTTGGAGTTCCTCCAGGATACCCCACTTGTCATATAAGCAGCAGATTAGCTTTAAAGTGTTAAATGGGCTTTATACGTGATGCAGAGAAGTGTTTTTCTTGTTCAGAGACGAGAAACACCTGTGCTGTTTCTCTACAGCTGCTTAAATGCTGTCAGCCTTCCTGCTTACAGTCCTGACCTTTTCAGCGCCTCCTGTGACACTTTGACCTGCGAACTAGTCTCTGTTGTCAGTCTGTCTGGTCTGTATACACTCCTTCCCTGAAGCGTTTAAACCCTTACAGTGCAATGCTTCTTGAGAAACAAATTGATCACTGGCTACAATATCAATCTGGCAACTTCCTTTCCACAAGAATCTGTCTTGATTGTTCTTCTCAAAGTATATGGATTGGCAGGACACCTTGGGCACATCAGACCCTTCTTATTTTCACCATTGATAAGTATAAAAGTCAGTGCTGTCAGCCCTGACATAGAGAAATGATTGGCAAGTTCAAACTGGGTGGGGTTAAGAAATGCAAAAACTCATAATGCAAAATCGAATTAAGTCTTATGCATGTTTTCATAGTATTCATACCTCAGCACGTCTAGTTCATACCTCAAGGGAGTCTATCTGTGTTATGCTGTATACCGTGTAATGCAGTCACATAATTCTCTTTTATTCCAAGGCTGAAATAACCATTTATTTTACTGAAATACACTTGTTGTGGTATTTCGCTCACCACTCGTCATTTGCCTGCATTATTTCACTTCTCATTGGTTGCACTTGCATCCGTCTCGTTCTAAACCCATGTTTTTTTCAATTTTATAATGTCGTACTGTAGTTTTGTTTTGTTCTAACTCGGCCTAACATGGTGGCAGTTTTCTTAAGGTTGCTTGCTTTGGTATTATGCTGTTTTATGGTGGACATTTTATTCAAGGGCTTACTATATGGTGTGTGTCCTACCATCCACTTTTCCTCAGTAAAACAGAGGTGGATTCTGGTGGTATGTTCCAAAAGAGATCAATGCAAGAACCACAAATATATTTGGAGACCATAAAATTTCAAACTTGTGTAAATCAGTACAGACTGGTATGGGATGTGTAGTTTGGCACGCCTCATTTGTTTTTCCATAAGACCTGGTTTGTACTCAATTACCTCTGCTAGCCATTGAGCCTTGAGCAGAGCTCTGGTGATTAACAAGACAGCTTGAAGTTACTGCACTGTGTTGCTGGATTCTGTCACTGATTTATTTTTATAAAAAAAGGTTGTGCAATCTGGATTGTGACATAAGACGTGATCTGCTTGCCACCAATCTTCTAAAGTGCTTTTTTCCCCTCCTGTCTGTTAACCAGGATCAATCTGTTCTCAGCTCCACTTGTGGCATTTTCAATTTTTGGTATACAGCTGGAGGGTAAATCTTTCCTGCTACTGCACGATTACAACAAACGCGCATACTGCCGCTGTAGTCACTGTACGTGCTGTTGTAATGTGCAGTCCCATAATTTGTTCTGCCTAAAAAATGCTGCAGCTTTAGTTTTCATTCATTATTTTCATGGAAAATCTTAATGTACACTGTTTAAAGCAAAATAAGAATTTAAATTGAAGTCCTTTACAAATTGAGATATCAAAGAATTCCATAATTAAAATGGCCCAGAGAAACACTTGTGCAGATTTTCACTAATTGTCCATGAATCACATGCTTATCAACGCAAGGCAGAACTGTAATATGTCAGTTTTGCACACTGCAGTGTTCTAGACTGCTAGGAATACAACAGTCTGCTTTGGTGTGATGCCATTTCTTAATGGTTTTGGTATCGCATTAATTGGGGCTGTTTGTCATTAGGGCACTGGAAACTAAAGCTGGGATGTCTGGGATGAAATATGAAGCCCCACCTTTTCCAAATTCACTTGACAAGTCAAATGTTCTAGATCAGTGTTTTCAACCCTAGTTGTGGAGGACCAGAAAACCTTGTGACAATGAGCATTTTATCCTTCTGCCGAGTTCCAGCTGGTTTCATTTCAGGCAACATCTTGGTAATTGTGAATATGAGAAATTGGTAGAGGTTTGATACCAATTGTAAATTCTGTTTAAGCTTTAAAGGGTTGATGGCAAATTACAGTTTTCTATTTGGGATGCATCTTATAAATCAAGTTGTTTGTTATTAAGAACTCGGCTGGAGTAAAAAGCCGAAGACACAATGTTCTTCCAGGACCATGGCTGGGAACCACTGCTCTAGTGTGTGAGTGTTCTATGTTGTCATGGAGCGTGGTGGCCAAAACGTCATTTTTCAAGTGGTTTTTCTGAGCCAAAACTTAATTTTTCAAGTGGTTTTTTCACATCTAGCCTAATGTAGTAATGCTTCTTTTATTCTTTTGTCATCACTTTCTTTTTATTTGGTTTTGGTTTTTGTATGGTTTTGGTGTTTTCGACATCGGGCAAGAGTGTCATTATGTTACCACTTCTTTTTGTGGTAATGTCAACTCTTCTATTCAGTGGGATAAACCTTTTTCTCACAGTAGGAAAGATGTCCTTAAAGACACTCAATGCTAGAGGCATAAATACAGGAAGTTGTTTTATATGCTGTGATTGGAAATGTGTAAAAATCTGTGATTATAATGTAATGTCCTTTTACTAAGACCTAATTGAAAGAGTAAAGACAAAAGGTAACATTAGTTTGGTGATCCAAAAATGTAATTGTGACTTTTTGATTAAACTTGAAGATGTCCCTCAGCCTGACAAAGTGCAGATATATGAGGCTGCTTTAGGACATCCTACAAATGTAAAATTGAAAAAACAATAGTAGAAAATATGATTTATCCTGTAAGTTTCATATAATCATTCCATTACATGTTGCTCAAAGTGCAAAAAGTTTTGTGCTTTTTTTGTTCAGCTTTAAAAATGAAGGTATCACCAATAATTGGTGTAATACACCAGTAACAGTGACAAAATGGTAAGCAGGGTAAATGTGTCATTTTACCTGATTTGCACTTTCTACATTAACAAATTAACATTAGGTAGTCCAGGATTAATGATAATTAGGCTCTGTAAAACAACTGGGTTGTTTATTTTAATGTTTTGCTAGTTGTGTAAGAAGAAATGGAAGTGCAAATGAATGTCTAAATGGATGCTTTGGATTCTCCTAATTGGAAGCAACCTCAGCTTTAATCTTGGATATTTTTTGAAACTCCTTCACTGTTACTGTGGTGGAACCTTGGGAGTTATTACCAATGTAAAAACTGGTAGAAGCACATCAATTGCATCAGTGGAGCATGTACTAACTCCAGTTTGGGAAGTAGGTAATACTTTTTTTAAATGTCAAGAGCAGCACTGGTGCTGTTGTGGTATTTGTTTCTCATAGGGCGAGAGTAGAAGTCATATAATCCTGTCATAAATTTATATATTGATCTGGTCAATGTAGAACATAAAAGGCAAAGTCTCGGACAGTGGTCGATTGTGAGATTCAAACTATGATGTCAAGAGTCCGGGGTTATCCCCACAGAAAGCTGCCTGAATCAGGACTAATGAACATGAACTGGCTCCAATAAGGGAAGTGCACAGAGTGTTTCCAGAAATTACAACAGAGATCATCAAAGGCTGATGTATCTTCTGGATGTCATTGTTTGAATATTCCAGTTTTGTACTGGAGAAATCATACCTCTTACTTG
This sequence comes from Lepisosteus platostomus, assembly GCF_059453375.1. Lineage (NCBI taxonomy): Eukaryota > Metazoa > Chordata > Actinopteri > Semionotiformes > Lepisosteidae > Lepisosteus > Lepisosteus platostomus. The sequence goes on along the minus strand of NC_142622.1, from coordinate 45,517,750 downwards.
CTTATCATGGAAGATTCAATTGGCAGAAAAACCCAGTATGCAACAGGAAGGGATGTAAACTTTATTTTAAATATCATTTAGGGATGTTGAATATAAGGATTGCCCATGTAATTTCTTAGGTCAAAAGTATTGTATTGCCAATTGACAGGTGTGTAATGATAATTGTGTGTGTTCATGAGGATGTCTGACAACACACATCTGAAGAGGGCTCCACAGCCTTCAGCCTTTCAGAAGCGCTTGTTTGCTTGCAGGTTGTCTGTTCACCCCGCCACCCCTTCTTGTTTACTTTTTACTGCCACTGTTGAGGAGTGAGGTTAAATTGTAATTTATTCAGTTTTACGCTGAGTTTAAGAGAGCTTTTTTTTTTTACGACAACCAATTTGAAATGTGTGTTAGATCTGGAATGTAGCTTTTAATAAAGAAAACAAATGTGGAGAGGTTTTTCAAAACTGTTCTCAAGCTGTATGAGAGGGATTTCCAAGACAAAGATTCGAGTTGAGGTAAATGTTTGTTACAAATATCATTATACAATCATTTAAAATCAGCATTAGCATCTTTACAATTAATCCAACTCAATGTAGTTGAAAAAATATAAACAAAAACAAGAACATTTTTGCATACTGTGCATAATTGCATTATTGTGTGCTTTACATTACACCTAAATTGTGCATTGGGGGAATAAGTAAATCTGGGGTCACTGTTTGGGTATCCCAGATTTCCCTGTCACCTCCCTTTGTTGGGCTGACTTATAGAAACCAATTCTTAGATCATGGTTTTTTTAATCTTTTGACAGCCCAGTTTCCCAGGGTGTCCCACAGGGTTCTGTGTAGGGTCCTTTGCTGTTCTGTATAAAATTTCTCTTGATCAGGATATTTGCCATCATGGACTCAGGTTTCACAAAAATGCTAATGACTGGCTCCAGTTTCTTTACAACAGATACTACTGCTGTGATTTCTGCAATTTACAGCCACCTACCAATAAGGTTTAATTGTAACAAATTAATTTTTAAGGTAAACTGTTTTGAGACAGAAGTTATATTTATTGGCTTCCAACAATAACTTTATAAAGGTGGTGATTTCAGTGTCATTGCTGATGGTGCTTTAGTTAAACCTTTAAAGCTAAAAATCCTGTTGATATTGTTACTCAGTCTTGTGATTTTTCCCACAATGAGCTTTGATTGACAATCATGTGTTTCCATCTATGCAACATTGACTGGTTAGGTCCTTTGCTTTGTCTGATGCAAAAACATTGATACGTTTCTTCATTTTATTATTATTGGACTTTCTCACTGGGGTATTTACCACGGTATGAAATAAGCTTCAGAGTGACCAGAAATCTGAGATCCTATGAATTATGTTGTTTTAATCTATTTAAGATTTAGGCTCCACAAAAAGGGAGGTGGAACCTTTTCTTGAGCAGTTTTATGATTGTGAAACTGCTTCTAGTTCCTTTGGAACTAGGACTGTGGACAACTTTCAGTTCACTAAAATACCTTTTTATCATAGGTTTTAATGTAATTTTTAGCTTTGTTTGAACTGTTTTGTTTAGTCATCTGGCAATTATGCAGTGTTTTCACTTCCAAGATATTCTTTTCATCTGTGGTTGTACAGCACCTGGAGTTTGAATTTCTAAAGTCTTGTTTTCATAAAAACAAAAACATTTATTACTCTTCTATTTCCACATTTCATTAATGACATGCAATAATTTTTTCTTGGTATTCACACTCTAAAGAGACTGCAGAATTTGCAAGCAGTGCACTCAGTTCGAATGGGTCATCAGTCCCTGAACATCAGTAAATTACTGCAAGGATTTGTGTGTTGTGGCAACAGATAATCATCATGTTGTGACAAACTGTTTAGCAACACTAGTGATTACGCATAATTATTGTTTATATTATGCCACAAAGTGCTTTTTTTGGTTAGATTTATAAAGCACAGCAGTAGCACAAAGCATGAGCGAAGATGCCATTCACAAATATCGGAAGTGCTATTTTACTTTTGTATAGGATCCCATCATTCTTAGTTTTACTGTTGATTGTACAAGGTGTCAAAACCTTATAAAGGATAGTTTCCTTTTTAGTTCAAAAGGAGAAAGATAACCATATTCTACTATGTACTTTTTTTGCAAAGAAGAACATAAAGGTTACAAACAAAGCAATTCAGCCCATGTAGAAAATTTCATTGCTAATAACTGGGTGATCAGAGGGTCTCAGCCAGCTGCTGCTTGAGGTGGGTCAGGGTATTGGCTTTAACAATACGACTGGGTAGCTTGTTCTGAACACTTAAATGATATATCATGAAGAATGAGTCCTATAGATAATTAGATTATTAGGCCTGCTCCATAATCTATTAATGTTTTAACACTGAACGTAATTTAAGGTGCAAAAAAACATCTATAGTGTTGGGCCAATAAGATGCTGTGTTACTCTAATCTTGCTGATGTAGTCTTGATATGTATTTTGTGCTGTGCACTCCAGCTGTAGGGAACATAATGAATCTTTCAGAAAACATATCACAGATCAATGTGGAAGATCTGTCCACTTTAGCACTATGAACGCTCATTCTGTCATTGGGTCGCTGTGCCACATTTTGGCATTGAAGGTAGCAGGCACTGCCCTCGTACCCTGAAGGCATGGTTAACTTGTTGCTCAATGAGCTGTTCAAGAAAGAAATCTGAAATATGGCATATTCATTTACTTGACAGCCATCCAGCCACATCGTTTGAGCTAAAGATCTCAATATAGCATAGGTAAATTGCTTAAGTGTGATCAAGTCTAATGTTTTCTCCAGTCTGTTATTTATATTACATGTAATGGAAAGAACTGAACTTACAACATGGATCTGTTTAAGCCTCCGTTAACAGCTTGGGTAGAAATTCTTATCAAAAGTATTTTCACATGGCCTGTTTTTAGAACTGAAGTGGCAAAAATGGTTGAATTTATTTTAATAGTTTCCATGTTACGATGTTTGAAAATTAAGAAGTTGAACATTATTTTTTAAAGGACTCCATCTTAATATAATAAATTGGAAAGCAGGCTAATGTAGTGAAACTGTTACACTATAGATCTGACAAAGATCACAATTGCAGATTTACTTCCTGCTATTCTAAAGGTAGATGGACTCTAGAGATGTGTAAACAATCTAAGTTACAGTAACACAAACCATTTGAGGCACACTGGAGTCAAGAGAAGGTTCAGTACTGCCTAAGGCTGCTATTTAATTTAAAGTTCAGAACAGTGGAGATTACCAGAACTGCTGTGATGTTTTTGACATCATAATATCAAAGGTCTATCTGTAATATAAGAAGGAATTCCTCTCATGCACAGCAAGTGATATTACTGACAATGGATTAGTTCCGAACTGGCACGTCTCTTTTTAACTTTCCTTTTGGTAAATTCAGATTTGAATGTATCTGAGGTACAGTGAAATTCTTGTATAATTTTAAGAATTGTATCAGTCATCTTTTTACTGGATAAAAACACATTTTAAAATTATTCAAATAGATGTCTAAGTATGAAGGGTTTTAACTGTGCATAAACTAATTACTGTTAACTTTTCACATTTAATCTTTTTCAGAGCTATTTTTTGTATAAGCTAGCTTGGTAATTATGAATCGTAGCTTTTCTACCTTTTCATTATTTTGGTAATGTCACTGCCTAGAGTAATTTCTTACTGGAGTTCCTTGCTCCAACAGCAATTTTCATTACTGTAACTACAGTATTGTTGCAATGTATCTTTTACTGTAAACAAAGTAATGCTTCAGATACATGGAAAGATCAGAAGACCATGTGCAAGGTACTGCTCTTGAAAGCATTTTGTGAGGGTCCACGGATATCCTGGAGATCACATGGCCATGATGTCTGTTATTTTAGGCATATAGAAGATGGTGTTTTTGGATGTTGGTCATTAAGTCAGAAAAATATCAAATAATATTTTAGTTGCATATCCAGTTGAAAGTAGGCAGTGATGTTTTCCTCTGATACTCGCTGAGAAAATGAAAAGGCCAATACTGCTTAAAGGCACATTGCGGCTTCCAGACCTTTGCAAAGGTTAGAATTTTTTGTGCCGTGTAATGACACTATTTGCTCGACGTGTAGTATCCTTTTTATTTCGTGGAAGAGGGGGCAAGGGGATTAGAATTAGTCCTTGATTAAAGCACGGGTCAGATCAAAACTGCCTTAGCCTCAAACCCTTCCTTTTAAGTGGGTGAACGGCCTTTTCTGCTTTGATTGGGATGTGGGAGCCACGTGTGAATGCTCCGAGATGCCCTGGGGTGCAGAGTTGCAGGCTTACTGTACCACTTGTCCTGCGGTCGATGGAGCCACTTTCATGTGAGAGCAAGTGGGGGTGGCAGATGGATGTGGCGTGCTGATTGAAGACACTGGCTGCGGAAATACTGATGCTCAGCTGTGCTCTGCTGTACCTTGCACCCTTCTCGGGAAGTAAAATCTGTTGCGGAAAAAGGCCCGCTTGCAGCCCTCCAAAGCTTTTTCATTGCAGCGTGCAGAGGTTCTCACAATGGGGAGGCCAGTCTGTGCACCACTTTCCCTGGACATCAAAGTTCATGCGCCTACTTTTACAAACTTTGTACTGGGAACCATGCTTTAATGTCTCATTAAGGACAGAACTTCCTTGCAGTGCCCTGCTGTCACTGTACTGGAAGCATTGGATAGGAAATTTCAATGTAGAGGGAAAAAGTGCCAAACCCAAAGGTTATGAGAGAGGCACAAAATAAGACCAGTTTTTGAGATGTGTGGTGACAAAAATCTAGATGGAGAATATTTAAAGTATTAAGTGTACTAAAGAAAGCCATTTACAAAGCTGACTTATTATGCACTAATATAAAGAGACGTTCCTGAAGAAATCCAGAGTTTCTGCCATTAGCTAACGCAGTAACGTCAAGTTGGTAATGGGACTATGTATTATGTACAAATAAAAACCGTTAATCTTTTTTGTGCCTGCTAAGTTCAAGGAATATTGCTTACAGTACACAATGGTTGTGACCAGTGAAATGTCTGGTGTGAAGTCTTCCAAAAATGTTTTGCAGTTAAGGCAAAGTTAGAACAGTAGCTTATGTAAGAATACTGTCCAGCAAGCATAAAGTGAACTGCAGACAGCTGTAATCTGCTTTATACACACTTAACCATAACAGGGTTATCTTTCTTGCTAGTGTGTTGATAAGCAGCTGTTGATGGCCATTGGCAGGGGCATGAAGGAATGAAAAAAGTCACTTAAAATTTATTATAAGCCCAATTTCATAAAAGACTGAAAAACTAAAGTATAGTAGTGGGTTAAGTATTATAAAAGTATTGTAGGGTTTACATATATTGCTTTGCTTTTGGAAGGGGTGTCCTGAGTTTTTATTCATCATAGAGGAGTATGTTCAATTTTGTTTTGGTGATGTTCATCTGGGAAGCAATGGAGTTATGTTAAGTAGTGTCAGTGCAGTATCTGCTAACCATAGATTCACTTGAATAAATTGGAAAAAGATGCTCACTATTTTAACATGTTTTGTTTCATGCTAAAGTTTTTTCTCTTCTACTTGTTTACAAAGTTCAAATTCTAAAAACAGATTGAATTCTTAATTTACTGTGCACAGAGAGTTGATAGTAGAGGTTAGTAGTCCTGCAAAGCAGATAGAAAATTCAGTTGTTTGAACACCATATTATGACCCTTTATATTTTGCATTCATGTCTTAAATCAAGGGCGATATGGTGTTATGGATGTCATTACACTTCACCGGTCCTGGGTTCAAGTCTGCTCTGTGGTGTGCCTTGTGTGTGGAATCTGAGTTTTCTTCCTGTGTTTGCATGGGCTTTTGTTGTGGGCTCCAATTTCCTTCCATCGGGGGTTACAGAATGGTTCGATGGGTTGAATTCACCGTGTGTGCATGGACCCAGGGACAGACATCCCATCTGGGGTGCACTCCCGCCTTGTGCATTTGCAGAGCAGGCTGTGGTCTGGAGTGGGAAACTGTCAAATCCACCCAAGACACTCTTGGAGCAAAATTAGTACTGCAGCCTTTTTGTGTCTGAGGCTAAGAATAGAAAGACAACAGAGAAGCTGTTGCCCTGTGTAAGGGGTGAATAACCTCAGTGACTGCAGAATAACAGAAGTCATTTGTTTCCAGCTGGTACACAGCAGTGGGGTCTATTTGTAAAATGTGTAAGTGCCTAAAGCTTGGTTTTGCTGGGTCATAAGATTTGAAATGAAACTCCTAGGCTCTATTGAGCACGATGTTGCTCATTTTCGAGTTACCATATGTTTTTTTTTCTGTGGCAGCAAATGACGCACAAAACCTTTCTTTGTAGTCTATTATAACTGTGGAAAGCCTATCGGTCTTTAATTTTAGCAGACCAGTCAGTTGAGAGAAACTATAATTTGTAATGACCCCAAGATCCATTTATACAGCAGGGTGTTTACTGGAGCGACCTGAGTGAAGTATCTTTCTCAGGGGGGCTATAGTCAGCTCTTACAACAGTGGAGCAGTTGCTTTGTGAATTGGTTAATGTTTTAGGCATTTTAGGTACGTTTGTGTTTTCTTTCAATTTGCAATAATACATTTGTGATTATACACATAATTATCAGTTGTGATAATACAGCTTACAGGTAGTTAGATCGGCGAGTCTTTGGTGTAGTTTAAATGCTGAAGATATCTCTGTGGCTATTTAAAGCATAGGGCTGATTAAGAGCTTCAGCAATATAGTTTAAAAATAGGTGGAAATCTGGATGTTGCTGATCTGTTTGCATTATTTCAGTAGCAGAAGTGGTTGAACTGCAAAGAAGGTTAAATGAAAAATTGTTCAGTTTGTATGCAGGTACATTTTTATTTCCATTAACTATGTTGAACTACAGTTTTAATCATAATAGGAATAAATAGGATTTGAAAATGAATTTTTCCAATTTGGAAGCAATATTTTTTTCAGCACATTAACCTGAATTATCTTGGAGATCAGTAGGGTACATATGGAGTCAGGAAAATAATTATTCCTGAGAAACAAGTAATTTATTAGTCATGTAAATGGTTTCCTTCATAGCTGAGGAATGATTGAATGCAGAACTGCACAGTCATGATGGGCTGTCTTTTCTTAATTTTCTGTATATTGTTAAATGCGGGGCTTTACTGCAGGGAAGAAACCACTGTCTATTTTTGCCGGCCAACTGGCTGAATCACTCTTGTTTGTACATGACTAATGGTATGTCTGGTCCAAACAGTAAGTGTATTGGAGCTAGAGCTTACAATTTATTGGTGGTAGCGGACATCATTCCTTCATTTCCTGCCGTGTGACTTCAGAGGGGGATTCGGCTTTGAGCGGGAAGGAAGAGGTGACATCATAAAGGAAGAATCTGAATCTGTACATGATGAGACCTTTTGTTTGTCAGTTGTCAGCTTCACTCAATACTGCTTCTCCCTACCCGAAGGAGAACAAGAAGAGAAAACTGCTTATACTTTAATTGTTCAGGATTGTACAAACATTGCTGGTTCCTTTTATTTTAATTTAATATCTTGTCTTTGTGCAGTCATTCCAAGCTTGGACTTCTGTACATTTGGAAGTTTCTAAGCAAAGTCAGACAATGTGAACCTGTGCTAACAGGTATAATAAACAATGTTCTCAATGGAGCTTTTTACAACTTTTTAATGGCATCTGCATCTATAAATCTATGCATTTTCTCATCCATCTGAACAGCTAAAGCAGTGCTAACATGACTTGATGTAAACAATTTTTGTCTTAAGAGAAGCATAAATAGCTTATTTTCAAGGATCAACCATTAACCCAGTTTTCTTTTTTTGCAAGCTTAGAAACCTGGCACTGGAAAAATGTAATGATGAATATTGCTTTTCTTCCAATTAAATCTTTTCGTAACCTCCGATATCTGCACAAAATTGCACACATCTACACAAGCTCTCACAGCTGAATTAGCATTTCTGAATAGTGATATTGCAGAGATTCTGAGCTGTTTACAGGACATGCTTCATCCACTGAAGTGCTGGACCAACCTGGGTGATGTGTGGCAGGTACTATGCTAATGCACAGACACGTGAAAGAGTTAGACATGTTTAATTAAAGGGGGTATTGGGGAGGTTAGACTATGCAAATCCAGAGTAGAATTTTGAAGTGTGCAATGATCTCATACCTAGGTTATCCATTTATTTTATTTTTAATTTGTACTAAATGTACCAAGCAGGTTATACGGCATAGAAAAATGTGTTCTATTTGTTTCTATCTGGCATGAAGCCACGTCTTTCTCTAACCAGGACAGAGAAGAATTACTTGTTGCTGAATCATAAGAGGGAAGAAAACACACAGGTCTCTTGACAGTCGGTGGCATGAAGTGAGGAAACGTGCATTGTAATCCATATAAGGTGTAATCGCTGTATTAGGTTAATGGCATTGTTTAATGCATAAACATTTAGTACCATATTTATCGCTGTAAATGGCCATCCTGGATTCAGCCTTTCTTGTTTGCTTTGTACAAGGTAGCAGTACAGCTTATTCTAAACAGCAAGGTTAGACCACTCCAGTTTTCAAGGAATGCATTCTCTTCTAGTTTCATTCTAGTCTGAGCTTAAGTGTATTTGTTACATTTATTAAAAGTCAGATGACTCACCTTTTTACTTCTTCATTAGTTCTTAATTGAAATGTACTTGGAAAACCTGTCTGACTCCTTCTCACGAGGCCTGGAGCTGCTCAGCCCTGCTGTATAGAATACTTTGGGCGATTAAGATTAGTGCATGTTAAAAGAAGAGATTATCGTTGGCAGACCAAAAGCTAAAAGAGTTGACTTTAATGTAGCCTTTGCAGAAAACCTGCAATGGATTTCCTATTAAGGATTATTAAAATTGTTGAATGCGTTTAATCTCCACCAAAGTAAGGCTCTGTGTTATTTGGATGTCATTAATTAATTTTGACTAAAATATTCTCCTCTTAAAATGTTTTCCTTAGTTGTAACTGTGCTTTAAATTAGCTAGACAGTACTTTCTATTTAATTCCATTAGTTTTTTTAAATAGTGTTGAGATGACCAAATATACTCAGTCTGTATGTTATATTGGGTTATAATACTCAATAATACTCACTTTAACCCCAATAAGGGCTCAGTTTGAGGTCCTGTTGGCTGCACTAAGCCGCTCTCTGTGGCCAAGTGCTTGCTGGGATAGACTCCGGCCCCCCTCGCCCCAGGACTGGAAGACGCTGTATGAAGATGGATGGACGGACCACTCCTGGCAGTCCTTCCTTCCCCCTTGCTCTGAAGCTCAGCCTTGGGAATCGATGCGATTTCAAGCCTGAATTTTAATCGCGCAGCTGCATCTCCTGCTGTTCAGGCCAGAAAACATCAGGCAGAAGAAATCTTAGTGGCAGCTATTTACCACCTACACTGGACCCGTGTGTGATCAGGATGAACATTTTAAATGCTGGTATTTTTTTATTTTAATTGTGTGAGTGCAAGAAAACGGAAGAAACAGCATCTTCTGTTTCTGTGACTTGGTATAGTTTTTCGTATTAGTGATTTTGAGTTATGGAGTTATGAATGTTTTATAATTATTAAAAAATATTTTTCTTTAAGTCTCATTAAAACTGTTTTAGATTTTATAGCTTATAGCACATTTATTCAAGTGTTATTGGATCAGTGATGCAATAAAATAGTCCTGACCAAACACTTTTTTTTGGTTTCTTAGTTCTAGGAAGCTTGTTAACAAGCCGATAAACGTATATTTCTTGTATATTATTTTTTACATTTCTTTGAAGAGGTTCATTTTTTCAGAGAGCCCGTGAGCAACAGAAGTTAAGAGACATGAGGTCCTTTGTTCCATCTTGCTTATTTGTTTGCTAGAACATTATTGATTAGTTATTTAACCTCCCAATAAATTAGCATTTTATCTGTATGAATAGTATTGATTTATATAAACAAGTGTATAAGGATTAGGCCAATACAGTGAGCTCCAAGTGTGTCAAATTGGGTTCCTAGAGGTGGTGGATATCAACAGTTTGTATATGGTGGTTCATGTCAAAAAGAGAGAATTACGGTTGACAGTTATCTTTTCAGAGGAAAGTGTCCACTGTTCTACTTAGTCTCGTTCAGACTATTCAAATAACAATGTTAATGATGCATTGTATGAGGTAAAAACAAGATCATGAACCCAATATGAACACTCGGCAGTAAATGCGCAGAGTGCATCTCTGCCCTGGGCTTTAAGTGAATCAGGCCTCGATGCCCCAGAATGCAAGATCACATGGAGAAGGAGGCTAGGTGACTAACAGGCTGTACTGTGCCAGTTGTCTTGTTTCGAGTGTGTTGCTAGGTGCTGTGTTTGGTTGGCTTGTCGCCTCATCATGTGGGACCTAATGCCACTCCAGGGCGGGTTTCTCTCTCTCTCTCTCTCTGCTTCTGGCTGTTACACAACTTGATTCTGCAGTCCATCGCTTTATTTAGACGTTCCATGTTCATTCATCAAACCAAGGGCACCGTGGTTCTCAAATCTCTGAATCCCAGCACCCTGTTAGTAAAAACGATTAAATAATTTTAGCAGTCAACACCTGTTTTTTGCGATGTGTTTATACCTTAAGGGAGGTGTCACCAACTTTTTGAGTTGAGAAAATTCACATGGCCTTTTGAAGTATTGTATTGTCACCAAAATTTACTTATGCAAAGTTTCTTAATAGCAGAATCAAAACACCATACTTTTTTCTGCTTAAATTAAGGCACATTTGATTTATTGTCAAAATGTTTTTTTCAAGTATCAGGTGAGTAATAAAATGTGGCACAAGCAGTCTCAAGCTAAAATTTAGTTATTTTAACAATGATTTGGCTGGATATTTCTATTTGTGATCTTTTCCTATTGCTGAGATGTAAAGATTACATGGGGAAAAAAGTTTTTTTATTAGGCAGAAATAGCATTTTTCACATCTCAATTAAGATAAAGTAATTTCTAAAACAATTAGTTGGTTAAATAGATTATTAGGTATGTTAGTTTTTTCTGATTGTTTTAAATATCTTCAGGATGTGAACATGGTCTGTGATCTGCTCTTATTTATCTTGATCTAAAACAATTTGATACACCATTCCCACCCTCCAAATAGTAATATAGCACTTTACAACTTTATTCAAAGATTTGAAATGTGTTTAAGTAATTAACACATCTAAACTCCATTTATTATGCTGCTAATGGTATAATAATATCAATTCCTATCTTAGGGAACAAGTTAAGTTTAAAAAAAAGCTCAACCTTGTGGATTTAACACCTAATTTGGGTGTGTAGGGAGTAGGTTCATAAAGACACACAAAAGAAAATGTGGAAATTGACGTGGGTTAAAGAAATGTGGGAAATCCTTCCACTAGATTCCAGGGAAGTGTGGAAGACAGCCAATGTAATGATTGGAGAAATTAGAAAAAGTGCTGGAGGGGTGTGTGTGGAGAAGTATAAGGATTATTCTGGCTTCTGGAGTGTTACTGGACTGGAGTCTGAATCTCTGTGAGTGGGTTGACTGGACTCAGCTCTGAAGAACTATAGAGGTCTTGGGTCATTCTGAACCTGTTGCCTAGAACAATTAAGTCTTATTCCTGTGTTGCTAATGTAAAGTGCTTTATCCAAGAAATGTGAAACGCATCTCCCATGTTGGTTGACATTTACAGAGCAGCATGGTGGTCAGCATTGCTGCCTCGCATCAGTGGGGACCTGGGCAGAGTTTCTTTTTTCCCTGTGTTCCCGAGGGTTTCCTCTGGGTGCTATGGTATTCTTCCACAGTTGAAAGACCTGCCAGGAGAATTATACCCGGTGTGTCTGTTTCTGCTCTGCGATGGAGTGGCACCCTGGCCAGGGTCTCCCCTGCCTTGCGCCCTCTGCTGGACTGGATAGGCTCTGGCTACCCTGTGGCCCTGGATTGGAAGATGTAGTTAGAAAATGGACTGGGTGGTTGACATTTACATGTAGAAATTCCCATTTAGAATTAAAAACCTCAAGACCCAGACTCCTTTCTCACATGGACAGTGTATCATCATGGTGACTAAAGTAAGAGAAAAGAGGCCTTATTGAGCTGTATTTCAAGACAATGGGGATGAATCGCTTGTGATTCAACCTTTTCTCCTCTGATTTCTCAGGCTGTTTGTCCTGCCTCCCACCATTCCCAGAAGGAACAAGAATACAACATCGCGAGTGATCAAAAGGCACATGACTTTCACCCAGCTGAGATGGGCATGACAGCACTGTGCTAGCGCGTGAACTTCTACAGTGCGGAATTGAGCACATTTGACCATTTTCTGACTTCCTTATGCTTAGTTGCTATTGTTTAATTCTCACACCCAATACTTTCATTTTAACACCTTGTTACATGGTGCATTCTTATTGTAGTTGACTATTAACAGAAACATTGTCTTCTCCCGCAAGAAATATCTGGGTTGAAAGAAATGTATTTCCAGATCTGAATGCAGGCAAGAACAGCAAGGTGAAATATTCTGTTGCTTCTGAGCAAAATCATATTCAGTATTTGAACATTTTAATGAGCTGTTTTCCACTGTATTGTTGCAGTGGGATTTTTGTAGAATACTTGGGGAATTTTGAGTGATGAATAGGAGAGGACTCTAGTGGTGTGATATCTAATAATTTTGCTAAATGTATGTAAAATCATAAATACACATTTTTATAGATTTTAATTTTTAGAAAGAAAATTACTTTCTTTTCCCTTAATGAAATTTAATGCTTCTTGAAACTGCAGTTCTGCCTGCTAAAAAAAACATTGGTATGAAAAGGGTCCCAAAATGAAATTTAATTCAGGTTCAGATTACTGTAAAAATTCTGTGTAAATTTAAGATTGATACTGCCTGTGACATTTTTTATTACCCATTTGAAACTGCTCAAAATCCCTTGATGATCCTCTTAGTCTCTAAGCATAGGTCTTGCAGTTATGGTGGTGGTAACGTACTAGAGAAGAATGGTCTGTAAGTGTGAACTTTGGTGGTTGTATCATACTTGTTTCAAAGGTCCTAAGTTTTTAAAGTGCTTTATTTAGCACTGAATTGTAACCTTCCAGTTATACCAGCTATACACAGTAATTATTGGGAGTTGATCTCTTAAATTTGACATTTCTCGCAATTGCTTTTATGTTGCTGTGTTGTTAAATGAGATGTATGGTGACATTTTCACAATTTTGGTCTAGCGGACCTGCCTGATAAGAGGTCGTCTTGTTGTATCCATTTAATAGTTTGTCATTCTTAAGATTGTTGTTGGGATTTTATACTGTTTTGACTGACTGTTCATCTTGATTCTTGTTCTCTTAGGAGAACAGCTTCTTCAATTTCTTGTTTTACATAAGTGTGTGCAGCTGTGTGTGTGTGGTGGGAGGGGGGGGGGGTGTGAGGGGATATTGTACTCTGGAAGATTTTTCAAGCCTTTTGCCTGAAATTTAGAGGACCTTTTATTCCTTGTTTTAAGCCTTGTTGGTAACTGAATATAATACTGCAGTAGGCTGTGTTTTGGATCCTACTCAATTTTTGAATGCAGGGAGGTTATAAATGTCAGGACTGTTCAGACTAAGTGAAGATCTTGACCTGTCTTTTGAGGTATTTGGGAAAGGGCTGAGGAACTATGGTAACTCTCCCTGAGGCCAAACTCTGCCTTATTCAAGAACTAGTTTGGATGCAATCTGTAATTATGTGGATTAATGGTCTGAATTACATCACAGTTATCTGATTCTCCATGCTGTGAATAAAATTGACCAACTATGATACTGAATATTCTTAAATCCACTTCTGTTAACATTTGTTACTAATTTGTTTACAAAATGTTTCTTGTTTGCAAAACTGGCTGAGACCCATTGATATTTTTACTATGTCTTTATAGGAGACAACAAGTGCTCCAAAGTGCTGTGTAATTGGGTTGTGTGCTGAGCTCCTTACTGGGCTGCACTTTTAATGGTCTAGTTTCAGTAATGCCACAAACCAGAAGACAGCTTTAGTACACTTAACCAAGACAATGGTTTATCATGTGAGTGGAGTGGATGTTATATGCTTTACAGTGCCTTGCGAAAGTATTCGGCCCCCTTGAACTTTTCAACCTTTTGCCACATTTCAGGCTTCAAACATAAAGATATACATTTTTTATTTTATGTGAAGAATCACCAACAAGTGGGACACAATTGTGAAGTGAAACGAAATCTATTGGATTTTTGAAACTTTTTTAACTAATAAAAAAATGAAAAGTGGGGCGTGCAAAATTATTCGGCCCCTTTACTTTCAGTGCAGCAAACTCACTCCAGAAGTTCAGCCAGGATCTCTGAATGATCCAATGTTGTCCTAAATGACTGATGGTGATAAATAGAATCCACCTGTGTGTAATCAAGTCTCTGTATAAATGCACCTGCTCTGTGATAGTCTCAAGGTTCTGTTGAAAGCGCAGAGAGCATCATGAAGACCAAGGAACACACCAGGCAGGTCCGTAATACTGTTGTGGAGAAGTTTAAAGCCGGATTTGGATACAAAAAGATTTCCCAAGCTTCAAACATCCCAAGGAGCACTGTGCAAGCGATCATCTTGAAATGGAAGGAGTATCAGACCACTGCAAATCTACCAAGACCTGGCCGTCCCTCTAAACTTTCAGCTCAGACAAGGAGAAGACTGATCAGAGATGCAGCCAAGAGGCCCATGATCACTCTGGATGAACTGCAGAGAACTACAGCTGAGGTGGGAGAGTCTGTCCATAGGACAACAATCAGTCTTACACTGCACAAATCTGGCCTTTATGGAAGAGTGGCAAGAAGAAAGCCATTTCTCAAAGATATCCATAAAAGTCTCGTCTAAAGTTTGCCACAAGCCACCTGGGAGACACCCCAAACATGTGGAAGAAGGTGCTCTGGTCAGATGAAACCAAAATCGAACTTTTTGGCCACAATGCAAAACGATATGTTTGGCGTAAAAGCAACACAGCTCATCACCCTCAACACACCATCCCCACTGTCAAACATGGTGGTGGCAGCATCATGGTTTGGGCCTGCTTTTCTTCAGCAGGGACAGGGAAGATGGTTAAAATTGAGGGGAAGATGGATGCAGCCAAATACAGGACCATTCTGGATGAAAACCTGTTGGAGTCTGCAAAAGACCTGAAACTGGGACGGAGATTTATCTTCCAACAAGACAATGATCCCAAACATACAGCAAAATCTACAAAGGAATGGTTCACAAATAAACGTATCCAGGTGTTTGAATGGCCAAGTCAAAGTCCAGACCTGAATCCAATCGAGAATCTGTGGAAAGAGCTGAAAACTGCTGTTCACAAACGCTCTCCATCCAACCTCACTGAGCTCGAGCTGTTTTGCAAGGAAGAATGGGCAAGAATTTCAGTCTCTCGATGTGCAAAACTGATAGAGACATACCCCAAGCGACTTGCAGCTGTAATCGCAGCAAAAGGTGGCTCTACAAAGTATTAACGCAAGGGGGCCGAATAATTTTGCACGCCCCACTTTTCATTTTTTTATTAGTTAAAAAAGTTTCAAAAATCCAATAGATTTCGTTCCACTTCACAATTGTGTCCCACTTGTTGGTGATTCTTCACATAAAATAAAAAATTTATATCTTTATGTTTGAAGCCTGAAATGTGGCAAAAGGTTGAAAAGTTCAAGGGGGCCGAATACTTTTGCAAGGCACTGTATATCAGAAGCTGTTAGACTAAGTTATTGCTGTGGGTCTTACTCTGATTAAGCCATTTTCATTCATTTCTCATTCATCAGCCATTGGTTATAATTTTGATTAATCTGTTTGAATGGATGGTGTAGCTGTAGTTTTGTCAATTTGCACTTTTGCCTGCAAATGTTTTGCTTCACTTTCCGTTTTCATGACAAAATATGGAGGAGTCATGCTGTATGTTTGTCATGCTTTTGGATCTTGCAGCAGTTAGTGTTGTCTTCCAGAGAGAGACTCGCTTAAAATGTATATATTTAATGTAGCAGGAGGGGAGATGTGAAGGAAAACAGATGCTTGTGACATCATTAGCGCTTATGTCTCTTGACTTAGCATTTACATGAGGAGTTTAATACAAGCTTGCAAATGTAGGAAAATATATTAATACCAAAGTGTACATAAATCTATAAAAAAAAGAGCTACTGTAATTGACTACAAGACGGTTAAATAATGGTTATGAATGTTTTCATATGAATGAAAGTTATGAATGTTTTCCTGAAACCAATCAATGCGTCAACTGTGCAGAATTAACTAATATAACGTGTTCAAATAGAAAAGAACAAACTGTATGGTGGTCTGTCAGAATGCTTTTAATGCAGAAAATCTTGTATATAGTGCTACTTTATTCACTGATAGTGTTGATCATGTTTGATATATTACATGGCACTTGCAGAACATCAGACAATTAATCAGATTTGTTGAACCCATAGCATCATGTTTTCTTAACAGCATAACTAGTATAAAAACCTTTTCACTTTTGAAGTTTACATTTTTGGGGGTTTCTTTTTAGTTTAACTTTCATCCTAGTCCTAGGTGATATATTTTATGGTACTGAAAGAATGACTGCATCAATGCCCGGTTTTTATTTTACAGTAGAAATAGGTGTAAAACTTTTAGATTGGTGCAGTGTTGAGATGAACATGCACATTGTGACTACTCTTATTTACTAGTGACGGCAGTCGAGTGAATGTGATTCCCCTTGAAAGGAATTCTTGTAGTTTCCAGGTTAAAGCTACTTCTGTAGAACATGGAAGCCACCTGTGTGTGCAAGGAGGCCTGCATGTAGTGTGTGTATATATTCTGGTGGTACTATTCAGGACAAGGTTACATAAACCTGTTCAACAGACACCGACGCAGGGGTTTTGAGCTTTAAGGAGGAATTCTATAATATTTTTAAAGAGTTCAGAGGGTCCTCTGTGGAGTCATGGTGTGACTGGTGCTGGGCTTTTTTCACACCTCCCCAGTGTAGCGCGGTCACGGAGGTGATGCGTCAGGCCAAGACTGAGAGTCTGCTCTTCACTCGACGGCTTACAAGTGCGTGTCTGAAGAAGGGCATGTTTGCCTTGTTCTAAACCAAAACTGCACTTCACAAAAAGTAGAATATGATAATATAACGTGGTATACGTTTAAAAGCTTTTAATATTCTCCTGTTCAGCTTTAGAGACAGTATTCAGGTTAGTAGTACTGATCTCTGCATTCAATAGGATGTTTTTAATATTAGCAGGGATTTTTATTTAAAGAATTGAAAATGAAAGGAATTTAAGCTTACAGAGTTTTTTTTGTGATGGGTCAGGTTTTTGCACTGTTGTTGCACTGTTGTATCTTTACAATGATCTATTTCAGCTTTTATTAATGTGTAACATTTCGGCTGAATGCAGGCTGAGATGTTGGAAATACTCAATATGCTTTTGCAGTGTTGCAGTGTCAGTTTGTGTTGATCCAATGTTACACTACATTTTTCCTGACAGTAATTAATTTTTTCTTTTCTTTGCAGATCTCTCGCTTCCAAAATGTGAGCCCAAGCTTGATGTACCCAGCCAAATAGCAGGTAGGTTTTCCCTTACTCAAAATTAATGTTGTTCTTTAGGTCTGTGTGCACAGGTATGTGTTATTGGGCAGAATTGTTTTTAATAAATAAAACAACATTCAATATATAGTCATACCATGGCTAAATCCTGCTTAGGAATTCTTGAAATTGTACTAACAAGTCTGAATACAGACTCTTGAATATCACCTTGATGTTCAATAAAATGACATGAGGTCAGTTATCTTGATTGCTGATACTGAGCAGTAGGTATTACATTTTTTGAACAATTTCATATAGGGACCATATTTTTATTTCAGACATTTAGATTATTCAAATTCCACCTGTTTTAATAGAAATCCATCAGTGAATTTAGGATTTCCATTCCTCATTTTCTGATTAGATTCTGTGGTGGATTTACCAGGAATATAAATAAGGCTGCAGAGCCATTCCATTCTGACAGAACCATGTGAAATTGTGTAGTAGCCTGCCATTATAATCTGTAATTAAACCTCTTATTGGTTGCTAAAACAGATATTGATATTCTTTTCATAGCTTTATGATAAAAATCCACCTTGGGAACACTTGTCTAATACCATAGTAGAACTGTATTTGACCAAACAAAATTTTATCACCATTAATCCAGTACAAATGTGTAATACTGAAATGTGCTCATTATGCTGAAGGGAAATAATCTTAAATAAAACATAGGAGCAGGTAGGTTTATTAACTTTCATTCGAACGATAGATGTTATTGTTCACTCGCTGTATCTTGCTGAATTATTTGAGCGCAACTGCTTTTGAAAGATTGTGAATTGAATTAAAATCTGGTTAACTGTGCTGGACCAGTGATGCTTGTTCTTGATGATAAAGTATACTGGGTATGTTTTTTCCTCCTCTTATGTGACGGCAGAAAAATCACCTGCTGAATTACCATTAGTGGTTACAGTGATTTTACATATATTATCTCTGGAATATGACTTTTATAGTTTTCAGGAAGAAATCACGGTGAAATCAAAACTGAGAGCATGGGTTATGGATGCCTGGGTTCAACCTGTACAAGTCTGGTTCAGTCTTCAGTCGGCTTTTGTCCGTCAGCTGAGGAATATTTTTGTTTTGCTTGGATGGAATAACACTGCTTATACCATTTCAGAATTGTTTTGCTGTTCCCCTCAAATGATATTGATGAAGGATGGAATTTACCCAAAAAGCACATAGCCAGCTCCTCGGAGATGCATGTAAGCAAAGGATCCTGAAGGAATGTCTCTTTTTGCACTGTCTGGTGTAGTCACCAGAAGTGACACAATTACTCCTTGAGGTGTCACTGACTGTAGACATGCAGTAAAACAGAAATGCTTGTTTTGTCTAATGCAAGCAAATAATATTTCCCTTGACAGATTGTGTTTGTACCTCAGATCTATAAAGATTGTAAAATGCACTCTTAAAAACATCTGTTTCAGACAGCCTTGTTAACTAAATAAAAATTCAGTACAATGCATCATTCTGCTTAATGAGAAACATAAGAGGATAATGTCTTAGCAGCATGGCATGATATTTTGTTTCAAAAGTTTGCATTGGAATTTCTGAACACTTAATTTTGTAAACATTTAATTCCTTTTTCTTGCAAATGTGCTGGTGTTAAATGATTATATGGGCTACAGAGCATCCAGTTGTTTGTGATAAAAATAGACCATATTCCATTTGGTAATGCCCACTGTAATGAGTTTTGTATTTAATCATTCATTTTGTATTGATTGCTCGTTTGTTGGAAATGGTAAAATTGTCAGGGAACAAATCCAAAGACTTCTGCTAGGAAGTTCGGATTAGTTTTAAGTCCTAAGGAAAGGTCAAGTAGAAGTGTTAGGAGCTTTGATACAGGGCTTTGCAGACTCAAGCTCAGACAGTCAGAAGGACCCTGGGGCTAGCTGAGGACAGTTAATTCACTCTCTATATAGCATCCTTAGCTACACATCTGGGAATGTGGAGGAATAGTGCTGCAATCGTAATAGGAAACTTCTTTGTTTGCAAGCTAAATGAGCTATGTTTAAAGAACAATTAAGTTTATCTGTCAGTAAGTATTTGATACATTTTAGAAGGTATATGTTATTCATCAGTCCTAATATCAAAAAGGCTTAGTTATTGTTCCCTCCTTAAAAAAAGAAATTCATGTCTTTAGCAGTAGGCCAGTAGACCTATGATAAGTAAATTAGAGTGCAAATCCCATGATACACAAATGTTGTATAGTCTGTGCAGCTGCTCTGCTTTCAGGAAATCTGTGATTTCAGTAGCAGAATGGCAGACTAGCTGTCAGGAGTGTTACTTTCATCCTGTGTTGCAGAAGTGAAGGGAGTCTACCTGGAGATGCCATTTTCTTTTATATTGATTTTTTGAGGGGGGAGAGGTATAAGGCTTCATCCTAATGCAGTGTACCATGCTTGTACATGGCTGCAGGGAAGTGTTCAGGCTTATTCAGATGGATTAAATATGCAGTTGCAGAAAAACTGGAGATGGAGATACAGTACACATCTGCATGTTCAGATTCTACTGCTGTGATGAGATTATTGACAGTGACAAAGTCAGTGTGGTTGTCAAAATGTTTATGAAAGAATTAGATGAAATTAATAGATATCCCAAGAATCGGAAAATACGTGCAAAGCAAAAGTCATGCAGGAGAGCCAGAATGCAGTGCAAATGATTTTAAAAATGATGTAAAAAAGTTTATTAAGGGAAACTGGAAATAAGGTTAAACATTTTCCTCTTTAGTGTTTCTATTCTAAAGTTACAATGGTGGCGGAACAGCTTGTGCTGCCTGATTACATTAGGAGTTGTTCCCAAGGATCATACTTGTCTAATAAAGAGGGACATGGCAATACGCCGCAGTGTTTGAGATGTACAGTATGCAGCCACCTGACTTTCAGTAAGAGGATTTGTTTTCTTTGTTGGTTTAAAGAAAACTTATTTAAATGGCCCTTGTGCCCCCTGCAGAAAACCATTTTATCAATTTAATTAATTTCTGAAATTTTGCCTTGGGAAGATGCAAGAGACACTCGTGTGGGGGTGCTTTGTTTTGCAAAGTAGAAAATAATGGTCTAATTAGACTGGTTAAGAAGTGAAAACATATGCTGGCAGTTTATCCGATTGGACAGAGCTCTTTCTTTGTTCCACAGTCTCTTGCCTTTGCTACACTGCTCGGAGCAGAAGGTTTAGAAACACAAGTGGTGTAGCTCTCATTATCGCTTGCAGATGACTTCCAGGCCTGTACTGAATGAAGATGCATGGAAGCAATTTAGACAAAAGAGTGGTCATGGGGAGGCCACCCAACCCCCTGGAGTTTCTGTGGCAGAAGCAGCTGCTCTGACAGGAGCATCAATGCTGAGTGGAGAGGAGACCCACAAGAGGGACACTACCTCCACTGCTGAAATAGTTAGCTGGCCCACTTTATTTCCACTTTTGATTGTGTCCAGAATGTTAAGCTCCATCCCTAAAAATAGCTGAAATTATATATTTTCTAAATGTTGAAATGGATAGAAGCTGTGGCTTAGAGGAATGCCTTTATAGTTGGAATACTAACTTGTTTGCCGTTTTCATTTTTATAGATAGCAGTATCACCACTGTAATTATGGTTTGTAGAGTGTTGTAACCTAAAATAATCATGCAAATAGAGATTGCTCTGTTCACTGCTGTTTGCAATATGTCTTAATAGCCATTTGTTTCAATGTCCTCCATTTATTTAAGTTACGAGCTTAGCAAATCTTTTTCAACAAGAAACCAGTCTTGTTTATTTCATAAAGGAAAATGAAATAATAGTGATAACTTGTGAGATGTTTACTGTTAAGCATATTTGCCTTTGTCATTTTATATATTAATTGAATGGTGAGAGCATCAACAGACCTAAACCAGGAAACCACTTGCCTGTGGGTCAGAAGGATATTTCAGTGTTGTGAAGGAATTTGAAACCACAGTCTCCTACTTAATAACTCCCCTCAAGTGAATAGACTGCATGCTGTTGCGGAACATGGAAGCCTAAAAGACAATTATGATGTACAAAAGGTTATTTTGTTCCAAATAAGTTTGATGTTGGCTAGATATCCATGTTTTATTTAGTCAAAAAGAAGCAAGCTTGAGGCAAAAACAATGTTAAGATAATGGAGACGCATTCTTCTTTGGCAAATTATTGGAAGTGTGAGGCAATATTAAAGCCCTAAAGGTAATCGCTTTAACTATAAGCCCTTAAAGCTTTGGAAATCTGTAATACATAGGATGTAGTGATGGAGGTTAAATACTTAGCACCTTGCTGTCTGTCTTTTCTGCCTCATTTGAAATAAACCTGAGTTTTGTGTACATATAAAGCAAACATAAGGTAAAACTAAGGGGTTACAAGATCTTCTGCATAACACTGCTTCTTTGTAACATGTTGGATTTGGTTAAGTTTCAGTTTGCAATTAGTTATATACTGGCCAGCTAAGGTGCGGATTTTGCATAATTTGATTACCCACAATGTGATTATGGGATTCAATAAATAGTTCTAATTTATTTTTTACTTGAGTAATTGTGGTACATACAGTAGTATTGTTAATAAAGGGACACCACAGAGAACCCAGCTATTGGTGAAACTGTTCACCTAGATAGTTATTGTAGAATATAGGCATGTGAGTCTGTTTACAAGACTGCATTTAAAGTTGTATAAGGGTTACAGTTCCTAATCTTTGTTCAAAGTAACTTCTTTAGCTCAGTTCTTGGAAAATGTTTGAAGCCAAGTAGATTGGAAGAATATTTGGCAACATGGGATAATCCGAGTGTAATACAACAAGTTTTTCAAGAATTCCGTGACTTGTGGGTGTTTGTATACTGTGTCTGTCAACAGGAAAGGAGGACTTGGGGAAGTTCGTTAGGTTATAGAAGGCAGGGCTTGGTTAGCAAAAGTAGATCATTTGCTTTTGATCAGGGCGGAGCGGTGGATCTATGGCTAAGGATCTGCGCCTGTGGCTGGAAGGTTGTCAGTTCAAATCCCGTGGTCGGCAGAGGAATCCTACTCTGTTGGGCCCCTGAGCAAGGCCCTTAACCCAAACTGCTCCAGGGGTGCCGTATAAATGGCTGACCCTGTGCTCTAACCCCAATCTTCTCTCCCTGTCTGTGTGTCTCATGGAGAGCAAGCTGGGGAATGCGAAATAGACAAATTCCTAACGCAAGAAATGTATATATGGCTATATAAATATATGGCTAATAAAGTGATCTTATCTTATGCATTTTGGACTGGTT
This sequence comes from Lepisosteus platostomus, assembly GCF_059453375.1. Lineage (NCBI taxonomy): Eukaryota > Metazoa > Chordata > Actinopteri > Semionotiformes > Lepisosteidae > Lepisosteus > Lepisosteus platostomus. The sequence goes on along the minus strand of NC_142622.1, from coordinate 45,495,021 downwards.
TCACGGCACTAGTCAGATTTGAAGATAATCCAAGATCAGTGCTCATCAGCGTCTGTGAAACTACTGTTTTCTTGGTAAAGGAGGAGAGGAGAATTTTCTTAAAGTGTTAGAAGCTGGCTCACTTCTAAAAGCAAATTAGCACGTGTCGTCCTGCCTCTTCTGTCAATGAGCAAATAACAGGTTTTGGTGCCTTTCCATCCACCTTGTCGTAGACCTTCCCATGATGTTTGTAAGCCTGTGACTTAATTGAAAAATGTGCCGGTTGTGTCCTAGCAGTAAAATCAATAGATGAAAGCTGAAATTATGGATCCTGTGGATGCTGGTTAAAGGCCAAATGTATTAATTGACTAGCATGTGTAGGACATGTTTGGGAAGGATCTAGTTCCTTTTTTGCCACATAAGCAATAAATCTGATCACCTTGTTTGGTGAAAGTCATACAAAGATTCTACTTTTTGTCCTAAAAAAATAACATTTTGACATCAGATAATATACTTAGGTATTTACAATTTGGTCATAGAAAGCAAAATAGCCTACAGGAATATGACAGTAGTACATCTAGCCTACGTGTACGAAGAGTGAATATTAATGGCAAATTAGATGTTATTTTGCATGTGATTATTTGTTTTTTAAAGTATTGTTTTGAGTAATGGTAACATTTTTGTTGTACCTCTTTAATCCTGTTAACCTTCAAATGCATAAAACAAGTTCAGACAGTGGTTTCACCCCAGAAGGAAGGTGAACAGAGTCACTTTCTTGATACAGTAAACCAGAAATGATGTAGCATTTACAAGTGCCAACAAATTTATGAATTGTTGATATCCATTTTTTCCCTAATATGAAGTTCGTCACATTTAATGTTTGTGCTGAATTTTATTTAAAAATAATTTTAGACAAGGCATTGCTGAAGTCTATTGCTACAAATTAAACCCTCATAATTAACAGTACAATTAACCTTGTGCTCCTCCTTTATGGGTAATTTCAATTTACTTTCTTTGAACAACGTTGTTGCTGCTGTATTACTGCGAACAGCTAGATAAGTTTCTAATCACAGTACTGCTAAGTATTATTTTACAAACAGTGGTGCAGCAGTTAGCATTGCTGACTGAGGCCCTGGGTTTGATTCCTGGGCTGCTGTCTCCATGCTGTCCCGTCCGGGCTGTATCCTGCTTTGTCCCTGTTGCTTGCTGGGACCGGTCCGGCTCCTTGTGACCCTCAGTTGGATATAGTGGGGAGAAAATGGATGAATGGTAATTGAACGTAGGGTTCTGGTTCAGGCCAGTTACTTGACCTTTTTAATATTTTCAATACATGACCGTTCAGCACACGTAGGTAGCTTTTTAATTCTTATGCTTAATATGGATTTATTTTAAATGAAATCATTTTCTTGTCTGGCATTATTCTAAAAAAATATGCAAAAACTTTACAGCCTTAAAAGAAAGCCAACTTTATTTTACTTAGCTGGTTTAGATTTTTTTTCTTTCACTTCTAAGAGTGCATTAATGCCTGGAGCACTCGACCAATACTGGTACAAATGCCTTGACATTTTGAGTTTGATGGGTTTGCCATTACAGGAGGTTAATCCCCACCGTACAGTTAATGGACCAGCTGAAATTTTAAAATTGTGAGGCTGCAGATTTGGGGAGGGTTTATCCTTCCTGCTGATGGATGATTTAGTTCCTTACTGGTTTAGTTGAATGTTGCATTTTCTAGATAAGCTCTACTACACTTAATCTTTTAATGCAGAGGGCACTGGCACAAGATATTACCACTGTCAAGTGATGGGTGTACCTGCCAGGCCACAGGACTGCTCGCACTAAAACTTCTGTCCTAAACAATAAGGGGCACAAGACCAGACAGACTCGGTCTGTTAACCAGAGGTCTGTGGGTTCAAGTCCCCACTATGGCCAATGTTGTCTTTGAGACTGACTGCACCCATCTGTTAAACATGTCACCTCAGCAATGCTGGTGATGTTAATTCCTGGACTAGCCTCTTGTCAGGTGCTGGGAGTCAGGCACCCTCATTACACTTAACATCACACAACCGGCATGTGATCTCGCATACAGAGCCACTGGGTGTATGTACATGGGTTCACCATGGTTTTATGGTTGCAATTTCATTCTAATCCACCACCATTCCAGACAATTGACTGCTGTATTAACTTTGTCTTCACTTTGAATATATGCTGTATATATCTTGCATATATCAGGCAGCAGCCACATCACCAGAGATGCTACACTGTGGCTCTTCATGCCCAAAACAGTCGGAGGTTGTTCACTCCCATGCACTAGAACTCATGTTAAATCTCATGTTTTGCACTAATTCAGTCATGACCATCTCGCTAAGCACCAAGCCTGTGAACTCTTCCTACCCGAGAAGGCAAAAACCGACGTCTTTGCACCCCAGAAGGTGAAAAGACTCCTTGTTTTAGTATTCATGTTCCCATGCTTTATACTTTCCACAACTTGAAAATTCTTTAAGGACTTCCAAGGATGGCTTATCAGGCAAGATTCTTATCTTTCCACTTTCCGTTTCTCATCAGTTTGCCATTCTACAAAAATGTATTGATTGCTTTAGAGCTAGAACATGTTTTTGAATGCAGGGAACGTGACTGGCACTGTCTGTATTCCAGAATTTTAAGACGGTATGCAAGCAGCACGTAAAGTACCAGCATCAGTTGTTGCTGAAAATCGGATGTGACCATGCACTCTTATCAGTCATCTTAAAGTACCTGCATTTAACTGCAGTGTTGTATCAGGAATACATCAAATGCTTAAAAGACAGATTCATACTGATATACAGAAGAAAACATAATCATAAATGTCCTGTCACTGGGACATCATTCCATTATCACACCTGTGTGCAAGTCTGCTGGCCCAGTGAACCTACAAACATCTATTCTCAACCGTTTGCTCATGGTTAATTTTGAAGTCTTCCTTTGATGGATTGGTTTCTAAAACTGAACAGATGTTTTACAAAGAAGTCAACAGTTTCACCTTGTGATAAGGCAAAGGAAATGCAGTGCTACAGGTACAAAATGGATGGTCATGATTCCTGGTGTTTGCTGGCAGTCACACTGAAGGCTCTTGAAGATTAAAGTAAAATTCAAAATATTACGAAGAGGAAGCAAGAAAAGAGGCAGTTGTGAGGGTCCTGTGAAGGGGTGCCTGCTTTCAGGGACACTGCCACAGCAATGCAGTTACTACAGAAAATGAAAACTTTACAAGATAACACTCTATTGGTGTGCAATCTGATTTCCAGTTAGTAGATGAACGGCTTTAACCTAAATTTGAGAAACTAGAGAATTACTTTTGCAGAGGAGTCTGAGGGATAAAGAAGCAGGGTTCCATTGCCTCTTGAATTTGGAAAGCAGTAAAGATGTAGCATTTACCTTTCAAGTAGGAACAAAGCTGCACTGTCGATGGCTTTTCAGGTTAAGCTGTGAAGAACGTTGAAAAAGAAGGAGCCCTGCTCTTGAATGAGAAAAGAGGGCAGCGACACAGGTGGGCATTGAAGTTGCTTTTCTGCATTGACACTCTCTCTTCAAGCTTGAGACCGTGCCAGCGCCATCCACAAGAAGGGCATTGTGAGGACTGCAGCTGGCAGAAACTCCACTACCTCTGCTGCTCCCCAGGCTGGACTGAGCCAGACAGAGCAGGCCCTAGGACTGCGGCTCCAGCAGGCCGGCCAACTGCACCCACAGCTGGGGGGCTGGCAGGGGAGGGGGACGCCTTGAACGACCCTGTGAATGCTGCTATGCCTCTGTATGTAATTGGGCATTCTGAAACAGCACGTTGCTATGGCCGAGCACATTGTGTGGCAAATTAGTGAGTAATCTGCAACAGACCCTGTTGCTACCCACAGGGAAATGGACGAATGCATTGTTGCTTGTGTCTGGTAATTGTCCACAGTGCAAATCACCGTCTTCACTAAATCACAGGCCTAATTGGAGAGTCCAAGAAGGAGAACTTTGATCTCCACCTGGGTATGCTATTTTATAATGCAAAAAAGGGTATGTTAAGAGAATAATTTATAATGTAACAATTTATTATATTTTTTAGTTGTAATCCATGTGACTACATATGCCACTTTACTGTTGGGTGTTACTGTCAGATTACTTCAGTATCACCATTGGCTTATACAGCCTTATTGTACTACCTACTTAGTCATCTCGTATGGTCTTTCAGATTGTTCTAATAGTGTTACAGTAAGAACTACTGCATACCTGACATTTTTTCATAACCTCACACTATACTATGAATTTTTTCAGATCATGCGGATCTTGGGAGTACTAGGAATTGTGTGACTGGACAAGACAGGGCTTGAAGATGTTCAAGACATGCTCATCATTTTCCTGCAATTATTGATATAAGTAGCCAAGGTAGAATGATAAAAATATTGCAATTTATTTTGCTGATAACGGTTTCCATCCGTAATGCTTATGGATGGAAGCACAGTTATCAGTATCCTTGACCTTGAGCTTAAAGACTGCTCTGTATGTGTTAGAGGGGCATGGGAGCTTGGCTAAAGACTGTGCTCAAAATGTGACCCAAGCGCACCAAGGAGCTGCTGCAGCTGCTGTTAAAAGTGCAGGGCTTTTATTAGTCAAACTGCAGGAAAAGAGTCATTAATTCTTGGTGAAGAGGGTGATCTGCTCATAAACTGGTTTAGTCCTCTAGTTATAGATCAAAGCCCTTTCAGCTCAATAGATTCAGCGGAATACTTGCAACGTTGCTGATGTCAAACTGACTTTCTTCTTTCAGACCTAGAAGCGCTGTTTTGTCTACGTAAAATGACAGCGAATGCTTTCAGATTTGTAAGCATGTGACCATTTAGTTGGAAACATTTTTCCTGATCCGCAGAGGCATCCAGACGCCAGAGTGGAAGCAGCTGTTTCCAGCACTGATATTTGAGAAAGGTTCAATCTGGAGTCTTGTAACTGGACTGCTGGTTAGTGTGCATGTCACACAGTTTCACCATAGATGGGCTGGGGGTTGAATCTACTTATGAGAAACATTTTTGCGTTGTATAGAAGAGTAACCTCAATCAGAAAAGATCTTTGTTTGTGTTGTTGACACATTACATGGCAGGAAGATGTGCCTTAAAGGTAAAGCAGAGAAAGGAGCTTCCTTCTCTGGATGTTATGTGGGAATAGAGTGGGTAGTAATAGTGATCTCAACATGCTTGTAATAAGGAGATTATGTGCAACATTAATACTAAAAAGCATGAAGATTAAATGCCTTACATTATCTGACATCATTATTAGGAAAATGTACTATGAGAACTGGAAAAAATGTGCTTCTCTAGAATTTTACTTTAAATTGGTGCCACCAAAAAAAGGATGGGAAACATACTGAATTTTACTTCATCGTAATGCACATCTACAGAATTGTAACAGTGTTTAGGTGTAATTGTAAAAAGATGCAAAAGATGAAGTAAAATGTATTGGCTCAAGTTTAATATGGGGGAATTTGTTTTAGGGGCATCTGCTGAATCCTATATTAGATAGATCAGTATCTTTAAATGTGCATTTTTTGTTTTATCCTGGATAAAGGAGATTGGAAGAGGATGTAGAAACCATTACTATACAGGTGCAGGGGATTTCCTGTTTAGCATGTTTCAGGGGCCTCATCACAGGAACAGGTCAAAATTAACTGCATTCCATCCAGCTGTTCACTACGGGACTCTGCGCTGGAACTTGTGCAGTGATCGCAAACAGCATTTCCCTTGACTCCACTGCGCTAGTTTAATCTGTGTTTTGTCCACCTGGGAATGGGTCCTGTGAATATATCAAAAATAACTTTTTTACCAATGTCTTTAAGAGCCACATCTCATTTTTCAAAATCAGTTTTTTATTGTAGTTTCAGTTTTTTGCACTTAAGAAAACAAGTTGAAGGCACATGAGATTATAAGATAACATGAGCTTTGTGCTTACGAGCTGTATGTATAAGGTCATTTTCATAATGTCCATCTGCAGTTGTGCTAGAAAGATATTTTGGCTCTGTGACCACTTCATAAACATTGATACAAAGATGTGCACTGGGAAGATTACTTCCCCACACTATTGCAACATAACCTCCTGAAAAATTAGGACTCCAAGGGCTCCTGACTTAAGTTGCAGATTGTGCTTTGGTAACTGTGGAGAGAAGATTCTGCTGATAGATTGAGTTAATTATACTGTATAACGGTTTCCCACTCTTCTGTAGATTTCCTTTAAATATGTACTCTTTAAATGCAGAAACAATACAAGCTTCACTGGTTTCTGACTGGTTTTATACAGTAACTATTTTGAGATCCCAACATAACGTGGCAAGGATTTGCTTGATCGTTTTAAATAGCTAAAATTGACCAGATATCAATCTCTTGTGTTGTGGTTGGCAGCGAATGGTTCTGCTCTTCATGCATAGAAGCATTTTTGGTCTGTTTTGGAAAGGTTGGCACCATTTCTAGATCGCTGCTTTTTTTACTTTGTATCTTTTGCTGGATACAGATATTATAGAATTGCCTCCATGAGAGTTTTTATTTACATAACAAAAATGGACGAGCCTCTTCTGTGTTTTGTAGTATTATTGAACAAGTTAAATCCCTTAAGTACAGATATAAAAGGATTCTGTTGTGGTGTAGCCTGGGTTATTGCATTTTGTTGGCTGTATTTTGTTGTATTAGGCATATTTTAAAATGGATTTTCAGAAATGGGAATGGAACTTCTAATAACTACACCAGTAAAGGAATTTATTCAGAGGGTAAATTGAACCTTAGTATCCAGATGTCACCAGTTTTGAGTTTTCTCAGCTTTTGGCAAAACAGCGACTTCTTCAACATGAGGCTGGTTTTCTGCAGGCTTACAGTGGAGTCAAGGAGCGAGCGCCTCTCCTTCAGTTGGTGTTGCCTCACCTGAAAGACACTTTCTTAATTCTGTTCAGCAAAGTTAAGTTGGTGGAGAACAGTACGAGGATCGGCAGAGTACACAATTGAGTGAACCACCTTTCTCAGCAGTCTGACAGCAGTGTCCCACCTGGGATATGCAGCCACATCCCCTGGTTCTGGAGCCCAAAGCTACTGCCCTACTGCCCTGTTGAGCTCGCAAAGGATGAATGGGCCTGGCAGGCGTGCATCTCTGCGTTGTGAACTGAAGTATAGGGACCATAACCATGACGCCGAGTCTTAATCGTCAGTTCCAGATTGGGTGGGTATTATAATTGTCTATCCCCTTTTTCTTTTAAAGACAAGATAATATAGGTCTTGTTAAAGTTTTTTAATCTTGTTTCTGCCTCCGCAGAAATTGTGCAGTTCTGTTTCTTTCTACCCAAAGGCAGTTGTCTTAAAATAAGCAGAAGGACGAGCAGGTTGCTGGTCTCTATGGGAGATTCCCGTCCGTGAAGTTTGTTCTGTCTGGTAGGGTAAAGCCACCTGTCCAGGGTTAGATTGGCAGCCTCTGTAGTATCTCTCCCTTCATATAGCCCAGTGCTGGAGCTACTCAACCTCTTCTAAGAAAGGAAAAACAAATGTTTACAGCGTGTTCAATATAATGTGGAAATAAGTTGCACTGCTGATGTTTCACTGTTGCGTAGTAAGAGGCCTGTAATCCCAGTGGTGTACCTAGAGAATACACACAAACTCTTGACTTGTGGTCAGTTGATGAAAGAGCCCAGTCCACTCCCTGGACAGTGAGGATGTGTACTGTCCAGCTATTGGAAAGCTCTCTGGATTTCACTTACTGTAAAAGCGAGGCTCCATTACACGGCTGTTGGCAAAAGAGCCAATAAACCTGTTATGACTGTTGGGTGGGGAGGGGGGAGGGGGAGGGAGCGTTAAATCTGCCCTGGTTGATGGAGCGAGGAATGTTACACAGTAGTCATTTTTATTTGTTCCACACGGTGTTAACCAAAAGGGATGGCTGTTCAGATTCTTTCTGCTGGCTTCTGTAAGTGATTTCCTTTTATTACAAGTGCTTAATTTATGCATGGCTTTAAGGCCCGGCTAGGTTTTCATTGTAATGTAAGTGACAGGGATCGATGGGAGACTAGCTGCTGTTAGCATTTGAATGCTTAAATCTCAACCTTTTATTCTCTTTGTCTAATACATATTTTATTAGTTTATTATTCTATAGGAAGTGCTGTATTGCTTTTTGTGCAATTAAGTTGATTTTCTGGAATATTTGAACTTTCCCCAAATCTCCTTGTAATGAGATAACAAATCAGAATGGATCTCGACTGTGCACAGCACATAAAATGTGATGAAATCACAGGATGGTTCACAGCATTGCTATGGAAAGGAAGCGTATAATGACAAATAGCTCTATTCTTAAATCTGCTCTAAATATGTATAAAAGGGCAGATGTCAGCGCTATGGAGCAGAAGATGTAATGAATTTCTGAAATAACTTGATGCTTTTCAGAGCTGGAAGCAGTATATTCTAAGGTGTTAGGAACTCTAACAGTAGCTCCTGTTATACATCTTTTTATAATCGCTTTTGTGTTTTAATGAAGTCAGGATTATCTGATCAGCCGTTAGTCTGATGTGGCAGAAAGGACAGACATATCTGTGTTCTGAAGATCAATGCCTGTGAGCTGAATTGTCCTCAGTACATGAGTGTTCATGATTTGCCGTTTCCTTCAAATATAAAAGTAATGTTGGTCAGCCTGAATGCTTATCTGAAATCCAGTAATGGAGTAAAATTCAGGGCATTTATTGATGACTTCTAAAACAAATTTGAATCAATCTGTTGAACTTTTATAAAAGGGATCTAATTAAGTTTGATGTGTAGTTCACTGGTTAGGATCAAAGCCTATGACACGGGAGCTGTGTTAGTGCCAGACATCATAAGATACTGTATTTAATGAAATGCATGTAGTGGTTTCCTTTTCCTGGTAATCACAAATAACTGAAGTGTGTGTATGGTGTTTAAACCAGTTGACAATTTTCATAGTAAAAAGGCATGCTATTGTTTATTAGGTTTAAATTTTTGACGCGTCACCTGATATCCGTCCTATTTCTCGTATTCCGTCATATAATTAGCTTTTCCATTTCATCCTCTGCTTACCAATTAGGTTAGGGAGCTCCTGGGGATGTTAAAGCCACAGAAATGGTGGTCGTAGGCAATAGAATCAAAATAAAAACAACTGGTTGCTGGGAAACATCACTGTGTAACATTTTCAACATGGTGCCAGCTGTGTCCCCAAGTTTACTCCTGCCCTCAACTCAATGGGCTTCTCCCATTTCCGGTGCAAGGTTGATGAAGTTTGATACTGCTGTCTGTTGTCCAACGTGGTAGATTTTAATGGGTTAAGCATTCACGCACAAAGGGAATGTCTTCAAAACTCTTAAGCATTTAATATTTCAAGAGGTTGTCTGCGCTTCCTCATTGATAAGGTGAAGAGGCCGTTGACGTAAGTTTGGTTCGTTGGTACAAGTCGCCCATAAAATGTGACTGCCTTTTCCTCTGCATCACGTAGCCTTATAAATGGGATGTGTGCAGCTACCTGTCAGTTCTCGTTGGTGGTGATGTGGTCCCTGGTTAGCTCTGCGACCTTAGCTCTTTGCTGATGCAAGACATTGCATTAATAATGAGGGCCTCTGGGGAGGGCCGGCCACTCCGCAGCTGTGCCCTGATGGAGTGGGAGGAGCCGGGAGAGATGCTCTGGAGCAGGCAGCATCGCCCTCGAAAGCCCCGGAAGGCAGCTCGCTGATCACTGATCCGTCTTTCTGTCCCCCCACCCCCCCACCTCGGGGGCTCTGCCGTTCTCTGGGCGGGTAAAGGAGGCCAGTGTGTTTGTTGCTCTCCTTTTAGTTCTTCTATCACCGTCTTCGTGTCAAACAGCGCTGGAGCTGAGCCAGAAGACCAGCCGCTTGAATTTCTGGTGTTTACAATGCGATGTCTGGTGTTGGACTTACACGTTTGCGAATTATGATTCAACGTGTGTCACAAGGTTAAATTATTTCTTGTTGAAAGATTAGCCCTATACAATTTCTTGCATTAAGAATTTTTTCGCATACCCCAGCTTGCTCTCCATGAGACACTCAGAGACACAGTTGGAGAGAGAGAAGCTTGGGGTCAGAGCGCAGGGTAAGCCATTGTACAGCACCCCTGGAGCGGTTGGGGTTAAGGGCCTTGCTCAGGGGCCCAACAAAGTAGGATTCCCCTGCTGGCTGTTGGATTCGAACCGGCAACCTTCCAGCCACAGGTGCACATCCTTAGCCACAGAGCCACCGCTGCGCCCCCATTATTGCATTCACAAGGGTTAGGTGTTTAGATTTCCTTCCATTTCTCACAGTTTACCTGGACTAGATTTCGTGCCATTCTGGAGCTGTCCTCTGCTCTCTCCCCCTCAAGCTGGGGTCTCTGCAGTGCCAGTGGGCCCCCCTGCCTTCACACCCCTCTGTGCACTGCCACCTGCTGGGGTTGACAGTGTCTGTAGCAGCTGTGGATTCCCACTCGGCTCCAGGCCGCCTCTGCCTTCTCAGGACAGGGGCTGGTTTGTTTTTCAAGGAGCCTTTCTGTTTGCAGAGACGGGCCTTGTGACTATGGCATGACTCGGTCCTAGAAACTGTAGGGATTCATTCAGTTACGAATTTGGATAATGTATTTCCCCTTTGAGACTTCAACCATGAGGGAGTTGAGGTGCCCGATTTGAATCAGTTGCACCGTTTGCCATTTATGGTGCAACGGTGCTGTTAATGAAAAGAGTTGGCTCTCTGTGCCCTCATGAGATGCATGCTGTATAAACAGCACTGTACAAATAAAGCTTGAATGGTTTAGTAAGCACGCTTCCTCAGCCCTCGTTTGATGAGACTTCTACACGTTTGTAAATTTATATCCTATTTCTTTTTAGATTTGAGGTTATTTCTATCACAAACTAATTTTGTCTGTCAGCCTAGGTGAGGTCTTTTAATGTATAAATATTGCCCAGTACTTTCCAGATTGAACACTACTTAAGCATTTCAGTGTCGCATAGACAGATTTAACAGTAGGGCCAAACATGAATTGTTCCTTTCCTGGAAGATTTATCTTTTAATCTTCAACTCTTTTATTATTCATGCTGATATTGGAATAGGTGATAAAACTGAAAGGAAGCTTTTCTTTACAAAGTGAAACTGGCAAATATCCTTTATATGTATATCCTTAAATAATGTTCCTTATTTTAAAATGTCATATTTATATATATATATAATCCTAGTTATATGTTCCTACATTGTGTTTTTATCAACCTAAAGCGACTCCAGTAATTAAAATGAACTCTGGAGATGTGAGCAACATGTTTTCAATTTCTTTATTGCCCAGATCATAGTGTTTTCAGAAACTTTGTGACAGTTGAGTTCTAATTAAATAAAATAATATAATTTCAATTTTAAAAGTAACAGGTTCCCCTTAAATATGCTTTTAAAGATTCATCTGGATTCACTAAAAAATCTTTTTAAGATGTTGATTCTTTTAGTCAAATAAATCTAACCCACATCAATATAAAGCCTCGGAGTGCAAACAATTTATTAAAATGTGGCTAATTGTGAAATGAAGCATTTTTTAGCGTTAACATCTTCTCCTGTTTGTCTAACAGGGGACATGTTTGTAGTGATTGTAAGGAAGTTTTGAAATTACTTGCTTCTGAAGATGGGTAAGCTTCCAAATCCACACTCTACTGCTATACTTGAGTTGATAAGCCATTACATTCATAACCTCATGAATTAAGACCAGTGCAAACTAAGATGTGATCTGACCAGCATTTTCAAATGAGATTCAAAATCACCTCGTGAAATATTGTATCAATTGTATTGGAGCTTGAAGGTTTTCAGAATTTTTCAAATTTGAACCCGAAATGTTACTGTCCTATTTTTATTTATGGCTGAGCCTACAAGTCTTTTTGAGTTTTCCAATTATTGTGAAACATGGTGTCATTCAAGTGAGCACTGTTCAGTTTTGACAGTTGTTACTGTCCATACCAATATGGCTGCCTGACCGCCATTTTGGGATCTTCTGTCTTCGGAACAACTAATTGTCTTGAAACTTGTCAAGTGTTATCACACTGAGACATGCTTTGTACTTGCATTAACTTGTTTCTGTGGTATTTGTATGCACACAATACTTTTTAATGAAGTTTCTCATAAAACTAATAAGTAAGAATTGTTCGACTGCATTGAGTTTTTAATATGGCACTAAATTAAACTAAAAAAAAGTATTGGTTCGTATGGCTTCCAACAAGCTCATCTGTACCTTAAGATTAACATCCCCTACTGCCTTCTCCTGGGATGACTTACCGTATATGAGTGTGCGCTGAATCATCACCAGCTAGGGCAGTCCCCAAAAGCATCATAGCCTTCTTTTGAAAATAACAATATTTTGATATCTTGCAGCTAAAAGTAACCCTGAACGTAACAGATTTTTGAGTGTTCGTCCCGTGGGTAGTATTTTTCTAGAAGCATAAGGAAAGTTTGGTCTGCTCTTTCTAAGCTGCATAGGTGCTTCAGACTGAATGCTTCCCCAGAGAAATACTAGTATGATATGAACCTATAATATGTTTTTCAGATGGTGTGGTTGGAGGAACGCAAAGTCAAGCGTAACATAACAGGCAGTCTCCTGAGGAATCGGTTAATTGCTGTATATTACTAATATTATACAGTTGATGCAATGCATCAGATACTGTGATGATTTTGCAGGAGACAAGTGAATCTGTACAGAATGCCAAAACCTTTGTTGATGTTTAAGAACATTACTGTATTGTAAATGTTAGAAGAATGACATTGTGAATGTTTCTCTATCACATATGAGATTCTGAAAAGCTCTGTTTAAATTGATTACTTTTATATTACTAAAACATTGCAGGTGTTAATCAGCTGTATTGTAGGGTTATTCCTTAATGAGATTTTTAAGGCAGTGGAGAACAGTAGCAATAGTTAGGTTAAACTTCAAACTTGTCTTCCTATTTGTTAAAATAGGAATTATACAAGCAAAAAGCTTCTAAAAGCAAACAGCAGTTTTGCTTAAAATAAAAAAAAAAGTCGTGGTGAAAGGAGGTGTTATTAGCTTGATGGGTTGTCCTGTGAACAATATTCTTCCAACGGCCTCAGGTCAGTGTGAGCTCATAAATACGAGTGCTGCTTTGTACACAGGGCCCCTCCCATTCCAGTGAAATCAATCGCTATGGAAGTCGAGTAGACAGAGCGAAAGTTCTGGTGAGTGTCTTAACGAATATTGTGTATTCTCTTTTTTTTAATATGTAAGATGGAGTAGCTGGGGCACCAGATGAGGTTTTCGTAAAGTAACTGTATAGCTGCTGTCTGAACTGCTAGAGCACACTCCTCTGGGAGAGTGTTACTGTTCCAGTGCTTGTAAACAGGAACTTGCTGGATAATAACAGACTTTGCCCTGCAGGTGCCTGGAACACTTGTTTTGTGTTTCTCTTCTGCATGTGTGTTTTTGGCAGTAAAATATAACTGTTGACCTTCACTTAATGCTTTTTTGTTTCACATAATTTAGGCTTATTTACAAAGGGCAGGGGAAAAAACACGATCTTAAAAAACATCTTCTGTGTCTTGTCTCTTGGATCAAATTCTCAAGAAAGCCTTGCAAATTCTTCCTTTTCATTACCTCTTAAAACATTAATATTAGCTTACATTACCTTAAAGCATTTATATTTAAAATTAGATTAATGATGCTGTAAATGGGTCTGATGAAGTTAAGATTCATGTACTGGAGCTGTAAACTGAACTACAGAATAAGAGGCATCATTCAAACTGAGTCTGTCCAGTTCACAAATGGCTTTATACCTTATCTAAAGTCATACATTAAATGCTAGGCGTGGGCATGTATTGGCTTTGTATGTAAGTATTAACATTCAGAAATTTCAAAGTACAAAGGTGTTCTAACAGTTACACAGTGGTATCTCTAGTGCAGTGCCTTATATATTCTATTATGTACTGTATCTAAGAAAACATTTGTTATAAGGAGGTAATGCCATTCTGTAAATTCTAGGTTCAGAAGGAAAAATGTAATTACAGCCCTTCAGATTATCACACCTGCTGGATCTCTGACAGACGCCATTGATAAATGGTCATTTCTTTTCGGGATACTGTAGGATTATGTAATTCACTTTTTTTGGATGATGTGAGGAAAAACAAGTTACACTTCACATTACTGTAGTAAAAATTGTTGCAGGTGTGGTAGAGGTAAAATATATTTAGGGAATTTTTCTGCTTCTATTGATAAAATGCTTCAGAGAATAACACTTGATTTTTAACATCAAGTGCCTGATGTTCATTTATGAGTTAGACTTATATCACCTAGGGAATGCACTGCTCATTGCTGCACTTCATGAGTTCACAATCATTGACCTAGCGCATATCCGTTTGACACATGCAAATATACAGATGGTTTATATCAACCTCTTGAGCCCTTAGCATGCTGCGAGCCTGCGTATGTGATGGGAGTTTTCTGTGCTGTCCACACATCCACTCCCATCTGTCTGCCCCAACAACTGCTCATTCCTCTTCAGCAGCTGGCGTGTTGCCGTGTTGCTCTGAGCTCTTGTGAGGCCCTCTTCTCGGCTTTTTATTTACTCTTCTGTACTTCACTGAACTGAAGCTCAACAGGGGTGAATGTAAACCTCAAACAAATGATTTTACGGAAGTTAACATCTGGTTTCAAAAAAGTAATTTGCCTAACGTGGACCTCCTCACTGATCCTCCAGTGCCTGTTTCTCAGGAGTTACCTTCTTTGTGAGCACCCTTTCTCAATTTTGGCCCTTGCATATATAGTAATACACACATAGTCATACTGACTCCTTTTTGTCAGGAAATCCAAGGTGTAATTTGGCCTGATTATAATCGAATACCACTGCGCTATGTGCCGTTTCCTCGTATTCCTTGTATATTAACTCGGTATGTTTTTTTATATAATACTTCCAAACACTCCTCCTTCCTCTTATAAAAGAATCGCCCGTATTCATGTTACCTCTTGATGCCAGCGCTCATACACTGATGTTAACACCTGCGCAAAGTGTTATTTCAGGTGCGGTGTCTGCTCAGCTCTTGTGTGTGTGCTGTATCAGTTTGAAGTTTTACAATTTAAGCCTTTTTTTTACAGATGTAATCAGAAATGGAGGTGCTTTCCAGTGCATTTCTAACTTCACAGAAACATTATGGGGGCGGCAGTAACTGAATCATTTTTCTGAGAAACCCAGAAAGGTGATTTTTGTGGTTATTTCATAGCCAATGGAAGATATAAAGAAGTAAATTTTGTTTCATACTGTGGGTATTTAACTGTATCAGCTTAGGTGTTTTATTTTGTTTTATTTCCTCTGGACATTTGAACCCGTGTTTCTTCTTCTCATTCCCAGTACCTCTGCTTTAGACCAGAATGTTAATTTTCTATGTGTTCTCAATACTGTAAATTGTTTGCCTGCTGCTGTGTGGATCATTGAGCTGTTTGTTGTTTCATGTATGTATTTAATTGGGAAAACAGGTGGCTGCACGAATTCAAAAAGCTCATTTTATTCTGGTGTTACTGCTGTTAGGCAGTATGTAAGTCAAACAGGCTTCCCTTTCCCCCTGTGGGTGTCAGGTACTGTATGTTAGTATTGTGAATCCTGCTTGAACTACAGACGCAATGCAAGATGCTCGTGCTTTATCATTGGGCTATGCCAGGCATTGCAGTGATTCAAACATTGTTGAATCGAAAGGGCATCAAAAAATAACCCAGTACACTTTAAGATATAAATATAGCCAAGCCATTTAGCATTTTATCACCTGCCCTGTACTTCTGCAGAGATGCCACTGGCAGAGGCTTGGGTGGCACAGCTGCTGCAGCTTGCTCACAGCTGTGGGCATGAAGCGCCAATGCTCTCTTTGTGTCAGGGCTGGCTCTGCCCGGCTCGGGTCCCTCAGACTCTCCTTTCCCAGAGCGGAAACCTGGCTTGCTGTGTCACTGAGCCGAATTGCTTTCTCCATGGATTTAGTTTACATTGGGCAGTACGTGATACAGGGACAAAGACAATGCTTTTCTGAGACCTTCAACCTGGATTTGCTGATCGCAGTGTGTTAAGTCATTAGTAATGCTCACGAAGGACCTTCAGCTGTGGTAGTTTGTCGTGGTACAAAAGATCCGACTATGGCCGGAACGCCTGTACTCTTTCGATTTCTTTACATGGGATTTTTACGCCACAGACAGGGTCAGCTTATGGATGGAAGTGGCAGCAGGGGCAAAGGTAGTATCCAGTTAAACACTGCTCTTTTCTATGGTGCTTTTTACTCCCCTTTCCCAAGGCACATGCTATGTAAGTTACATAGAACGTGTGTTTGAAGCTCAAGCTATGTTTTTCTCTTCATTTCTATATTTTTTTTCTTGAGTTCCTTTAAATGTTTGTCGTAACCCTGTATGTTGTGTTTCATAGTGGTAATTTGGTGGTAAGCACGTACATGAAGAGGTTTCATTTTAGTTCTATCATGGCTTCATGAAACTGCCAAGGATGTTTTTTCATGATGAGTGTTGCTGATATTTGTACAGTTGTAACTGCATCTATTGGTTAACGTTGTGGCATCCAGGAATTAGAGAGGATTAAAAGCAATCATCGACAAAGCCTATTCTGCTGTGAATCCACACAGGACAACTGTTTGCTTGGCTTACTATTCCTCAGAATGGTAGCAGGATGAAGTCATTTCTATACGGCACAGCCATGGCAGTAAATGGTGTGGTGGAGAGGAAAACAGCGCTGCCCGGAGAAAACGAACACTTGTCCTTTAGGAGCTGTGTGGAGATGTTAAGTGGATATTTTCCTTTTGAGCGAGGGCTTAAAGTCACAAGCTGGGGGCTCAGAGCAGGACTGGGTATCTTCACTCACCTGTTGAAGAAGAAGCAGGCTATCTTGTGCTGTGGCTTGATGAGTGACGTGGAAGTTAATTTGCAACCTGTGGTATGAAGTGTGGTGTTGGTTATGAGCAGCCACAGATGGCAGTATGCACAAAAAGGGACAGATTTGATCCAGTTTTCAGGTACTGTAGGACTTTACATGTTTACATGTACAATGCTCTTAAAATTGGTATACTTCTGTTAACCTTAAAAGTTATTTTCTTATCTGAATTATTATTTACTAGTCTTCAATAACTGCTCAGTGAACCTGCTGTCTGACGTTTTGCCATTATTATATAAGTAATTTTCCCTCCAAAGAAAGAGGAAGAGGTGAGAGAAATGGTACAGAAGGCTCTTAATTTGTTAAGTTTTGATGAAATTGAATGATGGATCCAAAGTAACCTGGATTTGAGAAACAGGAAAATGTACATTTTGTATGTTTGGAAATGAACTAATTTTGAAAGAAATCACTTTAAAAAATTACAAATCTGTGTGTTTCCTCTTTAAATAAGAGGGACTTTTCAGCCGATTGTCACCTAAGATTCATTACCAATCTGCTGATCCTTCATTCAAGTGTAGGGAAAGATGGCTTTCTCTTCACCTCAATTGTGTAAGAAGCACATGGGTCTGAATCTGTTTTTCTCCCTCAGTCAGGTAGTGTGTTTTTGTTTTTCCTTTCCATGTTGGACGCAAGGCTGTTACGAGGAACATCCTATAAATTCTTGATCCCCACTGGTGCTCCTACGTCACTAAACTATTGGACTTGATTATGGGGCAGAATGTGCCTGGAAAATCTTCTAGTGCAGCCACTTCGTACTCATCTTCTCATTAGCTTTTATTACCTGCCTCTGTGGGATAACTGACTTCACACTCTGCACTCCAGTGGCCAATGCCCAGTTGGTCAGTGAGCTTTATGAAATTGCAAACAGACGATTTTTGCATTTTCAATGTATATGGAATTACATGGGAAATAATCAGCATCTCCTGTTTAGTTATGATGATTCTGTGACAATCCTACACGTTTTGGTCTTGTTTTCTGTTGTTCTTATTAGGAAGTTAATTAATGCAAATGTGTCTCTTTACAGCCGGTCTGTGGCAGTAGTAAAGTAGGGTTAAAAGAAATGAATGCCATTTATCAGGCAAATGGTTCAGTCTGACAGGAGCTATGGTGTATGAGATCATTGCCTGCAGCACTGCAGTCAATTTTACATACTCGTCCCAGTCTGTTTTAGGAGGTTAAAATCTTACCTGTCATGCTACAGCTAAAGTCCCCTTCTTAATTGCATTAAGGGGGATTTATAGTACTCCTGGTTTTTAATATGTTAAAATAGACAATACAAAATGGCCTCTCGTGTCTGGGGAAACCATGTATAGGAATCTGCAGGGCAACAATCACAGCTGGTTGTGCATTATAGAATGAAAATGCAATACATTATGGCAAGCAACATGGTAAGATGGAGACCAGGGATCTTGCAGTGTAGAGTAGTGACTCCAACTAAAGTTGGGGACCTGGGATCATCTTTGGCCTAAGCAGAAGTAAAGTCCCATTTGTGAGCCCCTGATTTTGTATCTTAAATTTTCTGCTTGAAATCTGTGGTCTGTCTGGCAAAGAGAACTGTGCTCTTTCCAGAATGAGGTAAAGGCTCATTAGCAGGACATTATGGATGAGATCAAATTATCAGAATTGTGCCTGTTTTATGGTAAAATTAGGTATTTTTCTCCAGTAATTTCGTGTTAGTACTTTAAATATTAAACTAACACCAATAATGCAAATAATTCATAGTCACAACCAATCAATATGATTAACACAATGATAGCCAAAATGTTTAGATCTTAATCAGCTGCTAAATCTGTAAATAGTACTAGGCACCAATTACTGAATGTTGCATCCACATAAAAGGTGATTTAAAAAGCAGTTGTTGTATTTGGTATATTTTTGTTCCATGCAAATGCAGTGGTCCTTGGTAGATTCGTTGTTAACCGGTAGTTGTTTTGTTACTTGCTGCTCTAGGAACTAATATTTATTGTAGTGTCTTGAGAAAATCCTGACTGCAACAGAAGTGTGGTGTGTTATGAGCTATGGGACCTGATCAAAAATATTAGTATTAAAAAAAAAAAACTGGGACCTGGTTGAGACCTGCCTTATTTTGAGCCCCATGCTACTTGTTTTAGGTCCTAGATTACCATATTTGGCACAAGATTACTCCTGAGAGGAATTCTATTTTAAGGATTAATAACTGATGGGTTCCAAGGAACACAGATGTTTCCATCCAAACAATTATAGGTTGACGCTTTTGGTAAACCTCTAGGACAAAGTGGGACACCGATACTTCCTCTAGCAAGGAAACATTGGTGTGTCCTAATTTTTTTTTGTCAAACTTGAGTCAGAAAAATGGTCTCTGTGCGATCGACCTGCTTTAGTGGTTTCTTTCCAGTGTTATTCATGAGTCCTGCAGAGAAAGTTATGCTCGTGCGGATCTCCAGCGAGTTTATAGTGTAATGGATGAGCTGAAGACCCGGAGTTGGGGATACAAGTTGTAGATCAGATAGCTGTACCTTAGCTCATTTCAGAGGTTCTGAATTGCCTGATTCATGTCCGTATATAGAAGAGTATTTTGAGTTTGATTGAAAGCCATTCTCACCTTAATTTATTTTTTCACTAGTATTTTTCATCAGGGAACATTTTATTATTAATAGTGTTAATTCTGCCCTATTTGTCATATAATACTAAATTTAATGGAAATTATCATAATACAAGACCTTTTTTTTGTATGTATATGAGCTATAGTTAGGTCGTAAGGATTGAGAGTGCTTTCCTAGTCAGTGTAAGTGTAATTAGAGTGAATGAGGGATTTTCATGCCCTCACTCTGTAGGGCTGACTGTGAGGCTTCAATTTGGTTGTCCAGGTCCGTTTCCTGAGGCTATTGTCTACAGTCATCTCTTTGCTAGTTGTCAAAACAGTTATGCAGATCTATATAGGCAAGTTGTGTGATTTAGGAAAAATATAAATTCATATCATATTATGAATATTGTCAGATGTATAGTCCAACACTGTCTTTTATCTGTTTCTTTAGTTTGGTGTTGAATTGTAACTTTTCCTATTCGTAATGCACAGTGCTGCATGAAAATTTTATCTCCTCAAAAGAAAATAAGGCATATTCACTTTCCAGTTTCACCTGGAAGGTGCCCTGTCTTAGTAAAACAAATACAAACAAAGTGCCAGTAGGATTTGGGATTTTTCAAGGGGAAGCAGTTTTTAAAACCAATGCACACAGGAAAGGCTGACCTCATTTTGTTAAAGATTATGTAACATAAAAATACCTAAAAGGAACCACCCTTGAAAACACAAAGGAAAGATTTTACCACAGGTTAAAAAGTCTTAAGTGGAGCAGTTTCTAATAATGTGAATCTAAATGACACTGCTCATTGTACAATTGTAGGCGACAGTCGAGATCCCTCAAAATGTTTAATAAATATTGGTTATACATGAAATTTTCAACCAAATCTTCAGGCTAAGGAAGTGCTGCTTTTAACGAAATGATGCAGTTGTTGTGGATCATGTTACACTCTTTTTATATTGGTCTCCATATACAAATCAGCCTCAGTCGATATTGGTAAGGATCCTGCAACACAATGTTAAGACTGCAGTACCACAAGGAAGAGATACCAGACTAATCTA
Organism: Lepisosteus platostomus; assembly: GCF_059453375.1. Lineage (NCBI taxonomy): Eukaryota > Metazoa > Chordata > Actinopteri > Semionotiformes > Lepisosteidae > Lepisosteus > Lepisosteus platostomus. The sequence goes on along the minus strand of NC_142622.1, from coordinate 45,474,506 downwards.
CTTTAACTCCTCTTAACTAGTATTGTATACAAATGTAAGTTCTGTAAACGTTTAGACTGCTGAGATGGAGATTTAGATTGTTTTTTATTGGAATGAAATGTCTAAAGGAAAGGCTTACTTAAATATCATAGCCTGGAAGCTAGGATTGTAATGTGATTGCAGTGAAGTCTACACAACAGTTCTCTGACACCAGTCAAGGATATAACCTACATTAAGTTTAAGGGTAAAACCAAGAATTCACCCCTTTGGCTTGGAAGTGTTGCCTAGCTTTTTAGGTTTTGTTGAAAGTACAAATAGATTCACTAATTCTCTTTATTCTCGTTGATGTCATCTTTGTGTTTTCTCGATGATGGCAGTATTGTTTTGATTGATGGGACAATTCTAAAGTATTAAGTACAGTAAACTTAGGATAGCCCCAGAGGAGGATGTTAAACAGTTAAACCAAAGAACACTTGGGTTTGGGCCAAATTTTACTGAAGTGAAAAATTTCTTAAACTGTATAGGTTATATCGGATTAATTTTTGTAATCCAAATCAATGATTATATCCATCATTCAGAATGAGATTACATAATTGATGTCTAAAGGTGGAGATTATTCTTACTAAAAAACTGGCTACATTCCAAGAAAGCTCAAGCAGTTGTTCTCTACTTGCAATACCTTGAATTAACATCAGTCATGTTCTCATGGACACTCATCTTGAAGAATCGGCTTATGATTTATACAAGACTAAATACCACGACAAGACAACTCATTTCATTCTTTTGTATAAGCCTAAATGACACAAAGGCAGGTCATCTGGAACAAGCTACTATGCCATGATGTTGAAGAGGATACCCTGGCTTCCTTCAAGGAAAGTTGTTTCATTGATGCATTGTGCTCGATCATTAACTGAAGATAACTTTTTTTGTCCTGCTAGCTGGCTATATTACATCTTCTGATACACTTAATGCATATTCAGTGACCAGAAATGAATGCTAAGAAAAATTAAATTTAAATAGAAAAATGCTTGATGATTACTAAAGGTATTTTCCATATTATCGTACTCTGAGCTGGATTTTCTGTGTGGAAATTGAAGCTTTCTGAGGTATGTCTAATTGGTCCTGATACATGTGCCTTACTGCTTCTCAGTTTTATCAGCTCTCAGTATCTGCTGCACAGTCAGTAATTCAACTGAATTATTACTTCTGTGTTTTACTCAAAATGGTGAAAATGTTTCTCCATTCACTTTATCTAAACATTTTTCCCCTTCTAGCCATAAATTAAGTAGTACTGGGACAAATGTAATGGCTGAACTGTGTGGTTGTTAACTTTCAACCACAACTACAATACAACCCTGACCTGGTTGCTTCTAGCAACCAATTGTCAATTTATCTTCATTAAAGCACATTGCGACTTGTTTTTATGTCTGTATGTTCTTGCCATTGACCATAAAGAATTGCTGAAAAAATAGCTGTTTTGATAACAGGATTCTGAATTAGAAACTGATTGATAAATGTCACAAAGGTTTGCATGCCAGCGACAAATGTTTGCGTCTTTCATCAAGAGATTGTTTTAAGGAAAAAATCCCCCCCCCCCAACACGAATTCAGAAGTAGCTGCAGTGTGGTACGCTTGCTTGATTGAAATGGTACCGTTTCTGTATGTGAGTTCAGCCTGTGTTCTTGGGTATTTATTGTGCTGTGCTCTGCAGCTGCACTGTAAGGAAGTGGAAAAGAACAAAGTGGGACATAGTCTGAGTTTTGTTCCTCCCAAAGTAAAATGGCTTTATCTGTCAAGGATAGTGAGACCCTTGATGTGAATGAAGCTACTGCATGCTTTTTGCCTTTTTCCTTTGTAGTCTCCTGTTAATTTGATCCACAGTGACTCCTTCTGACAGTGACGGGGTCAGAGCAGCTGTTGACTGTCTGCCGTTCCCCAGCTGTCTCCACTGGTGACGGTGTCAGCAGTCGGTCATGTCTGCAGTTGGCAGTTCTCTCCCATTAGTCCCTTCACCACCTTGCAGCATCACGGGAGAAAAGGTGCCATAAACCGAGGAAGGATCAACAGTTGAGCTTCCCCAGCTTTAGCCTTGACAATAACTTGAATTGCTGTCTGCGATGTGACTTGGATTTATGTGTTATTTTGTATTTGACACCCTTCATTGTTACCTGTGAAGTTTTTGTAAACAAAAAAACTAGCCTATAATGCTGAGATTTCTAATTTACTGTTTGTCAACAGTAAAAGACATGGACTGACATGTTGGTAACGTTATACCACAAAATAAATTAATTAAAGCAACTTAATTAGTTCTGTCAAGTAGCAGACTTGCAGAAAAAAATGGTGACTTTAAAAGGATGTTTGAGTATGTGTGAAATGGTGTATTAATGGTGTCTTTTGCGTGAGTGGCACAGTTGTGTTCCACTCAGGAGTTGTGTAGATGAAGAATGCTGTACCATGTAAAAGATCTAGCATCTCCAAAATGCCCCCATCCTCCAGCCCACTCCAGAAGCCCTTCCCAGCTCCAAACAGCTACAGTATATTTGCTTCAGGCCAAGCAAAGGTCTGCAGTTTACCTAAATGATATAATGTGTTATGATGGGTAGTCAGGCCTGACTACTGCTGACTCTGTCAAAAGTATAATGAAATCAATAACAGGGGAGCCATGTACAGAGTGGCCTTAAAAACCACACAGGCTCCAAGTCTGATTTTTATTAGCTGTGAATGCTCTTCAGAAAGCTGATTTTTTTAATAATGAATCTTTTCATGAAAAGATTTCTCATGTAGCTCGATGTTTTTATTTTTCAAAATGGTAATATTGTAAATTTTCTAAGGTAACTGTACCAATGTTTGCAAAAGAATAGTATGTATATGTTCAAACTTTGTAATTGTCGAGGTTTTACTTTTTCCTTCTCATTGTTGTGGAAGCTGCTCACCATTGACCAAAGATCAGGGAGGAGAGCGTGACTGTGAATTACGGTCAGCACAGTGACTTAATTTTGCACTAGATTTTAGGTGTGGAATATAGGAGGTAGACTGCTCCCTTTGTTGGCATCCAGTTAACCCATACGATTTTGAGCGATGTTTGCTGCATGTGAGGCTGGAGATCTTCAAAATACTAAAACTGAATGTTTCATCATTGTTGATCTTGTGTTATGGCCTCAACAGCCCCCATATACCATGTCGGGCACCACATCCAGTTGGTGTTTTCTGAATATGGCATTCATGGGAAAAACACTTGGGTTTCTTCCTGGGCAGAGAGGGTAAGCAAAGCAAGCTTTTACTTTAGTGATGTATCTAACTGTCACTTGTAGGTTCTCTCGCTTAATTTATTTAAAGGCAAAACACTTTTTTGTGTTGCTAGTGCTAAAGGCTACAAGCTTTAACGTTGCAGAACATTTGGAGCTGTTCTCAACCATTTTAGTTCTTTAGTTTTTTTCAGATGTTCAGCTTTAATTTCAACAGATTTAAAAAAAGTTAATACTGATGTGTGCTTATCTGCTTCCAGTACCCTTGACAATATTTACAGTACATGACAGACTTTGGCTTGATAAGCATTCTCAAACTTTATCATCTAATATAAATGTAAGCTTTAATTCTGGAAGGATTATATTTGTTGTAGATCAACTTCTTTTTCACTGCTTTGTCCTGTGATGGGAACGTGAATAGCATTGTGGTTCATAATAGAATAGCATGGCACTGAAATCCCAAGACAACCATTAGAATGGTTACAAACAAGATGAGGTGATTAGTCCAAGGATCACTTTCAGCTGTTTCTTAAAGGACGCCAGGGTATGGGCTTCAACTACATGACTGGATGGCTTGTTCCATGCTCCCACAAATCTTTGTGTGGTCTGTAGTGGGTATACATACACTGTCACGTAGTCACATATCCTCTGGCTTGTGTTTCATTGTTCATTCTGAAAGAATCCACTGGGTTAACTTGTCCAGACCAGGTAGCCTCTTTAAACTCAGCATTTATAGTTTGCTTGGATTGAAGATTGGTTAATAGAAAACAAACATGCATTTCTGGATGTAATTTGGAAGTATTTGGACTATATTCTCAGTCTTCTGAAAATCCTACTGTATGTTGTCATTACTGTTGCTTATTTAAATAATTATCTTAGCTTCTTTAGTAATATTCCTTTCTGTCTGTCTTGATCTAATATATTTTACCCATGCTTGCTTTGCATTGTACTTCAATTTAAATGGTAAATTTGTATTATGCTTTATTTTCCCATATATTTATTCTAATTGATTTGTGAATCCATTTGCTATATTTTTATAATTTGCTTACTTACTCTAAGAATATCTGTTCTATGGTTTAAGCAGAACCTAAAGATGATTAAGGTGTTGTATGGTTAAACACAGTGGAAATTATTTTCCTGGAAATTAATTTGTAGGATGTGTAGCCTCTGTAGTTTTGCATTTTATTCTAAATAACAGTAAATTAGTAGTTTGTATTCTGTCAAGAAATAGGATTTAATCACAATAGGAGACACACAATGGTATATATTTCTGTGTCTAGAACTGTGATTTGATATGTTAATCCAATAAATTTTCCCTGTCAGAAAAAATGAGATAATGCATTTTTTATCCTAGTCTCTGCAGGTACTAAAGAGATTAACATCTCATTAGCATTAACATAAATATTGGAAGGTTTGGTCTTAAAAATGTCTTAATATTTGAATTAATTAGTTGAAAAGGGAACTCATAATGCCTGTTACACTACACTCTTGGTTATTTTGTTTGTTCATCTAGCATTTGTTCTTAGTTCTCGTGCTAAGAAGCATAAGCTTTTGGTTAAATGTGAGTTTTTTTCCCCTACTTTGGTTGCCGACTCCAGTCTTTGTGTCTCACGCAGTGAGCTGTGAAGCTGATTAGGTCCTCCCTTGAAACAGGCACTTACTATTCTGAGCTAAACTGTGAAGGATAAAAATAATCTCTTCTCATCCCTTGGGTCTCCAATTTGAAAGTGTAAAGTTCACACTGTGGTCTTATCCCTTGGTTTAATTCCTAGTTTCATCGTGCGAAAGTTAAATACAGTATTCAGAATACCTGCTTCAGTGTGAATATATACTGAAGTGGCGAGTGCCACAAGCGGACTTCTCAAGAAATGAAATTCAATTGAACTATTTGGCTTTTAATAGTAAAAGTTTCATGGAAATTAAGACAGATTTTAAACATTAAATCTTCATTTGTCCATGTGTTCAATATGTTGGTTGGTCTGAAAATAATTTGGGCATGATCCCAATAAAACTGAAAGTGCTATGCTGATTGTCTTACAGATAAAACACATGCCTAGAAATTAGGGAGTATTCGATCATATTATTTGGTTTCCATAATGCCGTCCAAGTGTCCATGTAATTTCTAGGCAGAGCTTTTGCAGTGGTCAAAAATGCTGACAGACTTTTAGAAGAACACACAACCAGTTCAGGGCATGTACAAATTAAGTTGCATCTGCTGTGAACACTGTTTTGTTATTGAGTTTTATAACAGCTGTGCTTTGCCACAAGACGTTTGCATGTGGCTCTGTTTTCCTCCATTTAAGTACTTTTATTAGTCTAGTAAGCCATGATCAAAAAGTCATCTATCAAAAAGTGTTGTGGGTTTTGTTCTGTCCTTAAATGATTATTTTTCCCCTAATTGTCATTCTATAACTACACAGCTTTAACTATTTTGATATCCCAGTTTGATCTTAACTGCCATATGGGATGTGTCTGGATTCCGATATGCTGTTGTAGGACCTTTATGTCAATATCCAAAGGAGAATGTTGCATATTTGATCGATATGTAGCTTGGCATTAGATGTTTTAAATGGTGGAGATGGCAGAAAAATCATGTATGTTTGCTTTAAAGATGGAGTGTTCATTGTAGTGTAAATGGACCAAGTCAGTTCACTACAGTATGCAGCATATGGTAAATATTATTTTTTAGGTAAAATACACCAAATGCAAAACAAACATATAGAAAATTACACTACAAAAAGGTCTACAATATGCCTGTGAAGAAATACTCTAGCAATCAGAACCAGGAAGGAGCAATTATGGGTTCAGGGCTGCAGTCAGGCTAGTTACTGAAAGCATGTCAGTCATATGTACTCTTATCACAGACCCTACCAGCAGGAGGGTGAGTGTATGACCAAGAGGGTTGGGTTGTTATTTGGATCATTGGAGTCTCAGGCTGTTAAGAGAAGAGAAGGTATTAATCCCAGCTGCAACCCAGGCAGGAACTGTATACTTCCTTACCTGGTGTAACAATAACTGGGAGGGGCCCGAGATGAGAGAAGAGATGAGACCTCCTCGTGGTGAGTGCTGAAACCGTTAGATCCTTGGTGGGAGGGTGAAGTAGTGTCCCTGGAGGTTGACGAGACTAAATGGAGTCTGAGATGCATAAAACAGGAAAATCCAGGGAGCAAGTAAGCCTTTATTTCGGGCCTTGAAACATTCACAGACAGTTGCCATGTGTTATCAGAAGCTCTTTAGGCCTTCGAGAAGCTTATCTGGTCGCGAAGGTTTAGGTGACTCCTGTATGTCTTATCTGTTTAGAAGGTGTTTTTGCAGTTAGTTTTAGGTCTTAAATTTAGTAGAGATTGTTGCTTACAACTAGAAAATTGTAAAAGGCCTTTGATTTAATTTTAAGAAGCCAAAATGGCTGGATTTTGATCTCTGTTCAAAGTCTTCTTGTACTGCTAATGGCTTCTACCTTGTTATACAAGACAGTTATCAGTGCTCTTCACCCTGCCAACGCAGGTATATGTAACTGGGGCTGGGTATATAGTAACTGGGCAGCCCCTGACATGAGGGCTTAGTTTTTATGTTTGCATTTACAGAATAGCATGTACTAAACAACTGTGTTTAAAATGGTGGAATATTCCAGTTTAATATGAAAGGTAGAAGAGTAATTCAACCCTTATTTAATCCCTTATAGAGTTTACAAAAAGAAATGTAAATGTCACCGATTTCATGCATGGAGAAAAAAGAAACTCGACTACCAATAATAGAATAATGCATTTCATGTTTATGATGACGTATTTATCTCTTAATTGTAGATTTATTTTAAAAGACAGTTTGTTTTCCCCAGAAGAAGGTAGGTACTTTTTTCTCAGTGCAAGCAACTGACTAGAGCTTTTACCATGTTTGCAGTAGAATTACTTTGTCCCGTGCATTTTACTCTGGAGGCTTTTAATTTTCCTTTTTCGTCAACAGGATGTTCAGCCTTATCCAGAAAGTTAAATTTTGTTCCGTTTTCAACTGCCAACTAGTTTCTAGTTGAGAAAACTGCTTTACATTGCTTTGTTTAGCTGGAAAGCAAAAAGTTGTTCAACCTTTCTGCATTAAAGATGAGCATTAACCCAGTACTTGCCACATTGACGTCACAAGTACTTTGTGATTTTGGAACAAATTGTACCCAACTTTGACTTCAGAAATACTGTCTGAATCATTTGCTGCTTGGTACTGCTGTCCTGGCTATAGGCTATTACTTTCAAATGCTTGTTTTCCAAGAGGAAGATTTTCAGCTTGTTGAGTTATTTTACTTTATTAATGGAAGAGCCTAGACTTTTCTTGACTTACATTAAGTTTGTGCTGGTAGATAGACTTTGGACAATTTTATTTGAAAATAGGTGGCCTACTTAGCTATTCAGAGCACAAAAAAGGATTGGCAGCTTATTAGCACAGAGTAGTGTCAGATCCTCTGGGGTGGATTCCCATATCCAAATGTATTAAAAATTGTCTTTAAGCCTGTAATTTGTGTCGTGTCTAAGACCAGTCAGCTGAACTACCTCTGTGATTGTGTGATAGTCTACCATAAAAATAAACTGAAGAATAGAGCAAATCTGTGGTCTTTTAATGGATCCTGCTTATACCATACAAAGGTTAGTCTAATGTGTAACACAATGTGTAGCTAAAGACTGTGCATAGGAAGGCTTGCTTTCATGAGCACTGGAAATGTTTCTGTGGCAAAGGCTATCAGAAGAGTTTGAGGCATAGTACTGTCCATCAAAAGACCTTTCTGGCATGAGGAAACAGAAGAAGCAGAAAAGTTTCAAGTAATAAAAGTATTTAGTAACTACAATTGTAGACTTATGGATTTCTACCAATTTTACTTAATAGAGACCAGAAACTGTATCTATGAACAAAAGTCTTTTAATAGTCACTCAGAACAGGAGGAGTACCCATATAATGGAGCAGTGCCTTCCATAAAAAGGGTGACAATATTGAACCAAGGAGTAATAGAACGGTAATTCTTGTTTCTGTTACATTTAATATTATAGAAACAGTAATTCGAATAAACTAGAGCATAGTCTTTAAGATGATAGGAATCAAGGGGACAATCAGTGTAATTTAGAAAAGGTCCTATAGGTCTTGCTTATAGTTCTTTGAACAAGCAATTGCAGTCAGGGATGCAGAGAATATAACAAGGTCCACTTCGATTTTCAGAAGGCTTCTGATAAATTATCAAATTTCAGGTGTTAGGCATTCCACATAATGTGTTATTTGTTTTGAGATGGGGTTAGCTTCCATGAAACGCAAAGAACCAGGAAATACAGAATTAATTTAAAGAGTTGACTCTTCTGACCCTGGTCCAATTTCTCAAGCTTTCATAGATTGTGTAGCTCAGGATGTGTGTGCATTGAAAATAATTTCAGTATCTTAAGACCCTGCCAAGGATGCTACCTATGCACTTTTCACAGCATCGTTGTGGTTCATTGTCTTTTGATCACTGTGCGCAGTGCTTCTTAATGCTGTCATTCCGCTGAAACTGTTGTTGATGTATTGAGAGAACCAGGAGTTAAAAGTAATCGAGAACTATCTGCTATGGTCCAAGATGTCAGTGGAAAGTTTGAAAGCCGTAGTTGTTCCTTCACTTGTCGGGAACCAGAAATGGTTCTCTGAAAACAGTTTGTCCCCTAACATTTATAATGTGTTGTAAAACCAGAAGTGCAAAGTTTTAATTGACTGACTTGCACAAACTGTCGAAATCCTAGCAAATCTTTAATTATTCGTTTGATTTTACAGTGTGCTTTAATGTTTAAGCCATTCTCATTTGTGATTTTTGAGTGAACCTTCAAGAGGAGTCATACTAGGTGTGCTGCTATGTATAGTGGCTGATGTACTTATTAGGTCCTTATGCCTTAAGTTAATAGATTAGATAATTTCAAATTGTTTGCTAGCATGAGCAGGGCTGAGGTGTTTTTCCACCAGGTACACTTCACAGAATCGTCAGTCTTGGTGGCCGAGGGCTACAGGGAAGCCCTGCTTCAGTGACACCCTGTATTAATACATTACAGTGGCGATGGCCCTTCTTGCAGGTGCGCATGACTAGTGCTGAGCTCTTAAGCTGCGTGGCAGTGGGGAGGCAGTGGTGGGATGCATACTCTGCGTCTGGAGTACAGTATAAAGATGTTGCTTCAGAGGAATGCATTTGGTTCCCCTGAAAGGAGAATCAACTATAATCGGCTTGAAAGACACTGTGTGCACAGTATGTGTCTTTATGTATGCCGAGTAAAGAAGTACTTGAGCTAATATTAGTGAATCGGGAGGTTTGCCTGTCATGTGTGGCTTCCTGAAACACTCCAGACACTGCAGCACAGGCAGAGCTGCAGAATCCTGCAGTCTGGCCTGGTTTAAATGGATGACATCATCTCTGTTTAACAAAGAACAAGAGACTGATGGCAAAGGGCTTTTTGGAAATATGCAGATGTATTTGTATTCATATTTAAAACTGTTGACTAATTAGTAACAATTTGAAGTCGAAAAACCAGTAGGTATACTCCCTTGTGATTTTATTCTCCAGTCTTGAATTTTATTGAAGGTAAATGAGATAATGCCATAGGATTTTCTTTTGTCTCTATGCATGGAGTTCGAAACACTGTTGTGCTCCAGTTATTTGATTGGAAAGGCGTGAGTCCATCAAGAATAACATAGGCAAGTAGAGTAGTAGGATATATTATTGTTGCACTGCCTGAAATCACATTTTGCAATATCTTAAATACCAAATGGTGTTTTTTCTTCTCCTAATAATAAGTGAAAGCCATCTGGTGTGTAGGCAGAAAGGAGAGAAAAAAACCTCTATTTGATGCTTGAGAAATTAAAGCTGATTGTGTTGTTAGCTTTGTAAAAAGCCTTGTGCTTCTCCAGTCTCACTGTTAAAAACTGGCCCGAAAGAAAGCTAAAAATCTGAAAGCTGTCTTTAGCACAGCTGTTTTAACCAGGTTTTGCCTTGATTGGCACTGAGGTCTGAAAGTGATATGAGATCACCCGTGTTCATATTCAAGTCCAGTATACAAAACATTCCATACCTGAATTACATGGACTTAGATATTTGGTTGGTATTTTGCCTTCTCTGTTGTGTAACTTTGAGGTATTCTTAATATTCTACTTATTCCAAAAAGTAAACAATGGATGCTGGAGCATTTATCTGAGTCATCTGATTCCAGTTCACAATATACAGTATATCTATATAGTTAAAATGTTTACATATACAGTAGTTAACATGTTTGAATGAATATACTTTGTTTTAGTCTTCTTGTATCTGGAGTGTTGGTGCCCCTGCTGAGGAAATAGGCCGTAATGGCGAGTTCTCCCTGTTTTGCAATAACGGTTTGCTGATTCCTGTTCCGCTAGTCCTTCAGGGTGTCCGCAGAGATATGGGACTACTCTGCCGCACAGCTGATTAGTGGTTAGTGGTGAATTGCAGCTAATGATCACGTTGGGCACATGCTGTTGCATGTCTTATAAAACAGGGGCTGCAGTGGCTGGGGGGCGGTTGATTTCGGTCTTGTCTTCTCAATACAAGTCTTTTGGAATCCTGGCTTTTCTGCGATGCTATCCACAATAGGTTTTCTGTGAGCTTTGCCATTCCCTTATTTACTGCTAATGCTAAGGTATGCCATAGTATTAAGGACACCTTTCAGACTGATCAGAGGAACTGTCCTGTATTTGCAGAACAGACCTCAAACCTTCGTGCCTCTGTGACTGGCATGCATGGTGCTCCACGTGCTCTTCTCAGTTTCCTGGTTCAGTGCTAAATGACATGAAGTGGGGTTCTTCAAGCCACGCCACGTGCTGCGAGTGTTGAAGGATTTTCCAGATGTCGCTGTTGCCCGTTCCCAGCAGTGCAGAGTTCGTGGCCGTCAAGATTGGAGGGAGAGGGCGCACAAGTCTTAGGGTGACATTCATTCCCCTCCCCCCATTGTTTTCATGCAAAGACGCCCCTGTCTGGCTAGATCATCGAACAGGGCACTGTGTTCGGGTAGAGGTGGAGAACCCCAGGCAGTGCTGTTTGTGCCGCTGGCGCAGTGACGTCACCAGGGGAGCCAGCTTCGCGTGTGGGCTACTCGATTCGCACCTCGTCTCGGCTGATGGCTCTGACCACAACAGTCACACAAGCGAAGCAAATGGGCTTTCTCAGGCCATATGTTTTACACCCCTGTCCTAGCGCTTAATTAAGACTCTGCTAACTGTTTTCCTGTCTTTTATTTTTATAACTCTACCGTTATGTGCAGTTTGCATCTTTACCAAATGTGATTATAAATCACTTTCGATAAAAGTGTCTGCCAAATGAAGAATTGTAAATGTAAAGTGGATGTGTAGGCAGCAGTGTCTTCTCATGATGTCTTAAATAGTTACAAATGGAAAAAGCACGTGCATCCCACCTGGTAACACTGGTAGTATTTGTCTGTTTTTATTTTTCAACCTTTGTAAATGTACAAATATAGCAAAGACTGCGGTAATGGGAACATGGTTTTCCAAAGCTTTATGTCTTCTTATTCTCTCACTAAGGGGAAATACAATGGTCGTTAGTACTTACAAAATGAAATTTCTGTCCAAGTAAATAGTCTCACCCTGTAGGCTTAACATAATCAAGACTTGTCTTTTAGGTGGCTCTGAATAAACAGTATTAATGTATCCTGTTCATAAGCCCACAATGTTTGAGTAATTATTGCAGAATTCCTTATGGAATTCTGCCAGCAACCATATCACCCTGCAACTCACAACTGGCAACCGACTGAAGCCCAGCAGGTGTGAGCCTGGTCAGTACCTGGATGGGAGACCTCCTGGGAAAAACTAAGGTTGCTCCTGGAAGAGGTGTTAGTGGGGCCAGCAGGGAGCGCTCACCCCGTGATCCATGTGGGTCCTAATGCCCCAGTATAGTGATGGGGACACTATACTAAGCGCCGTCTTTCGGATGAGACGTAAAACCGAGGTCCTGACTCTCTGTGGTCATTAAAAATCCCAGGGCGTTTCTCGAAAAGAGTAGGGGTGCAACCACGGCGTCCTGGCCAAATTTCCCATTGGCACTTACCAATCATGGCCTCCTAATAATCCCCATCTATGAATTGGCTTCATCACTCTGCTCTCCTCCCCACTGAGAGCTGGTGTGTGGGGAGCGTTCTGGCGCATTATGGCTGCCGTCGCATCATCCAGGTGGGGCTGCACACTGGTGGTGGTGGAGGGGAGTCCTCATTACCTGTAAAGCGCTTTGAGTGGAGAGTCCAGATAAGTGTAAGCAATTGTAAGTGTAAGCAATTATTATTATAATTATTATGATGAATGTCACTGTATTTTGTTAAAAAATTGTGAATATATAACATTTGATTTATTTTCTTGTTAAAATTGGTATGGTTTCCATCTGTGTGACCTCTTCTGTTCTTTGTTTTAGGGTTTCGCAAAAATGATGAGATGAAGGCAATGGAAGTATTACCAATCTTAAAGGAAAAAGTTGCTTTCTTATCAGGTAAGCCTGCTTTGATTTCTGTGGTCAGTAAATGTATGGCCTTCCATTCATTCTGATAAATGCAGAGTAAACAGTCCTGGTTGGTTTAAAACATCTGAGAATTATTCCCCTAATTAAACTGTTTCCTCAGTTAAGTACTATCATTAGATACACATGCTTTCTTTTGTTTACTTTCTTTTGTAAGAGGAATGAAATACTGAATATTCTATAGAAATACTTAATTTCATTAAGAAACTAAATTTAACCTTCCAATGGAAAAAAATGTTCAAATAATTATTTTGAATTGCTGCAGCACAAATAAAAAACAAAACGTGCATTGTTGTGGTGCATCAGTGCACAAACTGAAGTGTTGATCAAGGTAAAAGCACTTAAGGTGTCTTCCGCTTGGAGAGTGTTGCTGAAGAAAACCTTTTTCTGTCCATGTGTGAATGAGAAGGGTGTTGAAGGGAGTGAGAGTAGTGGTGATACTGTACGTTCATATTGCTGGCCAAATACTGTGGCGTTTCTTGGCTTACATTTTTTAGATGGGTTAAGAATTGAGAGAGAGAAGGTCTTCAGCTGTGTCTGTACGAATGAGAGGGTAGTGGTGCTGTGGTCATGGTATTGGGGAATAAACTAGGGTGTCTGCTCCCCTGGCCCTCAGCCTTCGCTTGTGTGCTGCATTTACACGACTGTGGTCACAAACTGTTGTACCGAATTGAAGAGTTCTGGCTGGAGGAAATTGTGACTGTGAACTGAATTCATACTGTGTGGACCTAGGAGCTTGGAAAGTAAGTTGCCTCTAGAAAGCTTGATGCTTCTCAGGTCAGGCACTGCCTGTTATCCGCTGCTATACAAGCTCATATAAGGTCATACTCTGTCTAAGCTTCTCGCTAGGATGTAGGACACTCAAGCTGCGCAGTCGTCAGCTCCTAATCATATTGAGCCTGGTGCTATTTTATACCACTGGACTGTGCTGCCACTCCGCACTGGGACCCCGCGTTGGGGCGCTGTCTGTTTGGAGTTTGTATCTTACCCCGTTTGTGCAGGTTTGCGCCATGTTCTGCAGGCTTCTCCCACAATTCAGAAAACATACCGGAAGGTTAATTGGCTTTTGGGCAAATCGGTCAGGGTTAACCCTGTCTTGCACTTGTTGCTTGCTGGGATAAGCTCTCGCTTCCCTGCAACCCTGAATGAAAAAAAGCAGTTACAGACTGTCCTGCTTCCTGGAGCCCAGTGAAGCCCCAATGAAAACAGTGGGACTCCGGAGTTCTTGTGCTTATCGGTGACATTAGAGAATGTACAAGTACTATGATTTGATCTGATCTGGAATGTTAGAAATGTTATGGAGTTGCTTTAAGACCAGAAAAACGAATTATTTCTGGTTATTTAACTTAAGAAATGAGCTTTAAATTGATAATTGTAGATCATTTAATGATTTACCAATTTAAACTTGTTATTTTGGTATTTTTTAATGTTACTTTAAATGTATTTTCAGCCTGAACACGTTTGGAGATGCATATTTGTGTTTTTCCTAGTGCCGCATGTAGTTTATATGATTTATTGTTAAATTAATTATTTTTAGCCTAATAGTAAGAAATACATTCGTTATGTCAAATTTGTTCAAGGGTATAATTTGCTAAATGACAATGTGTTCTTACTTAATTTCCTTGTTGGTCAAAATGTAATAGTTTGTTGCACTTAAACTAAAAATATTATATTTACTAATCATGAAAGGGGCTAAACAGGAGCTTTTTGAATTACAGTACCTTGATTCCAAAGCATTTTATAGCCTGAAGCTTGTTGTTCATCCATATATCTTCTTATATATATACTAAAGCATATGTATAGAACATGGTTGTACATATCGCTGTTAAATTTAAAATACATTTTAAGATTTCATAGAAGGTTACTGCATTATAACATTTAATCACCTGTGTCTAAGCCTGTCGGGAGTTTTTTCTCCAGATCTTTCACTTTATTTGATTTTTTTTTCCACCTGTGGTTCTGTTTAGTATTTCTGTGCGGTTCTCTGTGGTCTGATGTCGGGTTGCTCTCATGCTCTCTCTAGGTGGCAGAGATAAGCGAGGGGGGCCTGTCCTGACGTTTCCTGCACGCAGCAACCATGACAGAATACGGCAGGAGGATCTCCGCAGGCTCATTTCGTACCTGGCTGGTATACCCAGGTAGAGCCTCCGATTTATATGTACCTTCTCACAGACCAAAGCTAAGAGGTTCAGTTCTTAGTTGCACACCTTGTGATAGCTGTTTGAGAAATTGTCCTAAAACTAAAATAATAAAGTGCAGTATTAGCTTGAGTGATGGAGCCACTGTAAATGGCTCGAGTATGGTTAAATCATTAGAGAGCTGCGGAAATGTGGTAAACATTCATAAGTGGGACTGTTTTGTCATCATAAACGTATGCGTTGTGTGCAAAAACTTTTGGTTATAAATAAACAAAGATAAGGAAAAGAAAATAAGGATCTTGTTGCTAGCTGTTTTACTGTCGCCCAAGTCTTGGAGAATCTCAGTTTGTGGTGTGTGCACCGCCAGCTGTCTGTCGCGTTAGTGGCGCTGCCTCAAAAGCCGTGTTCAGCCTTTGAATGTAGGTTATCCCCCTCCCACGGGGCAGCAGCCCTCCCATTGCAGAGGAAGGTGACGTGAGTCCGCATGGTTCTGATCCAGAAACTTGCCGCAGTTTAACCTGTGCCAGCAGTCATGCGCAGAGAGGCTGTGCTCTAGAGCACTAAAGCTTCTTAGATTTCAGACATATTTCAATGCAATGGTCTTTAATACTGTTGCCATTAGCATTACTTTATTAAGCACTTGCCAGCTGTTTACGGTAGTATAAAAGTGGTGTCAGCTTGGCTTAGAATTTGACCGTTTTTTTAAGGTTTAAGGAGTAGGCAGTATTTGACGAGTTTTGAGAAAGCAGAATACTTTTGCTGCCTGCTTATTCAGAAAGAGGCTGGCTATCTGTTATTCGGAACATGTGAGGGAAGAGAAGTGTATACAGTCTAAAGTGCTGAAGAGGCACGCGCATCCTGTACAGTGCCTCCTTCTCGGGAGAGCTGGCAGCCAGGAGAAGTGGTTTTGCTCTGAGGCGTAAGCAGCGAAGATGTCCTTTCTTGGAGCTGTTCAGATGGGCTGTCGGGGTAAGCGGAAATCCGAGTTTAGTAATAGATGACTTCTTGTTCAGAGCTCTTTATATCATGAGTCATTCTTGTAAAAAAAGGTAAAGTATTGAATGAATTACTTGGACTTGATTTGTTCCCTGTATGGACAAAAAAATACACACAGTTTTCTATATTCTATATTTTTAAATGTCATTACAGAACATAAAATGCTAACCATTTTTTTTTGGGGGGGGTGTGCATGAGAGTAAAATTAACTTTCCTGGATCAGAAATGTAACTGAATATGTATTTTTCTATTCTTCAACTAGCGAGGAGGTATGCAAACAAGGATTCACAGTCATAGTGGACATGCGTGGGTCAAAGTGGGACTCAATTAAGCCTCTTCTAAAGATCCTCCAGGAATCCTTCCCCTGCTGTATTCATGTTGCACTGATTATTAAGCCAGACAACTTTTGGCAGAAGCAGAGAACTAATTTTGGCAGCTCAAAGTTTGAGTTTGAGGTAAGCCCTAATTACTTGTGCTATCAGATGTCCTTTGAAAACTGAACATCGGTTGAATTGGGGACAAGAACATCTGAAGGATTAATACTCTTAATTTTAGTACATCGCTTATATCCTGCTTAAAATCTAAACATCCACAAGTGTAGTTTTATCTATAAATCATTTATTACAACAGACAATTTCTTGAGCTCAGCTGTTTTGCTTTTTAATAACTTGCTTAGAAACATTGTGTATGAACAAACTGCCCCCAAAATACAGTAATTAGGAATGCATACGTGTAACCAGCAGTATTTAAGAGCTTTGAGCGGGAAGTTGCCGACAGCATCATTTAACCATTTTAAGCAGTAAGGGTTTACATTCAGATGCTACTGTTATGCTTATATAGCAGTGAAGGCAACTGGTTTTGAAATGCAACTTACTTTTGCTTATTCTTATATTAAATTCTGCTGTGTATTACTCTAAATTTTTATATATTACTAGAAATCATAGATGACTATCACACAAACCAAGTCCTCAATATTTTCAGTTTTTATTTCATATATGCATGTACTCACTTTATCCTTTAGGTTTAGTCACTATACCGTCATGTTTCCAGAAGTATTCCAAGCTTTAAACTACTTGTTGTAGTTATCTTTTAAACTGATACTGTTGACAGTATTGTTTAAAATCTTGAATTGGATTAGCATGTGAACCATGTAACATTTTCTGTAGCATAATTAAAACAAAAGATGCATCCCCTTTTGCAGTTCAATTTTAACTATAACAAGTGATTATGTAAGTCATGAATAATAAAATGATACAATTTAGCCATCTAGGTACAGTATTTGCCCGATATTTCATCTTTCAAAAACAAGTATCTCACATTAGTGAAATAGTCACTTTTCCTTCGGTACGATTGTGGTTATTTGTTTCTGGACAATCAACAGTCAGTGGGTTTGACTGTGGATTTATTTTCCTTTTCCCTTTTGTCTGCCTGCAAACAGACAAGCATGGTGTCATTAGAAGGCCTTACCAAAGTAGTCGACCCATCCCAGCTGACCCCAGACTTCGAAGGCAGCTTGGACTATAACCACGAGGAGTGGATTGAGATCCGTGTGGCGTTCGAGGACTTCATCAGCAATGCCACACACATGCTTTCCCGGCTGGAGGAGCTGCAGGAGATTCTGGCCAAAAAGGACTTTCCTCAGGACTTGGAAGGGGCGCGGCGCATGATTGAGGAGCACTCGCAGCTGAAGAAGAAGGTGGTTAAGGCCCCAATCGAGGACCTGGACACTGAGGGACACAAACTCCTGCAGAGGATCCAGGGCAGCGATGGCTTTCCCAATAAGAATGCAGTCACGGCCAACGCCGACATGCAGAGCCTTGTTCCCAAGGTGTCCACCATGCTGGACAAACTGCACTCCACTCGCCAGCATCTGCAACAGATGTGGCACGTCAGGAAACTGAAGCTCGACCAGTGCTTCCAGCTTCGACTCTTCGAGCAAGATGCGGAGAAGGTAATGGCTTCGGTGCTTACCCTCTTTTTGTCTGTGTTATTCATGAATACGAATTTTTTCCTCTTCTCTATATAAAATACATTTGTCCTAATGCTGGAAGCAATGTGTTCTTTGCACTAATTTCTGCTGCTGGTGTTTAATTGCAGCAGATTGTCAACAAGTGTCTGGATTTCCTGGTTGTCATTTCATTACATCTTTGTTTTGGGTGGTGAGATATTTTGCATTATGTATGTATGGAATAATTTGTCTTCTAAAGATATGGTGCGACAACATTAAGAAAACCAAAATGTTTAATCTTCAGAACCACACTTTAAAAAGTGCCTAAAATAACTTTAATTACTCAGACACGTTTACCAGTCCTCTGGTAAGTTTTCTTTGATGCCTTAGGTGCCTGTAATTCTTACATTTGTGTGGCATTTTTGTCTATATACAAGTGGATGTTTCCTAAATGCAAAGTAAGCCATTAAGTCCTTTCATTTCTCTAGGTATTTCTGTGCCTCTAAATATGGTCAGAGCACATGCCCAGTCAGGTCAGAATTTCAGAGTCTAGCTGCCTTAGGTGTTGTCTCCACAAGCAGTACGTCATGTTTTCCTTTCGTCTTATGTAAGTACTCTCTGCAAACATGTTATATTTAATTCTTTTCATTTGTGTAGATGTTTGACTGGATCATGCACAACAAAGGCCTGTTTCTGACGAGTTACACAGAGATTGGAACAAGCCACCCTCACGCAATGGAGCTTCAGACTCAGCACAGTCACTTTGCAATGAATTGCATGGTAAGAAGGAAAAACTGTTTGGTTAGTGCTGATGTTCCTCAGTTAAATTTAGGAATAAGGCTCCTGAGTCATATTTACATAGAATTATTTTGTGACCTTCTTTCATGGTTTCTGTTCTGTTGACCAAAAGCAAGAAAGATCTGTGCAAAGACCTTCCTTGACCTTCCTACAAAACCTTTTCTTTTTACACCACTGCATTCATTTGAAGTTTAGAACTGCAAGATGGTTTGGCCAATTAGATGTGTGCTCCAGTACTTCAGTCCTGATTTAACTGGTAGCACCCAATTTTTCTCAGGAAAACATTGTAATGACTGATGGGAATTGGTGCCTTACACACATCTCAATTTAATAGAATTTTGACACTCGCTTAACAGTTTTTACGTTCTGATTGTTTTATTTGTACCTGCTTTCACATAGCAATACAGTAGCTCTTGCTAATCATGACACTAATACTGAAGGGTCTTGTGCTTCAGAGTGGGTTCATCATGTGTTGGGGTCTGTATTTTGTCATCTTTTTTTATTGTATCTTAGTTTAATTTAAGTGAAGCCTGTTCAACCTGTTCAATTAGTTGGGCGTGCTATTCGTCATGTAAAGGCACGCTCAGTATAAAGCTCAGGGAGCCTGTGAGGAAAACAAGCTTGTTGAAGAGTAAGAAGGTCTTGCGTTCAAATAACCTGTGGTATTGAGGATCTCTGAATTCACCACACACCCATAAGAAGTTAAGATTTGGCTCCCAGCCATCTTACAGGAGTGTCTCAGCATTATCTAGACAGATTCCATTGTGGGAAAGTTCAATTGGAAGCACTTCTCCCCTCATTCACAGCCCTTCTTTGAGATTTCACTTTTCTTTGTTCCAGTATTAGTGTTGATTTAAATGTAAAGCCTGTTAATTGCACAGGAGTGACGACAGATATGAAAACATTGCAGGGAGCTAACACTCATATCTGAGCCTGCAGGGTTATAGAATCAGCATGCTTCTACATCACAGGTGTGAGACTGCCCTGTGTGTTTTGCATTTTTAATTCTGGAAAACAATTATCTAATATCATAGTATTCATAAAATTTAGAGGATCTTTTTTAACAAATTGCTTTTTATAAAGGTAAGGCTGCTTGATAAATGGATTATTAAGAAGAGAGGAACTTTAACTTTGATTGCATCATCTCCTTCAGGCACTGATGCATTTCAGACCTCGTGTTACAGCAGAAATATATATTGATTGTCTGTTTTTTCTCCCAAGAGAAGATTGTTTGTCATCTGGAATTCTTGTTTATTTACTCTCTGAAAGTGGAAGCTTGCGGTACATTAAATGTCTGTACATTAAACACTTCTGAAGTGTTGTTCTTTTTAAAAATAATTTAATCCATGAAAGAAAGCTAAACATTGATTGTACCGCTTCCACTGTCTTGTGGAATGTCACACATCCGTATTTTAGGAATAAGGAGGGCAAAGCTTGACATTTAAAGCTTTGGGAAAGACCACTTTTTTGTTGGAGCTCAGTTTTGATTTCCCACCTTTAAAGGGTGACCAGCTGGGATGGTGACAGGGAATACGTTCTTCTTAAATATCTGTGCTGTGACTGGAGCCAGTCTGTGACACCAGGGAGCACTGCTGGTCCACCCTGTTGTGCCTCATTGTGGTTTCTGCGTTTGGAATTGGGGAAAAGCCTTTAGAGCCTGACTGGCTTTGCCACCTTATTTCCGCTTGCGTCTTTGTGAGGGATCTGACCACGCTGCACTGTGGCTGCCTCCGTTTTCACTTCATTTCCTGTGAAGCAGCATCGTTTCAACATCTGGCCTGTCCTCTGAAATCCTTGCACAGTTATGAATAGTGATAATAACCAGGACTCTCTTGGGTTTTTCCACCAGCATTGTGTTTAGACTACAAATGACGTTTGCCTTCATTTTCATGCAGTTTTTGCACTCAGCTTGTAAATGTAGAAGCAGGGGTTTCTTAATTGTGAACATAATCGGCATAACCGATTACAAACCTGTTTCACTTGGTTGTAATTGAAGTCTAAGATTTTTAAGTAAGATTAGGAAAGTAAGTAAAAAAAAAAGGAAATGCGGATGTTTTTTTTTATTTTTAACACATTTAAACATTTTCAGCTGATGTGTTTTCATAAACAAGTTTTTAGCCTTTCATCACAGTGGGAGATAATACAACTTTATTTAGTGCTTATCAAAAAATATTTCTAGCTCCCATTGGTATCAGAACATGTTTTTATTCTGAATACAAGTATAGCTAAGCCATCCAGACGATATTGGAAGGTTGCTAATTTCTGTTATCACCAAAATCAGACGCCTCTCCTGGAAGTAACGACTGTAAAACATGACCGATCCCTGGACGGGACACCAGTCCTTCACAGGGCAGGCAGGTACTCCACTCATCCTAGTCAGTGAGCCATCGAAAGGTGGGGAAACAAAAACAGAGCGCTTGATGTAAAACCCCCAGGAGGAACATGCAAACTTTACAAAAAAAAAAGTTGCACAAGTTCGAAATTGAACTCCTGCCTCACAGCTCTTGGGTCTGCAGTGCTAGTTGCTGTGCCACTGTGTCACCCTGTCTGTCAGTCCAATACACGATGCACTGAATCCTATGAAAATATGCTATTACATCGGTTAATTTATTAATTTAATAATATAATTACCAATAATAGAAATATCTAAAAGCTACAAGATGTCTATGCAGCAGAGGGGACAGTAAGGTAAGAGCTGTGTAGATTCTGCCAGCAATATTGAAGTTCTCCTCATATTAATAAACTAAATATCTTCATTAAAATATATAATTTGATTGCCTAATCATTTCTATTGCTGGTATCATTTAATATCCTCTTTTGTGTATGTATTTTTTGTCAGTAGCAGATTTTTGCAGTTTCCAAAATAACGGTTAGCTATCAAATGTCAAGCTATTGCTCCTGTATGATCTGTCCATACAGAATATTGTTTATTTCTCGTTTTTTCAAAGCTTAAACCAAGTGTAGTTTCAATTCTCATTTCATGTGGTCTCCCATTGTTATAAATGCAACCTAAATCGGCCTTAGAAGTGTTTTGCGACTTAACTGGTTCTCATACAGTAGGTGTCAGTGGAAATCCTTCAAACTCAAATGATCCTAATGTGTACCTTAAAGCAGAAACAGAATGTTAGTCACTCACAAAGGCTAGGGTTTTATACTTGAGAAACCTACAATTATTTGCATCTGGGACTGATGTTTTTCTACATAACCATTTTAAAAATCTTTACTGTTTTTCTGTTTCAGTAAAAGTGTATTGTTTCATTTTTGTAAGAAGTGCTCTTCCCTGACAAACATCATAAATATGAGCTTATAGTAATTACTTTTCATTAGTCCCGTCGTATAAAAGCAAGGCTCAATCACTACTTAGTACAGATGGAATACCTTACTTCAGGAAATTTTGCTGAAGTGTCAGATTAAAACACAGTGCTTCTATGGGAAACATTTTTCATTTTAATTTGAAATTTGGAAATGAAGAACCATGTTTTGCTATCGTAATAAGTAGTAATTTAATACTGCCCTTTTTATATATACAGACAGAAAATAAAATTAATTTGTGTTTGACCATGCATAGCTATCTCCTCAGAACAGCTTTACTCATTAAAATGAGGGAGATGAAAGTCATTTCTACATGGAGAAAGTGTGCTGCATATTCATGTTACTAAAGCAGAAATGCAATGTTTAAAGTAGATTTTAATGCTGCCCTCCTATTTGATAGATCAAGAAAATTAACTTTTTTTTAAATTTCTATGCTCATGTTTAAGTGTTTTTTCACTAATCTTACAAAAGCAAGTGGTGGGTGATAATTCAAAGTAGGTCATAAGTGTAACAGTTTTTGAAATTAGAACAAGCACAAAGCTTTGATTTAATATCTCCTTTGGGAGTTATTCCAAAAGGACATTAGGATTAATTTCATATCAGAATTCAGTTTCTGTTTCATTGGTGGAAATTAAAACTCATGTCTGATTATCAAGAAACTGCATGAAAAGTGTCATTTTTTTGTTTTTGATGTGGGGAGTTCTGTGATCGCGCGAAAGAGGGAGTTTTGTGAATGGCAGTAGACCGGTCAGTGTTTGGTTGCACGGTTTCATTTGTTTTTAAAATTCATACAATAGGGATATGTGCAAGAATGTTATACTATGTTGACTTATTGTAAAAATGGAATCTCAATCAGGAGAAAATCACTTTTAAAAGTATGTAATATTTTAGGTCCTACATCACAATCCTGATCAAAATCAAATGCAATTATTAGACAATAGATATATGAATTGAGAAATGGATCAAAGTAAAGATGAAAATAGAAAACTAAGTATTACACTACTGCATTTGTGACTTTTAGGAGAGTTATAAATGTGATATTGTGGTGCAAAAGCTCCTACCAGTCTTCCACTAGATGGTTAAATCCCAAAGATCCATCTTGGACTTTTGGATCTTGCATCCATCTATTTCAAATTCAATAAAATATTGTTGGCAGTGTTTTAACAACCCTGTTGATGTCTTAATATGTTGCTAAGGTTTAAACACCTGTGTTTTCACATTGCACTAACGAGAGGTGTACAGTGTTTGTTTTTAGAGGATATTGCTTTTTCTTAAATAAATGTAACCATTACATTCACTGTCATGAAATGTTAGAACATTCGCTCCATGGGGGGAAAAAAAAAACTAAATAGGTAAAACCTGGAAAAAACATTTTACTATTTGAATACATGATTGGTTCTGTAGCATAATTAGACTTGACCTATGGCTTAGATTTTTTTTTTCAAGACACTTGAATGAGTATTTTCTGCTGTTGGGGAAATTAACTCATTTTGTGCACCAAATAAAATGCTATATTTCATATGGCTTTAGTTGAAGGAATATTTTTCTATTTATTCTGATTTTCTAAATTTTTAATTCATATTTTAAATTAATACTAATATAAAACAATATCAGCTTACATCTTTCAGCAGATGCAATAAAAAAGCATTTAACAAATTCAAAATTTTAGGTTGAATTTATTTTTCTGTCCAATACAGTGAGAACTGTCCTGCTGTAGTAAATGCAGAAAAATAATTTAAAAACCGTTAGTTACATAAAGAGGTGCAGAATGGCACAGTGCAGCCCAGTGTGCACGTTATTGTGAACTCATCCTGCACTGCTCACGTGACTCGCTCTGTGCTCAGACAGCAGTAAGCCTGTTGACTGCTGTGCTGTGGTCAAAGAAATTCTGGGCATGTGGTGGAGCTGGAATGCCCCATGGGTGTAGCTGAGTTTTGCTTTAGGGACAAAAAAAACAGTGCATTTGGCTTGTGCTGGAAACTCTGGAGCACATTTACTGAACTTTTGCTCTGAGGATTTTTTTTTGGTTTTAAGATGCATTGTTAAGAGCTAAAGTGACTGTCTATATGTGTGTGAATGTATGTATTCCGAACCTTTACTAGAGAAGACATTTATACATAGAACGGGTCTCTGAAATTGTTTCAAAATGGTACTAGGGCTTAAACTGTCTTGAGCAACTAACCTACAGTAAATTTCAATTTGATATTTTAGTTTTTGTTACAGACAAATGCATTCCTAATTATACATTTTGTATATCTTTTAAAATAGTGTTATACAGTATCAAATTGTTCTCATGAATGGTACAAAAGAATACACTTTTGAACAGTTACTTGGAGCATTGAATGGTAACTCAAATACTGGTCATCAGGCGAGTGTTTTCGATTATACTTGGATAATTACAATACTGTGTATTGTAGTTGCTGTGCTACCTGTGATCTTCAACTTGAAATTGGTAATCAGCAGTCCTGAATCAGACTTCTTACACTCAGTCAGTTTTATTTCTGGCAAAGGAGTTATTACTTGCAACTGATTTGTCACTTCAATTTATTTGCACCAATGATTGTTTTTTAACCTGAGACGTATATGTTTTAGTTTAACAGCAGATAGCAGTATGTCCTATCACAGAACCTGATTTGCTTGTCATCAAAGTTACTGTTGAAGCAGAAATTTCTGGAAGGGAGAGCATGTACTTTGTAGTTAGCACATTGAGGTGGGACTCGGGGAAATAAACACTCAGAAAGGAGGTAATACATCTCAAGTAACTTTCTTGACGGAGAGTTGCTGATGAATATTTGTTTTAAAAATAACACACTTAACCTTGAGAAAATTAATGTGTTTTTAGTGAATAAAATAGAATAGATTTTTTAATTAACAAAATACCTCAAGGCTTTTTTTTAGGAGAAAGTCAACACTGGGAAGTTATCCTCATGTTTATTTTTTAAGCGACTCTCTTCCTTACACAAACAGCTTATTGGTTTTACGGCATCTTGTAGGTATAGCTGGTGCCCGTCTGTTTGACCAAGCCACATGGACCCCTGCTGGTATTTTTCTTCCGTCTCTCTCCCTGCAGAATGTCTATGTCAATATTAACCGGATCGTGTCGGTGGGCAGCCGCCTGCTGGAGTCGGGTCATTACGCCTCCCAGCAGATCAAGCAGATCTCCAGCCAGCTGGAGCAGGAGTGGAAGGCGTTTGCAGCAGCTCTGGATGAGCGCAGCACTTTGCTTGACATGTCTGCAGTCTTTCACCAAAAAACTGAGCAGGTGAGGCAACATGCCATCTACTTGTTCCCTTATATTTTCGTCGGCAGTGGAAGGAACAAGTGGATGGTAATTTCACTGCTGAAATGAAAGATGCTTTCTTTAGGGGCTGTTTTTGTCTTAAGTTTTTAAAGTTATCAACTGTGGCTTGCTCCTTTGTATCTTCCTGCTCTTAACATCTTAAGTGAAAGATTGAAAAAAGCTGACTTACTAAAAAAAAAACTCTTACTAAACTGTACTACTATGAATTAGCTCGCACAGTGTTGGAGATAAACAACACTTATGTTTTTAGTGCAAATCAATTCTTTTGATATTGGAAATAAATGTTTTTTGACAGTTCATCCTTCTTGCATGAGGTTCTCTGACCTTATCTTGGGAAGGTTTACTTAAATTTTAGTGGCAATTAATTAAGGAAGCTCAGGTAATGTAGTTTTTTGTGGTTCTGTTCTGTGGACAAGTTGAACCTGTGTTTGGGCTACGCGATGGCATCTTTGCGCAGCCAGAGCTGTGCACGGTATGCTGGGGTATTGCTGTAGGTAGAACAGGTTGATCTTTCGGAGGTATTTGAACCCGTGGCTGCAAAAATGGCTTCATGGCCATTCTACATAAGCAGCCTTCATCATCACCCTTTCCAAGAAGAGCCCCCTTTCCTGGAAGAGCATTGCAGATCCTCCCAGTCTGTGGTAATGTGTCCTGAGGCTGTGCTTTGTCCACTTCCTGCAGTACATGAACAATGTGGATTCCTGGTGTAAAGCCTGTGGGGAGCTGGACCTGCCATCTGAACTACAGGACCTTGAAGACGCCATCCACCACCATCAGGGCCTGTATGATCACATCACAGCGGCTTACTCCGAGGTACACTGTCTGGTTCTGACTAGGCACTGATTCACTGAATACATATGAATAGTAATATTATATTTAACTTTGTGTTAGAACAGGTCAAGGTGTATTCCACGCTGAAGGAAAAGAAATGAGACAGTGTTTCAACTGAGGAGCCTTCTCCGGGAGTGGCCCCTGAAGGATGACACCTGAAGAAGGCTCTACAGCCAAACCTCTTTTCCTTTCAGCGTGGAATAATACGTAACCTATTCCTTTGCAGCCTGTGCATGCTGAAGCAGCTACCTACTTGTATATCTTGTATATCTTATATACTGATTCATCAACACCTTATTAAAAAAATAGAACAATATTTTGACACATACAGCCATCATGAGGATCTCTTTGCTCACCGAACATGCAGGTCAGCCAAGACGGGAAAGCGCTGCTGGATAAACTACAGCGACCTCTGACCCCTGGGAGTGCCGACTCATTAACGGCCTCGGCTAATTACTCTAAGGCAGTGCACCACGTGCTGGACATCATCCACGAGGTTCTGCACCACCAGAGGCAGCTGGAGAACATCTGGCAGCACCGCAAAGTCCGCCTCCACCAGCGTCTGCAGCTGTGTGTCTTTCAGCAGGACGTCCAGCAGGTCTGTGAGCCCCGCTCCTGCCCCCGTCGTGGCCGCAGAACGCGCATGGTGCTCTTCGTCACGCGCAAGCTCCTCACAGCACCTCAGGATTCCCAGCTGACGTTTCGATCGCAAATAGAAAACTGTCAGCTGCTGAATCATGTAGCTGTATTGATTAGTCTAGATGATAAGAACCAGCTCACTTTCACAAGACAAACCCTGTTCCTTTTCCTAGTGATGATGATGATGAAGATTTCATCAGGTATTCACTCACTCCTAATGACTAAAAGCTCAATGTGAAGACCTTCTGAATATTTGCAATTCTCATGTAGAGGTATTCCATGTGCAGTTAGTGTAAAGGCTTGAATGCAACACGTCTCTGAATGCTGTAATGAGGAAAGGAGTTAAATGCACTGGTGGTGAACCTTTTGCAACCACTGGTATTGCATTGTCCTTTCCAAGTCTTTGCTGGGAAGATATTTTGGCTTTGATATTTTTAGTCTTTCCTTTTGCTGATTACTTTGTGGGATGAAAATAATAAATTTGGCATAAGCAAATAAGTCGGTCTTCAAAACAACTAGGACAAAACAGCAAATGAGTGTGTACTGGACTGTAAATGAAATAACTCCCAGAAATAGAAAAATAGCACATTAATTGAGTAATATAAAATTAAAATGAAAGTATTCATAATCAGTTTAAAACCTGCTTTTGAACTACAGTGGAGTGCACCTTATTCCAGTACATTGCTCAGAGCTCAAATAAGCTTCATGATTTAGTGTTTTGCCTTTTTGTCTCTGCTCTTCGGTGCAGGTTTATTACTCTGCACTAATAAGTGTCTAATAAGTAGTGGGCATGTAGGCTCTTTCAAACTCTTAAAATTGCTTTCACTGTCATTCCAAAAGCATATTCTTTGTGAGTTGCCCAGACTGATTAGGAGTAGGTTTTAGTTACTCCTTCCTCGTGCCTCAGGGTATTCTGAGTGTTGCGAGATCTACCCATAATCTAGGTAACTGTTGCCATGGTAATCCTATTCATTGCCATGTAAGATGCGTGTTATTCTGTATGTATCATACAATGCATAAATTGAGATAGCTTTCAGACTACCTAGGATATACTGAAACATCTAGGAAGGAAATTTGACTGCAGCAGTGAATAATATGTAGGAAAAAGCCTCACAATAGCACCTTTATTTTTTTAATTCATTAAAAATACAGCAATTGAGCAATGAAACCAATAACATTGTTTTGTTTTCATGACTCATTGAATATTTCATTTTCCTAGCACCTAGGGTGTCTTAGGTTGAAAACCTGTTCAGTATACCATGATGCATTAACAAATTTTCATACTTGTGAACTTGGCCTTTTTTTAGAACATCTGGTTATTTCTAAAATTTTAGTCAGATTTCAGCTGATACATTTAATTATAAGGGCACTATAGGATTTTTCATGTGTGATTGCATCATGAAAGCTGCACTATAGAAAAAGAACCTCAAATGTCTGCAATTACACCTGCCTTTGTGTATAAAAATGTCAGGGTCTAATATGTGTATGTAGCACTAATTTGCTCATTGTGCTTTTTATTTATGGATCCACTTTTGTTCTTCTCATTTACATGTATATTTCGGGTCGGCTTTAAATTAAAAATATCTTATTTTAAAGAAATGTGATGGAGTTGCAGCTGAACTCGCTTCCCCTTTAGTGTTCTGGGATGAATGACCATATTGAGTGTCTTCCTCTGCTTGAAGCACCACCTGGTGGTGCAGTGATATGCATTTCCATTCTTCAGTAGCACTGTGGAGAATTGATGGTGTTAGAGTTGAGCAGATTTAAAGTGGTCTCCGGTGTGACAGTTTGTGTTGCTTTTCTAATGGTTCAGGTTCTGGACTGGATTGAAAATCATGGAGAGGCTTTCTTAAGCAAGCACACTGGGGTGGGCAAGTCCCTGCACAGGGCTAGGGCTCTGCAGAAGCGGCACGAAGACTTTGAGGAAGTGGCCCAGGTAACCTACGTGCTGACAAGGATCACGTTGCCTTCTTTCTGTTGTTGCTGTGGCTCTAAGACCTCAGTTCCTTTTTTAAATGATAATACATTAAAACTCACTGCACCTGTGTAGGCCGTGCATTAAATGCATTATTGAAGTTAACGTAAGAAATCTCCCATGGTGAATGCAGTAAATCCTTGCTTAAGGTAAGTCTTTTCATTTCTGCATTTGAATTTTATCTTTATTGATTTCACCTGTCTTTATCCACCATGGCAGATGAAAAGCAATCAGCTATTGATTAGGTGGTTTACAGGATTTGGAACCATTACAGTTACAAGGCTTTTATGCTTTCAGTAATATTTAACTTCCAGCACCTTCATGATTTATTGTAGGAGTTTGTGGTTTTACTTATCAACTTACTTTTTTCCCCATACATTTTTGTATGTAAAATATATTTATTTAGATAATTAGATATTGACAGACGTGTTCTAGGAAGAAAACAAAGGTAGTGGAGATATGCTTTGTTGCAGATTTTTAAAAGGTGAAAATAAGTCTATTCTGAAAATTAAGTATGTCAAGATTCAAAATGTACATTACATTCAAAATGTAATTGACTCCTGGAGTAACATTTCTGGATATCTGTCTAACATCAAACATGAATTAAATGGATCCAAAGATCAGCATGAATTTATTTGCATTATGCATTTGTGGTCATCTCGATCAGTCTGAATGAAGTGATGATGTGAAATTGTGTGATAGCATAAGGGATTTCAAACATTTGAAATATTGAGATTCTGTTATTAGTATTAATAATTGTGGAATTATTGCCATGTTTTCTAACTCGCGTGCCTTCCTTGTTCTCAGAACACCTACACCAATGCCGACAAACTGCTGGAGG
This sequence comes from Lepisosteus platostomus, assembly GCF_059453375.1. Lineage (NCBI taxonomy): Eukaryota > Metazoa > Chordata > Actinopteri > Semionotiformes > Lepisosteidae > Lepisosteus > Lepisosteus platostomus. The sequence goes on along the minus strand of NC_142622.1, from coordinate 45,444,983 downwards.
CAGCAGAGCAGCTGGCGCAGACAGGGGAGTGTGACCCGGAGGAGATCTACCAGGCTGCCCACCAGCTGGAGGACCGCATCCAGGACTTTGTGAGAAGGGTGGAGCAGCGCAAGGTGCTGCTGGACATGTCTGTCTCCTTCCACACTCACGTCAAAGAGGTAATGCTCAGTCTGGACCTGTGTGTGGGGTAGCACACATCTTGACATGGTTGTTGAGATATAGCCTTTGAATTGTGTGTGTACAGATATATGATATTGTCATTTCATAGTGTGGTTTAGGCCGCAACAGACTCGTATTCTCACATGACTATTTGCAGTCAATAATTGAGCTTGTTTTCTATAAGTGTAGGAATTGCACTTGGACGAGTCATCTTGGCAAATGCACATGCTGTATTATGTACCGTTTTTAGAATTTACTGCATCATTTGTTATTGCTTCTAGTTGCCTAAATTATATTTCCTTGCACTCAGGTATTTCTGAAAAATTGGAAGCAATTGTAGCTGACTATCATTGCTATGCCATGCATTTATGATAAGGAAATTGCATTGTGCTGTTAAGATGTGTGATTTCACTACAGCCCTCAAACAGATATTAGGAGTATGAAGACCAACCAAGGCAAAGATGACAGGATAGGCAGTGGTGTAAGAAAAGAGCACCCCCAGATATGTTGCTGCTAGTGGAACTGTCTTACCATGGCTGTCTGTATTGGCTGGCAGAGCCACAGGGTTAGTGCAGGAGGATGGAAGGTCATTTCCTAAAGGAAACACACCTTACCTCTGCTTTCACAACTTAAATTCACCAGGACTGGGGAATTGTATGTGCGGATCTAAACTCAATTTTTTCCATAATGTTCTTTCAACAGAGCAGTAAGTCAAGATATGTTTGTTTGATATCAAGTTCTGTGTGTTTTCTTAACTCATGTTTGGAATTATTCTTATGCCTGTATATTTGCTTTAGTTTTACTGCGCCTTCTGCCTTTTTGCTTCCTGCACGTGATTTCCTATCTGAAACAATAGGCAGTTCTGTACTGTCGTTTTAGGGACCCATTTCATGAATGCTTTCTGTATGCTTAACAGATGTTACCCAGCATAAATTGAAGATGTTTAAAATATTGTGCTTCATAATAGTATCATATGAACACAATTCCATGTTCTATTTGTTCGTTTGTGGAAATTGTTTCCCTTAAAGATAAAAATAACTTGTGAGTATTTGCTAGCAAGGTGGAAAAAAGCAGAACTACCAATGTTGAGAATTAAGCCACTGTCATTCCTCGGTCGTGTCTTGATTCAGCTGTGGTGACCCAGCATTGGCAGCACAGTAATGATTGACTCTAATACTGCTACTAATAATAGAGAAAATATGATATTAATAAGAATGAAAGAAAATTTGCTACAGGTTTGGGTTAAGTGGTGGTCAGGTCAACTATGTAATGGTCATGTAGTTCTTCTCCGGTCTTTCTTTTATGCTCATGATAGCCGAGTGACCTTCTATTATTTGGAGGCTTTTGTGGGGAAAATCAGGAAAACCACGTTTCTGTCTCATACTGGAGTTGTAGCTTGTTAAAAACATATTTTTGAGTGGCAACTATCCTAAATTATGTAATTTCTCTTATTTTGAAAGAAATGACATTTAAAAAACGTAAAACGTAAAAAAACTGCTTATTTTTCTCCATAAATTATTAGAATACACTTTTAATTCAAACCGAATTAAAGTTGCTTCACAAAGTGAATGTTACGACTTATGTTTTGACATTTTCTAATTTACTCTCAGGGGCAATTACTTTTTCCTGTCTGTAAAATTGTCTTGATAACATGGAATCAGAGAGCAAAAAGTGTAACATACTTTAATTCGTTTTTTTAATCTGAAATAGATGCCCCCTGTCACCACCAGCTGTGTGATCCAAACATAAATCCCGTACTGACTCAGCTCTAAAAGAGCCAGATTTCTCTTGGTCTGCAAACATCATTGTACTAGGAAATCTTTCCAGGCTCTCTACTATTAACGTATAAATGTATGAAAGTGCTGGAACTAACTCCATTTGTGTTCTTGATGTTCTAACCTTCAACGTGTAAATTTTAATACATTAATTTTAAAGATGTTTGTTTCACAGCTCTGGAATAGGATACATCTTTTTAAATTGCTATTGTAAACTAAATGCAGGAAAAAATATGTACTTTTATGGATCCTAATTTTTTTATATAATATTTATTTCTGAGTGTGTACATATTGTGAAAATAATAGCATGCTCAGTGTATTGGCTCAGTCTTGAATTATCCTAATTTTAAAAGGATGATGATAATGATTGAGGACTTTTCATGATGTAAAACATCAAGTGATGAATGTAAGTTCACAAACCAACGATTCGTTGCCCAGCCCTCTGGAGAACCTTGAAGTATCGTTTTAATACCGGAAACTGCATAGATAAGATTTCAGAATGTAAGAAAAACAAAAAATGGAATAGTTCTTCTCTGGAGAGGAAACAAAACTATTTCTTTTCTTAATGATGTAGCAGAAAAAAAACAGAGGCCGTGACGAATTGATTTTGCCATGTTGCCCGAGCTTCCCGGTCTTGATGAGCTCCCTGACTCTCACCTCTAGCTGTGGACCTGGCTGGAGGAGCTTCAGAAGGAGCTGCTGGATGATGTGTACGCCGAGTCAGTGGAGGCTGTGCAGGACCTGATCAAGCGCTTCGGGCAGCAGCAACAGACGACACTGCAGGTCACTGTCAACGTCATCAAGGAAGGGGAAGACCTCATTCAGCAGCTGAGGTGGGGCCAGAAGCTTTGCGAGTTTCCGTCAGTTCAACGCAACCAGCAGGCTAGCACCAATGCGGCAGGCCTGGAAATCTCCCAGTGCCCAGCGTTTTATCTTCATCCTGTTCAATTAAATAAAAAAGCTACTAGAATTATTATAAAGCTGTTAATTGTAGAAAGGGATATCATTGTGGAAGCAGTAGAAACAGCACTGTGGAGTTGTGGATAGGTGCTCTGGACTCCAGGGTACCCAGGCAGGCTTGCGGGCTCCAGTCTCAGGCAGGATGCTGCTGCTGTTGTATGCGTGAGCAAGGTATTTCAGTCAGATTGCCCCAGTAAGTACCCTACTGTATTAATGAACTCTCACCCGTAGTTCTCAATGCTAATTGGTTCTCTTTTAATTTAAATGTCCAGCTGAAATTGATACAGATACATTAATAATACTGACAATGGTATTGGTTATTTTTATTAACAGCTGCACCAACAGGAAACTAATATTACTGTTCTTTTAAAAAAAAAAAAGATTGATGAATTGATTAAAAAGTAAATGCACTGACGGTATTAGTTAGGTGTTGTTTCACATATCTAAAATTTAAATACTACTGCATATAACACTTAATTCCTTTTTGGCTGTGTGTGCTGTAGGATTAGAAACTAAATTAGTTGTTGTGTTGAACTGAATCCTAGCATCGAGGAAGTTCAGATGTAAAGATCACAATGGGTTAAGGGTTAAGAATGTGGCTTTTTACACATGAAGTGAAAGTGAATTTTTGCCCAAAGGTGGATGTCTAATTAAAAAGGCCACAGTAAGAGAGAGTGTAGATCATGAGAAGGATGAAAATTGAGAAACCCATTCCCCTTTATATATGCACACTGCATGACATCTGAAAATATTCTGTGACCGCTTGGAAGAGGTTTGGCCAACAATTGACAAAACTTTCTTCATCTGCAGAATCGGCAGAATAGAGTTTCATTCTATTCTGTCACAAATTATTTTATTAGTAACGTTTTGTCCTTTTACTTTGCAGTCACTTATATATGGCTTTTAAAGTCATCATGAACATCTTAAATTTGCTACAATACAGGAATTTTAAAAGTTGTCCAAAATCAACTAGGGTTTTAAGGAATGTGCCACTTATATTGTGAGGACTATTTATTCAGATTGCACTTTAATTTTGAAGTTCACTTAAAGATTCTTGTCAGTATGCTCCCACATCTAACCCTTCCAGCCAACAGAGGAGGTAATTGTGAATGTGGTTCTTGATAAGCTTCCTGAATTGTCTGCAAGATGCCTCTTAAAATACTTCTAGTCAGTGTAGAATGTTACGCTCTCAAGCCTAGACTTGTTTAATTACTTGTAAGCCTGTTAGGAAGTTCTCTATTAGCTCTGAACTTTACCCTCATGTACTACCCTTTCTTTATTGTGTATTAGCGCACTCACTGACTGTTGCAATCACCCTGCCGATTTGTATTTGTTAGGGTTCCTTCTCTGAGCTGGTATTTTGTTAATATCTTTCAGGGACTCGGCAATTTCAAGTAACAAGACTCCCCACAACAGCTCGATCAACCACATCGAGAGCGTCCTGCAGCAGCTGGATGAGGCCCAGGCCCAGATGGAGGAGCTCTTCCAGGAGCGCAAGATCAAGCTCGAGCTCTTCCTGCAGCTCCGTGTCTTCGAGAGAGATGCCATTGATGTACGTTTCATTCATTCTTCGGGGCTCAGCTTGGAGTCAGGCCTCTCTAGGGGAGGACGTTTCGGGAGTCCTTGCAGGTTGCTTTTCCCAGGTCTTTCATTGTTCTTTTTGCATCACCTTCTGTGATGGAGTCATTCATAGTCATACCATTGATTGCTTCGTCTTGGGGTGTGAATCTGGCATGGTGCTGATATTGCTGGTGCTCCCTCTGCATTAAAGGTATCTTAGGGAGGGAGTTTCATCTAGCATCTGGAGCTGCAGTCCAAAGCTGTATTTATTTATTGTCCGTGGTGATGTCTAAGTGGTTCTACAGGTTGTCATGGTAAATTAGAATTTGGTCTTTAGTTCTGAGTTTCCTTATTTTGTTTAATAAAGGATTAATTTAGATAAATATTAATATAGAAGTTTTATAGTTGAGTGAAATGATTCTTTGAAATGCTTTTAGGTGGAAAACATTAAAGGGCATTACTGATTTTTTTTCCATAAGTATCAAAATGTAAATTGCAAAGTCAATCCTCAGAATACTTTGATCTGCTCGAATCTATGAAGTCGTGTTAGAATCAATAGCTTTCATTAGAAATTATCTTGGCAATAAATTCAATCCTTTTCATCTTCTGCCAAGAGAATACTGCAAAGAGAATACAGATGCCCAGCTGATATTATACTGATATAATAAATGGAGGTGCTATGTGTGTTGGGATTGAGGAATGAGTGTCGAAGAGTTTTCTCCCCTAATCTAGGATGTTGCAGTATGCTCTGTTTTTGGCCTTACAAGGACTTGTGTGTTGGATTTAAACAACAAGTGTTTGCGATTTTATGCAAGATATTTATATTGGAATATAAAAATAGGTACTGTAACGTGGTATAGCAGCATACTGGAATGCATTTAAAACAAAAGTTAAACAGCATTATAATAACTGTGTTTATTTAGTGCATTTACAAAAGGCTGTACTAGCTTCGAGAATTGCTCCCTGACCTTTGGAAATGTGCCCTGCAACACACAGGGCATAGGTGAGGCATGTGGTGTTCATCGTGCTCAATTCATGTTCAGATGAGTTCAGAGCGATTCTCTTATGAGGGCAAGAAAGAGGCCAAAATGAGAACAATTTTGGATGAAAGTTACATTGTTGCTGAGAAATAATAACAACTAAGAAATAATACTGTCAAATGGCTATCTTATTAACTGTGAAGTTGAGAAGTTTGGATAAAGGGAGTTTTGTTTTTAATTAGAAATAGAGATTAAAGAAGTTGTTTAAATGGTTCTTCTCTCTGTGGTTACTCAGTGAGACTAGGCAGGCAGCTCACTTAACAAGGAGGTGAAAATTCCTTTTTCTAGAAGGATAAACGCCTCAGTGTGGATTTTGCCATTAACAATTAACCTGTAGATCAACTTAAGGAGTTTCCTATTGGAATCAGCCAGCACCTTATAGGACAGTTGCAAACTGCCAGGCAGAAGACTTGCCACTGTCATCGCCCATTCTTGTCACCAAAGAACGACTTAAGGAGGAATGTTCTTCCCAACAAGAGGAATTTATTCTTCTCTCCAGCTTCAGTACCAGCACTGGAAGGAAAGATTAACAAAAAGGGGAAAAAGACAACTCCAGTGGCATCAGCCACCTTTCCACCTTTCCACCAGAAGAACAAGTACAGCACATCATCCCACTGGATCAACTGTTGCAAACACTGCGGATGGAGGAGTAGCGTTCAAGAATCTGAGCATCCAATCAGCTGAGACTTCTTCCACCAGCATGGAAAGACAACTTTCAACAAACAGCAGTAGGAACGCCTCAGCAGGTCTTGGCGTTGCCCTCCAGCTTCCTGTTTGGATATCCAGCTCCAGAGCAGACTTTCCTTTATCTCAGTCATGGCATGTGCTCAAGAGGGTGGCAGAGACACTGCTCCCAAGGTGTCCTGAGGGCCAGTGTGAAGCACAGCATTGCCACCAGCTTCTGCTCAAGACTTGACAACAGCAACAGCAGGATGAGATGGAGTCGGAGTTGTGAACGCCATTAGCAAACAAGGACCAGCAGTTCGACTGAGAAACGCGTGCACACTGCGGCAGCCTCTGCCCGATAGCTCTCGTGACCCCTGTCTGGGCTCAGGCTTGGGGCTATCATGGAAGGCAGGCATCCTCGACTGCAGGGGATGCCAAGAGAGTTTTTGTCCCATTAAGATTAGTATATCATCCTGGGGAAAACGCATGTTTTCATATAAAGGTATCTTTATGTTCCGATACATTTTAAACTTCACTTTGCATCAGTTGGTTATTCACTCAGAAGCCAAAATAACGATCTATGTCTATCCAGATGTATAGATGCAGTGCTTGGCACTGTTTAATATTTTTAAGAACAATAAAACTTTCTCTTGTCCAGTTTGTGCTGCGAATCATGTCTTCAGCTGCTGCTATTTCTGAAGGTTTTGAGTCTCATAATTGCAGTCTGAAGAAGTTAATTCTTTGTTTAAGTAAAATTCTGTTTTGAAAGAAGACATTGATGGGCTTTGACAGACCAAGTCAGTGTGCTGCCCACATTGGCATTGTACTGAGACTGCTCAGCCAGTTTGTTGTGGGTAGTGCTCTCACCCAGTGGGAACTGCTGGAGCAAAATTAGCTGAATTCTGTTTGGATTACAATAACATCTTGCTTCCATTTTCTTTGTTAGTGTAGTGCAAATCAAGACAGAATCTTGTGGTCTGCTTTTGATTTGTGGTTTCATGAACTGGACTATTGCTGCGGAATTACATAAAGTTGCATGCAGTTTTATCAAAATATTAAATGAATCTACGCAATGAGGATATTATGGTGTTTTACCTTAGCTTAGCCCAAGACGGATGTCTTTTTTGTCTTTTGCAGGGTTTTTCAATTGGCAAACTGCCAGTGAAACATTTCAGGCTATCACAATATGAGTTCAGAAATGATTGGTTACAATTAGAAGAATTAAAACTTCCAGCACGGAATCATGCCTTACTTTAGAGGTGCAAGGTTCAGTTGAATGTGAGACAGACTGTAGATGTAGATAATGTTTCGCTTTATATTCTGTATCATTTTGAATAAAATAATCATAAACACTTATTAATAAATTAGATAATGGTAACATTTCAATAATATTACAAGTATGTGTAGCATATAAAAAGGGTCATTCCTGATCCTCAATTATTTTTAAATTGAGCTTTTTTTGTACTACTTTTCAAGGCTTTTATAAAAACAAATTCCTACTCTTGAGATAATTTGTTGTATATTGTTTTCTTTTGCTGTTATTGATCTACTTACTAAATTAATGATGATGCTGTTTGTACCAATAATTTATTTATAAATGTATAAAGCTGCAAAGAATCAACTATTAGTGCTCTAAAATACAATGGTAGATTATTTTTTTATCCGTTTTGCATATCAGTTGCAAGATAAACCATTTTAGATTAAACACAATTTTTAAAAATAAAATGTAAAGCTTAATTATGTAAAATTAACACGGTAAGCACCATTTCATAGTTTTGGCAAATGCTATACTATATCATTGGTGTTTATTGTAGAGATCTATCTTTTATGAATTGTAGCATGTCAATACAAGTAGACAATGCCAGTGATTCAGCCACTTACCATTGTAGTCAGAAATTCCAAATCATCTAGTTGCTACATCAAATTCCTTGCTAATTACTGATTGAATTGTTGATAGTCTTGCACACAAAGCAGGACAAGGTCTTGCTATCTCTGCCACCCTGTACATTAGCACACAGTGCCATGTTGAAAGAATCCAGTCTTTCAGAGCACAAAGTGCTTTAGAAATGGAGCAGTGACACTGCAGAGATGCAGCTCATTAGGCCTGGATGCAATCAGGCTATTATTTTATCTTTCCATATTGTACCCAAAGAAGATATCAAGTATATCTTGTGTTATAGCTTTATAGAAAAATGTAATCTTGATTTATATTTTTTTCATGTTATTTTTAAGAATGCTTTTATAGAATACAGTAACTTTTTGCTATGTAACTTTTTGCTAAATAAATATAGTATCTTCTAATAGTTTTCCATATTTATTTTGTTACTTTGATATTTGTAACTTTTTGTTTCTAGATAGATGGAATGTATGCATTTTGTTCTTGAATACATAATTATTTTGGCTAATCTGCCATTGTGCCTATTGTAAGGTTTTACTAAAAAAATGTAAAGGCAGTTGTTTTTCTGCTTTAATGGTCACGTAGAATTTGAGATTATAATATGTAGTCACCACATAACTGCATTGACATTAAAGATGCATGCAGCTGTTCTGATCCTTGAATAGAACCTAAGACTGTAAAATCACCTTGAGAATTGAGCTCTGTTTGCTTCATAATGCAAATGACCCACTCTAAATTCTTCAGCAGAAAGTTGTGAGCCAGAAACAAAAATTAGAATATTGGCTGTGATGTGCAGAGCTTGATATTTTTTCTACCAGGAAGGCAGAATAAAGGTGTGATTCACACTTCAGCTTGCGGGGTCAGTCAGTTAGAACGTTTTAAAAGTATATTTACTGACGCGTTTGTCATCACATGCCTGAGATCCACAGGTGGAACCAGATGCCCTTTTCATCTAATTTTCCAACTCTTGGGTTTAAGTAGAAGGTTCTTTCAAGTGAAGCTTTTTCCGAATAACAAAGATGATCCTGGGCTGTACAGGCAGCCTTGTGACCCTGAATGCTTTGTCTTGAAGATAATCTCTGACCTGGAGTCGTGGAACGATGAGCTGTCCCAGCAGATGAATGACTTTGACACGGAGGACCTGACTCTGGCTGAGCAGAGGCTGCAGCATCATGCTGACAAGGCCCTGACCATGAACAATCTGACCTTCGACGTCATCCACCAGGGTCAAGAGCTCCTGCAGTACGTCAATGAGGTTCAGACTTCAGGTAAAATCTCACCACACACATTGAACTCTATATATATATATGCTGATTTTTTATTCAGCATTTAGTATGATGATACTAATGCTGAATCCTAATGAATAATTTGGGGAGGTGATTGAAAACAACATAGAACGCAATTTATATTCTAGCTGGTCCTAAGTGTATTTAAAAAAGACAAACATTGAGATATTCACAGCATTTGAAATAATGTCCCAAGTTCATGGGTCATTTGCAGACTAGTACATAATGGCTTCTATTATTGATGACCAGAACATTTATAGAATGGTTTGGAAGCCCAGTATCTGAGCACCAGAGAATGAGTCCAGAAAATACTAAATTAGAAACTCAACCTTTAGTACAGCAAAACTGTTTTCTTTTCATAAAGGGAGAGACTATTTTCGTTCTGGCTTGAGTTTAATAAATACTATTGTGTTCTAGTCATCAGCTGTTCTATATCAGTAATGCTACATAGTACAATGTTTCTGCACTAGTTGTTTTGAGTTGTGTGGCTGCATGCAGTTTGCTACTGTTATTGAATGTCTGTTAGTCTTTTGAAAGTGCATTCTATAACTATCCCTTTACATTATCTGGAGTCTTTAATTTCATAAAAGGATAAAGTCTATGCTGGATATTTCTGGGATTGTGGAGGATTATACACATTCCTACAGTTGCAAGAAAAAGTCTGTGAACCCTTTGGAATTACCTGGATTTCTGCATTACTCATAAAAATGTGGTCTCATCTTCAGCTAAGTCACAATAATAGACAAACACAATCTGCTTAAACTAATAACACACAAACAATTGTACTTCTTCTTGTCAATATTGAACACATCGTTTAAACATTCACAGTCCAGGCTGAAATAACAGAATTAAAAAATAAATCGATATAATGTCTTTGAGACAAAATGGAAAAAATCATCTTACAAACTGATGCTCATAAAGACTTTATTGCAGTTTGCGAAATCGTTTTGAGGGCTCTGGACTTCAGACATTTGTGGGTTCAGAACCCAGGTGGCACACTGCCACTGCAGGCTCTAGCATGGTGTCCAGAAAACTCACGAATATAAATGGGTACAAAGTAGTTTAGGAAAAAAAAGGTGTTTGTAACATCTGTATGTCGCTTTGGATAACGACATACACCCGTTGTTCTGGGCCCCTGTGTGCCCCAGGTGTGGAGCTCCTGTGTGACCGCGATGTGGACATGGCCACACGGGTGCAGGACCTGCTGGAGTTCCTGCACGAGAAGCAGCAGGAGCTGGACTTGGCCGCGGAGCAGCACCGGCGCCACCTGGAGCAGTGCGTCCAGCTGCGCCACCTGCAGGCAGAGGTCAAACAGGTGCGCTGGGCCGCCGTGCTGAAGCCGCGCTTCACTGCCTTGTCTGTAAACACTGGGTGTTTTATTTATTGACAAGGTCAGAGAGAATAGTAAACTGTTTTATATAGTGCCTTTAAAAGACGCATCTCAAAGTGGTTAGTTTGTGTTTGAGGCTTTTTTTTCAGTAAAAAGGATAAGAAGTCACAACTATAATTGACCTGTTACTGATAATGGCCTTTTAATACATTTGTTCATGCAATCTGTAATGATTTCTACTTCATTCATTATTACTTGTATTTCTTTTATTTTTAATATCCTGAAATGCCCTTAATAGGATGCATTTTTAATTTGACGTGAAACATTTTTGTGGAGGAAAATGAGTCATGATGTCTGGAGCCGCGCAAAATCAAACAGTGGTTTACGGTTGCCCCTTAATTCATTTTGACCTGGTTTTCAAATCATGCGTCTACCTGTCTCCATAAATTAAGTGTGTGGTATTTGTTTTTTCTCATTAATGTGAAAATGATGTTAATCTCAGCCACTTTGAATTACTGGTCTAGTCATTCTTGCAGTTACACCAAAGAATTGGGCAGATGATATAAAATGGATAGTATTGAGAGATGCAGTCCTGAAAGTGTTGTGAAGGTTCGTGTTGTATAGGAGAACAAAAGGCCAGACATGCAGTAAGCGTGCAATATTGTTTGTGAAAGAGAAAGTGCAAAATCACATTAAATTGAGCACAGACTAAATAATAAGTAAAATAAGTAATTATTAGGTCTGAAAGTTCTGTTTGAATTGAGTTGATAAAAGTTCCTGTTCTGTTGCACCATGTTTTTCAAGCCATTGTTTATGGTGGCGTTTTGAAAATATCTTGTGCACTTTTCGGTAGCAGTGGGTTACCCAGCCTTCCATGTTTCTCTGTCATGAGCCTTTTCTTTCCTAAGGTTTTCTTGGGGCTCATGTTATATCTTATGCTGTATATTAGGGCTAAATATTAGCCCTGAAAATGTCACAATGTTTGTGCTCCTTCTGCTGAGAATTTTCCTTCTTAAATGAAAAAAAAAATGCAGCCATGTCATTTCTCTCTTAATCAAATTATTTTTATAAAGGTTACTCTTGTAGTGATATTTGCATGTTACATTTAGGTCTGTTGATTTTTAGGCCCTCTTAAATTTTTGACTAAGTAGATCTAGGAGTGTATTGCTTCTAATTTACACATTTTTGTGTAGATGGTTTGTCACCTATGTTTGAGAAACAAGAGGATAGTGTCTTCATTTTGCCTGGATTGACTGGATTGCTGTGTGCTGGAATAGGTGCTGGGATGGATCAGGAATGGGGAGTCTATGCTGAATGCGGGGCTCATCACAGCCAGCTCTTTGCAAGAGGCGGAACAGCTGCAGAGAGAGCACGAGCAGTTCCAGCACGCTATTGAGGTGCGTGTTCTCTTTTTTTTGACTGTTTTTCTATGGATGTAGAAGCAAACTAGAATCAACTGCAAAATTGTGAGATCAAACGTGGTGCCGGAGAGTGGCAATGCATGGCATGTTTCTCCTCGTCTGTACTGTAATTTCAGATGGATACATCTAGGCAAAAAAAGAACAGTCTTAAACAGTGGACAGACTTCTAATATCTAAAAAGATATTATAATATTAACTTGTCTGCACAATATCTAATGCTGTATACTGCTGTTAACCGATTCTTAACAAATCAACCGCAAGTTTATCATATCATATTTATTATATTATAAATTGGAGTAATCCCTAATATGACTGTTTGACCAGAAAACGCATCAGAGCGCGCTGCAGGTGCAGCAGAAGGCAGAGGCCATGCTGCAGGCCAACCACTATGACATGGACATGATCAGAGACTGCGCAGAGAAGGTCGCCTCCCACTGGCAGCAGCTCATGCTGAAGATGGAGGACCGGCTGAAGCTGGTCAACGCCTCCGTCGCCTTCTACAAGACCTCGGAGCAGGTGAGGGGCCCTCTGGCTGCGTGGGTTCAGTGTGGTAGAAGCCCAGGAGCTCAAGGGCTTGTCCCGCACGGTTTGCGAGTGTCCATTCACTGTATTTGCACTCGTTTCCACCTTTTTTAACTGTCATGCTCTGCGCATGTTTGCTGCTGAAAGAGTCCTGTTCGCATTCACACTCTAAAGCTCAAGGTTTTTGTTTTTCGCACTGAGGAAGTACAGGATATCACAATTTTGTTGGTCAGCTGACAGAATTTATAGCACCCACTGTACAATAACCAAGCAGTTTCTTTGAAAGACCGACTTCGACTGCTTGTAGGAACATTTAGCCGACTGCAATGCTAACCAGTTCCAGAGGGGGTTGGTGTTAATTCTGCTCAGCGGCGTGTGGTCTCTGACCTCTGGCCCTGTTCGGTGTCTCAGGTGTGTAGTGTGCTGGAAAGTCTCGAACAGGAGTACAAGCGAGAAGAAGACTGGTGTGGAGGCGCAGACAAGCTGGGTCCAAACTGCGAGTCTGACCATGTCACCCCCATGATCAGCAAACACCTGGAGCAGAAGGAAGCGTTCCTTAAGGTAACCAAGTATGGAGGGCAGTGAGGAAACTTTTGTGGTCTGTCTTGGGTTTAAAATTATACTTTGAAGACCTGTGATTGTTTTTAAGATTTAAATTGACTGTAATCACCTGTTTTCAATGTTGTTTTTACTCGTGTTAAGTATTTAGAACAATAAGTTTTCAAAAACAAATATGTTGTCGCTTTGCCCTTTTACTTTCTGAGTGATCACAAGACATGTCTTTTTGTAACGATGATAACTATCTATGCCTCTGTTTTATTTTTGGTGTTGCTTATTGTGTGATGTCCCCCTCAGGCCTGTACTCTCGCTCGACGGAATGCCGATGTGTTCCTGAAGTACCTGCACAGAAACAGCGTGAACATGCCCGGGACGCTCACACATGTCAAAGCTCCCGAACAGCAAGTCAAGAGTAGGTTTAATCTAGTGCTGCTGTGAAGGCCTTTGCAGTTTGAAAAGATCAGAACCTTTCAAAAAGGCTTTTGCACTGAATTATTATATTTAAGGTGGAAGACCCACACTGAGCTTTCTTGTGCTTCTCAGTTAAGTGGTGTGTGCTTAGAAGATAATGGTGTTTTTTGTTTTGTGTGTGGATTCAGCCTGTTTTAATTAAGTATCCCTTGAATTATTGAGTTCTGGTTAATATGGATCTGTAAAAATACTTGTTTCAACTACTGTAAGATTACTATCAATGTCTATGTGTGCAAAAACAACACTCAGCTACCCTGGCTTCTTTTAAGAAATGGCTGAATGAAATCACTGGTAGCATTTGCACAAAGGTTGTGGTAGTATGGAACAAGCTGCTCAGCCATGATTTTATAACTCAAACTCTGGCTCCTTTCAAGAACCAGGTGGATGAGGTCCTCAGACTAATTAGCTACGAGCAACCAACTGTTACAAATGCATGTGGTTTAATTTCAAAGAGCCAGGTCAGTGTGGTTGTCTTGATTAATTTCCAAATTGTTACTTATTTTTAAATCTGCTGGTTTAGTCCTTAATTAAATTCTTCAAAGTTTACCCAATGTTGCTTTATGTGCACTGAGCATAGCTCATTTTAAAAGCTGAAGCACTCCAAGTTCATTATATGGTACAAACTAATTTCTAGTTCTCTTATTAAATTAAAAAAAACTTAATTTGAACTTTCGGAGATAGGGAATTTATTTTTTTCTGGGAGAGTTTTTTTTTCCCTAGAGGGGAATAAATAATGTCCCTTGATGCTACTATACAAATGTATAGAATGGGTTTTACTGGTTGGGTAAGACAAACACTTTAGGATATATTTGTAACTTTATCTGAAGGACTTCTGAAAGAACATGATTTCTTCTCTTAGATATTGAAGCTTAAGAGACTGTGCCGTCTTTAGTGCTTCTTTTTCTATGTGCAGTTTCATATGGCATAGCTGTATCTTGTACTTGTTGCTAGCCTTACGTTCGGTTTCTAAGATACCTCAAAGATATCGTGAGGAAAGATGGGTTAATCCGAGTTATGCAGAGAATGTGTTGAAAGTTTAATTTTGAATTGGGAGAATTGCAACTTCTAAAAAAAGACGATAGTGCATTTCTTTATAGAAGCCTGATGTTGGGCCCTGTGCATTCCCTTGCAGACATCCTGAACGAGCTGCTCCAGAGGGAAAACAGGGTGCTGCACTTCTGGACCATGCGGAAGAGGCGGCTGGACCAGTGTCAGCAGTACGTGGTGTTTGAGCGCAGTGCCAAGCAGGTCAGTACCAGCCACCAGTCCCGGGCTCAGACAAGACTGAATCTTTGTTCCTGCCAGGTCACGCAGTTGCCTTCTTTAATAAAGAAAGATTGTGAAGTTCTTCAATGCAGTGATTTTTATACTGGGACAAAAAGGGTTTGCTTCTGGTAAGACCTTTTTCTTAAGTTTTTATGAATTAAAATTGATTTACAAATGATCCCTTTTATATTGTCAGATACTAATAAATTTGTTGGTTTTCCTTAAACTTCTCTTAAATGGTATCCTCTCTCTTGCTTCACTGAAGTCACTGAATCAGTGGGTCCAGGGAAAGCATCTAATATAAAATTGAATCTGAAGACTGTCTTAAATGTTGATGTCCCCAGTTTATACTCTGTGTAATTTAGCGTTTCATATGAAACATGCTTGTACTGCTGCAGGCTGTGAATCATTTAGGTGATCCTTATCAGCCGTTTTTGGAAATTTTGCAGCAGTTAGGGTGGATATTAGATCCCTGCTGTTGGAACCATTGTAATATTTTTATAAAACCACTGGCATTAAAATATAGGTGTGGCGGTTATGGACAAATGTGGGTAATGTGTGGGGAAGTTACAGGAAATCCTGTTAATGACTTAGAAGAGTTGCAAAGGAGGACAAAAGTGCTTACAAAGTATAGGTTTTTATACATTTATAAAACGTTTAAATTTTAACTGTTTCCATTAGGACTTACAGGATTTTCCTTGACATCTTTAGTTATTTTACCACCAGTTATTTTACACCAGGGTTGTCATTTTGGTTCCTCTGTGTAGATTAATACTTTTCATACTGCGTACATTGATTATTACTTTTATTGACCTGCTGTTCTTTGATAAATTACCGAATTCTGCTAGGCTGCCTAAAAGCTTTAGACTATTATCCCTTCTTTATGGTATCTTTATGGTCAGTTTTTTTAAAAAGAGTTTTTAATATTTGTAATCAAAAGATTTTTGTTCTGTTGCTCCCGGTTTGGCAGTTATCATACCCTCATACCTGTGAGAGTAGGAAGCATACCTCTCATTCTCCTCTGGAGTGTGCACATCTGGAGCTGTGCTTTATTTAAACAGGGTACCTACCTCCTTGGTACCTGCTTGGCCCATTGACCAGCACTACAGGCTCAGCGGCACCCAGCAAGTGACGTCATTTTATTTTTTTCAGGCTTTGGAATGGATCCATGATACTGGGGAGTTTTACTTGTCCACCCACACCTCCACGGGGTCCAGCATACACCACACACAGGAGCTCCTGAAGGAACACGAGGAATTTCAGATTACAGCTAAGGTGAGATAAACTGGCAGAACTACATGCGTTCACCATTTGTATTGTAGTGTCACTGTCTTTGTTTAGGGATGTCCTCTCCAGATATATGGGCTCACACTGTCCACAGCAACAGTAACACCGGGGAAGCATTAGCATGGCATCAAGAGAGACGTTCATATTAGTTATTTTATGATGTACAATAGGAAAATGTAAAAATATTATAAAGGTGGCAACGTGATGCTAGTTTCATATTTTACCTCTTTTAAAAATGCTTTTTTAACCCCAAGCACTTATTTTTCTACTCAAGAATCTAATTGGAAGAACTACAATACAGTATACTCTCAAAAGCGTCAATATTTCTGTCAGATCTGTATTTGTCAAATCTTCTTTAACAGAGCAGTGCAGTGTTTTCTTTGTGTGGAAAGTCACCTGGGTCATAATACTGTTACAAAGATCACCCCATGTTTCTTTTCCTGCCTTTCTTGCATCTGTCAGTTCACAGGAAATTGTTGGTGTCTGTTAAAAGTTTGATATCACATTATTTGATGTAATATTTTAAATTTTCAGATCAAAATTAAAACTAGAAATGGAAAACCTCCTTCCTTTTTTTGTGCTGTTCGTTCTAGTTCTGTCTCTAACAATTATTTTGTGGAAACCAGTATCTTCCCATTCCTAGGATCACATGGTTATGTTTTCGTCTGCACGAAGTGGCTCATGTTTAATCGTGTGGTGTAACAGTTCTCTGTACTTCAGAGCCCCAGCGCTGTGGCATTCGCTTCCCCTGCTAATATCTACCCCCACCCCCCCTCTTTCCATTGTATTGACAGCAAACCAAAGAACGGGTGAAATTGTTGATACAGCTGGCTGATGGCTTTTGTGACAAGGGGCACGCCCATGCAGTGGAAATAAAGAAATGGGTCACAGCGGTGGATAAGAGGTACAGAGACTTTTCCCTCCGTATGGACAAGTATCGCACCTCCCTGGAAAAGGCACTGGGAATATCGTCGGATTCCAACAAATCGGTATGTTGAGGGCTAACAGGGCAGGAGGGAGGGGCGGGAGTGCGGTTCAGGGCCGCCTTTGCCTGAAGAAAGCTCACGTAGCCAGATCCACACCTCTCCCTGTTGCAGAGCAAAGACCTGCAGCTGGATATCATCCCTGCCAGTGCCCCGGGGTCAGAGGTCAAGCTGCGCGATGCTGCCCACGAGCTCAATGAAGAAAGGCGGAAGTCAGCCCGCAGAAAGGAGTATGTCTGTCTTGACCACGTTTTCTTTTTTTTCCCTGCAAGACTTGAGTTGCATAGATTGTGCTGAGCAAGTTTAGAAGACTTGTCAACTTTAGTATCCACAGACACAACACTTAAATATTTTTTTCAGCATCAGGTGTTGCTTTCAGAAACAAACAATCACTTTATTACGCAGACTGATTTTTATTTTAGAATTACATGATGACAGTTGCATTTCTCAGTGTTTCATAACGATTGATTCCATAGTGCCTTTAAGAGGGCTTCAGATTGTGGAAGAGTGGATGGATGTGATTATGCCTGTATACTTCTGTAATATGAGTATTGTTTGTAATGGGAAACCTAACAGTGAGAAGTGGCTCATTGAGTTTATGCTTGATATTTTTAGGTCACATGGCTATAACTTGAGTTATTGCTCTCAAGCTTTCATATCTGTTATAATGAAACTCTGAAGTTCCTTAAATATATTTGGAAACACTTTAATGTTATTGGGATTGTCTGCTCAGCCATGTGCACTAAATATTTTGAAAAGGAAAATATCCGTGTTTGCCTGTGTATCTAATGTTTGCAAACATTTGGCATTTTAGATTCATAATGGCTGAACTTATTCAGACGGAGAAGGCCTATGTCCGAGACCTTCGGGAATGTATGGATGTAAGTCTCACAGTCCAATTTACTAATGGCCCTGGGTACTTGGATTATTTGCATTTTAATGAGTTCCTGCTTGTTTCACTGGTGCAGGACACACTGGGAGTTATGGACCTACAGCCTTTTTAATGTGAAATTCCCTGAGAGAAAGACTTAATTTATGTAACTGGATAAACTTGGGTTTTGAAATGGTTTTAAAGATGTACTTATTATAATGCATAAATATCATTATCATATTTATGTATTCTTATTAATTGTAGTAATGTTATGTCTGAAGTACAAAATGTCAGATTGAACAAAATGTTCAAGTTTAATTATTGAGTTTGAATCAAACAAGAATATGAAATTATCAGGATTGTTTACTCCCTCGGTGATGTGTTTTCAGTTGTTTTTATGAATAGGATAAGATGTTTTTTTATGTATTTTGTCACTTTTGAGCTACATTTTATTCAGTCTCTTTAGCACAGCTGTACAAAATTATAATTTAAGCTTTTGGTGTTTTTTGCAGATTTCTTATTGCAACATTTAGGTTGATTTTATAACTTAAGTATATCATGGAAAATTACTGTAACATAATGGAGGTTTGTTTACGCAACTAAAGGGATTTGTTGATCCGTTTCTGAAAATGTTCATCTGCACTTTTCATCTGCAAATTTGTCTTCTGTAGCGGATATTGCACTGAATTTTGTATGAGCTCTGAATAGAAAACCATAGGCCTACAAACATTTAAAAAAATATTTTACATTTTTCAGTAATTGTCCTGGGGTATTGCTGAATTGCTGATTTAAATGACTGTAACTGTGTTTTTACTCTTAACATTATTACCCATTGTGTGCCTGTTTCCTGGAATGTATTATCCTTCTACTATCAAGAAGAAGTTACTGTTTTTCCCCCATCTCTGGCTTTGTGTATTCATCTGTTGTGCTTCTCCTGGTTCCAGACCTACCTCTGGGAGATGACAAGTGGTGTTGAGGAGATTCCTCCTGGCATTGTTAACAAAGAGCACATCATCTTTGGAAACATGCAGGATCTATATGAATTTCACCACAAGTAAGTGAACAAAGAAAAGTGTTAAAAGAAAGATGTATAAATTCTGAGTTGTTGCCATTACAGTTGGTTTCCCTTGGTCAGAGGCTCTTAATTCTGAGTGTGGGCTCTGGTGTAAAATGGATCAGGAATAGACAAAGTGCATCTGGATTACAGATTATGGGCACACATCTGTTTGAAACCGTTTTTACTACACATGATAAAGAACTGTATTTTAGGTGTACAAATGGTGTTTTAAGTCAGATGAGATACTGTAGGTAGACTAAATACTTTTTGCTCAGTAGCACTATTATTTTAGTGGTGTAGCCTGTGTCTATCAGGTTATTCACCATATACTGCAATTTGCTTTGGCCCTGCTGTTTGTAAAAAAAATATATAATAATTTCTGTTCGGTTCCAGCATTTTCTTGAAAGAGCTGGAGAAATACGAGCAACTGCCAGAAGATGTTGGGCATTGCTTTGTGACTTGGGTAAGTTAGCATGGTCTCTGGACTTTCGGGATAGAGGTGGATGGGTGCAGTCCTTGAGGGCTATGAGGACACGACAGTTGGAGGTTAACCTAACTGCATATTCTTGATATTTTTATTTTGTAATAGAAAATGCACATTTCCTTTTTGGAATTGCTACACATTTTGTTCTATATTTAACAATACTGGTGTGACATTTATGTATCTGTTTAAGTCTGGTGAGTCCGACATTTAATAAGAACGCCTACCATGTTTAATTCCCTGTGAGTTTTGGAACCTTCTTGATTTCTCTGAAGAAATCAAATCTTTTCTCTTCATAGGCTGACAAATTTCAGATGTATGTGACATACTGCAAGAACAAGCCAGACTCAACACAACTCATATTAGACAATGCTGGGCCTTATTTTGATGTGAGTATTGACCAGACATTTACTGTTCAATATAACAGAAGAGTTCAAAGTTCAACCACTTGTTAAACAGTTTGTCAGTTTTGTCAGCACAAAACTTGCTTAGGTTGTGTAAATATAGATTCATTGAATTGTTAATCTTTTATCATTTGTACTGTAATGGATGCCATCCTGTAATGGGTATAGACCCACCTTGTGCCCTGTGTGCTCATGGTGGGCTTCCAATTCCTATGACTGTTAACAGGAATAAGCAGCTTTCTGATGGCAGATTGGTGGAGATTGTGAACATCCATAAGTTTTAAATAACTTGGGAATGTGTGTCACTGGAAAGGTTAATAACTCAGTTTCCATGTTATCAGGTTTTTTCAGTTGTGGTTGTGGATTCAGCATGACATTTGTCATTTTTTCTTTATTCTTCTACATTATCTTTTTTCTTAATATGCGAATTAACACTATAAAACTAGCAAGTTATGATTTAATCAGTACTCTTTTTAATGTATGATCTGGGATATAACATGGTATTTGTGTTGCCATAATCTACTGCTGTAAATTGACTAGTATAAAGAAAGCATATCCAGGTATAGTGAAATACAGCTTTTTTTAACATGTCCCATTTGCTGTTGCTGTATTCTTTACTGAATCCAGACTGTGGTGTTGCTGATCAGTAGACGTGTTTAACTATAGAATTTAATTTGTATTTGTCACAGGAAATCCAACAGCGGCACAGACTGGCAAATTCAATCTCATCGTACCTTATCAAGCCTGTGCAGAGAATAACGAAGTATCAGCTCCTTCTAAAGGTGATTGGGATTTACATTTTTCATTTCTATATTTCTCTAGAATATGGTGGAAACTATAAGAACTGAGGAAAATATAATTTCTAAGAAGCTGGTGACACAAAAATATGACTATTATCCACATTGAATAAAAGTGGTAAAAGCTGAACTGAAGTCAGTTTTAGGTGGCACAAACTAGCACAGTTTATTTTAAACTTGATTGTATCTGTGCCTTTCTGGCCCTATCAGCAAGGACCCGGTAGGGTGGCCTGACCAGTGCCTGTCCCCATGACTGTAGTTGAGATTGGAATTGGAAACACTAACTACTGGAATTACTACTAAAAAATGTTAATTCCAGAACTCCAAGAAGTTACAGGTGTAAGTCTTAGCATTCAGTATCTGAAACGCAGGCTACTTGCCAATACCGATTTGTCAAATATCAGAAATGGGGTTTAATTCACATACATATTGGATTCCTGAAATTGTAAAGCAGTTGAACAAATCCTTGTGGACCCAGAACAACAAGGAATGTTAGATCCTGTTTGTCGTATTAATTCTCTTTTATGAATCCATTGCTTTTGTACTTGGCATATGGGCTGCGGCATGTTTAGTTTAATTAAATATAGAAAATTAGATTGTAATTGTAGAATAGATGCACACTGGGCATCTTATTTTAATTCATCTGCTTTGTCATTTCTGCTCATATGTTTCATCCCTCTGACTTGTTCAAACAGGTTGCACTACATTGTCAGCCCTGTGATGTCAGACTGCAAGAATGTCCTGTGTTTTTGATTGCCTAACATTCTAATGTTACCAAATTTTTTTTCAATTGCTAGGAACTGTTAACCTGTTGTGAGGAAGGTAAAGGTGAGATTAAGGATGGATTAGAAGTCATGCTTAGTGTGCCAAAGAGAGCCAATGATGCCATGCATCTCAGCATGTTGGAAGGTAGGTGCCCATTCTTCCTGCTTGCACGGGATTACCTGGTCAATAAATTCAACGTGTTAAAAGAAATGTTATTGCAAACATCTGAGTTTTTGATATCTTACTTTTTTATCACAGGGAGGTAATTGCATGTATAATCCTGATTGTAATTCTCAGTCCAGTTTTTAACTTCTTTTATCTGATGGATGGCCCTGAGATAAGTGCCAGATATGCTGATTTATTCTCACAATGGAGAATCTCTGAATCTTTGGATGGGACGCTGAGGAATGAGAGAACAGCAGTTCTCATACACCCAGCTCTTATTCCTGAAATTTCCTTGTCTTCCCTGTAGGGTTTGATGAGAACATAGAATCTCAGGGCGAGCTCATTCTCCAGGAGTCATTCCAAGTGTGGGACCCAAAAACTTTGATCCGCAAGGGCAGGGAAAGGCATCTCTTCCTCTTTGAAATGTCCCTGGTCTTCAGCAAAGAAGTTAAAGATTCCAACGGAAGGAGTAAATACATCTATAAAAGCAAGCTGTTTGTGAGTTTTTAATTTTCCGGCACTTTCATTGCACTGCATTACTGATATTCAAGTAAATCTTTCCTTTTTTTAATGTGGAATGTGTTTATTTCTGTCTGTAGACTTCAGAGCTTGGTGTCACAGAGCACGTAGAGGGAGATCCTTGTAAATTTGCTCTGTGGTTGGGACGGACACCCACATCAGACAACAAGATTGTCCTGAAGGTAACAGTACAGAGTCACAGAGCATAAAAAACATCATCTTTAAGCATGTTTTGTTCTGTCATAATGTATTGTCTTGCTTTCTACAAATTCAGCTATATGTCGCACACCCTGTGCTGCACTTTCCGTAATATGCTATAAAAGTTTTTACATTTGAGTTCTTCAGTTGTTTCAACAGTTTATATTAGAAATTGTTGTAAAAATGTTTGTATCTCTGAATTAGCCAGCAAGTGATGGATTAACATGCTGTTCCAGCAGAATTGACTTTAATTAAACCCTTGGTGATGCACTTGATAAATGTATTAGATATGAAAAAATTATGCTTCTAAAGTCTGTTTTTTTTTAAGACATAATTATCTAGTTTCATCTCTAGGTTGTCGAAAAAACTCTGGAAATTTACAGGCATACTTTTTTTAACCATCAATAGTAAAATGTGTTTTCTCCGTATTTAAAATTAGATGTCAGAATAACAAAGCAGAATAGATATAATATTCAAAAGAAACATCTGCATTTGGTCATTCCTCCATCTTTAACAAAGGTTGTTAGAACTTTTGATGCTAATAGAAAATGTCAAACTGACTTCACAATTTCAACCAGTTTATCAAACCAGAACATGCATTATGAGGTATTCGCTTTGTCAACTGCTGGAAAAGCATGTTTCCTGATTTTAAGTAAAGGTAAGGTTTATAGAAGAAAATTAATTTGATGCATTGAGCATTTAATTTGCTTAAAATAATATACACCCAAGTCAGCAGTTTCATTGAAAGTGTTGCGTTGTCATCAAAGCAAAGAATTTTACTAGGGACTTTGGTGAATGCTTTTGGTTAAATTGTCTACTTAAAAGTTACACATGACTTTTCTGACATTCATAACATTCTTGCATTAATTATTAAAAACGACACTTATTTGCTATTCATCAACAGCTTTTTGTTTTATGTCTGAGTCAGTACAAGACGTAGATATTTGATGCCTTATGATTTGAGCATCTGTTCAGTTATTACACTTGTTTGAAAATTAAAAATTGATATCTTAAAAGCCCTAGTCATATTCATGATGAGAGTTAATTGCTCAGTACACAATATGGTGGTTTAATTAAGCAGACAACAGTACTTCCCAACCCTAGCTAGTCTGCAGTTATTGACAGTCTTATGTAACTGCATTTACTATGGATAATTATATATAGTCATAGTGAAAGTGTTCTGCTGTTTTTTATCAAGATGTTGCTTAAGATTTCAACAAAATTGGGCATATATTTGTAGGCAGTGTGTGAAGTATCACAAACACCAGCAGGCTGTTTGTTAAAAGCTTTAAGTCATGCATTTCCAGTTGTCATTCAGTTTTAATGTTATGAATGTTTTAAAACTTTTTTTGGAAAAATTGGGGGGGAGGTGTTTATTGGAACATTTTGGAATGGTTTGCTTTTTCCAAAACGGAACTGAAAACTATCAATTATAATGCATCAAAACATTAGGCTTAAAGCAAGCAGTCTGTCTGTCAGTTATGATGAAACTAATGTAATTATATATGTATCAAAAATAGTGAAATTTTCCATTCTATATTTTAAATTAAGCCAAGTCAGGGATGCAAACATGGAGCTATGGTGAGTATTATAACTATAATTCTAGATCAATTTAGAAAAAGATGATTTTTTTTACCAAAACTTGGCTTAAACATTTAATTCCACTTAACAATTTGTTAGGCCTCCAGCATTGAGAATAAGCAGGATTGGATCAAACACATCAGGGAGGTCATCCAGGAGAGGACAATCCACCTGAAAGGGGCTTTGAAGGAGCCCATCCACATCCCCAAGGCCACCACCACCAAGCAGAAGGGAAGAAGGTATTTACCTTTCGCTTAAAGCTGCACGTATCCCGTAAACGGCACATTAAAACAGACTAATACTTCATACGATGGTGACTCGTCTCACATTCATGTTTTTCTTACACATTGCACTTCAGTTCTTCAAGAATCCTTAAAACACAAATGCCATTAAAACTTAAGAAGCTGGTTTCAGTTAAGCAATCCGCAGAATGGTCAAAGTTAATACCCACGGAATCAACGTTATGGGGTCGAGATCTTAGCTTTTGTTTCACTTAAATCTTTTAAGGGGGTGATTTGATTTCATGTGGTGTGATTTATCGGTTTCCAGAGAGGGGGAAGATCTGGACAGTCAGGGTGATGGCAGTAGTCAGCCCGATACAATCTCCATTGCATCCCGCACATCTCAGAACACCCTGGACAGCGACAAGGTGAGCAGTGGGCTTCCTTCTTCCAGTTTTCACCATTCTGAATACGATAGAGCATCCTTGTCATAACAGTATTTCTTCTTGTGTGGCTATAAATCCTGTTATATTCCAGTTTTCAACAACATACCTTTGCATTGAAGATTATAATAAGCTCTGAAGGCCAGTATGATTCCATCTGAATGTGCATAACTATTTCCAACCCCATTTTCAGGAGAAAAGCTCAATTAAAGAACAAATTGGAAGTTAATATTTAGTTTTTATATGTCAGATCTGTACAAGTGTAAAGTAAAGCCTAAATCCTTAAAGAAGGATTCGTACCCCTTTAAATATATGTAGCCTCACTCCTCCCTCTGTGCACGTTGCTGTTCTCTGTAAAAGACTGTGTGGCAGTAGTGCTACACTTCTCCAGATATCATCTTCAAGACCAGTACTGTTAGGTTAGTGCTGTATTTGAGGATACATGCCTGAAGTGGCTGATGACGGATTAAAAGACTTATCTCTCATGTGCAGAAAGATGGCATTTATTTTTCTAGAAATATAAAAAAGCGAAGGGAATTTCCCTTGTGAAAGCTTTTGAAGCAGTTAGAGTAAGATAATTAAAGCTTTGGCACATTATACACCTTGCTGTTTGAATATTTGAGTTTGAGGCATTTTGGGGGCACTTTACAAATAAGTGTTTGCACAGAAGATGAAGGATTCTAGTCCAGCAAACAGAATGACAACTAAAAGTCTGGGTTGTGCAGCTCAACTGCTGAGCTCTCTGGCGATGCCTCAGTATCAGTGGGTATGTATTCTTCATGTTGAATGTTCTTATTTAACCATTTTGCAATTTATCATGCTTATTTTTATATTTTTTGAAATTGAGTATTTGACCACGTTAGGTATTTACAACTTATAAATGGCAAAACAATGGCTTTGTATTTCCGTAGCTTTGATTTTTCAAAACATAATAATGAAGGAACCACTTCTGAAAGCAGTGCCTTTGATTAAATGTCAAATTCAGGTGCAATTATGTTTAGTTCTGTTCTCCTTAGTGTTTTTGTTTCTGTTCAGGCAGGAACTTGGTGAGAATTTTTTTTCTCATGAAAAGCAACTTAGTAATGTTTGGAGACCAGCGAGTGTATGCTACAGTATATACCCAACTGCAGAATGAGATATCTTAATGTTCTGTTAAATTAGATTATGCAGATGCATTTAACATGCTAGATAATATAAATCTGGAATAATCATTTTAATGTTATTTGAGCATCTTAAGCTCAAAACACAAGTTGAGATTTTAGTCACACAGGCAAATAGCTGTCGATTAACGGTTTTATTTAGTGTTTTTTCCACAATAGATGTGTGCTTAAGTGATAAATGTCAGTTAAACTTCTAACATTCTGTAACATAAATATATTTGTGTCCATAAACTGCAGTTAATCTTGGCTTCTCTCAATAACCATTAAGGGTAAAAAGTGTACCAATTTTGGTATGCTAATATTAAAATATAACCAAGATTAAAATGCCATGACAACCTGCCTGTCTAGTATCCAGCTGTTTCTTCTGACACGATCCAAGGAGTGTGACTGACATAAGGGTAATTTGCTTTTGTGCCTCGCAATGTTCAACTGATTAAAACAAGTCTGTCAGCAGGGAGCTGGGATAATTCACTATCACATCTTTTACTGCAATATTTTAGATAACTTCCAAGCCTAAGGTTGAGCCAGGGACCATAATTTAAGAATTTTAGAGTCAGGACTCTAAAGCAGATGAAGCAGTTCCTACATCTGTTGTTTTTCTTTTTTAACTGGTTGTTTGCACAGAGATGACCTTAAGCCTCCAGATGTTTGACTTTTTTTTGTTTCGTTTAAAATAACATTCAGTTTATTTAGCCCTTATATTGCTTTGTGGCGTTAATGTAGTCTTTCTGTGGTACATGAAAAAATCAATACAAATTTGTTCTATACCAGTGGGATACTGTATGAAAAATCCGACCTCAGGAGACCCTTTGCGACATGGGAGTCTTGGCAGCCCGTTGTGCTAAGAAAGATGCATCATACAGGGGTCATGTTTTCAGTAGAAGACCTGGTCGACAGCGGCAGCACATTATTGCTAGACAGGGAAACGGTGAGGTTATAAAGCAGAACAAGCAGGTTCCTTGAAGACTGTTATTTACAAAGAAGAGCACTGCAGAAATGTTGCAGGTACCTCATGTTGTTCACGACCAGAATTATGGAACGGCCACTTTAATTATTTTATTTTTCTTTCCCCCAAGCTGTCTGGTGGCTGTGAGCTGACGGTGGTGATCCACGACTTCGTGGCGAGTAACGGCAACGAGCTGACTGTCCGGCGGGGCCAGACTGTGGAGGTCCTGGAGAGGCCCCATGACAAGCCAGACTGGTGCCTGGTGAGGACCACGGACCGCTCGCCGGCCGCGGAAGGCCTGGTGCCCTGCAGCACGCTCTGCATTGCTCATTCACGCAGTAGCATGGAGATGGAGGGCATCTTCAATCACAAAGGTAGGGCCGCAGACCGTTTTGTGATGTATAAGCTGGCAAAGCATGTGTTGTCCTTGTCTTTGAAGACGAGTAAAACTTCGTGTGACATGAAAACGGCTTGCTACAACACAATTCGAATGGAGGGATTTGCTTCTCTGTCTAATTAATCATGGCAACAGTTTGGTCTTGATCCACATACTTCCAGCTTTTGTTTCCTGTGTGCTCTAATAAACGCCTTTGCCAAAGAGTAAGACTGAAACGCACAATGTAATTTAGGAATATGTCAGTTTAATTTAAGCCAGAGAGTTAGTTTCAGCCGGTTTTTGGAATGCACAGGAATGCAGTAGAAGGTTTTAGTGAAGATCTTTGTGAAGGAAGGAGGAAGAGCAGTCACAGCTGTTTCCTATTTAACTGGATACAGGAGAAAGATGGCCTTTTGGGTGTATTTATGTTCTCTGATAAATTTCACTCTGGGTCAGCGGTCCAACAGAATAAGGTTACGATTTTCTTCAAGGGCTTAAATTTACTCACTTTAGGGCCGTGAATGAAAACTGGGTTCTCCGAGTTAACATGATCAATATAACGGTCTTGTTACATTCCCTGACCCTGCGCTCCCTTCCACTGATGCCAGATAAGGGGCTCTGATATTTAATAGGCTTATATTGTTGCCAGGTACCTTTTCCACAGAGCAGAAAAGTCCTGAGAATGTAATGTGCTCGTTTCCATGGCAATATAAATAAAGAAACAACGACCCTCTTTCTTTGTCTGCTTGGGAGAGCAGCATCATTGTTTGCTTTCTCATTCTGGCTCTTATGACTGATTTCTTCTGAAGCAATTATTTTAATTACTACCAAAACCAAGACAATGAAATTAGTATTTCAGGATGCATTTTGTAATCTAGTATTTTAGAAGTATCCCTTTGGGAGTGGAACTTTTTTTAAATTTGTTTTGTTATTATTGTGTGATTTTCTGCACTTCAGACTGAACAGGTTACTGCAGGGTATTTAAACAAAAAAATATTAATAACCAATTACCTACATATCCTGTGTTCAGTGTTTTGTCTTCGTGGCTGACCTCTGGAAAACTTGTTTTACTATGTAAGAATGTTCGTTTTTGATTGGTGCCTGAAGGTTGCAAACGGCCGACCGAATTGTTAAATTCACAAATTTTGAATGCTATTTTAAGCGAATAATTCCTTTTTGTGCAGAAAATGCTTTGCATGCTAAAGTAAATGCAGGATCAAAATATAGGAAACTACTCTAAAGTATATTTCCAAAAATTCTGGCAACAGAAAAGGTATCTCTATCCTTATTTCGGTTGGTCTGTAGTTTGTGGTTTGCGTCATGAAGAGTGTCCTGAGGTTAGCCACGGTTACCTGGGTAGTGTTACTTGCTTTTTCACAGATGTGCTTTCTGACATACAGCTGTGGTGTGTCAGATGTTTGGCACTCACTGCATAAAAAAAAACACGTGCTTCATGTACAGGGACATTCCTAGCCATGTTTATCTGTTCTTTGTTTCAAGCATATCATTTTTAGTAGTTTAGTTGAAATATATAGATTAGAAAATGCAATTTATACTGTTTATATATTTTTTTCCTTAGGCATTTTAACAAAGTCTGTGAGTACTAAATAAAAGTTTATAACCAGTTCTTCCGGAACACTGAGTAAGGACTTCAGAATTGGGTTTAGTCATCAAAGGATTATGTCTAAGCCTCTTGCGTTTATTGTGGTTTGACTGGCACTATGGGCAGCCCATTGTGCTGAGTTCATGTCTTAGGAGGACTGCTGTTCCATACTTGACATCAGGAGTCATTTCATTTCCCCTCAAGTATAAACGACTCAAAAGAAAATGATCATTAAGTGCTGTTGAACTTCTGAAATTCTAAATCTTCCACCACACTGTGCAAGAGGGAAGTATTCCTGAGTTCCCTTATTGTGCTAGTGCTCATCTGTTTTGCTTCTGAGTTTATGCTTAGATTTTTCGTGACTGAACAGTTTTCAATTGTGAATGTGACTGAGTTTACAGACTGAAATCTGATGTGACTCAGATTACAAAAAGTGGGTCTTTTGTAACTTAGTCCACTTGCCCAGAGATAGATGGCGGAGAGTTTTTACAATAGTGACCACTGGCAGTCTTATATCTGTCTAAAATCATTGCATTGGATTTCCCATATTGAAAAGGAGCTCTATGCAGCATACACTATTATTTTTTAATAAAAATGTGACACTAACAGGTCTCTTTAAATGTAGTTTTGTTTGAAGTTTCTCTTGGAATGCTTGTATTTACTTGTTTGTGTACTGCTCTGTTTACATTCTACACTGTAAGAACTGGTTTTGGACAGTGTTTCCCCTGGGAATATGGCACATCAGAACAGATTCCTTTGTCAGGGGTGTCTGGGAGGGGGAAAGTGATGGAAAATTCAATCGCACTTCAGAAGTGAGCCTCTCCCTTTGACTGCTACCTAACCCGCCTGAGGAAGGGAAATCATGATGTGATTAAAACTTTTAGTGCTTTATGAGGGAGCAGCCTACCTTTAATAATAGAGGAGGAACCAAAGGCACTTTAAACACTTTTTACCATGTTGGTAATGTAAATGTAAGTCTCTGAATGCATAGTTTCCATAAGTTTTCCATCCAAAATGAGCGGTACTTCTACTGCATGCATTACGGTAATGTGCTATTCCTGTTTCCAAAATGCTGCTAGTGGGAGGCAGGACCCTACAGCAGTGCTCACAGAAACTAAGTGAGGGGAGCATCCCTGGTTCAGAGTCAGCAGACTTACAACAGGAGTTAAGACGTGCTCTGCCAAAGTCTGCCTCTGGTGTTCTCTGTAAACATTTTCAATTTACTCCTTATTGGATGTGCTTGACTTTACTGGGACGTTGTTCTTTTTTGAGGCATTAGACTTAAGCAAGCTTGAAGGGGTGTGCTCACAATGCTCTAAAGTCTGAACATTGCTCATGGCTCATGGAATACAGCGGACACTTGATCTTAACTCTGCCTACCCTGCCTTAACTCTGATGATATGAATTCATCTACCAGACACACAAACTGCAAGTTCTGGATTCTTGATCTTGGTATGTGTGGGGAAAATAATGCATGATATAATTGTTGTCAATAATTTATTTTATTCCTGCTTTTGGTCTTTGAATTATAGGCTGATAAAATATTCTTCCAGTTTTGTTTGCTTGGATCTCATTGCATTTTTAAGTTTCCTATGTATTTTTAATATTTTGAATTAACTTTGTTCAGCAAAGTATTGGGAGCCAGTAGGGAAGCTCAGAAAAAAAAAAGCTTTGTATCAAGGAGTTAGTTGAAGCTACATAGTAACTTCAATAGAGGAGACAGAATCTTTTGTGTTAGTGCTTTTTATAACAATGATAAAAGCGTGTGTGCTTAAAACAATCTGAAAATTTTATCTATGTACCTATTAGGAGTTTGTAATTTTAATTTGATAAAATCAAATTATTCGATTCTTTCACATTATTATTCACATTATTTCACACGTCATACTCCCAGGTTAATGTACTGAAGATTTGATTAACCCAAACACTCCCACACAAACAATTTTTTTTCACATAGTCTTTTCAAGAAAGCCTACTCTCTGCAATTCCTGTCGTTTCTTACTATGCTTGCAGACCAGCAGATGTAGTTAAGAAAATATTTCTCGTTCAAAGTATTGAACAATACTGAATAGATAATACGCTTCTGATTTCTTCTAGAATACAAAGAAAATTCCCTACATTCTTTGGTTGTGACTCAGTTTAAATGAGTGTCCAGTGAAATGCCCATTATTCTTCTGTACCAAGTGCACTAAAAGCATCCTTAATGTCCCGTTCAGCTATCTAAGGTGTCTTCAATGCTCTGCTGACTTGAAATAATTAAAATAAGGGCAACAGCTCAGTTTTATTAAAAAATCAATTTCAAGGAGCTCTGCATTAGCCTCATCAAAGCTATACATTTTTTTCTTCTCATCCATTCATTTTAACTTACCAAGCGATTTCTCTGACTTGAAAGATGTAAAGCATCACTTTTCAACTTTTTATCATATGCATTTTTACACCTGTAACACCTTAAAACAGGAATTGGTTTTGACTGTCCTTTACTATCTGCAAGTATACTTATTTTGTGCAGTTATTATATTTTTTTCTGTTGACTTGAGTGTTATCAAAGTATTGATACAAAATCAAAAATACAATTTATAAGTGCAGAGATTAGAATATTTATAATTATTATGGTATATATGGTAATCAGAACGTTTCAGTAGGGAATTGAACAGTTGTCTAATTGTAAAAAAATATATATTAATTTGTATGGAGGACTTGTTCATTTGCTGTTTGATCCAACTGTAAACCTTTATAGAGTATGTAATAGGAGATTAGAGCAAAGAGTTACATTCCATTGTGATGCTAAAACATACATTTGTAATTGTGTTTGTCCCTTGCTAACTTAAAAGTTTTTAGTTTATAAGAGTACATGTGCAAAAGCAAACTTTTGTAGACATTCCAGCTCATTTGCTGTAAGTAGAAACAGCACTTCTAATTTCTTTTAAAAAAAAATCTCATCCCACTGAAACTTACTGGAACACACAGATTGAACACATCTAATTCAATTAGCTCAGCAATTAGGGAGCAGGCATTTCAGATGTCTGTAAGTTGCTGTAAAATTGAGCTGTTTTGTGTAAAAAGGCATCTTCAGAAATATAGACGATATATATGCACGGGGAAAAAAACATTTTACTTTTTTTTCTTAATACAAAATTCCCTTTACATTTTGAGAATAAGTAATACTTTCCTGAGCTTCTGTGACCATGTGGTCGGTTTTCAGAAATTCAAGACAACTAAAGATAAAATGGGGTTAAAGTATTTCTCAGCATGTTCCTGTCTAATATGGAATTATCTCCAGATGTCTTTGGACCCCACTTTGGGAGGTTAACAGTCCCTGCTGTACTTAATGTGTGCTGCGATATGCTCTTTGCAGCTGGTCAGTCATGCCTTGAATGCGTCCACTGGGTCGTGATTTCTTGTCTGCCCTTTCTTGTGGTTGGAAGTCAGCCAGCTGCATTAATCACATTTCTGCTGCAAATAAGGCAAATTAATTATTAATGATAATAAAAAATATACATTCACTGGCTCTTAAGTAAATCTAAAATCCCACTTTTACAAAAAACACTAGGTGGTATTGTTGGTGTGTCAGAGTAAATTTCATTTTTTTCTGTAGCCTAATGTAACCTGCTCTGTTTAAGTATTAATAATGCATTTAATCACACATGAGACTGTAATTGATCTGTGTGGAATTTTTCAGGCACCTTTAGCTGTCAGCCATTATGGTAATGACCTCTTTTCTCTTAATGCTGGGAATGTCTGTGCTGTGAAATGGATAGTTGGAGCCGATGTCATGCCACTCACAGAGGGCCTATGTTAGCTGACACTGAAGCACTGCTTAGTGTAAGGTTAGTACTTCAGGGACAAGGAAACTAAAGTTGCACCTCGCTCTGGGCCCATATGGAGGGATTTTAACTGGACAGGAAGGTGGTTTACTTGCACAGCAATCCCAACGTGTTGATCTGTTCCTTCAGCATTGGACACCAGCCAGTGTTTATCTTTTCCCAGCCTCCTTGCTTTAACTGGTTCTAGCTTGTCTTGTTAAATAACACTCGAATTACAGGGCTTTTTCAGCAGAGCAGTATCTCTTGGCAAGCTGCATTTCTGCAGCTTCTCACCTCCTCACTTGGCAGCCTGCAGTGTGAATCGCCAAGAAGGAGCACGAGGCAGGCTTTCTCCCCAGCTGACCACATTACCGTTTTCCCTTAAGATAAATGCAAATTTCTTTTTTGTGTGCTTTGAATCTAAGCGGTGTAATTGCAAAGTAATTCATAATATAATAAATGTTGTATAAGCAAAAATTACAGATTTAATGTGAAACCATCATAAAGGAGTCACCTACACAGTGTAAGATATTCTTGTATAAAGTGTTTTCTTTACACCTCAGTAAGCTTGGGACTTCTATTGCGGATGTACAAATGAAGGTAGCAACTGCCAATGGAAAACTCAGGATGTTTATCCAAATTTGAACATTTTGGAAGAAAACTTTGTATTAAGTATTTGGATTTAAGGTACTGCTACAGCGCTACACAAAACCTTTTTGTTTGTGTGGATGGGATTGGATCTGTTTTCAGACGAGCCACAGGTGGGATGAAAATCCCTTTTGCCACTTTCTCCACTCACCATTAGCCTCATTCACTTAGCCTCATTCCTGGAGAAACATTCTTAAAGCAGATTTTTCAGGCTTAAGTTGTCATTTTAACAGTCTTGTTTTTTTATGAACCAGAAACTATCATAATAAAGATGACACTTTTTCTTCTTAACCAGCAAAAGAGTAATGTTAGAACAAAATAAGAGCTGCATACTTTATTAAATCTTCTCTAGATCCAAATCTTGGCTAAAACAAGTCAGAAATGGCAAAAATCCACCAGAGAATAGATGCCAGAGACCAGAGAATCTGACAGCAGTGACTGTAATTTTAATCTTTATTCCTTTCCACATCTAACACCTCTTTCCCTGCTCTTCAAGCTGTGATAACAGCAGGGTCTATACACATTGCAAAGCTACCGTCTTGAATTGTCCCAGTTGTACAGTGGACTCTGTGTGAACTGTGACTTCATCATGGGACAGACTCATTAGGGGAGCAGCAGACTGAGATCATCTGACTTGATGTAGTTTGGTTCATGGAACAGTGGTTTAAAATGGGTTGTGGTTTTGATTAGAGAAGGGGCACCAGCTGCAAAAACAGTGGATCATTCAATTCAGTACATTTGTAGTAGAAGCTACACAAACACTGAAACAACAGAATTCTTGGCCACACATTGCTCTAAATATGGAGGTTTGGGGGCTAAAAGAGGTTCTGTAGCTCCAAAGGAGACAGTTGTTCTTTTTCTGACGCTGTTGGTCTTTTAAACTTAGTTAACAAATAATTTAAAAATAAAGTACAGTGGTTTTCTTTCTTGGTAACCAATACAAGTGCAAATTTATTTACAGCCAGCGCTAGTGTTCCTGACAGAACACTTTTCTCTACCCCGTTAGCTGGGTGCTTGCTTTTCTTTGCTCTCTGATCAGCGAAAGCTTCTGTCTCTCCTCTAATCTCTAATCCCATTAGACTAAATTTCTTCCAATCCGTAATCCAGCCACTTATGGTCTTCTGCGAGACTCTGATGAACTACACTTCAAATCATTAAAAAAAATACTTTGATTTGTGGGATGGAAAGATTTAATTCTTTAATTAATACTGAAGTTAAATGTGATTTTAGAAGAACAAGAATGTGTAAAATAGAGCAGATGTACAGATGACAGTGCTGTTGTGTAAATTTATGGGGTAATCTAGGGATATTCTCTGTTGGCAACTAAAAATTAGATTCATTCCAAATTTGATAGCAAATTTTAAAAAACGTTATTGTAAGTGTAATTGAAAGGAACAATTCTGTAAATGCATATGTTAAATACATGATATACTGCCTTCAAAGAGATTCAGAGGAATGGGAGAATAGAAGGTGAGGGAAAGCACTGGTATTTCTGAGATGGAAGATATTTTTAATTAACTACCTTCACCACTTCCTTCGAGTGCCTTAGGGTCCTGCGTGAGCAGCTCCTGGCTTGTGTGGTGGAGGCAGGTTGACCTGCATTGACATGGGAAACTTGAGGAGATTCCTAAGGGAGCTGTCAGCGTGGAGTCAGTCTGACCTCTGACAGCCCACAGCTGGTTCCCCTGCACGCATTCCTCCGTCCAGCGACTGGCCAGGCCTCGTCCCCCATCCCACTGATAGATCAAAGAGCAAGGAGCAGAGAGCGTGGGCCTAAAAGTAGCTCAATAGCAGCCTGGTTGCGGAGAGTATTTTCTGAAAGCTTTTCCATAATTCATTACCTTGTAGCCAGCGTTTTGGGTCCTGCGTGCTATGTTTTTAAACTGATTTTTTCTTCTTAAAAGATTTTAGAAAACTCTTGGTTTTAAAACCAATTTTAAATCAAGCTGAACATTAAAACCTCTTGTCAGAGGGAAAAAAACTTCTTTAAAATGAAGGACTCAATGATTTACATTCAAATGTTACACAGATTTGTGCGTTTGCCTCAAAATATTCATGTGTATTATAATTAGCGATAATCTCTATGGGGGGGGGGGGCTTGGTGGTGTGCATGTTGGCCAGCCGTCAAGGGGGCGTCTTCATTTCATACGCGGCGTCCATCTTGTTTCTCCAGATTCGCTGTCAGTGTCCAGCAATGACGCCAGCCCCCCCGCCTCTGGCGGCTCGCTGCAGCCCCATGGGATCGTCTCCCAGAGCTCCCCGGGCCCCAAGCGGCCCGGCAACACCCTGCGGAAGTGGCTCACCAGCCCTGTGCGCCGGCTCAGCAGCGGCAAGGCCGACGGCCACGTGAAGAAACTCGCCCACAAGCACAAGAAGAGCCGGGACGTGCGGAAGAGTGCCGACGCTGGCTCCCAGAAGGACTCGGACGACAGCGCTGCGACTCCGCAAGACGAGACCGTGGAGGAGGTCAGTGCCGAAGTCCTTCCCTTCAAACCGGCCGAAGCGAGTGTGAACCTCGGAGCATGATTCATGGGGATGTCCGATATGATTCCCAGTAGCAGAATTAAAAATTAACCACAATCCCCCTTTCCCCATAGATTTATGTCCATTTTCAAGAAAACAGTTACTTTTTATCTAGAACCGTTCATGGTTGTTCTTGGAGATTCGTTCATTTCTGAATAATTTTTATCCTAAGCTCTAGAGTTTTTGGTCCGTGATTGCTTACTAATGACTTACTAATTCATTAAACGGCGGACTTTAGCTTTTGTGCTGCCCTGTCTAACAAATTAGCTCCTTTGAGCTATGGTAAGATTTTATATTTTACAATCTAAAGAAGAATTTCAGAACTTCAGTAAATGAACAGACCGAAGATCAAAAGGCGCGATGATCACTTTCTTGACATTGGCAATAGTGAGACCAACACAATTACAGCAGTGCCAAGTCCTGGAAAAGGTATTTAAATCCAGGCTGCAAGACTGGACTTGCATCCAGTGATTAACTTTAATGCTTTCCAGACAGGAAACCGAGCTTAATTAAATGTAACAAATTGACTTAACAGATTTTTTTCCCCTTTCATGTTATCCGTTGGGGAAGCAAAGGGATGATGGCTGTTTTTACGGTTTGTTTCAGAGAGTTAGAAATGAGGGGCTCAGTAGTGGCACGCTGTCCAAGTCTTCGTCCTCAGGGATGCAGAGCTGTGGAGAAGAGGAGGGAGAGGAGGGGGCGGACTCTGTCCCTCTGCCCCCACCAATGGCCATTCAGCAGCACAGCCTCCTGCAGCCTGACTCTCAGGATGACAAGGTGCGAGGCACTCAAGAACTGTTCTCTACATGCATATATTTCCACTCGGTTTAGACAAATTATTAATGCGTTGCTTATTGCTAATGTGTCGGTTAATATTGTTTAGCTTAAAATGTGCTGTGAAGATGTTTGAGAAACTAGGAAACAAATTCCTTTAAGAAAACATTATTTTAACGAAAGAAGCAGTGTGAACAGTGTTTATCGTAAGAATTTCATGTAAAAAGTCAAATGATTCAGGAAGTTTTAGTCTGTAGGACTGAATTCTTGTTACTCTGATTTGCTGAAAGAGAGACACTTTTATCAAAATATTACCAGGAGAGACGTTTGAGACACCAAAGCCAGTGCTCACTGGTTTTGGTTAAATAACTGTTTATTTTTTTGTGGC
Source organism: Lepisosteus platostomus (assembly GCF_059453375.1). NCBI lineage: Eukaryota > Metazoa > Chordata > Actinopteri > Semionotiformes > Lepisosteidae > Lepisosteus > Lepisosteus platostomus. The sequence goes on along the minus strand of NC_142622.1, from coordinate 45,408,079 downwards.
AAAGAATAAAGGTTAAAGCATTGGTAATAAAATTGGACAGTTGGAAACCAAACCTTTATTTTCTAGATTGTAAACCAATTGGAAATTGGTAAAATTCATTAAATTGGAAATAGTTTGCTACTAAAATGTTTAAGAAGTCTTTTTAAATGCATCCACTTCTCATAATTGCTGTGCTGATTCTGCAATATTAAATGTCTTTACATTTCTTTAAATTAGATTATAAAATTATTTTGCCTAATGTTGCTTATAACTCCCATTTCTAAAATATCAGTTGAATAAAATATTCACGCATAAGAAAATCATCCTGAACACATTTGCAGGGTGCACAGATCTTAATTCCAGGTAGAAATACACTCAGATGTGGGACTATAGGAAACCCTCACGCGCTGTGTTTAGAGGAAAACTAAGATCACAATTCTCTCTGAAGGAAATCTAACATTCCAGCACAGAAATATCAGATGACAGGATATTCTCTCTGTCAATAAGATTTCAGAGTTACTGAGTACCGAATTAGGGGATTTTCCCTTAAGGCTCTTCGTCACGTAGCAATTTAACAGTGCTTTTTAATGACTTCACAAAAACAGGATAATTGTTTTAGTATACAAATATTTTGTCTGCATTATTAAGCATTAGGTAAAGATCAAGAGGAAGGCCCTTTGATTTAAGCCCACTTGAAACAAAAGTGTAGTCAGCTAAAACAAGCCGTTCTTTATCTCCCTCCTAAACAGAAATGTTTACACACACATTTAAAGTTGTGTGGCCTCATAACATCTAAAAAAAAAGGTTACGTTTTTTTAGGAACTCTGAACATTTTTGCAGCGCAAGAGTGCCAGAAGGCCCTTTTTTGTTCTGCCACTTTCCTGTTCTTGAATAAAGAAGGCTAATACCATGGCACTAAGCACATATACAGGTGATGGACCCTCTGCATTTCCCTTAATGTCAAGTAACAAAGTCTCCTGTTCTGCGACTTTAAACAGTTTTTCACTTAGTCTGTTCACTCCGTAATCTGTTCACAGTGAGTACCGTGTATTATGATTTGGAAGTTGTAAGCAACAAATTAAATGGGGTAACTAGTTATCCTGAAGTCAAGTCTTTCTCTGAAACTAATTTCTTTGTTTTCTCTTTTTTCATAACTGTTGTTTACACCAGCATTACGTTGATTTATGTTCTGTCTCTGTTTTATCTCAGTTCCCATATCTTTCCATTTAGATTGTCCCTCTCTTCATGCTGCTCCTCTTGGTTTCAAGACCTTTTGCCCTCAGTAATATTTTAACTGTTCCTGCCTTCCCACCTACAGTACTTTCCTCCCTTTAGCCCATTTCTTACATTTTTTTTTTTTTTTTCTTATTTGGTTCCCAATAAAATGATCCCTTTCTGTGGTGACTTGTAAGGTTTGAATGAGCCGTTTCACTTAGAGACGCATATACCCCTTTCTGTTAATGGTAGATGTTCTTGTTCAACCCTCCTGCAAACACGTTTGACGAGATTGTTGCCTGAAAAGTCCCCGTCTGATACAGTTTCTGAGTATTTCATGGCACATGGAATGTGCTACAAAATCATGTGCCTGTCAATTACTCTGATGCTTGGTACCTCCCCTACCTACCCAAGGTCCTTTGCTGTTGACTGCCATTACCCATGCTAGCTTTTAATTGGCATCAAATAGCTGGCGAGGCCAGAGACCACCTATAATCGGCACTTATTTGGAATGTCTGGAAGGCACAGCAATGGTGAGCTTTTCTGCAAATTAGCGTATTGCTGCATATTTAAATGGACTGTGAAAATAAGTACACACCTAATGAAATAATTTAAAAATTAAAGGCGAGTTTTAATTAAATATTAAGACTTATGTTTATAAACCTTGTTTATACTTATAGAAAACTTTTATAAACTTTGTTTTCCTTCTTTGGACGTTTATATTGACCTTACTGTATATTTATAAACTGACATTTATAAATAAACACAATCCCTTATAACTGGCAGCTTATTCAGAAATATCTTGGTTTAAAAAATATTTGGAGTTTATTAAGTTAATAGGTTATATATTGGAAAGTAAAAATGAAAGTATTTGCATTTAAGAAGAAAATCATGTACCGTAGCAATACTCAATGTGTCCTTCGCTAGGTTACTAAAGATCATTCTTCTATTAAGTGATGTTCATCGAAGCCCAGGATTTGCTTTTTAAATCCACGTACTTTTGCAATTTATATTCAGAGATTCTGTAGACTTCTCCTACATCAGAGGTATTTTTGGTGTTGTTCCAATTTATAATTCAGGATCTGTAATATTAATTTGTGTCATCAGAGCAATGATACAAGCACAACTACCCCAGTTGTGACTGGGCTGTTTTCTCTGGCATTCTTAGCTTTCCCTTTCCGTTTTCTCTTTTTCTTTGAATATATCTGCTTTTCAGTGATTTGAAATGTGCCTGAAATTTCTTACAGCCTACCTCACAGACAGTACCTTTAAAGTAAATTCTTCATTTTAGTAAATGGGTTTCTCTGACAGAAGTGCACAGATCAATTTAACGAGCACTCCTCTCCTTCTGCTCTCTATGTAGACGTCCTCCCGGCTCTCGGTTCGACCCACTAGCTCAGAGACCCCAAGTGCTGCAGAGCTGGTCAGCGCCATAGAGGAGCTTGTGAAGAGCAAGATGGTGAGAATACGTGTGGTGCCCTGTTTTGACTCGGTGTTCTTTCTGAAAAAGAAAAAAGGTGTTGTTTCTGACGACTAAACCTCTGCATCGCCTATTTCTTTACACTTTTAAATATTGTCATTTCTTACACACACGCATGCTTGTCTGGATGGATGTGATGTGGTGAAAACCCACTGTTCATCTGTGCTTGGCTGTGATTAAGCCCACCACCTGCTACTCTGGAAAGAAGCCATATTAGAGAGTTTAAGTATGCCTGTAAACTGGGTTTGCCACCCACATCCAAAAGTAACTGCATTTTGCATATGTACGCATTTCTGATGAGTCTGAAAGTTTTATTTTGTATTTGAGTTCTTGGATGGAACTTTGTGTACTTTAACCAGGTGTTATTCATATTCTCATTTGTTGTTTTGTTGCAAGTGTTTTAAATAAAGGCAATGTAATAATAATTAATTATGTTTATGTAGCTTGATATTTCTATGATCTCCATAGTATACACTAATAGATCATGCAGATAAATTATAACCAGACCTTAACTAATCACTGTGCTAAGAACAGCAGTTAAAGGCAGCCTATATGTGGCATTAACAGGTCAACACCTGTTTTAATCCCTAATCAATAGGAAAATCAATACCAGCATAATAAGAGTCTTGACATTTAAATAAGAATTTACTTTGTATTGTAAAAATGTAATCTTTAATTAGATAGGCTTAAAAATAAGGTTTACTATATTAAACAAAACTCAGTAACAGAATTACTCCAGGACCCTAGTTCAAAAATGCCTTCTGGGAATGATGACCAAATACCTGGAACTAAGAAAATCAAATATTAAGAAAATTGATTCATTATTTGGTTTGGAGCGTTTTTGGGGAAGCTGTCAGAAACATAAAGCAGTTGTGAATGTGTCGGGTACAATGACTTTTTAGCCATTCACATCACTGTTCCATTAGGAAGGGCTTTCTGAATCTTCCGATTCCGGCAGTAAGCTCTGGGATAGGCGGACACCTCACCCCTCTCTCCTCCTGCAGGCCCTGGAGGACCGGCCCAGCTCCCTGTCTGTGGAGCAGGGGGACAGCAGCAGTCCCTCCTTCAACCCTTCAGACAACTCTCTCCTGTCCTCGTCCTCGCCCATCGACGAGATGGAGGAGCGCAAGTGCAGCTTCTTCAAGAGGCGGCAGTAGGCATCTCGCCAGTCGTTTTCCTCTTTTGACTGTGCAGTAAATATTCCAGTAGGGCCAGAAGCAAGTCCTGACAAGTTATCCTGAGGGCGGCGGTTACCAAAATTAAAAAAAGATCAGTTTTTTAGATACTTGTATATTTAATCTTGTGCATAATTTACGCCACATTGTCTGCCAGATATGTTTATTCAGCTTGTCTAAATCCTGCTGCTGATTTTTCCAAAGTTCCAAAGTTTCAGGTCAGCTTCTAATGCCAGTTTTCTTCCATCTCATTAGCTATGTGTTACAGGAGCTTGTTGAGACTGAAAGGGACTATGTAAGGGATCTGGGCTATGTAGTAGAGGTACGTGTTGTCTTTTTGTTTTTATATTGTCCTGTTATGTAAAAGCTTAACACTCCAGTTTGACAGGCAGTTTTTGTCTTCCTCTGATGGAACCTCAGAGACTGGCTCTGAGTGTGTTACTTCATAACTTACAAATTGCATAAGACATGAAAACAAGAAGCAAGCTCTCATAAATGAGACTATAAATTGTAATTTTCCCCCAATTTTTTGTATTCAAGGTTGCGCATGCCATACAAATGATTTACCTGTCTAGGTGTTTTTTGTGGAATTGCCCGTTTCGCTGATATTACAGATGTGCTTCTGGTCCCCAGGGCTACATGAACAAAATGAAGGAAGACGGAGTGCCGGACGATATGAAGGGAAAAGATAAGATTGTGTTTGGAAACATCCACCAGATTTACGACTGGCACAAAGAGTAGGCATCTGACTTCCTTAAGACATTGACATTGCTTTTTTCGGAATCATTAGTGTAATAGTAAAGCAGTGCAATTTGCAGTGATTTTCAAAGAGGAAAATCTCATGCATTGCATTTCTTCTAGAAGCTTCTCAAACTTTGGCTGGGGAGGGGATTGCAGTTGGAAAAACTGGAATTAACCCCGACACTTGTGGCTTAATGAGAAAAAGTGTTTTCATTATCCTTTATTTAATTTTAATCAGATTTCCATGAATGAATTAGTTCCTTATACTAGTCATAACCCATAATTTCTTTGTATACTGATGTAAGATTTCCTATGCTTCCAGCTTCTTTCTTGGAGAACTAGAGAAGTGCCTTGAGGATCCTGATAAACTGGCATCCCTGTTTGTCAAACATGTAAGTCACTTGAGCCTTGGAACACTAAACTACTTTTAAGATTTTCTTTTAATTGTCATCTTTACATTACAGAATATAGCCTCCCATTCCTAGTATAGATGGAAATTTTCAGTTGGCGTCATGTTAACTAGTGAACTCATGTCATGCACTTATGCGACGTAATCGAGTTCAACTTGTTCTAGGAGCATTGACAATTTTTTTTCATGTAGGAGCGGAGGTTGCACATGTACATTGTGTACTGCCAAAACAAACCCAAATCCGAGCACATCGTCTCTGAATACTTAGACACATATTTTGAGGTAGGTGTAAACATTTGTCTCCTTGTTTTGTTTAAATTACAAGCTGATGTTTTCTATTCTTTATCATTAATATTAATGTGTAGTTAAAAAGAAAAGCATGGTATATTAATGTTGCTTAATTTTCTTTGGCTGTTTTTGATATTTGTAGGACCTAAAGCAGCGCCTTGGTCACCGATTGCAAATTACAGATTTATTAATAAAACCAGTGCAAAGAATAATGAAATACCAGCTTCTTTTAAAGGTGAGTATGACATTACTTCATTAATATCTAGTAGTGAAATTGATTTTTCAAATTATTGGATTCCGCACCAGATTTAAACTCTTAATTACTTTGCCATTGTATTTAATCAGAATTACATAGTTAAGGTTTTAAGTGCTTATGGTAATTGGTTTCCATGCCTTGTCATTGTGTAGATTTAAATTTAATAGTCATTGATTTCTGTTTTATACTTTTCTCTAGGATTTTCTTAAATATTCCAAAAAGGCTGGTGTTGATACCACAGAATTGGAGGTATGCATTTGTTCATCATTTAAGCCTTCTTGCATGTCACGTTGTTAAACATTTAATCTAGAGATTTAAAGGAGAAGCCTCACAAACCTTCCAGCAGCGTCTGATCTTCTGTCTCTTACATCTCCTGAGCCTTTTGACATTCCTAATACTGAAAGCTTCCTCATAATTAATAGCAGCTATTATTTGGGGGATAACTCTAAATATATTTAGAGTAATAAATTGTATATACAGTACTTATGGATCACATTTATCTGTGCATTTATCTAAAATGCCTAAAAAAACTTCATTCTAAAAATCATGCTTTCATGAACTTCTTTAGCCGCATTCACAATAAAGTTATAATGTGATTACATGCATGTAAGCTAAAGATAAGGGCATATAATGAAATATTGTATCCATAAACCATTAAGATATGCATCTGAAAGCCCTCACGTTCAGAATTGTAAGTGTATACTAATGTATGCAAGCAATGAAAGAATGCAGACACGATTTACAAATCTTTAGAATGATAAAATCACATGTGTTTGCATAGGTAAAAAGCAGTTCTAGGTCTAATGAGCTAAAGTCTTTAGAAAAACCTGCTGTGCTGCACTTTTTACTTGCATTCCTTGAAAACAGAAAAGTACTTGCATGTAGTTGACCATAAAGGTCTAAAGGTACACCTTCTGAGCTTCTTCCTGCATGATCGCTTGAATTATACAGGACTTTCTAAGATGTTTTGTTACTGTGCTAAAGTAGTACTAATTAATGCTGCTCACGTCTGAATACAGGACACTCATCTTTGAGAATACAAACTTATGGTTATTAAACACATCTTAACTTAACATCTTATATTAAATACTAAATCTTTGTGAATGAGGCGCACAGTTAGTCACAGGAACATAAGGATGACAGTTGAAAGAAGCCATTTAGTCCATCTAGCTGATTTTGGCTTATTTTTCTCTGGTTTGCATGTATGATGGCGGAAACCTCCTTGCAGTGTCTTAGACATTATTTTAAGTGTTTTTTGCAATTGTTTTTGTATTCCAGAAAGCTGTGGAGGTCATGTGCATTGTACCTAAAAGATGCAATGATATGATGAATGTGGGGAGGCTCCAAGGATTTGATGTAAGATAATAAAATAGAAATGGAAGATAAAAGATAGTTATAAAGTTACAATATGATATAGTATATGCACAGCACAAGAACTCAAAGTAATACTCTTTGAAACTAATACATCCACATGTATTGGTTGTTAGTGTCTAGGGTTTTCTAGTATTATTGGCATATTTCTAGAAAGCATATAAAACTAAATGTAATTTCCTTAAGTCACTTTTGTCTGGACAGCAAGATAAAGTTAATTGTACAAGTTACAATTTTCAAGTTACACGTTACACTGTTCAATCAATCTGTAGCTTATCGTGCTCTGACGTTAGGGATATCTGACTGTATGAATGTTTTAAAAAAGGGTAGTGTTTGTGTGTGTTTCTGTAGTAACATAAATACTATACACTTTTGTCTAATAAAACAATACCATACAGTTGTATAATGTGTTCAATATGGTGATGATTCTTGATTTTGTAACAGTTTTGATCCTCGCTGTCTCTCTCTTGCACCTTGTTGCTTTGTATTACCTCCCTCCCTGGGATCTGCCTGCAGGGCAAGATTGTAGCCCAGGGCCGGCTGCTGCTGCAGGACACTTTCCTGGTGTCTGATCCGGACACCGGACTGCTGGCACGCATGAAGGAGAGGCGGGTTTTCCTCTTTGAGCAGATCATCATCTTCAGCGAGCCACTTGATAGAAAGAAAGGCTTCTCCATGCCTGGCTATCTATTCAAAAACAGCATAAAGGTATTTCTACACATTGTTTCCTTTAAATGTTATGCATATAAATTAACCTGTGGTCATTAATCGGCAGGGAGCCGTCTTCCTGCTGGAAATTAGCTGCATTCTTTGTTTGAAGGTCAGTATAGGTTTAGGCTGTTAAAGTAAGGAGTCTGACAAGATGATGGAGCAGTTGGTTTAGGTATCACATTTGCTGAGGGGAGTAACAGATATTCAGGAAGAAGTCATTTTGGACAGGAGCAATAGTGTTTTAGTCCTTTTCTCAAAAAAATGCTCAACTTTTTACAATAATTAAAGTTCATTCTAGTAAAGTCTACCGGAAGTGTCAGATCATATCTAGAACTTGCTCTCTGTGGAGAAAAGCCATAGACTCTACTGTATCTCTTTTGTCACTCGTTCATGAAGGAGTTTTGGGAGGAGTTTAACCATTGTTCCTTTTGCATCTAATTTCTTCTAAATGTATATCGAATTTGGAACAAGAAAAAATCTGACCGTAATTTGCTGCCAAGTAAAACCGATTTCTTGGACTCTGCACTTACAGATGAGCTGTCTGGGTCTTGAGGACAATGTAGACGGGGATCCCTGTAAATTTGCACTCGCCTCCAGATCAGCCAACAGCACCCCTGAGACCTACATCCTGCACTCCGCCAACCCCGGAGTCCGGCAAGTGTGGATCCACGAGATCAACCAAATCTTGGAAAACCAGCGCAATTTCTTGAATGGTAAATGCGTTAATAGAGATTTATTTTTTTCCTTTTTATTCCTACAGAAAGGTGTAGTTTAATTAGAATGAGGATGTTTTCTTAATTTATGTGAGCTATATGACACGCATGGCTGTACATCCATCACCAGCGTTTTATTGTCGAACAGGCCAAAAGTGACCCTTACTGGACATGAAGTATTGATTTAAGCAAAACACTTGAAATTAGATTTGATTTCTTCTCCCGCTGCAATAAACATCCCTCTTTTGTCGCTGGACATAATTTTTTTTGATGTTCTAACACACTTTAAAGTCTAAATACAACATGAAACATTAAAAATGCTACAAGGTATGAAATGTTATACGCATTCTGGCCTAAAAAGAAAATTTGTCTCCAAACTTTTCCGTGGCTGTAGCTCCTTGCTGCGTCGGCCCGGCTGGTTGCCGATGAGCGAAGGAGCTGCTGCAGTAAAACTGCGCAGTACAGCCCAGCTGTTGAGCTAAGTGCGTGACCTTTCCCCCCGCTGCAGCCTTGACCTCCCCGATCGAGTACCAGCGGAACCACGTGGGGGCGGCCGCGCCCAGCAGCACGTCCGGCGGCGCCTGCAGCAGCGCGGGCGCAGCCCCGGCCCCCAGCAGCGGTGCGGCGGGAGGGCGGCCCAGGCCCTCCCGCATCCCTCAGCCCGTCAGGCTCCACTCGCCTGTGCTGGTCTCCTCCGGGGCCTCGGCGCCTGCGGAAGGGCCGGACAAGATGTCAGGTACGTCTGCTCGCGCCCCCTCCCTGCTGCCCGCCGGTGCCGGCGGCTCCCCCTCCCCGGCAGGTGCGGGGGACAAGGACGGGGAGAAGGATGCGCTCAAGATGAAGCTTCTGGAAAGCGCTCGCGGCAGCAAGCACCCTAGCTCGGTCGAGGATTCACAGACCCACACTCCAAGGGCCACAGTAGGCCCCCTGACGCTTGGTAAACCGCGACCTGGAACGGTCTCCCCTCTTGGGTCCCCACTTCCTCCTCCTTCCTTTGGCAAAGAGGCCTTCACCCCTGGGAGCCCTGTGCAGAAGGGCCCCTCTTTCTGGAGCTCCATCCCAGCCTCCCCCGCCAGCCGCCCCGGCTCCTTCACCTTCCCCAGCGACACCGATTCTCTGGGGCGTCAAGCACATCGCCACTCCACCCACAGCAAGGACGCCGACCGCATGAGCACCTGCTCCTCCGCCAGCGAGCAGTCTGTCCACTCCACGCAGAGCAACGGGGTAAGAGCGGCGCCGGCCCGTCCTCCGGCCTCCCGTCCAGCCCTCTCGTCTGCGTGCCGTCATCCCTGTCAGTACTAACTCCACTGCCGGCCTTGGTTCTTCAGCTGCTTCTCTGCTCTTCCCTGAGAAGGAAACGAGAAAAACAATACTGCTTTGACTGCTGCCTGTGGTGAAGCATTCACTCTTTTCCACTTGACTACTTCAGCTTTTACTAACTGCTGCAGGCTAAGCTTACAGTGACCATCATTCAACTATGCTACTAACTTAACCGCTTGTGTGTTTTTTTCCAATACTGCTCTCCTGCTTCAAAAAAGAACCAGAAGCCTTTTCTACTACATTTTAACCCCTGACTGTTACTACTTCAACTCTGAGGAAGCCATAACAAAGACTAAATACTAACATGTTCCTAGAGTTCTTACATTTTTGGTGCTAGATGCTCTTCTGTTTCAGAAGACACATAAAACCGTATTGGCCTAGAGTGAGGAAGATTTTGGGTGCTTTCTCATTTCTACTTACTGGTATTTTATTCTGGCGTAAAGGAATGTTTCCAGAGACTGTTGAGCTCTGTTTATTTCAATGTGAATGAACTTCACTCATTGTCATTGGTTTGAAAAGACAAGGATTCAGATATTCAGTGCGATGACTAGGTGATGGTTTTGGTGGACTAGTAAGTAGTGGCTTTCTGTCAGGTCCAGGGTTTCCGAGCTAGCATGGTGACAGAGTACACTCTGCTGTAGGAGGAGACATCTTGAGGGTGAACACAAAACCTGACGCTAAGTCTTGCCTACTTTGTCCTTAAAGATCCCATAGCAGTGTTTGAGCAGGGTGTTAACCTTGATGTCTTGGTTAAACTCCAGCTTTGACTTGCATGGGATGGCCTCCCTGAATATCCCCCTGAAATAATTCACTTGGTGCAGTGCGTCCTCTCTTCTCCACCAGTCCTGCTGCGTGTCGGGGTTGCTGGTACAAGTCGGAAAGCCACGCTCTCCTGGTCGGTGCTCCGCTTCAGTGCTGGATGTGCTGGATGAACTGGATCCTGCTCCACATGGAAAGCATTTTAGGATTCTTTCTCATGAAAAGTATTTTACAGATGCCAATAATTATTACTGAATGGCGGACTCTATACAGCCATCTACTCATTGTGCTGGACAAAAAAAAAACAATCATTCTCTGGCTATCTCTGCAGTAACTTCTCTTTCGGCCCGCTTAAGCTCTGTTGAAAACAACTGCAAATGAAAATGTCTGAAAATCCCTTTTCTGGGTAATTTTGGGCGATATGAGGACAATGATTCCTTCTAATTTCAGTTACTTGTTTCACTCACTCCACTAATCTGTGTTCTTTGTACGTGTGCTTCATGGTAAGGATGTTCCTGTTACAAAATGTGTATTTCAAAAACTGATGCTCTTCTGCTTTTGTTTCTTTCTTGAATTGTATGCCAGCTAGCTTATCTTATCTACTTTATCTCTTTATAAAGTAAGTAACACAGGTACATCCAAATATTCAAAATAGGATTTTAAAACTGAAACAGCTAGAGATTCAGTAGAATACAGTAGTACTGACTGTGAATTATTTATTTCTCCTGTTATTTCTCTGAAATGATGACAAACGACAGCTTGCATCACTGTTAATATAACAAGGGAATGAATATGATAAATTCAAATGGATTTAGTCATTTCACTAAATAATTTTTAGCTAGCTTGTATTCTCTTTAGTACTTCTGTTATGTATGTTTGTAAGAGAAAATTATACATTTTAAATGCAATTTGATAGTTTGAAAATGCTTAAGAATGCTATACTTCAGGGAGAGAATAAGCGAAAACGCTTTGCTTTAAGTTTATTTTCACCAAGTTTCAAGCAGTTTTTAATGAAATATAAGCCTTGCCAATTTAAAGCATGCTATTAGGAATGTGCCTGTTTCTGCTTAACTAATTTCATATTAGCTTTTGTTTGCTTTGTGCCGCTATCCTAAGGCAATGTCAGTGTTCAGTGTAGATTATCAACTACAGTTAATGATTATGAACAGTTAGTTATCCTTCACTTTTTCGTTCCTTTTTAAGAGAAGTTGTCTTTCCACTCCCCCACATTGCAGAGTGAAAGCAGCAGCAGCAGCAACATCTCCACCATGCTAGTGACGCAAGACTACATGGCGGTGAAGGAGGATGAGATTAACGTCTACCAGGGAGAGGTTGTCCAGATTTTGGCCAGCAATCAACAAAACATGTTTCTGGTGTTCCGCGCAGCCAATGAGCAGAGCCCCGCTGCTGAGGGCTGGATCCCCGGCTATGTGCTGGGGCACACATCCGCAGTCATCCCCGACATCCCCGAAGGAACCATTAAGTAAGAGCCCTGCCCACACGGGCTCACTCTTCCCCAGATGCGGTCTGAAACTCTTTATCTCCACTACTGAATCTTCACGACTCTCACCACAATAACGCACGCATGATCTCTTATGTGCGTGTGCCTTACGTTACTGAAGAATTCAAACCCTCATGTTAGATCTGCAAATGCACGCTCGGTATGGAAGCGTTGTGGTTCTTAGCGGTAGTTCTTACGGCCATGAGGTCTTTGGGTCAGGAAAAAGGTTGCTGCTTAAATGGAAAAGCAGTACCATGAAATCAGCTCTTCTTCCAAAATATTAAACAATGATTGGGTCACATCCCTTTTGAAAGGATTACAGGAGAATCTTACAATCTTAAAGCTTTTAAAAACTCATCATGGAACAAACTTTAAAGCCCGTCTGAAGGTCTAAAGAATTGGAAAATCTCCACGCTCGTCCTTCATGCCTTTGTCAGACTTCTTCTTTTCTTCCTCAGGAAGTCATCCTCTTGGCACACAGCTCTCCGCATCAGAAAGAAGTCTGAAAAGAAAGACAAGGAGGGAAAGCTGGAAAACGGCTATCGGAAGTCCAGAGAAGGTCTAGCTAACAAAGTTTCTGTAAAGGTAGGTCTTCCAGGAGCAGCGTGTGCCCCTTTTAGTGCAACCTTGTTTTCAGTGATGAAGTTGAGAGGAGGACTACTACAACGAGCCGGTATGGACACCAGATCGAAATGTTCAAAATGTGGATATTTGTTGTTGGAACTGGCTTGACTTTTAATGCTTTATTTTTTTTGTTGTTTTCAGCTTCTAAACCCCAACTATATCTATGACGGTGAGTTGGCTTTTCATCAAGAGATATTTGTAAAAGTGTAAAAACTAGCTAATTGGGAGTCTTTTTGCACCTTCATCTTTATTAGGAAGAAATAATGAAAATCAGTTTGAATGTATGTTTTTGCTTGGTAAATAAAAGTTGTAGTATGCATTGTTGAGGTTTGACAAATGTGGTATGAGCAGGTTATAGTGGGGGTTTTCAGCTGCTTGCATGGTAGGTGACAGCACATGTAGTTTGCAGAGGTCAGGGTGGGGGGCTCGGACACATGAAGTTTCTGACTGCAGATTAGAAGGTTCAGCTCTTGGCTGGTTCTCTTTCGTGTCATTTGGGTTGTGGGAGTCTGTATCAATCAGCCTGGTCGTGCTATTGAAGTGGAATGAACTGCCTGGAATGAACTTGTTCATATGAATGTAGTGACATGTCTAGTTTTCATTTCAAGAGCTGTTACATTTGCTTTTGCAGTTCCTCCAGAGTTCTTATTGCCCCTGAGTGATGTGACCTGTGAGAATGGGGAGAGTGTCACCCTTAGGTGCAAAGTCTGTGGTCGCCCCAAAGCAACTGTGACCTGGAAAGGACCAGACCAAAATACTCTGAGTAGCAATGGCCATGTCAGCATTGCCTACAGGTACATCTACAACCTAACTGGAGATTTTTGTAACTGGTAGTACATATTTGAATGTCTGGAAATACGTTAAAAGTCTTGGATATGGTCCATATTTTATATCTCTTCAGTAATAAGATTGCTTAAATATTAGATATGGTCATCATTTGTCAAAACATATATTGTGGCATATAACATAAGGAACACACACATTAGTGCAATCTGATATAGCCGCCTGCAAAAACAATTCCTGTCTTAGAATGTGTATCCTTTGCCAGTTTAATGTTGAAAAAGCTATTTTATGGTTGCAAAAAGCATTGATCATCTGGTGCTGGGGCCCTGGGTCCAATTTCTGAGGTGCTACCTGCGTGGAGTTTGTATTTTCTCTCCACATTTGTGTGGGTTTCCTCCAGGTGCTCAGGTTTCCTCCCACAGTCCAGACACATGCTTCTGGAAAATCTGCCCTGGTGTGTTTGTTTGTATCCGTGTCTGTGCATGTGCCCTGCGATGGACTGGCGTCCCACCTTGTGCCCGTTGCTTGCTGGAATAGACTCCGGCTCCCCATGACCCTGTACTGGATAAAGCAATTAGAAAACGCATGCAGGAAACATTGGTTATTGAAATGTGATGCATAATGAGTGTATTATTTTTAATTAAGCTCATATTTAGTAACATAGTTCAAAAGATTCCAGAAACTGACATTTGGGTGAGCGCACCCTAGAGAGAACTGGGAATCGCTGACTTTTCTCTTCCTGCGCCCTGGGCAACGCAGCGACTCTGGAGAGGCTACTCTCAGGATCGTGGGCGTCTCTGCAGAAGACGATGGCACCTACACCTGCATGGCCACGAACGATGTGGGCTCTGTCTCGTCCTCTGCCAGCCTCCGAGTACTGGGTTAGTTCTCCTGCATCGCTCACGAAAAGCGGACGTTGCCTGCAGTTTGAAGCAATACTATGCTGTGTTGGTGTTGGCTGTGTTTGGACTGTCAAGTTCAAGTAACCATTCTGATTGCTCAGAAACCCTAAATCCATTGCTCAAAGAAAAGCTATTACAATTTTTTGAAGAGCGTATTATTTCTTCAGCAGCTAAAATGAAGCAATGTCTGAAACAGCATTCTAGAACATCTGTTGTATCGGTCAACAGAAAAGTGTCAAAATGTTTAACATTTCTTGTCTCTCCATGATTGAATATGTTGGATGAATGTTATTCCTTTTTTTTTTGCTGTCTGCTCAAAGTGCCCTACATTCCCTGTTCGAAGGAGTGTGTTCTGGTTGCGGTTTTACTGTAAGAAAGGCAGACATGTTTTACTGACCCTATACAACCAAAAAGATTCATGCTGAAATAGGTCACCATCTGCTATCAAAGCTTTGCCTAGCAACTGGAATATTCTCGGTAGTAACAGAAGGCACACAGCTAGTGCAGACAGATCATGTGCCTGTGTAGTAGTATACCAACTCATTTTTCATCTTCACGACCTCTAGCAGATCTCCTAGCTAACAGCTCCCTCTAGGGTCCAATCGGAGACCTGGCAAGCTGCAGAATTTCAGTTGCATTTGTCCCATTTCTTTATTTTGGATAAGAAGGTTGAGAAGAATTAAACCCGTTTTCAGTTTTTGGGTTCTGTATGGTCAGTATTTTGAAGTGCTTTCATGCTTCATTTAAGCATTATGATTTTTACCAATAGTTATATAAACTTTCTTTTTAATGTTTGTTTTTCAGGTCCTTCCCATGATGGTATCAGGGTAGTCTGGAAAGACAACTTTGAATCCTTTTACGCTGAGGTTGCAGAATTAGGAAGGTATTGCAAATAGTTCCAAATTGCAACATTCTATTTAGAGTTAAGTTACATTGCGGGACACTTTTACCTTTAAAGGACAGATGGCGTTTCTGGACCGCTTGCTATGAAAATACATGTTCCATCACACAGATTTACTGTGCTGTAGGGGATCCAGTGCTTAAACTTTATAATCAGAGTTTACTTGCTGTAAAACATCTGTGTGCTCTAAAATGGGTAAAACATTAAAGGCATGTAAAGCCAATTGTACTTTTTCACCTGTAAACTATATCCACTCAACACCTACTTTAAATGGAAATTTCCTGAATCCCACCATTCGATAGAATTTAAAATGTAACATGATCAGAGTCTTATAATGCCAGAAAGTGTTATTCACTGAACTTTGTCTTACTGACATAAAATGAGATTATGCATACCAAAACTTTAGAAATGAAAATGAGAATTTTTACACTTTGCCTTGCAAACTTATCAAGACCCCTCCTACAGTGTCCCATTTTCCGAAATTACAAAATGATGCATCTTTATTTTTATAATGTTTTGAATAACATCTAAATGCTCAAACCGCAGACATCTATGTTAGCAAAAACAAAAGAAGAAACTCAGATATGTTCATTTCATAAGTATTTAGAATTGTAACCCCAGTATTTGGTAGAAGCAAAGTCTTTTTGGTAAGTCTCTGCCAGCTTTGCACACCAACTTGACATAGTTTTTTCCATTCTCCTTAGCACATAGGCTAAACATCTCTGAAGTTGCTTGGAGATCACTTCTGGACAACAGTTTTCAAGTCTTCCCACAGATTTACACTAGGATTCAAGTCTGGCCTTTGGCCTTGTCAAGGACATTCACTTTCTTATTCTAAGAGTGTAGGTTGAGATCGTCCTCTAAGGTTTGCCAGTACTTAGGCCCAGCTGTGTGGATGCTGAATGGAGTAGAACTAGCACAGCGCTGCCACCATGCTTGACTGTAGGGATGGTGCTGACCGAGTGATGTGCTGGGTTTGTGTCAGATGTATCACTTAGGTGCTTTTTTGCAAAAGCTCTGCAGGATTTGAGATGTTTTTTTAGGTCATGCAAGCCCCCTTTGTGGACTGATTGTCACAGTTGCCCTTGCCCTCACAGTGGCCTCCCTAACCAGTTTCCTCCCAGCCCAGCTTCTCTGGTCATAAGGACAGCCTGATCTAGGCAGGCCCGTTGCCTTCTGCTTTTTAATGATCGACTACACTGTGAGAAATTAAGAGTCTTTAAAGTGTTTTTATACCCTTCTCTGGATCTGTGCATTAATGCAACTTTTCTTTGAGTTGTTTTGAAAGCTATTTGGTCTTCATGGTTAAATCTTTGCTTGAAAGTCACTACTTGACTGAGTAACCTCATGCAGATATCTGTATAGCTTAATTAATAGTGACTTATTAAGGCAATTTTGTGCATTTAAATTTGTTTGCCTCCAGAAATGTTTCTTAGCTATTTACTTTTTGTGTTGTCATTAGAATGTGTAGGTTATGTATGTAACAAATTAATTGCTACTTCAAAGTCGAATAACTGCAAACCATAAAACAAAATATGAAAACTTATTTTGTGCATGGGTCTGAGTACTTTTGCAAAAGACTGTATAACTGGTTCAGTGCTTGAATCAGAATGAGGTCATAACAGTGAAATCATGACAGCTCATTCAGTAAACACTAAAGTGGAAATATTCAATCCTGCTGCAGACATAGTGTTTGTTTTTACAGGCTGGCATTCATTCATATTTATAGTGTGCACTGTTGCTTGGGCAATGACAATTGCAGTAGGCTTATGGTTTTTAATGTTGCATCATCCAGGGGCAGGTTCTCTGTAGTGAAGAAGTGTGATCAGAGAGGGACTAAGCGAGCTGTGGCTGCCAAGTTTGTCAGTAAGAAGCTGATGAAGCGGGATCAGGTGACCCATGAACTCAGCATCTT
Source organism: Lepisosteus platostomus (assembly GCF_059453375.1). Lineage (NCBI taxonomy): Eukaryota > Metazoa > Chordata > Actinopteri > Semionotiformes > Lepisosteidae > Lepisosteus > Lepisosteus platostomus. Next base: position 45,391,036 of record NC_142622.1, on the reverse strand, counting down.
ACAGCACCTGCAGCATCCTCATCTCGCCGCTCTCCTGGACACCTTCGAGACGTCAGCCAGCTTCGTGCTCGTCCTGGAGATGTTAGTGTAACCCCGTCTTTCATTGCTCAATTCTTCTTGCTCTGGAATTCGAACTTCCAATTTCAGTTTTGTGAAGCTGTAATGCCTGTACATATGTGCTGTAAACTTTGGATATTTGACATTTTCTTCATTTTTATCATTTTCATTTAGATCTTCAAATGGTTAATGGACCATTTGTGATAACACTTTTTCAAAAACTGTACTGTCAGACTTTCTTCTTGCTCCTCCGCTTCTATATATGGATCCACTTACTGAAGATTAATCAAGTTTAATGTGCACTGCAGAACTGATCACAGTTGCCCTGTTCCGTTGTGTTTTTTCTCTCATCAGGGCAGACCAGGGCCGTCTCTTGGACTATATTGTAAGTTGGGGTAATCTAACTGAAGAGAAGGTGACCGCGTATCTTCGGGAGATATTAGAAGCTTTACATTACCTGCATAATTGCAGAATAGCTCATTTGGACTTAAAGGTGAGTGCTGGCCTGTAAATATACCATATTGCTCAGGGGCAACATTGCCACCTTTGTAGATTGATCTCGGAAGCGAAGCAAGGGAGTGCCTAGTCTATATTGGGATGGGACACCTCCCAGGAAAAGCTGGTTGCTGCTGCAGGTGCTGTTGGTGGACCAGTGAGTGACACAGACAGGCAGACTTCCAAGATGCACTTTGAGATCTTCTGAGATGAAAATAATTACATGCAAGGAGTTATTATTGGGGAAAAATAGTACTTTGTTGCTAAAAAAACTTTATAAAATTCTTATGCAAAAGCAACTTTTTATTTTGTAATTAAATTTAAATTACTCCTTGAATTTGGAATACTCTGTTTTCTGGAACTCCATCATATTAACCTTCTGAGCAGATGCGAGCTCCATTGTGCATCACTTGCACAGCTGCCCAGTATGTGACGGGATCACTGTTTCGCTTAAAGCCAGGAGTATCACGGCTGACTAAAGCCTCCTCCGGCTTGGTGTCTGAATTGTGCTCCATAGCTTGGGGAGTGCACAACCTGGACAGAAATGAGTATCGCCTTCAGTGGTCCAAGAGCAGGAATCCCCTGCCCTGGTCTTGGAGGAACGACCTAAATCAGCTCATTGGCTTCGTCACGCCAGTTTAACATCGATCACTGTGATGTTTACTGTCAAAGCTTCATTTAAAGTGTCGAACTGTTTCTGTTGAATATTTGGTTAAATGGAATTTTGATTTTCCTTTGTCAGCAGACACATTAATTAACTTTTTTTTTGTCTAAGCCTGAAAACGTGTTGGTAGACCAGACTTCAGCCCAGCCGACTGTCAAACTTGCTGACTTCGGAGATGCAGTCCAGCTGAACAGCACCTACTACATCCACCCCTTGCTGGGGAGCCCAGAGTTTGCTGCCCCAGAGCTGATCCTGGGCAACCCTGTGTCACTGTCATCGGACACCTGGAGCGTGGGGGTGCTGACCTATGTCATCCTGAGCGGGGCCTCGCCTTTCTTGGATGAAAGCGTGGAGGAGACCTGTCTGAACATCTGCCGGTTGGACTTCAGCTTCCCTGATGACTACTTCCAAGGAGTCAGCCAGGCTGCCAAAGATTTCATGTGCTTCTTACTGCAGGGGGACCCCGCGAAGCGGCCCCCGGCGGGGGTCTGCCTCCAGGAGTCCTGGCTGCAGCCGGGTGGCCGTCACAATGCCGAGTGCATCGACACGTCCCGACTCATTTCCTTCATCGACCGGCGCAAACACCAGAATGATGTTCGACCCATTGGTAGTATTAGAAACTTCTTACAAAGCAGACTTATGCCCAGGGTGTGACCTTGGTGAAGAAACATGGCAAAAAAATAACCTTTATTCTCTCATTCTCTTTCACCTGCCTATCGAAATTTGAGGATCTCTGTGGTCTTCGGCCAGTCTTTGCTGCAGACTGGTTAGCGTTACAATGAAATTAAGAAAATAAATGCTAAAATGAACAGGTTAAAGCCACATTCATGGCCCTATCCTCATGAGGACATGCCAAGAAAGCCTGCGCAAAAGCAGAACTTTTGGAAAAGCAATGCAAACTAAACTAGCGTGGAAGACAAGAGAAACTTCTGCCTGAGCCAGACAGAGCAAACCTTTGTTTGACAGTATTCAATTCAGGTTGCTCAGATTGGAAAAGAAAAAGATCATTTTAAAGTCCCTTTTTTTAAAACCAATGTATAGGAAAGAAAATCAAAACGGAGGACAAATCTTTATCCTAAAATTTTCAAGAACATATTTAAAATAAAACAAAATGGCAACACTCACCTCTAAATCATTGCTCTACTACTTAGGACAAACTAGAGACCAAAATCTTGAGTTAAACATTAAGATGCAATGACTGCTTCGCTAAAACATCGAATCAGTCATCAGAGCTTTTTGATTGCCTCGCTTTGTATTTATTCTAAGGAACCATGCAAATCATGCCACAAACAACAAGACAGATTTTAACTGCTGCAAGTTCAACCTCAATCAAGTTTTTGCTTTTCATTGAACAAATTGTGTTGCTCCGATTTAAAATATATAAGCCTTACTTTGTATATAGATTGTACCTGCCTTCAGTTTTCATTTCAAAAAGGTGCCTTGCCATAGAAGCCCTCTTTAGGTGGGAAGAACTCAGCCTGCCAACTGGAGACATGTCAAGGGGCAAAGGGATTTTCTGTGGCACAGCAGAATGCCAGTCGGATTCCAGAGCAGTAAAGTAAAATGAAATACTGTAAATGCACTCATTGTATTTTGTTTTAATTCATATCATGTGCAATGTTGCGGCTTTAACATTTTATGCAACTCTATTTATGAAGACCTCTGTTGTACCTGTAATAAATATATAGAAAAGCACGTACTTGGTACTGCAAGTTATACTGTTATTTGTGTTTCTTCACGTTGTTTCCTTAGTTCAGTATTAAGTTCTGATTCCCCAAGGTCCTTTTCATTATGCAGACCGTGGGAATGTTATGGCACTTATGCGTTGACTTCTTTTTTAAAAAAAAAAAACATTTTTGTTATAGTTAAACCAAAGGTCTCCTAGCTTTACAGTAAGTATTGCTTTATTTGTGACATTTTACTAATTTAAGTTATGGATACCATTATGAGCATTAAAAGAGGGTGTTTACAGATTGTTTATTTATTCTTATGTAAACTAGGTGAGTATTACACCTGGTTTAATTTTGGTCACCTTTCATTTCATCCGCTGTATGTAACTGAGTATTCTGATTTAATTCTTGGCAAGTGTAATCTACTCCATTTAGGTTCTCTTAGGGTGGTCAGGAGTGAAAGAGTAATATGCTTTTGAAGTAGTCATGTTAAAGGGGAAAGGAACCCTTTTAGTTGAAGTTGCATTATTTATACAAAAACATCTATAATTAAAATTTTATTTGATTTGGAGAGGTCAGTCTTTACATAGATGTTTCTCATATAAAGACCTTGGTTTTTAAATTCTTCAGAAATGTTTCATCTGGTTGGAAAAGAACTACATGCACCATTAGAAATTTTTAATGTGCATCGTAGATTTTAGCTGCTATGGTAAAAGTTAACAACATAAATGTATTTGAAACCCTTTGCATTGTTTCAAGAATTTAATAAGTGCCAGTTTGGACAAGTCAAGATCTGAAAAGTAGTTTTTTTTCTCCAAGATCTGCAAAGTACGTAACCTAGATTTATTTTTTTTCCTCTAGTGATAGAATACAGTGGATTCATCTGTACAGTTCCATATCATGTATTCTTATTTATTCATTATTGTAAAGCTGTACAGAAACCGATTAAATACGGGAATTTGGACTGGATGCTCTTGTTTCAGCCTCATCGTATTTTACATATATACTTTAGTGTATTTGTTTGATCATTTTTAAGATGTTTTTTATTTTTTACTTTTTGCATGTATATTACTTTGTACAGGAACCATACATGTTTACACTATGTGCTGTAAATATTTTATTTTGCCATCAATTATTTTGAAATTAAACACATGCAACATTCTTGGCTGTAAGCATTTTTGTTTTTGTTTAGTTTCTTCCTTCTTGTTGGGTTAATGTCCTCTCCAAAACAACATGGAAAAACCACACAAACATGCAACATTCTTAAAACAATCAACATGTGTTAATGCCATAGTTGCATTGATTGTAAAGTGATTGATCTGCACGTCTTCACAAATCAGCACTTATCTTATTCTCACTCTTTAATCGCAGACACTGAGTGAGACATAATTAAAAATAACTGTTGTGTGGGGAAAAGTGTTGAACCAAAGTAGTCAGTGTTTTACTAAACGATATTCCGTTTTTATTTTTGTTTGGTTCAGTTTTGAACGTTTTCTTGTTTCCTTTTCTGACTTCCTGTGTCACATCCTGTGCTTTCATTTCACCCTGCTCTCTGGCCTTTGGACCTTCCAGCTGAGGGTACAGAGTCCTCCGTTACGGTTCTGGATGTGATTTTCAAAGTTTCATCTTATTCTTTCCAACACCTGAAGCCAAAGAATTAAAATGGCCTAATTAAAAAGAATTAAAAGTTTCATATAAAACCTCAAGTGTTGGCTACAGAACACTGTAAACACATCAGCTTGCAATGAAAGTAAATTGTTATAAAATTGATCTCTCAACTCTTCTAGCCTAAAACATTTTTTCCAGTTATCTTAAGGTGAATAAGATGCAGGCGGAGGTAAGGTGTCCTGCAGTTGGAGAGCTCTGGGAGACTGGACTGGGTTCTGTACAAGCACTGAATTCTGTGATGTTGCAGATCTCTGTACACATGGTCTGTTTTTAAGATCACTGACGGTGTTGATACTTTACTGCAGTTTGTGCCTTGTGATCATTTTCATGTGTTTTCAGGGTCTGTTTTTTTTCATGCTATGCTTATCTAGGACGTGGCTGTACACATTGATGATGTATGTGCTGCCAGCACTCAAGTTCAAGAAAGAAATACAATTCCTTGAAGAAGGAAATCCTCTCACTGAGGAACATAATGTAAGGCTGTTTGGCTTTCAAAACAACACACTTTGTTGGTGGAATATACTCAATTTGAGATTAGATGAAACCAGCACCCACCCCCAGGTGAATTGAATTTGATTGAGATTCATTAGTAATCCAGGTGCTTGTGAATGCGTTTGTTTCGTCGGTGAAGACTGCACTCCTCCATTCCTCTTACTATCCTGTAAAGTGTCTAAAGTGTTGTATAGTTCTGCCAATTGAAGAAAAGTGTCTACTATCCTCTGTCTGCCTGTGCTGGTGCTGGTTCATGGGGAATGTTGCACTTGTCAGTTTCAAATGTATATGATATTCCAAATTGTTTTAAAAAGGAGGATGCATGGGATAGAAATGCAACTTTTCTCTGCAAAAACTGTCTATATTCCTGTTAAAAGTGCAGCCATTGACTGAAAGCATTGTGTGCCTATATATGTGCCATTCTGACTTCAATCCAGGTGTTTCCCCTTTGTGTAGTAAAGCTGCATCCTGTGACTGGAGCTCGGTGGGTGAGCTGAGATACTGGGGAGATGGACACATCCGTGTGGTGAGATGGTGAGGCCATAGACATATTTCAAGAAGATAATGACTGAGCTCTCCTCCTATTAAAAACATTTTAAAAAAAAACTAAAATCTGAATGATCTATTTCATCACCATATGCATCCATTATGAAAATGTACAGTATGTGGCCCGGGTGAGTTGTAGATGAGATGGATCCCCACGCACTTGTAAAGCGCCTTCAGATTCCCTGGGTACAGGAATTTGTTCCTGTACCCATCCCTGGGCATGGATTTGTTTAATAATAATAATTGCTTACACTTATATAGCGCTTTTCTGGACACTCCACTCAAAGCGCTTTACAGGTAATGGGGACTCCCCTCCACCACCACCAATGTGTAGCATCCACCTGGATGATGCGACGGCAGCCATAGTGCGCCAGAACGCTCACCACACATCAGCTATCAGTGGGGAGGAGAGCAGAGTGATGAAGCCAATTCATAGAGGGGGAGTATTAGGAGGCCATGATTGGTAAGGGCCAATTGGAAATTTGGCCAGGACACCGGGGTTACACCCCTACTCTTTTCGAGAAACACCCTGGGATTTTTAATGACCACAGAGAGTCAGGACCTCGGTTTTACGTCTCATCCGAAGGACGGCGCCTGTTTACAGTATAGTGTCCCCATCACTATACTGGGGCATTAGGACCCACATGGACCACAGGGTGAGCGCCCCCTGCTGGCCCCACTAACACCTCTTCCAGCAGCAACCTTAGTTTTCCCCAGGAGGTCTCCCATCCAGGTACTGACCAGGCTCACACCTGCTTAGCTTCAGTGGGCTGCCAGTTGTGAGTTGCAGGGTGATATGGCTGCTGGCTGTTTAACCTTGTGTCTGCTGGGCGACTGCTCTCCGTCGGCACCGGGCACTGCGTGGCAGCTCAAGCGAGCTCTCCTCGGGTCCGGACCCAACGGGGGACAGGTGGTGCTGTAAAAGACTGAGTCTGATTCATTTGATGGGTATTACTTTACCCTTACCAATCATGGCCTCCTAATAATCCCCCTCTATGAATTGGCTACATTACTCTGCTCTCCTCCCCACTGAGAGCTGATGTTTAGTGAGTGTTCTGGTGCACTATGGCTGCCGTCGCATCATACAGGTGGGGCTGCACACTGGTGGTGGTGGAGGGGAGTCCCCATTACCTGTAAAGCGCTTTGAGTGGAGTGTCCAGAAAAGCGCTATATAAGTGTAAGCAATTATTATTATTATTTACCGCCAACTTCACATCCTACACTCCTTAACGTGACACAGACTGATTCAGGACACTAAATAGACCTCTGAGAACTGCAAACGTTGAGATAATCCTTTTCCCCTGTGCTTTGCCATTGTCCCATAGTCCCTGGTCTGTATGACCCTCCGGTGCCATGTGTTTGTTTACCCCCTGTAAGGGGTGCAGGAGCAGATCCAGGTGACCGCAAGGTGTGGACCCTGTCCTGCGAGTGTGTGGAGCTGGCCAAGTGCACAGGACCTCGTGCTCCCACATGGTCCAGAGACGAGGCTCCGTGCCTTTGTCAGTTCTCCTTGGTTGTTGGGAAAATAAAGTCTGCCTCTTGGTTTACGGCTAGAACCCGTACAGTATGTATGCGGCAGTTCAACAGCGTTAGGAGATCTCTGGTTCACTTAGCTAGTGAAACAAACCTTGAAAGGGCCGTGCAAACATCATCTGGAGAAAGACCAGCAAACGCGCCTTCTCAAACACGCCTCTTCCCGAACTCAAACTGGGCATCAGCGCTGGTTCTCCTGCTGAGCCGGAGGGGGATGTCCCTTTCCGTGCCGTCTTACATTAAAAACTGCACCCTATAAGGTATTACAAAATCAACGTTTCTTACGCATACTTAAAAAAAAACAATTCTTAATAGGCTGAATAGTATTAATTATGTACTTCGCTTATTAACGGCTAAGAACACTTAGCAGTGTCTGTTTAGGGTGGCGAACCCTACAGTAATTCCTCTCATCTGCGAAGCGGACATACTGTATTAACAGGTGACAGCAAGCACGCTCTCAGTCTGCAGTCTCGCCACACCAGGTCAGCTGACGCGCTCTGGAAAGTCACAAGACTAAAAACATGGCTTTTATCTGGGTGTTTTTGGTGCTACCAGCCATTACCGGAGTTAAACTAGCTGTAAGCTTACTCTTTTTATTTCAAAGATTTACGGGTAACGATCCATGTATAACAGTAATTTAAATTGTATTGCTCTTTTAACTTGTTCAACATTATAGCCGAGCTTGGAGACGCTGATAACTGATATTGTCGTGTTCATTTCATTATGTTTTATGCATATACTCTGTCTATACTGTACATTCGAGAATATTTAAAGTTTTGTGTTACAGTTGCAACTAGTAATGAATGCGTGAAACTTGGTAAAATGATACCGGCCGTCTCTTCTCTGACATACTGAATTCCGACTTCATTCGTCTTCATTGCTGCTTAGATCAGTGTACTGTATGCTATGAATTTCTTTGCAGCCCATGTTCTAAGTTTTCCTCTGAAGTTACAAGAACGTTTCTGTACCTGATTATTTAACTATGTAGTGCGACCAGCGTTGAGAAAAGAAATGATCTTACAGAAAGAGTTTCATGTGAATTTTACAAGGTTTGAAAAATATTAGGCTTTGACTATACAGTACGTGTTGCCTTTTTAATGGTCTATGCAATCAGTTCTTAGCCTTCTTTTATTATCGATGGCTATCGCAACATTTTAACAATACAGTTTGTTATGACTTGGTATCCCAGGAAATCTTAAATTGTGGAGCATACTGTAATTGAGATAGAAATCCTAAATCCTCCTAAATCCTAAAACATTAGGATTTTTATAACCAAATTAATTTACAACGGAAATGAAGACTGATACAATATTTCTGTGACTACAGTATTAGTATTGTTTACAGATACCCTGCTTTTATTTTTCATTCCAGTGTGCGGCACCTCGTAGTTTTGAAATCGATTACGAGAACGATTGTTTCCTCAAGGATGGAGAACCGTTCCGCTATATCTCTGGCAGCATTCACTACAGCCGGATCCCCCGAGTCTACTGGAAGGATCGGCTCATCAAGATGTACATGGCGGGGCTCAACGCTATTCAGACGTAAGTGTCACAAGTGGGCTTGGACACAGAAGGATAAAGAATGTATACTCTTGTGCCCTTGAGGATGATAAAGTGGTTCTTGCAGCTGTTATGACTGCAGATTTTTCTATTACTCCATTGACCTGAGGTTGTGATCTCTAGCAACAGGACGATGTTGTGATCCTTGCCAGAATCTTGGCCCTGACCATTCTGAAGTGGCTGTAGTGTAGACTCTTTCATAGTCCAAGTTGCTTAAGGAAAATGTAAAGGTCATATAACACATAACTGCAACTGTTCTAATCCCACATATCCTTTTGCTATTTTACATTATATACCACAGATTAACAAGCATTTACCTGTCTTTCATAACATATAATTCACAGGTATGTTCCATGGAACTATCATGAGCCTCTTCCTCAACAACACAACTTCACTGGAGACAGAGATTTGGAGCATTTCCTGAAGCTTGCCAATGACTTAGGGTTACTGGTCATCTTGAGGCCTGGGCCCTATATTTGCGCAGAATGGGAGATGGTAAATTTAAAATATCAATTTGCATTACAAATCTGAAATAGCAATTCAATGTGTAATACTACTGATTTCTTAGCATGGAGCAGGGGTTAGGGATGTGGATTCTGAACTGAAGGTTGGTTTGTTCAAATCCCAGGTGTTGTGCTCTTGAGTAAGGAACTTTACTCACTTTGCTCCAGTAAACACCCTGCTGATGCAAGACATTTTTTTCCTCAATTGATTAATCACATTAAATAAAAAAAGCAAAGGAAACAAGTGCCAACTGGCAGATAGCAGGGTTTCTAAATTGAAATGAGAATCTCCCAAGTATGAACATCCGAGAATTTTTATTCATCCTGTTACTGTAAAAAAAATATATTCTTATTGATGAATATTAAGCATTTTGCTTATCTTGACATAAGGATATTATAAAATAATTACTTATTAGCTTTTTTGTTTACAGTAAATGATTGAATTTGTTTTGTCTGTTCTTGGTCAGGGTGGTTTACCTGCTTGGTTATTAAAGAAGAAGGATATTGTTCTTCGATCTTCAGATCCTGGTAAGGCTTTCAGTAACCAAACACTTATTTTTTAATACTTTTCACATGATTTTATATTGTTGGTGTTGTACTTCAGGAGTCAAATCTGCATTCCTATAAATTTGAATTTTTTTGTAATGTTAGATATAAGGGTTTGATTGTTTTGAGCATTATACAATATACCATACCCTTATTAAGCATGTGTGCCTATGAAGTGTTTTTATATTTTAAAATAAATTGGCTAACTTCCTTTATATCTTCCAGATTACATTACAGCTGTGGACCAATGGATGGGAAAATTACTTCCAATGATAAAGCCCTTTCTGTATCAAAATGGAGGGCCAATTATTACAGTTCAGGTAATCCTCATAGAACTAATAAGAAAGGCAGTTTTCTCTTGAACTTTTTTGTGATGAATAAGTACAGCCTAGCTAGAGTGATGAATCTTGATGTATACAGAGCCATCCAAATGTATTCACACCTCAGATGATATAGTAACAAAAATATCATATAACAGCATGTTTCTGTTTGATTTGAACCATTTGTCTTGCTTAAAAATAATTTAAAAATACTACTGTGTGCTGCAATCTTAATATCATTCCTCAGAGCCAGGTGATATTTGTCATAATTTAAGTCCAGAAATCATAAGGGTCCCAGTTATTCACACCTTCAGGTATTCCTTACCTGCAAAGTACATTGATTCTTCACAAACTCCTGAAGCATTGGTAAGGCAATGTTTTAACAGTGACACTAAATGTTGGAGATACAGTGCCTTGCAGAAGTATTCAGAACCTGCAGGGAAAGGAGTATTTATTCAGCAAACTCCTTCTCAATGACACACAAAAGACTTGCTCTCCAGGAACCCAATATCGGCTGACACTGCGCATGCCCTCGATATCCTAAGCCAATCTAATTCCACCAATGTGTGAATGATGCCCGCTGCTCCTTCACCAACTATCTGATAATGAACGCTTTCCCCTCTAGTGTGCCTTCTTTGAACTAGAGAGACCTCTAGTGGCAGATCAGCTTTAACTACAGTCCTTACTGCAGAAGGCCGACCACAGGTTCTTTTGAAATGCTTTTCACAATCTTCTCTTGATCTGCACCTTTGTACAACTTTATCTTTTAGTTGACTTGAAAGCTGTTTGGTCTTTATGGCTGAATCTTTGCTTGAAATTTACTATCTGACATAGGTGTATATACAGAGATGGGTGTATTTAGTCTGAAATAAATATGAATCACTATTATTGCTTACAGAGACCAGTAAACTATGTGTAACTTGAAAAGAAGATATTTGAATTGTGATATGACAATAGTCTTAATCCTAGCCCTAGCATTAACTATAAGCCCTAATTTTGCACCTAATGCCAACCCTGTCTAGAAGTCTTGACTTCGTTTAGGGATAGGTTGTGTTAGTAAGGTTAGGAGTTCAGTCAGAAGATTTGTTAATATGCAAAAACACATATCTCACCCAAAGGGCATCACTGTACTGGATGACAGCAGCAGACAATGTATTCAATATTTCTATCCCAAGCCCTATTCTCTGTCACTAATAATAAAACTGTAATATAAAAAAGCAGCGCTCACAAAGTATCTCTTCCCTTAGGTATCACCAAAATAGACATTCAAACCTCAGTAGGTAGATATGTTTTTCATAGAATAAAATGAAATCTTATTTTAAAGAAACGTGTAGCACAATTCTGTAAAGTGAAAAAGACTGCATTTTGTTTGGGGGAAAGGTATTGCAAAAATGATTGACCAATATGAAATTTATAATTAATTTAATTATATTTAAATTAATTTCATATTTCATGAGTTTTGCCACTGTTTCTTGCTTCTTAAATTAAAATGCACTAGTCTAGGTTTTAAAAAGATTTGAAATCCCCAGATATTGTAGGCATGGAGTGGAGAAAAAGCCTTTCATGAGCTGTGGTTGTCTTCAGAGAGCTCAGCGGTACGGTGCAGAACAATGTGCAATAGATTCTTTTGAAGATAAGCAAGAAATGGGGACTAGTTATCAATCTATGTATCTTAGTGATCATTTCACTCATAACTCAAGTTCAGTTTTAACTTATTTAATTCTATATAAAAATGTCACTAAGAACATAAATCATTAAGAGTGTTTGATACAAGAAATGGATTATGGTGTTTTAAATTGTCAAATAGTTTCAAACTCTATTGGCTATATCCCTGTCATGGGCCTATCATTATTCTTTAGTGTTGGAGATCTCTTCCCTGTTCTGATGTCCTTCTGGAGGACAGTGCATTAAACAGTTGTACTGTCATTCTTGTATGACAGGTTGTTGGGTGTCGCATTAAACAAGAAAACCTTATACTTTAACCAGATATGCTTTACCTTTTTAGGACCACATTGCCTCTCTTTTTAAGAGATAAAAACTGATTGTTTTTATTGCTGTTTTACATTTTGATATTCATATTTTTCCTGATTGCTTTGATAAGACATAAGAATTTGCAGACCCCCTTGCTTAACGTAGAATGCTAATAGCAAGAAACAGTCATTGACTGACGGAAGTTTGAGACATTATTTGGTTGCCAAGCTTTCTGTTTGTGTACATTCTGATTCTCCATTCTTTTATCAGGTGTGAAGTGTAAGTGTTAAACCTTGTTTTTCAGGTGGAAAATGAGTATGGTAGCTACTTCGCATGTGACTACAATTATCTGCGCCATCTTACAAAGCTCTTCCGTTCCCACCTGGGTGAGGAGGTTGTTCTCTTCACAACAGATGGGGCGGGACTAGGCTTCCTGAAATGTGGAGCTTTGCAAGGGCTGTATGCTACAGTGGATTTTGGACCAGGTTTGTGCAGAAAGTTATTGTAGTGCAAAAATATGGAACTTTTGATTTTTGAAATATCCTTATTATATTCCTTTCAAGAGCAAAGGTCCGCACCTAGTTACTACACCAGCAAATTGGAATTTATCTGAATAAGAGCTGTGCAGAAAATAGCTAGATGAGAGTAATGGGCTACTGAAGGAGAAAAGACTAATCTGACTGGATAATTTTCTCTATGTGGGTACAATGACCTAATTTACCCACCACTATACCTACCAAAAATTGTGAAGACAGAAAAATAGGTGTCTGTGCTTGGCAGTCTTAACAATGTTGATTATCTTATCTTTAATTTGCCTGTCATCAGTAATTAGCACTGTAATAATCTGGTCAGATCCAACAATAGTGTGTGCTACCAGCTCCTGGATGACAGCATCAGTCTGATGACAAGATGATTACTGGTGTTTGTTTCAACCAGGGAGTTAAAACTATATTTATCATGCATCATGATTTCGGTTAATATTGGTTGTTTACAAAAACCTTAGAAAAACTTTTTATTTGGCTGTGCAGGGGGAGTGTCTTTATATTCCAATGCTGTCAAGGGCAGAAAACATAAAAATCAGACTTTTACTAAGGACCAGCCTTACTTATTTGATGAGAATAGGGAATAAGTATGGAAATAAAAGAAAAGTGGGTATATAATTCATACGGTAGGTTAGTATTTTTGTAAAAATAAAAAGTTATCTAATTTTCAGATCACAAAGTGCAATTGCACAAAGTAGTACATTTGGAATGACGTCTTTGGGTCATGAAAACTGCTAGGTGTCCTAGTGGTGTGGACAGCGTCTTGCTTCACGCTGCTGTCCCCAGCTTCAAGAGCCTGGGGCCAGTGTCAGGCTTGGCTCCCAGTGTGAGTGTCCCAGGCACTCATGCCTCCTGCAGACAGGCGGAGGGGCTATAATGAAGCGTGGGAGTAGGAATAGTCATTTAGCCACCTGGTGTGGAGTAGCTCTGCTACACTATCTTTAGAGACTTGGGGGTATAAGGGTAAGAATTTGCTCCTTACATTCTGATTTTAATCATTATTAGTAATTCCTTACACTTGTATAGTGCTTTTCTGCACTATCCACTCCAGGCGTAGTGCACCAGTACACTCCCCACACACCTGCTCTCAGTGGGGAGGAGAGCAGAGTGATAAAGCCAGTTCAGAGATGGGGATTATCAGGAGGCCATGTTTGGTAAAGGCCAATGGGAAATTTGGCCAGGACCTCAGTTTTACTTCTCATCCGAAGGACAGCGTCTTTTTACAGTACAGTGTCCCCGTCACTATAATTGGGCATTAAGACCCACCCGGACCGCAGGGTGAGCGCCCCCTGCTGGCCCCACTAACACGTCTTCCAGCAGCAACCTTAGTTTTGATACAGCAATATATATCACCTCAGTGCATCCATGCCCATCCATTACTGGGTAACTTCAGTAGCTTTAGAAAACTCAGTTTATTAAATCTCAATGTATGTGAGGGAGTCTCTGTTTATTAAACCAAGGTTCAGAAAATAACGCATTTATGCTTCTGATGATTTCTTAATTTTTGGGCTTCTCACTTTAAGAAAGATAAGATATAACAGAAACATGAGACTTCCCTTTTTTTGTTTCTTGTTCCCATCCTGGTAACACACAACCATTTAGAAAATTTTGTTAAGATTTAAACCACTGAGTAGATGGTCTCATTTACCACTTCTCATTTTTTGTTTTTGTTTTTTATGGCTCTCTCATAGGAACGTAATGGCTGAAATATGATTCTTAATCATATGTTCCTCAGGTGCAGAAAATCTGTGATGTTTTAGCACTGTAAGACATGGGTGCAGTTAAATGCTTCAGGTCAAGTGAGCATTGTGAGTCAAGCTGACAAAGTTGTACTGCAACTGTCGAAGAAGAACTGTGGTGATGTGGGGATCTGAGACATCACGCCCTGTGCTCTCCTTTGTGTAAGAGGTGTGTCAGTGTTATGGACAATTGAATTTATCCACCCTTTTTGAATGGACCGAAAGTGCTTTTTCTTCCTTCAGCCACTTTTCAGTCTATCCATGCGGTTGGAGCACTGAGGTGAGATGGCAAAGCAGAGCTGCACACAGATCCATAGTATTTTATTGCCTCTAAATGACCTTGAGGTCCTTCTTTTTGACATTCAGGTAGAAACATGCTTAGAAGGTAATTCCTGTGACATCTTGTTTTGTCATGTCTGTCTCGTAAAACAGTATTCGGGAATGTGAGCTTAGGTGATATGAATTGTGCAGTAACTTTTCTTTTTCTTTCACTAGGTGGCAATGTTACTGCAGCTTTCTCTGCTCAGAGGCATGCAGAACCCAAAGGTCCACTGGTAAGTCCTGAGAAACTACAGCCCTCCTGGACTGCCTTTACCGACCTTTGTCACAGTTCGAACTGACTAAGGAGCAAACTCTCCAGGAAATCTTTTCAGGAGACGTTTAAATTTTAACCTGTTCGGGTAAAGGATGAAGCTTATGTAATGAGTAAGAAAATAACAGAAACCAGAGAACAGTTTTTAAATATTTTATTTAATCATTCTTTTTCAGAAATATTAGATTATTTGCAATTCGGCTGAAACACATTAAGAATGTAATTGACAGATTATATGTCTTGTATGTCACAGAAAAAGACAAAACGCATGATCTATACATTAAATTTCATGCTAGGAAAATCTTTACTCTTTATCATGCACTTTAACATACTGTAGAAAGTGGTTTTTGAATTTAACATACAATAAATGAAGTATCTTGAGTGGAAAGAAGCTTTTATAACTCATGTCAGACCCTTTTTTTTAAATTTGGGCAATTCAACACAGCCCACACAAGGGGTTTTGGCAGATGTTTCCGATCAGAGTATGATCTTTATCTATGGAAACATACTATATTACTATTTATGTATGCATAAATACACCTATATATACACCACTGTAGCTTTCACCTATGTGAAACTACAAGCATCATTGATGTGCAACTCTTCCTTGAAAAAAATAACCTTTTCTACAAAAATTCAGAAATGGGGACACCATTTAAAGCCTTTCCTTTTTAAACTGCATTATACAATGCAAACAATTATATAGCAAAATTGAATTATACAGATTTGTTGTTTTCATGCAGATCTATTCTGAAAGCTGAGATCACTCACCAAGTGCACATGGTGTACTTTTGTTTGTGGTTCCTTAATTGTGCATAATAATAGGGGATGGGGGATGTGCTGCTAAACCAGCAAACCTGCAACTGCTGCAAAGCATTGAGAAGCTAAATTAGAAAGGTTTCAGGGAGTGTGAAGAGGTAAAATCCTTTGAGTGGATTGCCAGTTTTCAACACGGGCACCCTCTCTCTGATACATCCATCCAATGTCTAACAGCTTTTAGGTTTGCAGGGGAGCCAAAGTCTATGCTGACAAGCCATGGGTGCAAGACAGGATTCACCCTGGCTGTCACGGAGCAGGCAGACACGAACACAGACATGCGCACACACTCACACCAGGGCCAATTTTTTCAAAAGCCAGTTAACCTGCCAGCATGTGTCTGGACTGTGGGAGGAAACCTGAGCACCTAGAGGATTCCCACACAAAAGCGGAGAGAAAATACAAACTCCACGCAGGTAGCACCTCAGAAATTGAATCCAGGGCCCCAGCGCTGAAATTCGATTTTTGTACCGTGTGCTGCTTTCACCGAGCATAATGTATATGTGACCACTGTTCTGTTAAAAAAGCAGCTATGACACCCAAAATTGCCCAATCGCCACAAAATACGGAGGTTTTAGAATCTTGCTTGGTTGAACTGATAATAAACGCTGTACTGTATAAGTAGCAGGGTTGTGAGAGCATACTATTTTGCAATATATCTAAAATTATGGAACGCTTCACAATTTTTGTGTCTTACTTGCATAGGGGCCATGCTAATCTTCTCTGTATCATTCCAATTTGAGTATATGTGCCGCCGAAGCAAGAACCAAAACATTTGCCTCTGATTTCAAAGACTAAACCAGACTGAAGAGTCTAAAACAAGTAACAGGAAAAATTGAAACTGATACGTACCAGTAATTATTCATCTTTAAATAATGACTGTATATCAATGGAAGGTTTTTTCTCTGTGTAAAAAAATTCCATTAGTGACAATACCAAAAGGCAATTTGAACTGCTCTAAAAAGAAAGGAAGTGGTATCAAGCATTGTGGCTGCTTGTGTGGCCATTATCAGAGATACTGCATAGATACTGTATGTTTTGTATGTTTTGTCCTTGGTTAAATTCAGAGACATTTCCTAAGTAGTCTAGTTTCCACATTTAAAGTCTGTTTATCGTTGATGAATCATCAGTTCTAAGAAGACTTTATTATTCTTTTTGATTGGAACTATTACATTTCTTTGAGTTGAACGTTTATTTGCGTGGACAAATTTGGTTGTCCTTGTGTTCATTTTTAAATAGTCCATTTCTTAATAATTCTTATTTAAAATATACAGTATCTTGTCATGACTTTTTATAGTGTCAGTTCAGCATATTTTTAAACTGCCGACCAAGCTCTCTGTAAAGGAAAAATGTACTGTGTATTCACAAGTGTGGTGTTTTTACTAACCTCCAACGGTCATCTTATCTTTCAGGTAAACTCTGAATTCTACACAGGCTGGTTGGACCACTGGGGGCAACACCACTCAGTTGTTAATAAAAACACTGTAGCAAAATCACTGAATGAAATCCTAGCAGCTGGAGCAAATGTCAATCTGTAAGTAAAACTCAGCATATGGTGGTTTTTCAGAGATTAAAAGATTTCTTTACATTGTACACATGCATTATAGAAATATTAGTGGTTTGGTGGACAGGACTAGAAAGAGGTTCTGAATAAAATAGCAGAATTATTTATGTTAGGTCGTAATTTATAAGTGAAAAGAAAGGTTAGAGGATAAAAATGCAATTTTTGAAACGGATTGGTTGAACAGTCAAGAACAACAGAATATTGCAGCATATATTTGGATTTTTATTAATCCATTAAATTAATTCTGGGGTTGCCATAAAAGCTATGATGTAATTTAGTATTTATGTTCATGACAGTTAAGTTGTTAAGTAAACACACTCTTAGGATTAATGTTGCAAGAGTCTGGGTACTTCAGTAGTTGTGACCAGTTCATCTTGGGAATTATGCATTGTAAATCTATATCATGTTCTCTTTTATGTTGGAATTTTTAAATATATTTTTTTTCAGTCATACTAGGATAATTTGTCACACCTGAAAAACTAAAGTGACTGCAAAATCTTTTTTTTAATCACCACACTACATAATTGTTTGAAGTGGCGGTTTGTCTAGATACTAGGTACTGTATGAATCACCCCATTCCTGTTTTCTATCTTTACCATCTTGTCTTTCATATAGGTACATGTTTATTGGTGGAACTAATTTTGGATACTGGAATGGTGAGACATATTGCTTCAAACTGTTTGAATAACACTGTTGAGAGAACATGGCTGAAACGTTCTATATCATCAATGTAAATTTGATGGGTTTTACTTATTTTAGCCCCAGCAGGCAGTGCTCTGCATCCTGCCTTGTGCCCTGTGATTTTGGCATGGGCTCAGGGTTATCTCCAGCCACAACGAACAAGTGGCCTTCTAAAGAACCAGAGGGTTTTAACCCCAATACAAAAATAAAACTGTTAAAATCTCAGAACTTGGGAAACCCTGAAATAATTTTCTAATCACAAGCGACTTCATAAGCATACTTTTCTCTAGAGAAAATATTCTGCAAATCAGTTGAACTAACTTGGCAGAGAGTATTTGAGTTGTCAGAGCAGCTACATTGTGAATAGATGACACAAAGAAAAGTGGACTTCATGCCTAACAGGAAGAATTGAAAGAAGCAGATAAATTACCGCCGGTAATGGAATGTTGGCTTAATCTCCAACTGTTGAATTCTAAAGCTTAAGTAAAGTGTGAACAAGGAAAGATGCGAATTTCATTCTGAGATTCTCCTTTCAGGTGCTAATACTCCATACGCTCCACAGCCAACCAGCTATGATTATGATGCACCTCTAACTGAAGCGGGGGATCTCACAGACAAATATTTTGCCATCCGAGATGTTATTAGACTGGTAAGGATTAAAGTTGCAGAATTAGTTTTTTTTAATAAAATTACAATTTGTCCTTAACTAGTGATATTGTTTATTTTTCAAGTATGCTTAATAGGTATAAAAAATGGGATAGTACACACTGCCATTTGGTACGACAGTATTAATTTGTACATTATTGTGCAGCATACCTTACATGAGTTTGTAGAACAATTCACCAGAAAAACAAAGCAGAAATATTACATGTTACCGCCATTCCTACATAATTTTCATCCTGGCCTGCAGACGTAATCTGAAAGGTTTGAAACATTCAAAGAAATGTATACCTAGTAATGTAGGGAGAAACATTTCAATGTAAAAATAATAATATAATGCAGGTGTCTTATTTGTTCGGTTTGTCAGTTGAAATTAGATTTACTTAGTAATGTGTTATTAATTTAAAAAAGAGATCTAAAGAAAATGAATCTCTGAAAAAAATTGCCAATAAATTGTTAAACAAGAAGCAACTGTACATTTTTAATAACGTATTTTTTAGATGTACAGTACTATCTAACACATTAAAAATAGTTTTTAACAATCTAATTTAAGAACAACATAAGCAGTTGTATAGCAGTAGTGTCCCTTTTGTCCTATAATGGTCCTATGGGATCTTGAAGGATCCAGGGATCTTCTGCAACTTCCAGATTAATTTCCAGACTTCCACAGTCCGTTAGGCCTGACAGTACAGCTCAAAGGCATAATCAAGAAATCTGCTCAGGACCCTGCAAGAGCACTGCTTCTTGTATTTCATCAAAACACCATTCCACCAGTTGAGTACACATTTAAATACTATTTCAAACATCCCACATGCACACAAAACACACCCAAGCATCTCAGATATTAAACAGTCGAAAGGCAGGGTGCAGGGATGTGGTGTGATTCCTAATGAATGGAAAACGGCATTTTGGACACGACTTAGAAAGTCTGTAGGACAAACCATGAAGTCCAAAATTAAGTCCAAAGAATAGAACAGCTAAATTACAATGTCATCACACAAATTCAAATTAATTTCTTCTCCACCATTGTCAGTGTTTTTACATATCTGTTCCGACAAGGTAATGGTTTCAAATCCAAGAAATGTTGCATTCGGAACTGATCATTAAAATCTATTAACAATTGGTTTTAATTTATTGTGCAGTACAAGAAAATACCTGATGGACCAGTCCCTCCAACAACACCTAAATTTTCATATGGAGCTGTAAAAATGAATAAAGTAAGTATTCTGAACACATTGGGCTGTATAATCTACTCAGTTGTATTCTTGAGGACACATTTCTGATTTTTGAGTCTCTGTTTCTGGTCAGAAAACAAACACAATGACACAATGCTTGCAGCTCATTTGGTGGTATCCCAGATTTTGGATTAATGTTGCAGTTCTGGGTGGCATCCTGCCTTGTTACCTTCATATGTGGACTCCTGCTTACAGTAATTATTTTTCAGGGACATATACCGAAATTTGACAATTAGGTTTTATCATCTTTACTTTTGAACTAGCTATTTTTATCATTTATTTCTCTAAACCTTACAGTTTTTTCTATAATTACCACAAGTAGCGTAAGGGATTGTGGGTAATTGGCTCTATTTTAAAATGTTGAGAATGCACAGCTGTTGAAACACTCTGCAGCACAAAAACCACAAGTGATGTTGTGGTTAAGGTTTTGGAGTTCGCCTGAAGCATACTTCATTAAGCAGATAGCTTTTTATTTTTTATTATTTTCTGTACTGTTGTCCTCTCCTTTTTAGCTTTGGTTATACATTTCTTACAGCTTATTAGATTTTGAGGGGTTTGAAATGCTCCTGAATAATGAGAGTTTTGGTGAGGTGTCTTTACCTGTAAAATGTCAGGCCCTGTCTGTACCAGATTTTTACACACAGGGCCAACAAACTGAAGGATCTGCACCAGAGTAAATCACACTTCTTTTGCCAGTTACATTTTTCGCATGCGTCAATTTATTGTAGCATCAACAAAAAAAAATGACACCAGGTTCTGATTTAATCTGTGTCTTACAGGTGGAAAATGTGTGACTTTACAACTTGTAGGATTGAAACTGAAGTATTTTTCATTTTTGGATATCAATCAGTTTTCCTGCTTCAAATTCAAAGTTTTAAAGTTCTCACACATATAAAAACACAGTGTCATCCTTTAAAATGTCTGGCTATCAGGGTGTTTTGAATCTCAGTGTCTAAATTATCTTCTTCTGTGCTCACTCAACTACAGCTCCAGACAGTAACTGATGCGCTAGACTCGCTCTCTTTCTCTGGGCCTGTGAAAAGTGTATACCCCATAACCTTCATTGAGATGAACCAGGTATGGGCAGAGATTTATACCAACAGAAACAGGTTTTATACAAGGAACATTTATTCATTATAACTGACTTGAAGTTAATATTACTAAAATAATTTCTTAAGATATAATTGTTCTGTCGTCTGCATCATACATAGCATTATTTTTAGTTTATAGTTAAAAACAAAAACAGAGTTAATCTATTTATCATTTTAAGTACCATATCTATATTGTATGGTAAATTTTCCACAATTCAAATAAAGAGAAATAATTACTGTTAACTGCCTTCCTGGGTAACTTCTTGATGTATTTTAATAATTTTCATTTCCATTTCTATTTAAAAGCATTTCGGATTCATTCTATATCAAACCAAGATCCCTAAAGACTGCAGTGAGCCTACTCCTCTCTCTTCACTATTAAATGGTGTACATGACCGTGCTTATATCACTGTGAATGGGGTATGTTTTCATTATTTTACAATTCCAGGAAGCATTTTTGTTTATCAGTTTAATGTAGTTAAATTCCTTCTCAATCACATCTGCAGTTTCCAAAGGGAATTCTGGAAAGAGACAAATCTTTGACAATCAATATCACTGGGAAGGCTGGAGATCTGTTGGATATACTTGTGGAAAACATGGGCAGAGTTAATTATGGCAAATACATCAATGATTTTAAGGTATGAACTTTTTCATTTTAGTTTTATTCTGTTGCACATGAATCTAAATTAATATGATGTTGCAGCGATTATTTGGCACAAAAATGATGATGCTTTCTTTAAATCTTATGAACGCATTGAATGGGTTGTCAGTAGTTGAATGTCCTGCCGGTAGAAAAAGGGGAGCTCTAAATAGCAGCTTCTGCCCTATTGTGACTGTTAATTGATGTCAAAAGACATTAGGCTGCAGAATTGAGGTGGATCCTGGCCAGAGATCATCTCCGAAAGACACAGATGGGAATTGGGTAATTTGGCACTACTAAACAAAAGTATTCTCAGCCACATTGAGGTCCATGTTTACTATGAAATAAGAGATGTTTTTTTTAGTTTTACTGCATATATGTAAAATGTTTCTTATCACTGAACTCTTGAGTCGTAGACCTCTACATGCATCTCATCTCATCCCCCTGCCTGCCTGTAGGTGGTGGTTGCATGACGATATTTTTTAGTTTTCTTGTTTTTTTCACACAAAAACAGAAAATGTACAGTAGGTCATGGAGGGTTAAAAACCTGTTGTCTCGACAGGGGCTTGTATCCAACCTGACTCTGGGAAACGACACCCTGAGCAACTGGCTCATCTACAGTTTGAGCATCGATGAAGCCGTCAGTCAAGGCGTCCTCTGGGAACGAAGCCAGGAAAGGGCTTTCCAGCCCCCATCCGACCTCACCGCTCCAGCTTTCTATGGCGGCAGCTTCAGCATTCCCAGTGGAGTGCCGGACCTTCCTCAGGATACCTACATCCAGTTTCCTGGCTGGAGAAAGGTAACCCTGCCAGACCTGAAGTTTATTGTCCTCGTAAGCAAACCGCTAAAACAGGATATCAAACTATTACCTTTTCTGCAACTTACAAGTAAAATTGTATCTTGAAATTAAAATTAAAGCAGTTAAGAATAAGTCACAATCAAGACTTTTCTTCTATCAGGCCAATGTAACCTTAACCACTAAGATGGCCATTTTAATTTAATTTGGAAGTTTCAGCATGTCTGTGTTGAGGGAATGACTCTGAAAGCTTAAATTTAAACTTTGTTCTCTGTTGTTTGACAAATTAAGCTGAAGTAAAAGAAATTTTGGGAAGTTGTGTGAGGTAACTTGTGGTATTCCTTCTCTGTAGCCCTTCCCTGTGAAAAAATCTTTCAAGGTTTCACTTCTTTCTCTGTGTTCTGCTTTTTCCATGAATTGTTTACCGCATCTGGATGCGATTCTTGCTTTTAGCAGAAAAAAATATTGAGCCTTGACTCATTCTTGCCTGCTAAATGCCAATGTGAGGGCTTCCCGAGTAATTCGAGCAGCGTTGTTGTTTGTGTCAAGCTCTGTAGTCTTACTGTTGTCTGTTCAAGCCTGGGTTGTAAGCGAGGTTAAGTTGCAGGGATAGTGATAGGGATTCCCCAAGCAGTAGTGGGTGAGAGTCCGCTCGACGGGCAGCAGCAGCCCTGGGGCTGTAAGTGTGTGGTGTGGTCAGGGGCAGACGCACCTGCGGTCGGTGTGAACTGTCCTGCAAAGTACTGTGGGTCTCGCACAGCATCCAGTCACAAAGTGCCCCGACGGATTGTGAGTGATAGACTCCAAGCTGGTTGACAAGTGGTGGTGACTCCTACTTGAGAGGACATAGATGCAGAAGAATAATGGGGTTTTTAATTTGTTTTAATTATTTTGCTGATTTTTTACAGTCGCTGTGGTGTGTATTGGTGCTGATCAAGGTTAGCAGAGTAACAGTGTTGTAGTAATTAGGACAAACACGTGGACACCAAGCCCTCATTCTGGACTGCTTGGTCTCTGGTTGCTATGGTTTCAGATACCAAGTGTTTACTCTGTGTGCTGTATTATGACACCCACATTTACTATCAATTTTAATGTAAATGAACAAGCAAAGATTTATTCTATTCTGAAAAGAGAAGAAAAGATACACAACGTTTCGGCATCTTCCGGTGGTCTTTTGCAGCTTATGCATGCTAACACAGCTACCTGCTTGAACAGTTTTAATGTGTACTTGTTTAAAAATTGATAACCACAGGATTTTATGGATTGAAACTGTTCTATGCCTCTAAAATATACAGATGATGCCTAACAAAGTGTGTGTAGATAATAACCCTGCGATTCATAAAAGATGAAAAATATTCGTAAAAATCTCACGTGATCATTCCATACAGTACAAAGGAAAGCCTTTGTAAATGGACAGTCCAGCTCCATTAGTTTGAGAGAAATTGTGAAAGAGTAGTTTAGCCGCAGTTTCGGAGAAGTCCAGCTCTTTGAAAACCACTTAAAAAGAGTGTCTAGAATTAAAACCACTGAAAATATTTCCTTTAAGGATTTTTTTAATGTATTTCCATTTGGGTGTGTATATATTCTGAAAATACGGGAACCAATAACATTTGGGTTTTTTATGTTTAGATGTTTGATCGGTGTTATTTGTAGTAGTAATAATAAAAATATATTCCTTTGTTAGCTTCTCTTATCATCAATTTAAAGTTGTGGGTATATGACTTACAAAAAGACTAAAATTCTCAAAAGCCGTGGGGAGAAAGAACATGACAATTACGGTAATGCAGTTAAAGTTTTTCTAAGAAGTGCATTGTGGAATCTTTTGTCTTCAAAATTAACAGCTCACCTGTTTTAAAGTTGTCATCTGGAAGATGTGTTTCCTGGCTAAAGTTTCTGAAATGTTTTAAAGAATTTTAAAACGTTTTTTTTTCAGTTGTTGTTTTTTGTTGTTATTTTTATTATGGAAGGTTTTTTATCTTTAGAAATTTCCACATCATTTAAGTTACAGGGATTTTTTTTTAATGTTGGTGTTTTATAGTGTGCTGCCTTTTCCACGGAACAGCCTACACAGTGAAAGCATTTGATGAGTTAAACTACTAATTTCAGAGGGGGCGAGCTCTCTGCTGATGACTATCTGCTGAACTATGGACTGTAGAACTTCTGCTTCTTATCTCCTGTTTGTGCTACACCTTTGCTGATAACATCACCCATTGCAGAGCAAATAAATGTCTTGTGGTATAGCAGGTGAAGCTATAGAGTGTGTCTTACTATGGCTCTCAGAGCATATAAAAAGAATAGACCAGACGATAAGTGTTACTTATGACCTTTTTCAGGGAGAGACTGCAGCCTTATTCTGATAACATTTGTACTCATTTATGCAGCTGGGCATTTGAGCAGATGGTGTACCTTGTTCAGTTGTACAACAGCAACATCTCACCTGGCATTTGAATAAAAAACAATTCCAGAACACTAACGCTGGTCCTCGTGGTCAAATTTGAAAATAAAACTTTACAAGAAAACTTCTCAAATTCATAGCATCCTAGCAAAATTGTATTGCTCTTCTGAGAAAGAAGCATTTCAAAGAGCTTGAGATTCAGATCTTTCATAATGTCTCTAAAAAAATGGAATCTATTCATTTTAAACACATTTTACTATATCAGTGTCAATTTAACCTTCGATGTCAGACATCAAGCACCTCAAGACTAGCTGTAACTAATAATGAAAGTTTTTCTTAAAGAGCAAAATGGCAATATGACTAATGTATCATAAAATGGATATAAAAATAACTGCAGTTGAACTTCAAAAAGTAATTTTGAAGTCAAAATGACAGATATTCACATTCATGACATTAAATCTTAATACATTTTAACACTTTGGCTTCAATAATGATTAGCACAAAGATATGTACTTTATTTTGACAATGCAGAGAAAACCTAAAAATAGGACAAATACATATACCCTGTATAAGGACAAATTAAAATTTTTTGGTATCAAATTGTCAGAAAAATAGAGGACAAACAAAATATATGCAAAATTATGGGAATTGGAATTATGAGAAACATAACTGTTTTGTTAACAAAATCGCAAAAGGTGAACTGCAGTCCCAATTTCTCAAACCAGTTGGTTAATAAAACTTGGTAACAAAATTAATTTCAAATTTAGCACAAAATGGTTAACTTTGTGAAAGTACTGTAAGTCTCCATGTAAGAACTCGCATTTGAGTTCCAATGAATTGTGATGAGATGAGGCCCTTCCTGCTCACTGGTCTCCGTAATGACTAAAGTAATGTGATTTACAAGCGAATCAAGACAGGTTGTGCAGTAGACGTTTCACTGCTGAAATGTTCCAATGTGATCTGCATGCAAAGTTAAAAAGTAAGTAGTGTTTGCAAAACTTTCAAAATTGAAAGCAATATTTCTATTGGATTAAAAGAGATGTATTCACAATCCTGGGCCACACGTGTCACCAGACGGTTTTTTGCCTTGTTATAGATAGTTATAAAATATCAATTGAGATACTGTATATACAAATATCTGAAATTGTTTTCTGTTTCGAGATGTGAATTGGAGGTTTGACAGGTTACTGTGTACATTTTACTTTTATTGCTGTTTGAAATTTCACTCATCAATGATGATTCTTCTTGACCCCGAAAAATGAAAATAGCATTGCAGTTCCCCTTATAAATTGGCATTTCTTTCACAGGAACTTTTCTGCCTATTTGGTTTCATGTCAGGCCAAAGATATCACTGATGGGATCGCAAAACTACTTCATCCCCTTTGCAGATTTACCTGTTTTTGCTGTAGAAGCAAAAGCTCCTCTTCTTACACTGTGTGAACAGGAACTAGCACTTGAGCTTTATCATGTTAAGTGTCAAGAACAGATAAAAAAGAAATCATCCCACCCAGCTCATTTGGGTGTTAGAAGCTAACCTGAAAGAAGGAACCCGAAAAGAAACTGTATCGGCTTCGATGTGTCTGGGACACCTGGTTCCATAGCCGCTTGGGGGTAAAAAAGTACCTCCTGTTCTGGGTTTGAAATGCACGTCCACTCCGTGTCCACCTGTGTCTGCCGGTTCATGTTTCACTGTTGATTTTGAAGAACTCCACTTGGTCAGTGCCTTTGAAGATTCATAATACTTTGATCAGCCCTTATAGTCCTATAAGACTATGTGGTGGGAGTTAAAGCTTAGTGGATTCAGGGCATTACTTCTTTAGGTCACCTGATGAATTAATGCCTCTTGCAGTTACTCTTTCTACATCTTTCTACAGTACAACACATTTGTCCTAGGCTAGCTCTGTGACTGTAATTGAGACATTGGGCAATTATCAATTGATTGTATTCTCTTTGGGGCTCCTTTGTGCTCTCTCCTGAGATACTACAGGTCTGAAGCACAGTCTGTGTACTGTATGTGCACACATATGTACAGTATGTAGTATGTATACATAAGGAAGAATGCACCTTTAATGTTTTCTTATCTATTCTGTTGTAAAGAAGGACAATTGTTTTGTGAATAGTCAGTCTGTTAACCCTTCACAGTAGAAAATAAAAAAAGTTTGTCTAATAAAATTCTTATTTTCCTAAGGATTGACTCTCAAAAATGAGGACATAGATCCAAGACATATAAAATGAGATTCTAATGAATGTCATGTAGAAAAACGTCAGAAGCATTTCTGGGTCATTTGATATGGTGTGGTGTCTGGTGGTACGTTGATTGACAGAGCCATCAGAGAGAATATCATCTGGCTTATTCCGATAGTTCAACAATCAGGCATTGTTCAGTAACTGTATGTAGGGGTCACAACCTTTCAACACAGTCTTTTTTGCAAATTAAAAAAATGATAATAGAAAAGCATTATTATTGATATACATAGTACTTAAATTGAACAGATAGCAAGTTATTATTAAAGATGCACTAGTAAACCAACTTTCTTACCTCATTTGTATGCTATGTGAACTACTTTTTACTTGTTTTTCAATAAGGATTATTTCAGTTACTAAACAGATAGCACCGGTGTTGAGGGACTCTAAGTATTAACCCCCTGAGGAGTTTCATTCAAGTTTCAAGCTTACTGGGGTGTTTTTATTACTTATTCTGTTTAGAAAGAAAGCTCTTTCAAAGAATTATTACTAATATTTGAAGTCCAGTGTTTGTATTACTATTGTTTTTTAGTGACGATTGTTTCTAAATAAAAGATTTATTTTTCAGAACCAGACTGGAAACATTTTAATCATAAGTCAACATTTTTTTTTACAAAACGAGATTACTCTGTTTTATTGGAATTTTGTTTAGCCAAGACATATGTCCATTTTATTTTAATTAAATTATTCAACTCTTTAAGTAGCTTGTTAATCTAGAAACACTTACCAGTTCCTGTCTTCATAATTGCAGGCTTTGTCTTGTGTACAGTACATCCATCTATGCGTTGTGTAGATGTTAATGCTAAATTGCTTAGTTGTCAAACAGGGTTACTAAAATTTAAAGCCAAGCCCCTTTAACCAAAATGAAAAGTGATTTATTTGCTCCAAAATAATGGTACTGAAAGATAAGATTGCACTTTCATTTTCCGTCTCACCTGTCTAGACTTATGAACACTTCTTGTAACTCTAAAGCGATAGTTTTCTAACTACACTTTTGAAGATTTTCAAAATCCACTTGTGTATGATATCAAAATTAAGGACCACAGAATTTTTGGCAATAGCAGCCTTCAGTAATTTGGTTAAATCAAACTGTATAAGCTTGATATTAGAAGTGATATATTCTTATCTAAATTGTTATATGGAGCACTCTTCTAATTCCTTATGGATATTTATATAGGTTTTCTTTCATTAAATTGTTAGAGAATGATTTCCCCTGAAGAACAGAAAGCAGGGAATCGCAGTATATCGAATAAAATGGCCAATGATATATCACAGAGTAAGCTAATGCAGATATATTCCAGATTAATCTTAAAATAACATTTTTGTGCGGTTTTTATGCACATTTTTTTGTGATTGATACTATAGAATATTTTATTTTTTTGTCAGTGTTTGACCTAGCAAAACGATAAAGGCTTTGGCTTAAATTGTACCATTTTTTTATTACCAACTGGAAGCTGGGTTCTGAAAAATAATTTAAAGATTTACTAAAAGTTGTTTGACACCTAATATTAATTCACTTTTTGGGGACTTTCTTTGAAATTTCTGACTTAATTGTTGCATTACTGTTTTGAGTCAGATTTGCTTTTTGAACACACTGGTTCTTTTAAAGCCTCTAGTTTTTACTCAGATATCTCCCACATATATCGTTTTTAATCTAATCTGTAGAAATAACTTTTAAAATGAGGATATCACATCAGAGATGTTCTATCTGACCTTAACTAGAAGGGTTTGAGGAGAAAATGCAAAAGTTTTTTTTTTAATTCTAAAATTTTGTTTTGACCTTCGTTTAATGTAGAAAGATTTCATAACAAAAAGCAGTATTCGAGGTCTGTAGTAATGTGCTAATTGACATGACATGGAAGATGAACACATCAGCACCAGTCACATCTTCTGGAAACAATCATTAAAGCAGATCACAATTTACAGCTTGTCCTGTCTACTGTTGCTCTTGAAGATCTTTATGGTTTTGCACAAGCTGAGCGTGCAGTTTACTTTATTCAGTTAACTGCTCACCTCATGAAATGTCTTGGTAAGACAACTTTGTCTTTAGCTCCATGTTTTGTGCAACCATATTAATTTAAATTCCGCATCTCTCACTGGTGTCAGTAAAAATAATTTCTGTTGGATCCAACAGAGGGCAGCAAAACCCATTTTTAAAGCAATGTCTCAAACATTTATAGGCTTTGCTGAATAATAATAATAATTGCTTACACTTATATAGCGCTTTTCTGGACACTCCACTCAAAGCGCTTTACAGGTAATGGGAACTCCCCTCCATCACCACCAGTGTGCAGCCCCACCTGGATGATGCGACGGCAGCCATAGTGCGCCAGAACGCTCACCACACATCAGGTGGGGAGGAGAGCAGAGTAATGAAGCCAATTCATAGATGGGGATTATTAGGAGGCCATGATTGGTAAGGGCCAATGGGGAATTTGGCCAGGACGCTTGTTTCATTGTCTTCATTTTCAAGGGGGAGCAATGAGCACTTGATTATGAATTACTACACTTTATTTAGGTACTGTAGGAGTATGTAAACATGTGTAATGAACCAAACTCAGTTCTCTCAATTTATCTGACTTTAGCCACTTTGTGTTCATGAGAACCAATGAACACGACCCATGTCCCTGAGAAATGTTAGTCAAACTGATTCTTTTCGTTATTGACATACTCTGCATAATGAGAAGCATGTTTTCTGTGGTTGTCTCACACTTCCCACAATTCTTTCACCCAAAAACATGATTCCCTAGACAGAAAGCAAGAGTGCCCACACATATTTACATATTACGTATTTCTGTGTTGATCCATTTTAAAAGTAACTATTTGCAGTGGTGGAGTGCTGTGGGTTTTGGTTTTTTTGCTAGTGATCTGAATTGCATTATCACTGATAAAATTAAATTCTGTATTAGTCCTGTAAATCCCATCAATATATAAACATACAAAAATAAACATATATACATACAGAAAAAAACAAGAAACTTTATGCTTTAAAAAAGGCTAAATGGATTATAATTTTTTAGGCTTCTCCAAGTGCTTTTTTAGTTAGGGATATTATAATAAAATGCCCATATGGGTTCTGTATGGGTATACCAGTATTACAACCTAGTATTCGCATTGCTATCTAGATATATGTTTCCCAGCCTGAATGGAAACTAAAAAGGTTGTAAACCACTTACTTAGACTATTTTATGGAAGTTATCTAATATTAACAACCAATAACTATTTTTACTGAACAGGCCTAACTTTATTTGCTGCTATTAAGATGTACATCTTGATGTTGTTGAGTCTTTGTTTAAATGCAAACATTACCATTTCACTCATTAGTCTTATGTTTTAGAGCATTCACGTGGATTACATAAAACTCATGCTAAAAATGGTGAACTGTGTTTAGATTTCCTCTCTTTTTTTTGTTTCTTATTTTGCGTTGCTTTCTGTTAATTGAAACTTTATTTCATTTGTTTATTTTTTTCAAAGGGACAAGTCTGGATCAATGGATTCAACCTGGGAAGGTACTGGCCAGCCAGAGGCCCTCAGGTGACCCTGTATGTGCCTGCATCCGTCCTGAGTACAGCCTCTCCCAACAACATCACCGTGCTGGAACTGGAGAGCTCCCCGTGTGACTTCGGGCCCTGCACTGTGGACTTTACTGAAGCTCCTGTCTTGAATTCTACAGTTGAATATCCAGCATTGAAGAGAAAGCTGTTCATAAAAGAAGACTTGGCATAGCTGTTAAGGTATATACTGTATGTACTGTACAGTACATGCATTTGCTTCTTTTTTATTTGGCCTTTAGTACTGATTTGATGCACTACCTCAAAAATCATGATGTTCCTGTTTTTTATTTCCCTCACATGTTTGTGTGGGCAGATGGATCCCATGTGTTTGAAGTGGATGGCTCACTTTATGAGGGACATACATTTCTTTATTTTATTTAAAAGGTTTAAAGATATTCAAATGTAGACTTTGGGTATTGTAGGTGTTACTTAAGGAGTAAATGGTGCATTTTCTCTCTTTACAGGTTTATTCACATGGTTACTGATGATTAGAAAATGATTAGAAAATCATTAGAAAATTATTAGAAATAGGAATTTTCTGAATTTTATGATTTTGTTTTTCTTTAACTTTAATGATGCCTCGTAAATTAAATATTATTAGTTTGGTTTTGTTTGAATTGTTGATTTATCAAGGGACCCTTGTTGAATATTTGAGCAATAATTATTATATAAACAACTGGAGTGAGTTTTTCTACTCCAATGTTATTTTGAGAATGCTTGTAAAACAAAAGTGGGTGATATTCCTTCATCTTTGAAAAGAAACCTTTTCTGTTTAATGAGATCTTCCAGCTTCGGTTTCAATTATATAATGATGATTTTGTTTATTCAGAATAGTACATCAGAATCTACAGTAAGGAAGGAGACATATCACTCATAATTCAGGGTATGATCATTTGGATCTCTATAAAGAAGAACAATACAATCTTAAGTCCTAGTCCTGTTTCTCATATTCATGTGAAGACTATGTGATTGGAAATTTGTTATTACGACTTCCCTGAGAAGTATATTCATATAATAACAGTTCCAACTGTTCCAACTTTTTTTCAATAGTCAGTTTTAGTATATATTATTATTTTTGAATTTAAATTAAAATGATTTTCTGTTATACCTGCTCAGGAAATATAAATTGATAATGGATTGTTGGACGTAATGAATTTCTTTTTAGATAATAAAACAATTATTCACTGTTTATGGATCTGTGCGTGTGTGTATCATGACTTAAGTGGATTCTTCCTAATGAGATTTGAATATAGATGTTATACTTTATAAAACTATTCTTCCTGTGAGTAATTCAGTTGACAAAGCAGTTGTGCACCCAAGTATCCTGATTCAGGTTCAGATTTTGAACAATCTGGCCTGTTTAAAGTCCTCCCTTAATTTATCTGGTGGAGCAGTTTCTCAGCAAGACAGAGGCTGTACATCAGTGGTGTATGAAGTGGTTTATTTGAAGTACTTGGATTTTGATTCTAGCAAGCAATTTAGCGTAGTCTAAATCATTTTACATTAGTTCCTAGAATGTAACACGTTGCTAGAAACTTAAAAATGATGTTAGATAACATCAATCGTCAAGGTTCTGATTTAAGATTTTTTTCACACTTTGATCACCGCTTAGTATGTTACTGTTCTTAGGAATACAACAGGGAAAATGATAAGGACCTATTTGGGTGAATGTTGACATGATTGGTGGCTGCAGATACTCATTAGCTTCACATACCTTGTTTAACAGTCAAAACCACATTCAGGGTCAGGGCCGCATTTAAAACGCAGAGAAACATTTACCAGCCTGTTTCCACAGTGCCTTCTTCTGCAGCAGAGGGAAGCTGGTCTCCCTGTCTTTTTCTTAACACCAGTGTTTTTAAAGTACTGCTCAATTTAACATTTTTAATTAAAATGTTTTAAAAAGTGCGGGAGGATCAATGTGTTGTGTGTATCGTGTTTTTGGTGTTATTTATTAGTTGAAAATGGGTGTAAAGGAGCAGGGTACCTTAAAGTGGGAGGTTACAGGGGGTGGAGCCTCCACAATACAACTAGAGGCTGACCGCACCAAGATGGTTCTCTTCTGGGTTCCAGGAAGGAGGGTGCTCTTGGCCCCCTTTCTTATGGGTTTTTGGAGAAATTCAACTTGTTTTACTGTTTTACCCATGCGTGCTGTCTTATAAATAAATTAGGACCTTTTTATGTATCTTGTCTGGTTATGCACCGGTTTAATTTAGCATCCACTCAGAAGTGAGCCCGGGTGAGAAGAGCCAGCTCTGCGACAACAGCTAATGAATAATAAATACCATCTTAAATGACAACTGATTGTTCTTAAAAATCAAGTTCTGTTTCAATAGCTTTCAGAATGTAAGGTAAGTTCTGTTCTTGTAGCATTTGCTGAATGCCTTGTCCCATGATTAAGTACTTCCATTATAATTATAACCATGTCAATACAATCATACTATTTTCACAGCCACCATTACATCCATTTTGATGTCCTTAAATAAACAATGGTTCAGCTAAATGTTTAGTTTGAATTAATCTTTTCTCATCATGGGGAGATCACTTCATCTGGATAAATTTCTCTCACCCCTCTAATGCGAGAGATATTGGAAACTAGATAAGCTTAGTTTTTGTCAAAGATATTGGTATCTCTAGCCTGGATCAAAGCATATAAAATGTCTTATGGATTAGTAAAGACTTGGTTTCAGAATCAAAAGATAGTCATAATTCAAAGACATTTGCTAATTAAACAAATTTATTAAAACTGACAAATTACATCACACTCATTATAATTTAAAAATTGATATGTACAAATATAAACATTGATATACCTGATTGTCACATAATTATCATAGTATAACACTACACATGAAAGACCCAAAAAGGTCTGAAACAGGGGATCGGAGATAGTGAAAACAAGCGTTGGGTATTAAGGCGAGAGCTCTGGTACAGCAATGACACTTTAAGAAGTGTTAATATTTCACAGAAACATGAGACATCCTGGTTTAATAATTCCAAGCATATCTTCAGCAGTGTCATGTCCAGCCATTTCTGGAATCCTGTCTCACTTGGACAAGGACATGACTCACGGCATGTGGGACATAGAGCTCAATCTGTGCTCAGAGTCAGAGGAAATGCTTTTACTGATCAAGCTGCTCCTGTCGTAAAAGTATTCAGTTTACTTTGAAACTATTGTAACCTCCAGTACATTGATGTTGATTATGGGGTCTGTGTACATATGTTCCATCATAAAATACAATACCAACAAGGGATAAAAAAAATAAAGTTAACTGATCTAGCAGATGAGTGCAAATTCACAAATCTGCCCTAAATTAATTATTTAAACAAGAACGATTAAAAAAAACAAACTAATGTTAAGAGCAAATACACAACCTGGGTGAACATAGAGCGATTATCTTTGTCAAAATGATAAACAATACAAAACATGTATAGAAATATATAGATATTCAAATTCCAGTAGACTGTTCAGCTATACTTGTTGATAGTGAATATTGTGAGTATACCGAACCTGTGGCTGAATTCAGATGGGTTTTAAGTATTCTGCAGTTTACACAAGGTAAGCTGGTTATCAGTCTTGAGATGTGTTTTTTAAATTTTTGCCCAACGAAAACATATATGAAGGGGTTCAAACAGCTATGCAAATAGGCAATAGCTTCAGTAATCTGGAGACTTAAATGAATACTTTTACTAGTTTCACAAAAGCTGTATACTTCAAGAATCTCTAAACCCCTAAAAAAACATGCAATATTATAGGGTGTCCAGCATACAAAAAACACCATGACTACCATAAAAACAAGTCTAATGGCATGCTTCTTGGGTGACTTGGAGGTGAGTAGTCTTCTGACAATCATTGAGTAGCAGAATACCATGATACCTAATGGAAGCACCAGACCCAGAATGTTCATTTTAAACACACGGAATGCCATGAAGAACTCACTGTTGTCATCAACATACAGAGGATTACAAATTGATTTGTTTCCGTCAATTGTAACTTTATTCTTTATGATCTCAGGAAATGAAGACAGAAACCCAGCTATCCAGATGCCCACACTTGCAATCCTTCCGTGTGTTGCTGTTCTGGCCTTCAGTGCATACACTGCATGGACTATCGCTAAGTATCTGTCTACACTCATCAGTGTAATGAAAAAGATCCCACTGTAGAAGCCAATGTTGTAAGAACCCAGGATTATTCTGCACATGGGATCACCAAACACCCACTGGTCTCGGGCATAATGAGCCAGGAATGGAAGGGAGAAAACAAACAGCAAGTCAGCGATGGCCAAGTTAAGAAGACAGACATCAGTCATGCTTTTCAACTTTACATGCAGAAGCAGAACCCAAAGAACAAGAGCGTTTCCTATTACCCCAACTACAAACAACACAGAATAAACTGCTGGAAGGAAGGCAGCTCCATGTGTTTCATATTTACATGACAAGAAGTTATCGTAGTCTATTTCTGTGTAATTGTATTCGTCTTCACTGGTCTTCATCTGCACAGGAGTGCTGTAAAATATAACAGAGTTAGATAAATCTAACTATCTTAGAATAAATTAGTTCTCTTTTGAGATTCTGCTAAGAACTTGGTTGAATTTAGCATAAAAATATTCCTTAAATTTTGTCATTTAATTTCATATATGTAGGGGTATATGGAGAAAAATATGGAATATGCATATAATAGTTTGTTCTTAAGAAAGATCACACAGGGGATGGAGGTTAGACAGAAGAGAAGCCATTCAGCCCATTTTTCCTGTTAGTAACCAATTGATCCAATGATCTCATCCAGCCATTTTTTAAAAGAGGCCAGAGTACTGAGCAGCATGTTCCATACTCCCACACAATTTGGATACAGAAGTGCCTCCTGTTTCAGCAGTCATGTTAACAAAAGGTTTTCTACTTACCTGTATATTTCTGGTGTGAGTGTGGTCATATTTTCACAACTGCCGTCAAAAACCTAGAATTCCAAGACACATGCGAGTTCATATTGAAATAATTTCATTTTAATCTTTCTCCTGTGCCATTTTGGGTTGATAAGTAGTTAAAGGCTTACATTTTGAAAACTGATATAGCCTTAGACATCTTATTATATCTAAAGTTCCCCCAAGTATTGCCCTACAATAGACTTTATAAAGCATTTGTATATTACCTATAGCAGTGTTTGGGGGACAAAGGCATGTAGCTCTAATTTAACCCAGAGTTGTTTTGTTTTGGTAAATACAAAACTCCTTGTTTTACACTGACACATTGTAATGAGCTTCAGCTGCTAACAATATCAGACACCGATATCAGCCCTGATTCTGCCATGGTGTCAGCTGATTTATAAATGAAACTGCTAAACACCTTGTCTTTTTGTCCACAATCCTCTTTACTGGCCATCACCGCTATTCACACCAGCCACTCTGCTTTGAACGATAGCTGCTACATCACTTATCAGTGCATGTCCAGAAGCACGTGTATACCAGATGCCACGATTGTAATCCCTCCCTCTTAAGGGCGCTCCGCCTTTTTTTTTTTCACATTTTAGTTGATTTTCCACACCTGCTCCCTGTTCCAGCCCACCTTTAAAAGCCAGACACTCACTCTGGTTCGGGCTCTGCCATGGAACAGGGAAGCCTGCCTACCACCGAGCCGCCCTACGTCCGCAGTTCGAGGGCTCCTATCGGCATCCCAAACCAGCCGAGTCTGGGACCTGGAGCGTCTGGTCCCGTTACCCGTTTTTAATCCCCGTCCTTGCACCGGATCCCGTTCCGGCTTTTAACTGTTTTGTTTCGTCTCCTCCTGCATTTCCTGGTTTTTGGAGTTTTGGACTTCACCCCGGTTTTTCCCCTGGATTCCCTTTGGACAGTTTGCCTGGACCACACCCCCCCCCCCCCCCCGAGCATCTTCATCACACCCCCCCCGTTCGTCTACCAGTCCAGTTCCTTGTCTCCTCCCCGTGTCTGTTCACTCCCTTCCATTTTGTGCTGTCTGCATTATGTCCTGAAAGACGCTTTCAAGAGTACCCTGTGGTAAAAGAGCCCAACAATCTCATCAAAAACAAGTGCTGCATAACTTTCCCTGCCAATATACTGTACATATTATACTGTGAAACAGGAAGACTTACCTATTGCTTCAGAAAATGTCAGAGCAGTGAAAATCAAAGATCTCTCCAATCCCATAATACCTCTTTTTTCTTCTCCCAATGATTATGTTGTCTTTCTATCTACTTCCTTTCACTGGAATTCAAAGAGTACTACACCGGCAAGACATCAGAAGTCATATTTATCCTGCAACTTGGCTCACACACTCTTCCAAGCTTCCCAAGTTTGCCAAATTTCTTTATAAACCTTTCAATAAATATACCGATTACTGCTTTTCCACTCCTGCCCAGGAATTTGTGACCCAGGTTTACATAAGTGAGCTTTTCACTTCTGCATAAGCGGTCTCATATTTTCTTTCATTTGTTCATTATACTCAACCTCTTTGCCTCATATGTTATACATAATTCTGAAACATATTATACAGTATTTCTTAATAAAAATAAGAGGTTATTCCATTGTGGATCACTTGAGTAAAGAAAACAAGAAATAAAGAAGTTAAACATGCAATATAGCAAGCAAATATTATTTCTTAAAATATAATAGAGGAGAAATTTAAGCAAGGCAAGCTTTGTACTGCCTGGCAGGACATTAATACAAAGTCCGCAATGAATACCAATTAGGATTGTAAATTCATCCTAGTGCATGGAAATAGTGGACAGACCCTACCTGAAAGGTATATTTTCTCCACTTACTCCAGGAAAACACCGCAAATATCTATCAGCTTGTATGGCTGCGAGCAACAGTACGTCAAAAAGATATATAGAGATCAACAAAGCATCAGATCCAGATGAAATGAGAGGCAGATTGCCAGAGGCATACAGTATTCATTCTTCATTCATTCATGATGTTATGTTACAAAATTAAATCTGCAACTTCTGCAAGATTTGTTTCTGTGCTCAAGACAGCCAGGGTCTCATAAGCCACTCTTGTGTGGGTTTGGTATCCTGTGTCTGATTTAGCTGCATGAAGTGGGAATGGGGACTTGGGCTGATTGCCAAGACTGACCACAGTAAAACTGTGTGAGCTGTCTGATTTTGTACTGTATATAGCAACAATATGTTTTTGTTTGGAAATTTTGCTCCTCATCAAAAATAGTTGTGTGACTTTCTGAGAAAAGTCTAACAGCACTAAAGTACTGTGCTGAAGAACTGGGTGGACAGTTTCCAGTTCTCTTAAGACCCTGGCACTGTTCCTGCTGCTTGGAAGCACTCTGCAGTTCTATCCGTTTCTAAGAGGAATTGACCTAAAGCTCTCAGTGACCTCAGGTCTTTAAATCGTACTTATGTAGTGATGAAGCCTCCTGAAAAAAACAGTCAGATCACATATTTTGCCTCCAACAGATTCAGATCCTGATCTCTTCTACTTCACCTACCATCCTAGCAGGGGAGTTGCCTCACTAGAGATTTTTCTTACTACATTTACAGAGGGAAAATTCTTCAGCTAGACTTCTCTTTGCTGATTCCCCCCCCCCCCCCCATCAGCCTTTTAACACAATACAGGCTCACATTTTGGTTGAAAACTTTATCACACGTTTCAAATTAGATAATCAACTTATCATGTGGATCATTAGTTTTCTGACTAATTGAACACAAACTGTACTTATTATTAATGGGCTGGTTTCTGACCTTGTTTGTACTTCTACTGGTTCACCACAAGGCTGCATTCTTTCTCCTCTCCATCTTCTGACTGTCAGCGCAACTATCAAAATCGTTATATCATCAAGTTTGCTGATGACATTCCTCTCAGGGCCTGGGCAAACACATGGACCCATTCTGGATGAATTAGTCAACTGATGTAATACTGTACTTCATACCTACAGAAGAATGTGTCAAAAACAAAATAAATTATTTATTATTTTGAAAAAACTAAGCAATATCATTCTAATTCTGTTGGAATGGTTCACACTAACAAATATCTGGGCACTGTGTTTGACGATAAGTTCAACAAGAACTCAGATGTCATTATGAATAAATCCCAGCAGTGCTTACAGTATATGGTCAGAGACTTTTCTTTTATCTGCTGGTTCACTTCAGTCAGTCAAAAAGACAAAAAAAAAAATCCACCTGCAGAATGTTGTAAACTGTAAACCTCGGTTCTAAAATTGTTGGCAAGCCTTCCAGACTCCTGCCATTTTTTTCACTGACCACAGTACAAGACAAAAGAAAATCTAGCCTTGTTCCAGAGGCCATAAGCCTTGCAAACAATGAGTACAAAGAGGTTTAATTGCTATGATCTCTATGGGATATAGCTTTTTCTACAAATGTGCACATATTTGAATACCTTAAATATTAAATTTATTTAAATATTGTGCATACGGTCATTTTTATCAGCCATGTACATCTTGTTTTCTTAGTAATATTTTGTCACATGTTGTATGCCACACTTCTTGTTGCTTAAATTGTACCGTTGGGGGATGAATTAAGTATTTTGAACTGAATTGAACATTTCTGCCTATTTCTTTCCTTACCTAAAGAAGTCACCTTAGTTGAAAAAAAGCGTTTTTCATCTTTTTAGCCGTAGTCACTCTATGCATAAGTAATCAAACTAAAACAAAAGGATATCCTCTTTACAGGGGAAAAGAGGAAGAAATGGCAGGCAGCTATCAGGCAACAATCTGTGGTTTTTACGATTTGAATATCTTTGATTATCTGTGGTCAGAGTTACACTGTAGTAACTGTTAACCAACACAAGACACTATAATTTAACCAGTTTCATGTTAAAACATTACACTTTATGTTGTCAGAACATCATTTATCACCTTCTGACACCCTTCACTGTAATGAAATCATCGAACTGCATTATACAACAGAAGACATCTCACAACACAACATCCATCCTTTCATTATTAAAAATCTGCTTATTCATATCAAGGATCACAGGAACACAGAGCCTGTTCTATGGGTTTGCCTCCTGCAGGGAGTAAGGTCAATTAAAGAGGACCCACAAAGCCACATAAATTAGAGATGGACATCAACTAATGTAGCTAACATGCTTTTGAAAGGGGAGAGAAAACTGGAACACCCGTCAAAAAAAAAAACACATAATCAAAGGTAGAACATGCTAACCCCACTAGGTGCTATGGTCTAAAATCATAAACCAAAATCATTCTGGACTGAGAAGCAGCAGGACTGACCACGACACCACTGTGCCACCCAAAAGAAAAGGTTTTCAGTCTTCGATATTACTGACTTTGTAATGATAGACACTCTATCTTTATCAATAAAATGGTCCATACACCAGCAGGTCTTATCTTGTAATTCACACATATACTGTACATATTATTTTGTCAGTACTATAAATGTTACTAGTTATTCTCAGTTAACTAATTATGGTATCAACAACACATTTGTATGTTATAATATACAGCAGGAGGTCAAAGCAAATGCACAGATAGGGACTGTTAGCTTTGCATCTGCAAAAATAACACATTGATCATGTTTATCTACCAAAACCAGAACAGGACCGAATGTATCTACTAAAGTGTATTCTATGTACAGTCTTTAATTTTGGCAAGTGAAATGTGAGTGGATGTTGTTCACCTCACTATACAGGCATGCAGTAGTTTGTTATATAAATCTGTATTATTTATGATAGATGATCACGAGCACGAACGTCAAAATAAACTATGGCGTTTTACTAGAGTAAAATACAAATCCCCCTCTTGATTGCATGCAACAGTATGATACCCAGCTACTACAATTACTACTACTAATAATGGGAGAAATTTTCATTGCTAATTGACAAATTAGCAGAGGATTGATCCATTTAATATCACAATCACCATATATATAGGAATAGTTCAACTATTGCACTTCTTTAAATGTGCGATTATGCAGGGAACTCGTACACTTGTACAATTGTGCGAATTGTAGTTTGTTGTCGATTCTGTTCCGTTCAGTGCTACTGCAATAATGACAAAACAATATATTGTGTGTACCCGAGAAACCACATGAAAGCCTTCAGATTAGCGCTCAAGTCGACATCCATCCAACCTTTTTCTAAGCCACGTTATCAAGTATAGGGTTGTGGTGGAGCAAGTGCATAACCTAACAAGCAACTGGTGGAAGGAGGGACATGCCCTGGATTAGATGCCATTCCTTCACAGGGCAAACGGATACAGACATGCACACAATCGCATCAGGGTCAATTTTCCTAGAAGCTAATAAACCCACCAGTATGTCTTTGGACTGTGAAAGGAAACCAGAGGAACAAGGGAAGAGCATACAGACTCCACACAGGCACTGTAGCTTCCCTGGTTCAGAATTAAACTCAGAAACTATGAATCATCTATGAATGATTGCAGATAAACTTTCATAACATGTGAATTAAGCTCAAACAGTACTGTAAAGCCTGCATAGAACAGTTAGCTCTTTCAAAAAGATAATGTAAAAATAACTACTTTGTTTTATAAGGAAGATTGAATATCCAGGCTGAGAAA
The DNA here is from genome assembly GCF_059453375.1 of Lepisosteus platostomus. Taxonomy (NCBI): domain Eukaryota; kingdom Metazoa; phylum Chordata; class Actinopteri; order Semionotiformes; family Lepisosteidae; genus Lepisosteus; species Lepisosteus platostomus. The sequence continues at coordinate 45,349,948 of NC_142622.1, read as the reverse complement.
TCTTCCTTATCAGTCCTGAAACCTCTGAAAGAGGAAGAGCAAAATGAAGCATGGGTTCTCTTCTGCTCACTGAACAGAATAGCACCACCCTTTTTTTGATCAGTGTCAAAATGTTCTTTTTTTGCATTTAACATATACATTTGTGCATCAGACATTTTAAACTATTTCATACTGTATATTTCAGTTTTGAGAGAATAGGTTGACATTCCTTTGAAGCAATGTGACGCCGTTATTCATGGAATGCAGCTGAAGTTTAATAGTATGTTTTATTTTTTTTTGGTTTTGTAAATTTAATAGTCAATATTCCTTTGAAAACTTACTAAAGTTACTAACTTACTAAACCCCTCTTAACTTCATGAGGACAGTAGTTCAATTTTGATGTATTCAAGCATTTGAATCAAGCACACACATTTTTTAAAGACCTAGCAGAATTAGTCCTAGAAAAGAGTCTATCAGCTTTTCTGTTTCTCTCCATGAATAAGTAGAATCATATCTGCAGCCTATGAAAAAAAAAAAAAAAAGATGAAAAATGCACTACTTTATGGAAGATAACAATACTGATTTTATTTACCATCATCAACAAATAACAAAGCAGAGTACTTATTTAAAGACTGCTGATTTTATGAGATAACAGCGAGGGGTTCAGGATGTCTGTGCTTTCTTAGATTAAGCTCTCATCAGAGTACTTAAGCAGCTACTGTAGTTACATGGCCGAAAATAAGGTTTACAAAATATTCAAGTATAATTCAAACATGTTAACTCACCTTAAATATGATTAGAATGCCCTGCAGGAAATTCAGATCCGAAGCCTTTAAGAAGCTGTCATAATGGACTTCCTGTTTTCGCTGAAGTGATATTTTAAAGGTAACCAGTGGTATTGTAGCCCAAGGACAGGGTACAAGATTTGAAGTTCAAAGCATATGCGAATGACAGGAAATCACACAGTAATGGATTGGCAATGTTTATTTTTAGGTATCAGTTATGTACTGTAGCATGAGTTAGTTCTTAATGAGTTATGTACTAGCATTGACACATCACAAACTTCAAATATATACATTTGAATATTTTTTTGTACTCATCACCTTCACTGGGTAATAAATGGTTAATTTATGCTGCATGATCATGCATCATAAGACATTTATGACCGAGAATTCACCATTAACTTGTTTTTAATTTTTACTATTGGTAATAATAAAGATGACACCTTTATCCAAGGTGACATACAATTTATTAAATATAACAATAGTGCAACACGTTAAAAACTGAACTTGAGCCATGTACTAGGTGTCAGATTTGTGAATTTTTGAAAGAAGGCAAAAGTGAGATACCTGAGGATGTTCAACAATGAGATGGTTCACCTCCTGGGGGAGTTCCTTATTGCTGATCAGATGGTGAGATGAGAGAGAGAAGGTGAATACCATTTCCTCTATTCCACTGAGAGAGCTGGAACAGACAAATTCTGAAGATCTTCTGAATTCTCCATTTCTCTTCTTCCTCATAAAAGAACTCTTTCCTCTCATTGCCTGGGACCCCTGGGACTCTCCCAATCATGGACAGTCTTCTTTTTCCCAGGAAGAATCCTGTCCCATTCCTACTCCAGGACCCCTGGCACATTCCATCAGGCTCACCCTTCCACAGCCAGTCTTCCATTTGCTAGGAGATACATATTCCTAGTCTCTTCCGAGACTGACTGCCACCCACTTTCCAACTACAAACATAAAGTGACTGGTGCTACTCCTGAGGAATGCCCTAATTAAGCACAGGGCCAATCAGCTGATCCCTTTCCTGCCTGTGGAATTCCATTCAGTGGAATTCAGTCCAATCAGTCAATCGAGGCAGGTGTGTCCAATTTACTGCAGTGAAGGAAGATGCTTTAACTAAGCCTCAGCTTGCTCTATCACAATCTGTCTGCTTCTCTAAAACCCCTAATCACTCCTCTGATGTTACGGTCTTTACATCTTCTTATTCCAAATTTAAATACCAATTCATTTTTGATGAATGAAAGACTGAAATAAGAGATAAGCTGCCTTCTAAACTAAATAGAATACAACCTGCTGTTTAATCTTTCTCTCTCCTATCCGGATGCCACAAAATAAATGGGAGTCTATCTCCCTGTTCGAAAAGTGCACGAACCAACCAGGAACAGCAGTTTTTAACAGAAGTATTCTTCACTCAGGCAATCCAAGTTCCCTTAAAACACAGAATAGCAAGTTATCTTTAGCAAGGTTCACACATGTTTCATTAGATGATCTCAAACAAGGAACTCTCGCCTGGCACAAGCTTCAAGTTCCATCTCTTCCTGCCTCCTTTTCTCTTCTGGTCTGACTTATTTTTGTTCTTGTTTTCTTGTTCTGTCCTCTGTCTTTTATCCTACACTTTTGACACTCATTTACCCAGAACTTAATTTACTCAGGTAAATCTGAAGATTCGTTTGATCAATGTGTCTCACACCAGACACAACTAGATAAACATCTTTTGGTCTGAAGCTCTAGGAAGTTGAAATATTGACATTAGTTAGGTATTACCCATTGTGTGTAAATTCTTAGACACCTCCATTGTCACCTACTGTACCCCACCCTGTAACAGCATCATCTGAAAATTTAATTTGCTAATCATTCCAGAACATTTATCAATTAAACAGAATTACAAGAGCAATGGTCCTGAAATGGATCCCAGTGGATCTTGAGATCTATGTACTATACTGTAGATCTAACATCCATTTATTTTGCATTATTCTGGGCTTGTGTTGCCTTGTTATTTTCTGACAGCTGTGGCAATTGCAAAATCTTTTTTCAACTGTGGCTGTAGCTTGGTCCACTCTTTCTATATTTGAATCTTAGTTTTAATCAGTCTGTTGAGGGCTTTCTTTAATATACTTTCTAATACCCCCATTAAACAAATATTAATCCATTATTCCTAGACATAGACCTATATAAAATTCACATTTACCTTAGTATCATTAGCATAGATGAACAAGACACCCAATGAGATTCTTCATGCTTCATCATTTAACGTTTGTTGTTTAATTCCTTGGCACAGTTCTGATTATTTTGGTGATTAAATAATTTCCAGGCCCAAATAAACATTTTTTAATTTGCACTATTATTCAACAGCTTCCCTGTATACAGCTCCAATATGTACAATATGTGTGTTTCTGAATCCTAATTACTTTAGATCTACAGTGCCTTGCGAAAGTATTCGGCCCCCTTGAACTTTTCAACCTTTTGCCACATTTCAGGCTTCAAACATAAAGATATAAATTTTTTATTTTATGTGAAGAATCACCAACAAGTGGGACACAATTGTGAAGTGGAACGAAATCTATTGGATTTTTGAAACTTTTTTAACTAATAAAAAAATGAAAAGTGGGGCGTGCAAAATTATTCGGCCCCTTTACTTTCAGTGCAGCAAACTCACTCCAGAAGTTCAGCGAGGATCTCTGAATGATCCAATGTTGTCCTAAATGACTGATGGTGATAAATAGAATCCACCTGTGTGTAATCAAGTCTCTGTATAAATGCACCTGCTCTGTGATAGTCTCAAGGTTCTGTTGAAAGCGCAGAGAGCATCATGAAGACCAAGGAACACACCAGGCAGGTCCGTAATACTGTTGTGGAGAAGTTTAAAGCCGGATTTGGATACAAAAAGATTTCCCAAGCTTCAAACATCCCAAGGAGCACTGTGCAAGCGATCATCTTGAAATGGAAGGAGTATCAGACCACTGCAAATCTACCAAGACCTGGCCGTCCCTCTAAACTTTCAGCTCAGACAAGGAGAAGACTGATCAGAGATGCAGCCAAGAGGCCCATGATCACTCTGGATGAACTGCAGAGAACTACAGCTGAGGTGGGAGAGTCTGTCCATAGGACAACAATCAGTCTTACACTGCACAAATCTGGCCTTTATGGAAGAGTGGCAAGAAGAAAGCCATTTCTCAAAGATATCCATAAAAGTCTCGTCTAAAGTTTGCCACAAGCCACCTGGGAGACACCCCAAACATGTGGAAGAAGGTGCTCTGGTCAGATGAAACCAAAATCGAACTTTTTGGCCACAATGCAAAACGATATGTTTGGCGTAAAAGCAACACAGCTCATCACCCTCAACACACCATCCCCACTGTCAAACATGGTGGTGGCAGCATCATGGTTTGGGCCTGCTTTTCTTCAGCAGGGACAGGGAAGATGGTTAAAATTGAGGGGAAGATGGATGCAGCCAAATACAGGACCATTCTGGATGAAAACCTGTTGGAGTCTGCAAAAGACCTGAAACTGGGACGGAGATTTATCTTCCAACAAGACAATGATCCCAAACATACAGCAAAATCTACAAAGGAATGGTTCACAAATAAACGTATCCAGGTGTTTGAATGGCCAAGTCAAAGTCCAGACCTGAATCCAATCGAGAATCTGTGGAAAGAGCTGAAAACTGCTGTTCACTAACACTCTCCATCCAACCTCACTGAGCTCGAGCTGTTTTGCAAGGAAGAATGGGCAAGAATTTCAGTCTCTCGATGTGCAAAACTGATAGAGACATACCCCAAGCGACTTGCAGCTGTAATAGCAGCAAAAGGTGGCTCTACAAAGTATTAACGCAAGGGGGCCGAATAATTTTGCACGCCCCACTTTTCATTTTTTTTATTAGTTAAAAAAGTTTCAAAAATCCAATAGATTTCGTTCCACTTCACAATTGTGTCCCACTTGTTGGTGATTCTTCACATAAAATAAAAAATTTATATCTTTATGTTTGAAGCCTGAAATGTGGCAAAAGGTTGAAAAGTTCAAGGGGGCCGAATACTTTCGCAAGGCACTGTAGAGTTCAGCCCCTACAATCTAAAGACATAGCAAAACACCTTAACAGGCCAAGGAGAAAAAAAAACTGTATCTATCAAAAAATAAAACCTCCCTCTCTAACACATGGATACACAACTTAATGTAGAACAATTTCACTATTTAAACGATGCATCTATAAAGGAAGAGAGATGTTTTAGCCTGAGGATTCTACAACATAAACATTTTGATTTTCCTAAAATGCTCTTATAGAGCAGTTCAGAGTCTAGTACTGTTTATAGTGCCCAGATTACCTGGATAGAATCTGTTTCTAAGACTAAATGGAAAAGGTCATTCTCCCATCACTCAGGATCGACAATGTTTCTTCCTTTCTTCTGACTTCTTTCCTCCTCTTTTGACTTCGTTTTTGTCACTATACTTCTATGGTACCATTCCTGAAGAGGCCATCTGAATGACTTCTCCGTGGATTGCCTGTTCACTGTTGAATTTTTATTCTTTATGGTTTGTCCTAATGGTTTATAGGGAAGTTAATTAACAAGATTAAGTCATTAGGAGCACCCTTTGATTATCTATGTTTACTGTACTTACTGTACTAGCCCAAGGACAACTACACACAGACAACAACACATCTATTTCAGACCTTCTAAGTAAGGCATTCAAGCTGGCAAGTGCAAATGTTGATAACCTACCTGAAACTACGCTGCACTTCCTGCTTCACAACTATATACTTCATTCATGTAGCCCATCTCACAAATATCGTTTTTTATCTCACGTCTTAGAGCTGTGGCTAACCATATTTTTTTGTGAAGTTTACTAACTTTAACAGTGTTTTCTGACAAGGCACAAAGTGGTCAATTCTTGAATTCCAGAAGAAACTAAGGACTGAAGCTTTTTCATAGAAATACACTATTGAATATTAGTGCATATACAATAGTATCACACTCCATATAAAATTGCAAGAATAATTACTGGTATTCTACTTCACTGTAACAACTAACAGCATCAGTGGGATTTCTGTCACATTGCCATATGAGGTGACTGCTTATCGAATCACTAGGACCTAATATTCATTTGCTCCAAAAGAAAATAAAAGCTACATTTCATCACAGCATGTCATTTACACAGATGAAACAGATGAAAAGGCTTTAATATGGCAAGCAAACACCTCGACATTGCTGTGCTCTTTATTTATCAACAAGTGACCCCTGTTGGTTAACCTTGCGGGACACCACAGGAATAAAGAGCAGGCTAGAACAAGACCTTGAGGGAGAGTGGACATAGGGTGAGAGATGGTGAGTTCAGATCCCTGTATAAGGGATCATGTACAGCTTCATTATTTTTGTGTTTGAAATAATCCTGCATCCATTTGCACCTTTTGTGGCAAGGAGGCCAGTCTGCCACTGCCTGGCTGACGCATTTCTTTTTGCGCAAGGCTACTTAGTTTAATGATACTGAGGAGATGATGTACTATCCTCACCACACGTGCACCCAACCTCAGTGGTCTTACAAAAGTCTAGTTAAAAGGCATAAATAAACAGACTTTAAATACCAACACTCATCAGCATGACAGAGTTTTTCCAAAGTAAATGTTAACTGCAGATGAATAATCTGAATTTTCCCCATAGTTACCACTATACCCCACACCCACTTGGTTATGGAAATTAGAAAAATAACCACTTGCTGTTTGCTTTCAGAATTTCTCTCAATGTTATTATTTCTGAATTTCTCTTGTACAAAGGTTACACTGACAGGTATCCTTTACAAAGGACACAATCTTATTAAAGTATTGAAACTGCAAGAAGAAACATAATATTGTTTGAACCATTTAAACATATAAAATGTTTTTTCAATGAAGACGATAAGGTGTCATTAACTGAATAAATCACTGGGAGATGGCTATAAAATACTCCACAAAAACCTGAATCTATCAAGTTCTATAGTAGTGTCCTGCATGACGAAAGGAAAGGCTACAGATGTGACAACCCTAACAGGAGGAAGATTTAAGTATGTCTTGCCACAACAGGCTGTGAGACAAGAGCTTCTGGTTGTAACCACTGTATGAATCCAAAGGCAATAATTACACAAACATGCATCTTCAGGACACAAAGAGCAGAAAAATATTATTTGCTGTAGCAAATAATTTTTAGAATTTATAAAGTAAGAATCCAATCCTTAAATATTGTGTAATATGATGTTTTTGTTCCTGTGTCATTACAAGGTATCTGAATGGCAAAATATATCTATCCATTTTCTAAGCCTATCCTGGCAAGTATATGGGCACAAGGTGGGAGGATGGCACAATTTAACCCAAAATCTTAAATTTTATTTAAAATTATTACCAAGTTAAACTGAAATTTTCTTTGAGAGTTTGGTTGTAAGAAAGCAGGTCATGTACAGTAAATGAAAGGAAGACAAACTCAGAAGACTAAAGGTTTTCAAGAAGATTTAAGACTTTTATTTAAAAATATACTGTATGCAGTAAATATACTTTTTACATTTGAAAGATTTCAAAAGTTAGTTTTTCCACAAGTATATACACGGCTTTACAGTACATGAAAATGTAATGGCAAACTGGGGCAGTTGACAGAAGTCTTTCCATATGAATGCTGCAGATAATTTAAAACACGATAAGCTGAAATCATTTAAACACACATAATAAGATGATTTCTTCTGCATTTCATAGATGCAATGTCTATTATAACACTCCCTTACTTTTGCAACATTCATTTGTACTTAATTATTTGTTGTAGTTTTATAACACTTTTCAACCCAAAGGATCATAAGCAAGCACACAAACAAGAAGAGGACAGATACAGAGCCATAAAAAACAAGAATTCAATCTATTTAGAAAATGTTTTTTTCACATTGCAGACAAAATTCAGAGATGAAAACTGTTCATGGTTGTAATGTATGTAGATTTGCTCACTGGATCTATTTCCTTTGGCGGATGTATACCTCCTTGGAGGCTATATTATATGTAATGTGTAATTGGAAAGAAGTTCCGTGCAGTCCAGTAAATGACAAGAGAAGCCTGCAACATAGTTCTTGCCTCCCGTTATTTTGTTTCTTTTAGCATTTCGTAGCACATACACATACACGACAACGGTAAACCTAGCCGACTGGTGTCTGTGACAATGCGGGAGTGGGCGGAGCCAAGGCGAGCACCTGTAAAAGGTCAACACCCCTAACTGAGGCACGGAAGCACCGGTGTGAGGTTAGCAGGGACCATAAAATAACACTCAAAAGGGGTAAAAAATGAAACAAAAAGCAAAAATAAAGGTGTGTTGCTGTGCATCGCAACCTCCAGGCTGGGCGTACCCTATTTAATGTGGTCCAGCCTGGGAAAAAGAAGAGCCGCTAGCTAGCACAGCAGGGACCAGCCTGGACTGACCCTGTTTACAGGGGGAGACAAGAACTCTGTGTGTGACAAAGGCATGCCTGCCCTGGTGAAAATACGTGATGGGACAGGCATAAAGAAAAAGAACACCATACACGGGTGCAACCCCCCCTGGGACATTCAGTGTAAAAACTCCCCACTCCGGGGGGTGGCCCTGCTCGTCCCATCTGGGGGTATCCAGTGTGCCTTTATAGGACCTTCCCAGCTGGGGCTCACCCTTTAGGAGCCGGGACAGCTGGGACTACACTACAAAGGCGAGGCGTCGTGCTTCCTGCAGGGCTCCGCCTCCACATTGGACACACCCCCACCATTGCCACATGGCTTTTGGTGACAGGTAAGGTTAATTAATACCATCTTAATAATAATAAAAATAATAATAATTGCTTACACTCATATAGCGCTTTTCTGGACACTCCACTCAAAGCGCTTTACAGGAAATGGGGACTCCCCTTCACCACTACCAATGTGTAGCATCCACCAGGATGATGCGACGGCAGCCATAGTGCGCCAGAACACTCACCACACATCAGCTATCAGTGGGGAGCAGAGCAGAGTGATGAAGCCAATTCATAGAGGGGGATTATTAGGAGGCCATGATTGGTAAGGGCCAATGGGATTAGAATTAGAACCCAAACGGACCGCAGGGTGAGAGCCCCCTGCTGGCCTTTGCTTATTGGAAACTCAGCAATCCTCAGTATAATCCACATCTAAAAAAGTATTTCATAACCCTGTAGAATTATCCCCTATACTTGTTGACTGTGAATACACAGAGTTTGCAGTTAAAGGCAGATACATTTTCAAGATTTTACAGTTTTCACAAATGCTGCCAGCTACTAGCCTGGAGAGGTGCCTCTTAAATTTCTCTCCAACAAAAACATAAATGAAGGGGTTCAAACAGCTATGCGAATAGGCCACCGTTTCAGTTATTTGGAGACTCAAAAAAAGTATCTTGCTGGATGTACATGAGTAGCCAATATTAAGACGCTGTAAGCCATTAAAAAAACATGCAATGTTATATGGAGTCCAACAGAAGAAAAAGACCATGACTACACAGAGAACAAGTCTGATGGCATGCCTCTTGGCTGACATGGATGTGAGCAGCCTTCTTATGATCATTGAGTAGCAAAACACCATGATGACTGAGGGAAGCAGCAGACCCAGAACGTTAAGTTTAAATGCACTAAATACCTTCAGGGGCTGTTTGTTATTTTCAGAATACAGAGGCAGACATCTGGATTTCTCTTCCTCAAGGTTAACTGTAATGTACATGATCTCAGGAAATGAAGCCAAAATGCTAACTATCCAGGTGACCACACTTGCAATTCCTCCATATATTGCTGTTCTGGCCTTCAGTGCATACACTGCATGGACTATTGCTAAGTATCTGTCTACACTCATCAGTGTAATGAAAAAGATCCCACTGTAGAAGCCAATGTTGTAAGAACCCAGGAGTATTTTGCACATGGGATCACCAAACACCCACTGGTCTCGGGCATTATGAGCCAGGAATGGAAGGGAGAAAACTAACAGCAAGTCAGCGACGGCCAAGTTAAGAAGACAGACATCAGTCATGCTTTTCAACTTTACATGCAAGAGCACAACCCACAGAACAAGAGCATTTCCTATTATCCCAACTACAAACAACACAGAATAAACTGCTGGAAGGAAGGCAGCTCCATGTTTTTCATATTTACATGACAAGTAGTTGCCACTGTAGTCTATTTCGGTGTAATTGTATTCGTCTTCACTGGTTGAAGGCATCTGCGGAGGAGTGCTGTAAAATATAACTGAATTAGACCCAATTATCGACAAGGAGCCTGTTACAAGAGATTAACAAAGAATCAAATTCCATTTGGATTAAGAAGAGCAATTCCTCTATAATTAGATTCCATGATGTCAAACTTGTTAATTAGATGAAAATGTTTAAACTGATACGGGATTTGAAAAACTATTGTTTTGGTTAACATGGCATATCTGTAAAATATATGTAATCAAGTTTATCAGTTTACATAAAAAGCTGCTAAGTTTTGGAAGATATTATTCCCATTCCTGAGATCCAATTGTAATTTGGAAGTAAACCGGTTAAATATTTATCACGTCAAATCTCATGTTATGTGTGTTAGTGTTGTGGATAACCAACTGAAAAAAATGAGTTTTTTTAAATCAGTTTTTTGGTTAAACATAGAAATATCAACAGCAGAAATTGTCCCCTCACCTGTTCTCCATAATAAGGATGGTCATTTTTCCACACCAGTGGTCAAGTCTGTAATTACATGAAACAATAATTAGCTCATAACACATCGAAACAATTTAATTCCCTTTTGTCCTCTACTTCATCTACTCTGAAGTGATTACCATATTCTTTCAAAGAGATCAAGTACAGTATTCATAAACATATTTTTTTATGTTCTCTACATATACCATGTCTTCACCTTCACATCTATTTAAGGAGCCATTGTAATTACATAATCACCCGCATTAAATAACTATTTTAAGCAATCTGTATCCTTCTATTTTCTAACCCTTTCTTCCAATTCAGGGTCATAGGTCAACCAGAGCAAGCAATGGGCGCAACACAGGATACACCCTGGACAGTACGCCGGTCCAGCACACACACAGACACAAGCACAGACATGCACACACTCACACCAGGGGCCAGTTTTCCCAGAAGTGAGTTCATCTACCAGGATGTCATTGGACTGTGGGAGGAAACCCACGTGAACCTGAGGAGAACATACTGTACAAACTCCACGCGGATACGTCAGCACCCCAGATCTCGACCTGAACCCGGGGCCCCAGCTCTGTGAGGCAGCAATGCTCCCCGCAGTGCTACCCACAAGGGTATAAAATACCCACAAGGGTATAAAATCCAGTTGAACAATCCAAAGCTGATATTACATTTTTAACTAATGTATAGATTTGAATCTTGCAAGTGTCGAATTCCTCTGAAACCCTTCTGTGATGGGTTAGGTGCCTTTATAATAAACCTTCTTATTTCATTCAGTGATCTGGTATTACACATCATCCAGTGTATGGCTCAGTGCTCAGTACTGTAACAACATTTGAACAATAAATTACTGCCTTTCCCAGTTTACCCCAGAAGTGTTCAGTGTTTGGTAAATAAGGTCTACTGCTTTTGGTTACACACAGTTATAGTTAGATATCCTCAACAACACTTCGGTGTGTCTGAAAGAAATCTAGTACTGGCAAATAGCTATCAACATATCTGTCCTCCTTATCTCATGTGATATCTTTATTAAATGTAAACATGTTAAACCATCCAGATGTGAAATAGACAAGCAAATTCAACACGAAAGAAATTCCAGTCCAGAATGGAACCGAGGACAGTGAGGCTGCAGTGCTAACCTATCTGTTCCCTTTAGAGAAAAACTTGGATGAAGTACCTTCTCCATCTCCTTTATGTCAACACTTTTGCTGAACGTTATTTTAAAAATTCTATATATGACAATCCAATGAGACGATTAATCATTTTTGCTGCTCTTAATCTAACAATTTGCCAGGTACAATATCATTTTTGTGCTGTGGTGACAAAAATGAAGATGCTATTCTAAATGAGGTCTAACTAATGCATTGTAAACCTTAAATGCAATATCCCTCGTTTAAAATCGAAACATTTTATTATATACTCAAACATTTGGCCTTAACATTTTTTTATTGTTTCCCTGCATTGTGTTTATGAGGACAGAGAAAGAGCTACATGAAACGCACATATCACTTTGATGTGTAGAGTTGCCATTGTAACATCCATACAGTGTGCGTAGCTACTGTCTGTTCCTACTTCCTATGTGGAGCCTTTTTGTTAACATTAAATATCAAATGCCAAGTGTCTGCCAAATTCAAGATCGTATCTTAGTCTTTCTTGTAAGTTGTTTCCCACTGCTTCTGTGATCGTGCTTCCTGTATCTTTATTGCCTGCAAATGCAGTGCACGAAGTATACCATAAGATGTTGATAAGGATCAGGAAGAGCAACATGTCACAAAATTCCTGCGGTTCACCACTCCACATAGTTATGTGTCTTACAATGATTCACTGTTTCCTATTTGTTGATCAGTATTGATCAGCCCATACAATACATTTGATTTTTACAGCTTTTGTCATTTGTTAGTAAACCTTTTCTTTAGGACCATAGCCATTTTATACATCTAAATATAATGTCATATGCTTTAGCTATATCAACTGTTCTCAACTATCTCAACTAATTGAGGTGAGTGAATCTAGACCTCTCATTTCTAAATCCATGTTAACAATCTCCGGAAATGTCATTCTTCTGTATTAGAAGAGCTTAATTGGTCAATAGGTTTCTGGTTTTATGAATTGGTGTTACATTTCCAGTTTTTCAATCTGAGCGCACAGTGCCCATCCTTAGTCAAAGACAAAATGTCATATTTAAAGGTCTCCCTCATCAGTTTTACACTATATTAGTCTCTGCTATACCTCAGTGTCAGTTTCTCAAAATTACTCTCTACAAATAATGCCATGATCACAAATAACGTTATAACAGGCTTAAATCAGATCTGTAACCAAAAGATAGTGTAATCAGACCTTTTGAAACTGGCAGATTGGTATATAAAAATACCACATTTTCTCGCCCACTTTTACCTATGTATAAATATTATTTTTCTGGCTGACTCGATTGTGCATTTTGTGTAGCACGATACAATGCCAGGGTCACTATTGTAAAAGACAAACTTTGCGTTTCCTTTTCTTTTCCACCTGCTGGATGGTAACCAGTTTGAGTTGGATGCCGTGGTCTCTCGTGGTCTGTTTCTCCACCTCGGAAACCTCATTCTCTGCCCTGTCCCCTGGGTGAGGGCTGTCATTGCTCGGCTTTGCCCCCCGTCTCGCTGAGCCCTGATTTTCACACACTGAGCGTTGTATGCTGACTTTTGTAAACTAAACTAAATGCACAATCAGTGCAAGTACTAAGAAACCTTATGACAGCCTTATTTCAAACAATCCAACTCCGTTGTACATTAAATGGGAAGGAGATTCACCAGAACATGTTTTTTCTTAAAATGTACATACATCCTGTATGTTGATTACTTATAAAGCTTTTAAAACATTGATAGGTTACAAAATAACTTTCCCTCTTTAATCCCCTGTAGATCATAAATAGTATTTCATTTTATTTTAAATTTCCTCTACGGATGCATCTGAATTGTTGGTTTTCTTGAATCATAACATTTATAATAAAAAAATAATAATACATGTATATCTATAATGTCTTCTTGTCAATATTATGTTTATCTTTGATATTGGTTTAATAGACCATACTGATATCAGATGCTGTTAATTTTTTTCACTTTTTCAGAAACTGAATGTCAGTTTTTAGCATTTTTAGTATTTCAAGAAGACTTAACTACTAAATCCACTTTCTATGGTATTTCAGTGTAAACAGCAGAATATACCAGTTATGGTAAACAGGTAAGATAGGCAAATATGGTGAAATAGATTAAAGTATATTTTAAATAGGTATACTCACCATAAAATGGATGAAAATGTGTCCCAGTAGAATATAAAATTCAAAGCCTTCAAAGCTCATGAAGAAGCTGAGAAATGCACTTCCTGTTTTGTTAGTGCTATTTTAAGGTAGCCAGAGGTAGGTACACCTACACTGATGTAGTAGAGAAAAGTACTGTATATGACTACAAGATCAAAGAGTACAGAAATGATTAAATGAAATGTACATGGAGGGATATATCAATAAATTGGTAATTTTTTCTCTGTAATCCATACATTTTGGAATATTTTGTTATTCTTACTTGATGTATCTAGGTGGGAAGGCTGCCCAATGTAAGCTCATTTTATTAAGAAAATTATAATTAGGAGGAGTGTAGGTGAAAAATTCTAGTTGGTGTTTAATTATTCCTACTATAATATTTAAGTTACAAAATAATAAAGGCTATGTAACTAGATTAAATTAATGATAAAGCCAAGTAAAAAAGAGGAGTCAGATATCTGTTAAGGTATTTGAAGACAATCCCCTAAAAGATTTGTCAGCTTATTTACTTTTCAGTCTCATGAGAGGCTGTAAAGTAATTTCCTTTTTAAATACATCTGAAGAGGTTTTGGGGCTTTGCTATTATTCTGAAATTAATTCAGAAAGCATGAGTATATTGTGTGGGAATGAGTATTTTTTTACTCACTGACAGCACTGGGCTGATGATTGGCAACTCTGCTTTTTAGGTCATGATAGATTACATCTGTGTGGTTGCCAAAGGGCTGCATTCTCACATGTACATTAATTGTTGTTGAAATGTCTACCTGAAGAGATCAGGTTTCTGTGTGTAAGAATGTGATTTGTGTTTGATGGGTTTTGTCCTGGCTAATATATTTATATTTTAAACATTTTCCTGCCCCTTTTTTTTATTTTTTTTCTCTGTAATTCTGGATCACACAAGTATCTAGAATGTCATTTGAAAAAGGCTGTATGAGTAAACATAATCACCATGCCTGAGAGCAGCTCCATTAGCAAAACCATTGATTTTTGATTCAAGTTTGATCTTGACTTCAGTCTGCTGCTCTCTCGGTATGTTGTAAGCGAGAGGTTCATTATTTCAGAAATGCTGATTTATCGTGTGATTTTGCAGTTTCAGTGGAGATCATTTAATTTGTTAGATGAACCATCTGCTCTTTACAGATTCAGATTAGTCCTAGAAACGCCTACCTGAAGTCCCATTAAGGAGAAAAAAATAGCAAAGTGCCTTGAAACCCGTAATTGTTCTCAGGTGGCAGTATGACTGATTTATCGGCTTGCCGTTTCCATTGGAAAAACAATTGTAGTCCATTTAAAAACAAATAGTTTATGTTGTCTAAATAAGTTTTTAAAAAACAAATTGGATTGAACCCGCCTATTGGAGATGTTTTTAATTAATTTTGGCTATATTTTATCAAATAACACTAGAATTGCTTAAACGTTTTTCATTGTTATTTGTATACTTGACTAGTTGTTCATTTAAACATACACTTGGTTCAAAACTGTATAGTTTATTTTTTTAAATATTGTTAATACTTTAAAATAAGTATTTAATTATCATTTTAATGACTAATTATAATAGTCAACATTAATCTAAATCTCGCTAATAAGCAGCTTACATCCACTTTTACAAAAAAAGGTGGTTGCACAACAGAAACGAATGTTGAAAATGGACTGCAATTTCTTTCAATGGAAACGACAATCTGATTAATCAGTCATACTGCCACCTGGCAGAACAACTACGGGTTTTTAACGTATTTCTTCGCTATTTATTCTCCGTAATGGGATTTCCAGCGTTCTACTGCATGTGGACTGGCATCCATATCATTCCATTAGTTTTACATCGGCATAGACCCGGTTTTCCTTATTGATTAAAAAAGGTTCTGTTGTTGAAATAAAATTTACTTTAAAGCTTGACACCATATTAATTCTCTTAATCTCAAAGTCTTGTTTTCTCTGAGCATATAAATGTCCGTCTTTCCTATTGTATAAGAGTCAATGTAACTGTCCTTTTCATGTATTCGCTTGTTTGTTCAACATGTTCAAGTTTTTTTAAACAATTTTAGTCTATATTTTTGCATGAGAAAGCACAGGAGCAATAAAATGATGGGTCACATTTTTTGTATTTGCCTTATAAAAATAATTCTGTAATCTTTATGAGGCACAAAAGATGAACCTGACAATAAAAGCTGAACTATTAGTGTAGCTGAAAAAAAAAAGTGAATTTGGAATTCAGTTTGGAGAGCAGTAATTCCTTTCTGTACTTATACTAACCAAAAGTCTGTATAGAAACTTTTATAAATGTATTTTTAAGTTAACCTATCATTAGACTTTGCAGCAACTTAAAAGTATTTATGAAGGTTCATAGTTGTATGATTTACAGGTAACCTTAAAATGCATGAGTGCCTTCATTTTCATTTTTATGACAAGTACAAATATGAATAGTGAATGAGCAAGTTAGGGAAATGTTCTTTCTGAGCAGGTTCAGAAGCAAATACCTTAACCCCAAACCACTTTCTTTGCTTCATATGAAACAAAATTATTTCCACAACTTCATCTTTCAAAGATGTGGGAGGACTGATCTTTAAAGATGCCTCTGTTGCAGAAGTTCAAGGTGACTTTATCTGCACACAGTTGTCCTTTACGGAGTTTGATCTGTCTAGTGCATTTGGAAGCTTTTGTTTCTGGAGCACAAATATAATTAAACAGGAATTCTCACGAAGTGCATCATCTACACTCAGTTATATAGTTACATGCTACAGTATGTGCTCGGACTAACTTGTTGAAAGGTCGTGCTCTCTCCTGAGTGGCCTGAAGGGATCTCTAAGACAAGATGCCCAGCAACTCAAATATAGCATAATTCCCATGTTTGTCTATTTGGTATAAAAACAAAACAAACAAAGATTACATAGAGGCATATTAAGAGAACATATTTTATTACAAAAAATGAGACCTAAAACTCATGAGAAAATGCCAAGTCTCAGGAAACCAAAAATAAGTGTAGATATTTTTTAAAGTTTTTCAAGAACCCATGTCATTCAATGTGTAAGATCACGAATTTGGCTATATAGAATTCTGGGCCTTGCTATACAAAAAGAATAATATTTCCAACAGGTTTTCTTCATTTAAATGTTATTTTGCCTTTCCTCATGAAGTCTTACAGTGCTTAAGTGTCTACTTTATCTTGACATAAAAGACAAGGAGGCAGGCAGCTATTAGGTAGGGGTTTTATGTGTTTTTCACACAGACTTCCCACTTACCTTTTCAATATTCATATGTACTGTATGTTGCCATTAGGCCAGGGTATCAGAAAATACGATGTCAACATCCACTAAAAACCTACACTGGTGACCAGTCTCTTACTGGACAGACTTGAAAATTCCCTTCTTTACCGACCAGGTGTTGCACGGCCTGTCTCCTGAGTTACTCTCCCCACACATCTCAGTTCACTCACTGCACTGTTCTGGCTCTTGGCTCCTCAGCATTTCGAGGTCTTCACATCGCACATTAGAGGTCTGAGCCTTTTCAGTGGCAATCCCCTCATCTTTGGAACGCTCTTCCTGACCACATAAAAATACAGCCTCTATTGATGAGTTTATATCTCAAAACATTAAACTTCTTCTTTTCGATTCACTTTATTTCAGATTGAAACTGGAATATCTCTGTCACAGCATGAAATGTGAAAGTGGCAAGTTTTTTGTTTGTTCAACATGCAGGAACAAATCAAACCAGCATATAAAGAGCTGCTGGACAATCTAAAAGAAACATTTCAGACAAAATTTAGAAACCATGACAGTTGAGTGAGGAAAAGTTGATAGGGGGATGATGAAAATGATTTGGCCCTTTTTCTTTGTATGATCATAAATACAACAGCTTACCCTTGGTGATTTCTGTGCCCCCAGTGGAAACAACCTGTAGATTCTAAAGGTCTAACAATCTTGGGTACTTTTGCAAATAAATGCTTAAAATATCATAATGTCTCACCATTAAAATTGCTAGCCCACATTATACAGTATTTGAATAAATTCTGAAAAACACAATTTTGAAGGAGTTACAAAATTTAAATAAATCTGTTCACCCAGCACATCTGTTCTGGTTTATAGAATTATTTTACCCTGTGTGAATTCTGAGCCAGTACATATTTTTCATTTTAGTTTAACTTAACTTTTAACTTTTTTAATGATCTTATTTTTGAATACATTAATCACCAGGGGATCCTGACAAGCAAGAAAAGGTATTTAATATTCATGGGCTCGCAATGGCTGGTACATGATTGTCTTCCATAGACCACAAATGTGACTGATAAGACCTACATGGGATCCCCAACCTCTCTGGTTGAGATATCTTTTAAGATTCCTGGGAGCTTACTGTCCAGTCGTGGGGACTGCTCTTTGATGCTTTTACTTTGCTTCCTCCTCTTGATATGTTTGTCACTCAAAGTGCTGAGTTACTTCTCAAATATTCTTTCGCCATCTGGGTTGGTTGATGGCCTTTATCTGCCAGTAGTCGATATCAGTTTTCTTCCTGTTTGCTTTGAAACTAGATTTCTTGGGCCACAAATGCAGTAAAATGCTAATGTCTGGGTAGTTAATGAGGTTCTTGAGGTTTCAGTTTCCAAATTCTAATACTCTTTTATGTGCTTTTCATCCAATGAAAGGTGATCTTTCTGGACACGGCCAATCAGTAAAAAGTCATAAGACAATGTTTAGGGCACCTTTTCTAGACTGCCCTCCAGAAGGTGATGAAATGCCCTTCCAGGTGCTTGGTGATGCTCTATCCTCTCACTATCCTGCTCCTGTTGCAATTAGCTGATCACCAAAAGACTTGGAGAATGTTCAGGAGATGGTAGACCCCTGTTCTCGATGCCTTTTATAGCAAAAAAAACCCAATGCATATCATCTTCCACACATGTCGTTAAAGAATCCAGTCTTGATCCAATAACATGAAGACCAACATGACTGGAGCTCTTGTTCTGCTGTAACCTTCATATTGGCAGAGAAGTCATGGAAATATTCCATGGTGATACAGTACTGTACATTTCCACCTGTTCTGACACTGAGGACTTGATTGCCAGGAATCCTAACAGCACTTATAGCCGTAAAAATGCTATGACCCCAAGCTTCTCTCTCCCTGTCTGTGTGCCTGTGTGTCTCATAGAGAGCAAGCTGGGGTATGCAAAAAGACAAATTCCTAATGCAAGAAATTGTATATGGCTAATAAAGTGATCTTATTTTATCTTATCTTATCTACAGTACTTCACAATAACCAGAGCCACTCCAGAACTGAAAGAGTCCTCCCTACTTCAACCTATTGATGTTAACTCTACATTACTCTGACTTTACATTACTCTGTACATTACTCCTGTCCGGTGTTCAACAGATATTGAATATATCAATGATATATAAGTAAATATAGTACACTACTTATATGAATTAAATTGATATCAGCCTGTGTTGAGATACAATTGAATTCTCGAACAGCAATGTAAAACATTGGATTTACTTATCCAGTACGGATTTATATCTCCTGGCATGAACAGCGAAGATCAGCTGACTGGCTTCGAGCCAGCAGTGGTTCTCCAGGGACTGCTAGTTAGCTGAATTAGGAAACTCTCTGCTCCCGTTGTAGCGGCTACTTCTGGATAAAAGTATCCAGTTGCGACAAAGTCCCAGCCCTATGCTCCATTGATCAGGCGGGCGTCCATGGCGGTCTAGTAGCATTCGTGAAGTCCTTGCTGCAGACTTGACCTCAGGGAGAACTCTGTCTTCTTGTACGGCTTCCTCTGGCTCAGCGCTTGGAACAAGGTTGCAAGCCCCACACTCAGACAACAGCACCAGCAGTCACGTGATTAAGTCAGAGAGAGCAGACGGAGGAGCAGCCCTAAAGTCTGTGCATCGCCTTTTAACTGGAGAACAATACAGCTGGCGACTGGTCAAAAGTTTGCTGGGTAGGTGGGGTGACCATGGCCTGCAGGTTCCTGATTGCTTGGTCAACTTTAGGGATGATTGACCACGAACTCTGACTCTAGGACAACTATCCAGACGTGCTTAGAGTCTCATTTACACAACAAGTTGCCAGGAATGGCCGTCCATCACGACTACTCAGGCGCACCCCATCCTGGGAACTGTTCCATGTCAGGATGGCTAACATTCCTGAAACAGTACACAGCATTAATGGCTTCTCTGTGGCTTAGACCGCAGACTTGATAGAGAAATGGGGCCTCCCTGGGAAAAGCACAGCAGCACTTAATTCTGTCTTAGTAATAAGCATTGCCGCTACAAACCCTCAAACATGTTTTCTCATCTAATCTTTATACTGTATATCACCTTGAGAGGCAAGGCATGGAATTTAATAAGGTGCTGTGCAAACAGAATGTAGGAACATTAGAGACCAATTCAGAGTTTATAAATGTATTTTTTCATACTTTATATAGTAGTTTCCTTGTGATATATTAATTATCATCAAATTTATTTTACTCTGAATATAACTCTATTCTAAAGACATGTCTTTAAATCCGACATGGAAGGGAAGTATACCTTATACAATACTCCACTGGGAGCTATAGTTTTTTCTATAAACCCTGAAAATGATATACATAAGTCTAGCAGCATTGGTGACAGGATAGCAAACCGCCTCTTCTCAGCGGTTCACCCCACAAGGATTAATGCACATGTACCGGCTCTTGGGGTTCCCGCCCCTGCCGCTCCGGGAGCAAACCCGGGTCTCCGGTGTCACGTAACAGGGAACTTTCCAGGTGGCTAAAGGAGACCTCCCCCAGGCCGGGCGGCTGAGATCCCTGTTATACGCAGGGGTTACATAGCCTCCATCCACCCATTTTAAACTGATTTACCTGATACTGGCCCATGGGGAGACAGAGCCTATCCGGGCATGCAACAGGCACAAGGAAGGGTACACCCTGGATGGGACAGCAGTCCATTGCAGGACACATTCATACACACACTCACACCAGGGTCTGTTTTCCCAGAAGCCCATTAACCCACCAACACGTCTTTGGACTGTGGGAGGAAACTGGAGCACCCAAAGGAAACCCACACGAACCGGGGAGCACATACAAACACCACGCAGACAGCAGCCTAGGAATTGAACCCGGGGGTCCCAGCGCTGAAGCACAGCAATGCTAACCACCAGCAATCAAAAGAAATTCAATAGTAGTTTTGCTTTGAACATTTCAATTCATTTTGTCAATATTTTCGTCAAAGAGGTTTAACGCTGACAATGAATGAAAGCTCTTATTTTTTTCTTAACAACTTTAATGCACTTAATGTAAATGAATTACAGAAAAGCATCAGAAAACAGCAAAAAGTGAAATAAACTGTATTATTTACATGTTAATGGACTGATGAGCTTTAGTATCACAATATCTGAGACTCCAGTGGTATCTTCACCATGAATGAAAACTATTCACAAAATTTCCAAAGGAGCAAGACCCCGACATACTTAAAATAAATTTCAAAACATTTTCCATTATGAATTATTATAATGCTATATTATTTTGACTAAAATAAACTCATTTTTGTTTTGCATGAAAATGAAGGATTTTGCATGAAAATGTAAATAAATGAAAACAACATCCTTTTGTTTAAACATATTTGCAAACTTTATCTCAAATAAGTACAGTAAAAACTTAATTAACATAACATATACTCTTCTGTGAATTAAATTGAATTCAGCTCCATTCATATTCACTAAATATAAATGTCAGGTTTTCTTTTTTTTTTAATGAAATCTCACGTTAAAACATCAACAAAGCAAAAACTCACCAGTTGTTCATACAGCTGCCTCACACACAATCCCTTCCTGAAGACCAGAGTCTCTCTCTACTTTATAGGAAAATCAGAAAGGATACAAGCAAGAGGAGGCTTTGTGAAGCTCCATGAAAAATCTGTATTTTAGCTTAATCAGAAAATGATTTCTGGGATGCAGACAAAAAGCAGTTTTGCCTTTTTTTTCTCCGGTCGTTGGTATGATTCACTACTTCTGTTTATGTTTTGGTGAAGAGCCAGAACAGAAACCAGGGGCCAGTACTGCCAGACAGAAATGCTAACCACTGCACCTCTGTGCTGCCCTGTCTTTTTTTTTGTATTACATATTATTTACATTTTATAGTATAGAAAGTACGGAATTGTCACCCATGCTTATTGACTGTGAATATACAGAACCTGTCGTTGGTGTCATATACTTTTTCAGTATTTTACAGTTTTTACAGGGACCACCAGCTACTAGCCTGTAGAGGTGCCTCTTAAATTTTTCTCCAACAAAAACATAAATGAAGGGGTTCAAACAACTATGCGAGTAGGCCACTATCTCGGTGATTTGGAGACTCAAAATAATTTTCTTGCTGGATGGACATGAGCTGATAATATCAAGAAGCTGTAAGCCCTTAAAAAAACGTGCAATGTTATATGGACTCCAACAGAAGAAAAAGACCATGACTACACAGAGAACAAGTCTGATGGCATGCCTCTTGGCTGACATGGATGTGAGCAGCCTTCTTATGATCATAGAGTAGCAAAACACCATGATGACTGAGGGAAGCAGCAGACCCAGAACGTTAAGTTTAAATTCACTAAATACCCTCAGGGGCTGTTTGTTATTTTCAAAATACAGAGGCAGACATCTGGATTTCTCTTCCTCAAGGTTAACTGTAATGTACATGATCTCAGGAAATGAAGCCAAAATGCTAACTATCCAGGTGACCACACTTGCGATTCCTCCATATATTGCTGTTCTGGCTTTCAGTGCATACACTGCATGGACTATTGCTAAGTATCTGTCTACACTCATCAGTGTAATGAAAAATATCCCACTGTAGAAGCCAATGTTGTAAGAACCCAGAATTATTTTGCACATGGGATCACCAAACATCCACTGGTCTCGGGCATTATGAGCCAGGAATGGAAGGGAGAAAACTAACAGCAAGTCAGCGATGGCCAAGTTAAGAAGACAGACATCAGTCATGCTTTTCAACTTTACATGCAAGAGCACAACCCACAGAACAAGAGCATTTCCTATTACCCCAACTACAAACAACACAGAATAAACTGCTGGAAGGAAGGCAGCTCCATGTTTTTCATATTTACATGGAGCATACTCCTGTTTGTAGTCTATTCCCAATGAATAATTGTAATCATATTCAGCTTCCATGGCTGAAGACATCTTTACAGAAGTCCTGTAAATATAAACAAATGAGAAAGAATTATTAACAATAAACTTGATCCAAAAAACTGTACCTGCATGTAATTTATGCACATACATATGCACCCATACATTATGGGAATTAATGTTAATTAGCTCTTTCCTTTTTTATGATAAGCTAATTCAACTTAGTGTCTTCGTTAATAACCTCCCCAGTTGTTTCACCTCATCAGCAGAGCATACTTAACATACAGTAGACCAGTGAAACAAATGTATATGTTTTTTTAAGAAGCACATCTTTAGTCTTGTCATGTTTTCAGAACTAGCATTATGTACAGTATTAGGAATTAGATTCATATATGCACATATATATTGTAAGAAGGTGGCAGACTGAGACAATATGTTGGTAATTGTTAGAACCACATTACCCAGAATGCAGCAAAAAATAACCTGCCATCCTCAGTCACCTGACCAATTTGTGGAAGTCAATTGGTGGGGTGATAATTAAAAAGTTATAAAGCAAAAGGTTTTAGTTTTTATCTCAATCCACTGTCTAAGCAAGATCCGTGATATGCTCTGTACCAAAGGAAGAGAGGGAAGGAAGTGTCTGACCTACCATGGAACATTTAGAGCTCAAGACTGTTTGAGGTTTCGGAGCTTTGACCTTTAGAAGATTTTTTTTTAATTGAGAAAACAAGACTTTATTTGGAGATGGTAAGAAGCTCAGCAGCCCAGTTAGTTACCAGGATGGACACAAGAAGGTAGAGAAGCTTAGGGTGTTTGTTTTGTGTTGTGGGGTTTTCATGTTGTCTAATATAAGATAGTTTTTTACATTATGATAGCTAATGTTCTACCAAGCTCCGACTATTTAAATATATACACCTGGGGTCAGGGTGCTATAGCATTATTCACATATATATACGTATATATATATTCAGTCCCATAATTCATAGTGGTCACTTGGTGTAAAAACACAACATAACCCTGGAAAGAGTTTCTTGTTCTGTAAGCCATATAAATATGTATACTGTATGTATGGTGCATAGTGAAGGTATACTGTATATCTACCATTCTTAATGCCTTCCTTTCATCTAATATTTGAAGGGCGTGACTAACCAGCTGTGAAACCAAAAAGAAAAATCTGACTCAGTTAAGATCAGAAGCATTAGCCAATGCTAATACACATCTTCTTAATATGCTTTGGTTATACAGTTCTTATTCCTAATCTTTTCCTTTCATCTCATGTGTGTTAGATAGGGTTATGACTAACCAGCTGTGAAAAAAATTGTGTTTGATAAGCACAGAAACGTCACCAGCCTTAGCTAAGAGGTTGTCCTCACCTCTGTTGATCTCTGTATGGAGGACGGCCAATATCCTCACCAGTGTCAAGTCTAGAATTGCAGGAGAAAGCTGTTAGTTTATACTGAACCAGTTCAATTTCTTTATCATCCCCTCAATAAAGTAAACCAAAGATGTCAGAACCCTACAATGGATTAAATGGTTATCGTTTATGCTCAGGTGAATATGGAGTTTAAGGTTATGATTGGCTGTATCTTACTTTATTTCTCATTTAAATACTGTTGTTCAGAATAGGTGGGCATACTAAATATAATGTGTGGAAATATTGAGTCACCAGCTGTGACCATGAACTAAACCAGAATCCTGCCAGGAGCAAAAAAAGCTGCAAAGCTGCAATTTAAACAGTCAAATTTGTTGTAAGTTAAAAAAATATTTATATATCTATAGTGACATTCATTTACCCAGTGAAATAGAAATAAAAATATCTAACATTATACAGTGGTGTGAAAAAGTGTTTGCCCCCTTCCTGATTTCTTATTTTTTTGCATGTTTGTCACACTGAAATGTTTCAGATCATCAAACAAATTGAAATATTAGACAAAGATAACACAAGTAAACACAAAATGCAATTTTTAAATGAAGGTTTTTATTATTAAGGGAAAAAAAAATCCAAACTTACAGTACATGGCCCTGTGTGAAAAAGTGATTGTCCCCCCCCCGTTAAAACATAAATCAACTGTGGTTTATCACATCTTTGGAAAGCTGAATTCAATTTCTCTAGCCACACCCAGGCCTGATTACTGCCACACCTGTTCTCAATCAAGAAATCACTTAAATAGGACCTGCCTGACAAAGTGAAGTAGACCAAAAGATCCTCAAAAGCTAGACATCATGCTGCGATCCAAAGAAATTCAGGAACAAATGAGAAACAGAGTAATTGAGATTTATCAGTCTGGAAAAGGTTTTAAAGCCATTTCTAAAGCTTTGAGACTCCAGCGAACCACAGTGAGAGCCATTATCCACAAATGGCGAAAACATGGAATAGTGGTAAACCTTCCCAGGAGTGGCCGGCCGACCAAAATTACCCCAAGAGCGCAGCGACAACTCATCCAAGAGGTCAGAAAAAATCCCACAACAACATCCAAAGAACTGCAGGCTTCACTTGCCTCAGTTAAGGTCAGTGTTCATGACTCCACCATAAGAAAGAGACTGGGCATGGCAGAGTTCCAAGACAAAAACCACTGCTGAGCAAAACATCTTGCCACTGCTGAGCCAGAAAACATCTTGATGATCCCCAAGACTTTTGGGAAAATACTCTGTGGACTGACGAGACAAAAGTTGAACTTTTTGGAAGGTGTGTGTCCCATTACATCTGGTGTAAAAGTAACACAGCATTTCAGAAAAGGAACGTCATACCAACAGTAAAATATGGTGGTGGTAGTGTGATGGTCTGGGGCTGTTTTGCTGCTTCAGGACCTGGAAGACTTGCTGTGGTAAATGGAACCATGAATTCTGCTGTCTAACAAAAAATCCTGAAGGAGAATGTCCACCCATCTGTTCGTGACCTCAAGCTGAAGCGCACCTGGGTTCTGCAGCAGGACAATGATCCAAAACACACCAGCAAGTCCATGCTGAATGGCTTAAAAAAAACAAAATGAAGACTTTGGAGTCGCCTAGTCAAAGTCCTGACCTGAATCCGATTGAGATGTTGTGGCATGACCTTAAAAAAGCAGTTAAGGCTTGTAAACCCTCCAATGTGGCTGAATTACAACAATTCTGCAAAGATGAGTGGGCCAAAATTCCTCCATAGTGCTGTAAAAGACTCATTGCCAGTTATCACAAACACTTGATTGCAGTTGTTGCTGCTAAGGGTGGCCCAACCAGTTATTAGGTTTAGGGGGCAATCAATTTTTCACACAGGGCCATGTAGGTTTGGATTTTTTTTTCCTTAATAATAAAAACCTTCATTTAAAAACTGCATTTTGTGTTTACTTGTGTTATCTTTGTCTAATATTTCAATTTGTTTAATGATCTGAAACATTTCAGTGTGACAAACATGCAAAAAAATAAGAAATCAGGAAGGGGGCAAACACTTTTTCACACCACTGTATATATTAGATGAGGTTCTGCTTAAGACAGTCTAAACATATGATAATCATAAGAGCATTGCATATAAGTTATATTTATCATAAAAGTATTGAAATATTAAACTGAGTAGTTGTTTCCAAGTACAGAATTTTGTACTAGCATACTGTAAAATGACAGAATTTAAGACTGTTTTATATTTGATATTCATTTGAAACTGCTTGAACTTTAGTCGCTCATTGAAAAGAAATGAAAATTTGCTGATATAGTCTTTTCATCTGGCTTTTACAAAAGCACTTTACTACAACATTGAAGACTTAAAAAAATCTTTCACCTTTCATACTTATCATTCCCAAAAGACATTATCCGGAAGACAACATTGGCCAATTAATAGTTTCTTAGTTTTTAAAATATATATATTTCCTTCACGTCAGATTCAAACATATGTTAAAGCTAGTCCTGAGCAATATAAAATGTATCTATATACAGTATACAATGTTTTTAACTATTTTTAATTGACGGTTGTAAAGAACCACAAGCAGAAATGCTGTTTTCAGGAACCAGGTGGTTTTTATGTTGCTTTAGAAAATGTCTGAATATTTTTGTATTTCTTTTTATTTGTAATCTTTTTTTATAAAGACTTTACTACCCCAGTCATTTTAGATGATTGTGCCTGTAGTGTAAGAAGCAGCTAAATTAGTCTACAGTAAAACAGGTGCAATTTCTTAAAGTGTAATTCAAATAGGAACACTCACCTTATACACTATGTGAAGAGTATAGGCTCAGGACAAAGCCAACGATGAAAGGCTTTCTGAAATGAAAAGCTGAATATGCACTTCCTGTATTTTAATGTAGCCACTGGTAGTTACACCTACACTGAAGGTAGCTTAGTGGTACACGTCCCACAGCTACACTTTAATGAATGATGAAATGTCATAGTGCTATTAAAAGATTTGTAACTGTGGATACTGAGGTACATAACAATGTTGCTCCTAGTCCTTTACTGTAATCCCTGGTTCCAGAGAGTATATCGGAATTTGTGTCTCTGATCTCATAACACTGTTCCATTAATATATACTGTAATAAAACCGTCAATGAGCAAGTTTGAAAAACCATAGAAATAAAGGATGGTTATTGAAAAATAACATGCTTAGGTTATGTGTGACAAATACATTGTCCCTTTACTATAAAAGGCTGTAGAGCAGGATAAAGAGTTTATAAAAAGTTAGTATTTTACCATCTTTTAAATTTTTACACCAACACTTGAAAAATAACACCATATAATCATGTAAGTACCCAGTCAGATATAATACACAACACCCCATCCCTCCAAAAGTTTTATGAATTTCCTAGTAACATATCTCAACGCAGTACATCAATGTCTGCAATATTTTTTAGGAGTTTTAAGTGCTCTCTGAGGCTCGGAAGAACTAAAACATTGGACTCTTATACTTTTCATGCCAGTTTCTATGCTACCGCTACCGTTTCAGCTCACTGCTGAGACAAGACAATACAAAAACATGGGGAACAGACTCACACTCGCTCCCTCTTCACCAGCCAGTCCACAAGGACTCGCACTGCTGCTCTTCAGAGTCCATACCCTTAGGAGGTGAAACTATTCTCTAGTCACACACCGTTTTATGGAGTTTCATACTGTATATACTGTGAGAACCAATGCATTTACATAGACAGTCAAAATGGAACAATATTGACAATAAAAGACACTAAAAAGGTGCAAACAGTTTTTTTTTTCACTGTGTATGTCAATTGGGTATTGTCTCTCAATCCTAACACAAGCCCAGCTACATAGCCACCCCCAGGATAGAGTGTGACTGCTACAGTACATAAAAGAGGATTATTTAGTCAAAGATGCAAAAATATGAGAGATAGAAGAAGTCTTTTCAGAATTCTCTTTACGTTGTCTTGTCAGTTATTTCAGTAGCACTGTACTTAATAATTTTTGGCTTTTGCACTGTATTAAACACATTATTCAGGTGTAAGAAAGATAGGGCAGTCAGCAAAGATAATATAACATGTTCCTTCTCTCTGTTTCTGTAGTATTAGTTTTGGGGTTCATTTGTCTCTTTTGGGTTTTGAACGGCCCCCAGGTTCCCCCCTCCCTACCTGTCTGCAGAAAACTAAAGCCAGGAGAGAGGAGGAGGAGGCAGGAGCAGGGGAGAGGCAGAGTGGCCAATCAAGTGGTGTGAGGTCGAGAGAGGTGTGGAGAGGTGTGAAACGAAAGCTACAAATGAATAGAGAGAATTAGAAGAAAACAAGTCTGTCGTTGAGAGAAGGGGGAAGGTGTGAACCAAGTTTCAGGATAATTTTAGTTTCTGATGTCTTTCTGCTAAAGGAGTTAAGAAATCCTACTTTGAGAATGCAGACAGAGAGATTAGTGTGATTGTGGCTGTCAGAGGTGAAACTACCGTATGGGATTGGAGAAATCTTTAATCTTCAAAGCCCTGACATGTTCTCTGAAGCGGTCTCCAAGTCTCCTTCCTAGTTCCCCAATGCAGATGGCTGGGTATTTACTGCAAGAGATACAGTGAATGAGGTTGCTGGAAGTACAGATGTCATCTGAGTGATCTGGAATTGCCCTGAGGGGCCCTGAATAAGTGTGGTGTTATACTGTATATGTACTTGCAGGTGATACAGCGAGCTCTGTTGTGGGTGAAAGTGCCTGGTGTGGATGGTTGCTGAGGGTGGTCAAGGGAGCTTTAAACAAGAAGGTTACACAGATTATATGGTCTATGGGGCAGATATGAGATGATGGGGCAGTCAGGAAAGAGGGCCCCAATGGAGGGATCGTCCTGCCACATGGGAAAGTTGTTGTTTACAGTCCTGGGGATAGAGAGTGTGTTAGGGTGGCAGGGAAGCACTAAAAGAATACAGTTGTTAGGCCAGGAGTTCCTGATTGAGTTGATAGTCCCAGGGCTGTTTTTGGCTCGGGTGAGAGCCCTGTCAATAACGGGTGGGGTATCCTCTGTTGATGAAAAAAAAGTGCATTTTGAGTGCTTTGTTCTGGAAATTGACGTCATCACTGCAGAGTCAATGTAGCCAAGGAACTGTGAAAAAGAGAAAGAGTTTTTAGTGTGCTTGGAGTGAATGTAGAGCATGTTAGAGCAAGAGTACATTTTTAACTGCAAAGGCAACCCCAATCCCTGCTCAGGACCTGGCCACTGAACCTAGGCAAGACAGCGGAGAAGATACACAAACCCCTGAGTCCATCACCACCTCTGCTAGAATATATAACTGACTGGAACCCTTTGAACATGTCATGACATTTCCCAAATGTGTAGCGAGTGACTTTGCCAGGCTGCTTATTCAGAAACTCCATTGGACTGTACAGCTCATTGTGGCTGGGTTGTGGTAAATTCACTGTTTAACTCAGTTGTTTAAGATATGAGGTGACTGAATTGCAGTTTGGAAGAAGGTTATTCTCATACAATTTTGGAAATATTAATTCCCTTTTTTGGACCCTGCTCCTCAGAATTTCAAGCCATATGCCTTCTTCCTTCCTGTTCTTTGGTAAATCTTGACTTGATCTTCAGTGCTCTCTCCTGCTTCTGCTCCCATGGTCGAGCTTGGCCCGTTGTTCCTCCCTGCTGGATCTTGCTGCTCCTGCTGCTGTTCTCTCTGCCCCGGGATTGTCAAGTGTTCCACCTTCTGCTCAGTCAGCAGGTGTCCCACCATCTTTTCAGTCAGCAAGTTTCCCCCTTTCTGCTCAGTCAGCAGGTGTCCTACCATCTGCTCAGTCAGCAGGTGTCCCTCTTTCTGCTCAGTCAGCAGGTGTCTCCCTTTCTGCTCAGTCAGCAGGTATCCTACCTTCTGTTTAGTCAGCAGGTGTCCTACCATCTACTCAGTCAGGAGGTGTCCTACCATCTACCTGCCTTCTCCTTTAACGTCTTGTCTGTATTTCCATGTTCCTTCTCTCTGTTTCTGCAGTATTGGTTTTGGGGTTCATTTGTCTCTTTTGAGTTTTGAACAGATTCCTCACTCTCAGCCCCTGGTCTGCGCGGTGCCCTACCTCCCTACCTGTCTGCAGGTATCCTACAACACGTAACATCGGCCTTTCTTTTATTGAAACACCCACATTTCCATGAAATGCCTGTATGTTCCTTCCGTTTCTGTATTGGTGGTTTAGGGCTCACATGTTTCTTTTGGGGGTCAAACCTCCTTGTCCTGTGGTCTGGTGGCTACCTCTTAACCAAGCAGGTTAAACCAAAACTTGTTATACTTGAATACACAATCATTCAGAGAGCATTTGATTCTTGGATGTTGTTATTCTTCCTGGAATTATTATTATTATTATTATTATTATTATTATTATTATTATTATTATTATTATTATTATTATTATTATTAAATGACTCCATTACTTGATTGTATGTTATTTGAGGGTTTTCTTTTTCCAAAAACCAAAGAATCCAGATGCTGCTGTTCTGGCTTCAGTGCCTACACTGAATGGACTTTTGCTAGGTATCTGTCTACACTCATCAGTCTGATGAAAAATATCCCACAGTAGAAACCAATGTGGCAAGAGCCCAGGATTATTCGATACATGAATAACCACAGGCAGTGGTCTAGTAAAAAAAACTGACCAAAATTCATGTGCCTTTGATAAAATGTGCTGAGATACTAAGCTTTGTTTTATCTCCATAAGACAATATTGTGGCTATGTTTCCATATGAAATGTGCTAATGAGTTTCTTGAGCAATGCTATACACACTATGTGTATTTTATTAGCATATTCAATGTTTTGTTATTAAAAAGAAGAAATACTACAATAGCTTCTTCATACTCTTGTTTGATTTGGTATGAGGTGTAATTATATTATCATATTACCTACCAATCATACCTTGAATTCCAAAGAACTATAGTTATCTCATAATATACTGAAACCGTACTTTATATGTTATATGCTGCAGAGGGCGCTCCTTCTCTTTCCTGTCTCTCATTTCCGATTTTTTGCTATCCTTCCGGTGTTTCTCTCCCTCTGGGGCTATATATTTCCTGGTGTTTCAGTCTGCCGGGGCTCAGCATTGACTTTTGGATGTCCTGAGACCCGCCTAGCACCAGGTCGCCCCACGTCCGCTACCTGAGGGCATAGGTTTCCATAAGGCATTCCCTGAACAGCTGAGCCCGGGCTAACCCCCATCTCGCCGCTACGCATAGGGTCTTTACGCTCTCCTGTCATTCCACGGTTTGTCCTTTCCGACATCCGCGACATTATACTCTTTCTTTGAGGGATTTTATCACTACAATGTATCATATGAGCTAATGGACTTGATGGACTTCACTCTTCTTTGCAATATTCAAATTTAAAGATTGCAACGATTTTGTGGCAATTATACAATAATATTACATACGTATATGTCATTCGTAGAAATATTATTGTAACGCAACGGGGGCTCAGGCGGGCGCCCTTGCCGCATCTGGTCGGCCCAAAGTATAGGTGGCTCGAACCCGGGACTTCCGCGTCTCTCTGCAGCGACCTAGCCCCGTGAGCTAAAGAGAGATCTCTCCACAGCCCAGTAGCTGTGGTCCTGCTATCACAGGGAAGGGCGGTGACGTCACCCGCTCTGGTACGCCGGCTCTTACACAGTGCCTGTCGGCCATAAGCGTTACATTATAAACATTTATCATATAGAAATGCATTCAATAAACAAGTAGTTGTGGTTAATTGCACCCGAAGAAAGCTCCACAGCCAAAACGTTGTGTTTTCTTTCTTTTCTTTACAGCAGGGAATAAACCTATTACTTGTTCCGTTGTAGTTAACTGATTGTTATATAAACAGTGCCTCTTCAATACTGATTCAAATATATGGTAATTATCTTGGAATACTCATTTTCAGAATTGCTTGGAGCATAAAATGCTTTTCCTTTCAATCCAAGCTTGGTAAAGAAAAATAAATTCTAGTACTAAAGGGTGACATGGTGGCGCAGTGGCGCATGTGGCCCTGGGCTCGATTTGGGTTGTGCAATTGGCAGTTTGTATCTTCTCCTCCTGTTTGCACGGGTTCCTCCATGTGATTCTGTTTCCTCCTGCACAGATATACAGGTACTGTAGGTTAACTGGCTTCTGGGAAATTTGCCCCTGGTGTGAGAGCATGTATGCTTGTATCTGTGTGTGCCCTGTGAGGAACTGGCATCCCAACAAGGGTGTATCCCTGCTTGTATCATTGTTTGCTGGGGTAGTCTCCAGCCACCCACTTTTATTTTTGAATAAAACAGTTAGAAAATGGATGGATATTGTGCCATTCAGAGTTTAATCTTACCCTCCAAAATTAAATGGATGGTTGGAAATTTCAGGTCTACTGCTTGTGGGTAAGTATCCAGAATGGCTAATTTGATGGAGAGTTGAGTTTCATGTAGCCGATCCTGTAAAGTGTGGTGATTTCCACTGAAATCGCTATACTAACACATACACATACATGTACACATGCACATCTGCTGCACTGAAACAGAATGTGTGACAGTGGTTGAGGTGAGATATAACACTGGTATGGTCACATAAGAATTTGACACTGTTTAAAAGACCACAAGCTTTGTGCTATTTTCATGTGCTACTGTGGCTGCCCTTAATGTTTATGAACATGCTGCATGTTTATGGAATGCTGTTCTCAATTTATTCATATTTTGAGTGAGATATAATTCAAGTATTTGTCCAACGGTGAAATATGAAGCAGAGTGAAAACTACATAGAGGTGCATGAAAACTGAGAACAGGAGGCGCTTCTTGAAGTAAAGTGCGCTGGGAGAATTAGACAATGTACCCCGTACTCTGCTCCACTTTTCTTATGTTCAAAGTGACAACCCATGTCATGTTTACTAAACAATTTGTATGTTTTTGAGACAGGTGAATCTCTCATATTTTTTAGTAAGGTACATCATATGTAATATATAGTACTTACTACACATTCTAAACTTACACAGAAATCAAATAACAAAGGAAAGGCAATATTAGAGTAGCCCTTATGTCAGAAAAACATATATTGTCTGAGTATCACCCTCTTTGCACCTTGTTTATTACATACAGTAGTTAGATAAACTATTGGGTATTGTTGTCTATTTATTGTATTAGTTGTTATATAAACAATGAAATACAGTAAATGTATTAGAAATATTAGAACTTGAAGGGAAGAAATTGCTTCCTTTTTTAAGGACAAAAGCATGCCCAGTCCTCCCAAATAATTTGCTTATTATTCTGAATTTATTTGTAAAGCTTCATAAGAAGTATGTCTCCAAAGTGTAAAGTATAAAGTGTAGCAAGAAAAAATATTGAGCTTATATTTTCTTCAGAGCTACATATGGCAATTAAAGGTACAGTAGGTAGAAGACTGTACTGTCCAAAGTTTAAATTAAAGAAGAAACACGTAAAGGAATAAACATACATCAGGAGTTGTGGGTGATTGGAATAACCACCCAAAGGTCTTGAGGAAGTTTCTCATTCAGCTGCAAGTAATATACCCAGACAGGCCTCTGTTTCTTAGTAATGTTCATTGCATTTAATACCATCTGTACAAATGTTACATAGGACATACTCTATACTTTGCACTGAACATTTTAATAAAAATAAGCTACTCTTTTATTTTTATTATAGTAGATAAAACTAGTTGTTCACTTTAACACCTATACAGCACTTCCTGTTTTTGCTCTACAGCAGATATGCAAATAGGTTCAGACAATGTTGCTCAGCAACAGTGCCTTTTAAAATCTATTGTGGTTATGTGGTTGTGACCGAGTGGAGCAGGACCCATATCTGCTTATTAGTTTTTAGTTTGATTCCAACCCCAAAATATTATTTGTTCCTTGTTGTTATGTACAGTTTTGTTGTTACTGTTATTAAAAATACAGCAAGCACAATTAAGTGACTATAAAAAAAGACTGAAAAATGTTTCTTTACTAAGCTCCATTTTACTTTTATTGTACTTTTAATCTTAAGTTTAATGTTAAGTTGTCTGTCATTCTGTGTCACCTATGACTTGTTAGTGAAGAGAAGAGTTTTATGTGATTCTGTACCTTAATGAGCATGCTACATGCTACCTCTTTATGGCTGTTTAAGTTAAAATTGTTCTGCATATGCAGGTCTATTTTTCCTATTAGAGTAAATGAGTCACAACATTATTTTATGTCACTTGGTACAATATTTAAAATTGGTATCCTGTATAATCTAAAGCTGGGCATGTTGTGTCAAGGACATAAGGAAAGTTATAATGATGACTAGGTCTTTTAGGAAGACTTGCTCTTCTGCTTAGATACCGTAGGTTGTTTACAGGTTTGGTAAACAAATACACAGTGGTATACAGTTTTGTGTGCTATATTTCAATAAAGACATTACTGCACTTTCATCAGTTCCAGGACAAGTGACCAGATACATTACTGGACTTAAAGAATATCCTATACTGACAAATTATAAGATCTTAATTATTATTTTTAAACAGAGCAGAATAAAATATTCAGAACCCTTAAAGTTTTTGAGCATGTTAACTCAATGGATGTGTCTGAGAGCTGCAATGACGTCAGAAGTAGAACACACCAGTGGAAAGTTTGGGAAACTGCAGCTGAGACTGCGAAAAGGGGGCTTTTCTTCACACAAACTGTTGTGGGAGTCTTGTAAAAGCTACATGGCCACATTGTTCCCTCAATAATACCCTTAGATTGATCACCTACTAACTAGTAAACTAGCTGGGCCTAATGGCTTTTCTCAGTTGTAATGTTTATTATGTTATTTTTTTTGTCTACCTCACCTCCAGCTGGATTTTCACTTGAAGTGTGAAATAGCACATGTGCTCGTTATCAATCGTATCTCATAACACAAAGGTGGGTTTATACAGAACTCTATATCTGGGTTACTTGTGGTAAAACTTATCTTTGGGAAACTGCAAATCCATTTGGGATTCTCAACAAATCTGAACACACTAACATCCCATCCAAAACCTGACTGCTGTAGATTAATAAAAAGTCTATTCTAATTCAGTAAAATATTGAGAGCATCCCAAATGTTGAAGTCTAGTGCTACAAGATGAAAATGGGATTATCAGAAAGCATTAAAAGAACTTGTGCCCTTAAGATTTATGTGGCCACTATTATAGCTGCAAACTGGAACCAGAAATGGTAACATCAGAAAACTGAAACAGGAAATACCTGCTATTGCAGACGAGAAGTCAAGCTGACAATGCGGTTTTAACATCCTCAGAGAGTGAGTTTCTTAAAATGAATCTTTTCTTTCTAGATGTTGAGAAAAAATTATAAGAAATGTGTACATGTGTAGGAATTTTCAGGAACAAAACTATGCTTTTCAATTAAAAGTAAGTTTTAGTCTATGGCAAAGGTAGAGCATATTATAAGGTATCTTACATGTCTGTTTCTTTTTTTTCATTGTCTCATTACATGCGGATATTGAAACTAATTCTTAATAATGAACTTAGCATTATTTTCTATCATTGCAAAATAATTGAAAGGTGAATTTGCTGATTTGTAGATTCTGTGCATGCCTGAGAAAATGTCAATAACAATGCAATATAAAAGTTCTATTTTTCATTGTTTAATTTTGTTAGACTTCTTAAAGTTGTTGTAGAAGACTCTTCAAAGCTCAACTGAAATTCTCAGCGTTCCATTAATGGGAATTTTAAAAAATAATTTAAAAAAATTCTGTATCGGATCCCCTTTAAAATAAGCTTGGCTGTGAGGAAGCTTTGAGTTTTGACTGCCCTCTGCTGTTAAACAGTGGTTGTGCACCCAAATCATGCAAAGAAGAAATATAAAATATTTCCTTCACGAGCAGGTCTTGTGAAGAGGTGATATCCTTGCATCTAATGATAGAGATCAAATCATAACAAAGGCATAAAGTAAATCAGAGAACTTACCATTAACGTATTTATTGAAAGGTATGAGGTGGCAGAAACACTGGAGAAAGTGGGGAGAGGGTGCTGATGAAAATCAGATGCAAGCAAGGACAGCTGTCAGTTAAGGATTTAAAGATCAGAACTACCCGGCAGAAAGCAAAGTTTTGAATTAATCTGAGAGGTCTGAGTGCTGGTGCAGAACGGTGAGCCTGGAGAGAGTCACAGCACACCAACAGAGAGAAAACAAGCTGAAGAACTAGTACAGTAGTTAAGAACATGTAACAGTGAAGCAGATGGCTCCTGAGTGGCTCAAGCAGTAAAGCAGCTCACCCCTGTGCAGGCTTGAGCTCCGGGATACAGGCCATGAGGGTTCAAGGGTCATGATCAGGACTTCCTAAGCAGTAGTGAGCAGTAGTGAGCAGTAGTGAGCAGTAGTGAGACTGCATATTAGCTGAGCACAACAAAGGTAGTGTGCATCAACACGAGCTGGTCAGTGCTTGGTCAGCTCCTGGCGACACAGCAGTCCTCATAACTCTGCTGGACTCTTACGGTCTTGCGGTCATGTAGGTAAAGGAAGTGCTTCTCCTTCAATTCCACATGATGTGTTGACAGTGGCTTGAGAAGTGGGAAGTCAGAGAAGTGGATATACTCTTCCTTGTTCTCCTCTGTATGCAGTTACAAAATGTGAAAAAGACACAACTGGCAATTTAAAACACGGGGTTTACGAAAAAATAGCTTCAGGTTAGACATTGAAATAAAGTGATGCCAGGAGAGCAGGAGAAAGATGGTGTGAGTACATGCCAGTCAACCTTGTGTGCCACACAACACAAACAATATTTGAATTACTGTTAGAAGTCTTCAGTTTGAGCTTTCAGGTTTTGAATAAAATATTAAGTTTTAATACATGTATATATTATTTTCTAAAATGATCAAATGGAACACTGTAGGAATGGTCTGAATATTTTTGCAAGGAACTCTATATGTGCCTCTTGTGGCAAAGTTTATTGCTACAATAAATCAACTAGAATACTTAACTTTTAAAAAGAAAAGCTGTTTTTGGTTTTGTATCTGTATTTTTATAAACACATGAGGAGGTTATTATTTTCTGAACTATTGCCTAGATCTGTTAAGTGTTTATGTGTGTAAAATGCAAAATGACTGTGTCTGAGCACTAAACTTGTACTGTATATCTCTGATTTTTCCTGTGTTTAACGGGATTATACAAAAAGTATTTTCTTTTTGAGTGTAGCTGCAGCATTTCATGTTAAGGCAAATACAAAATCTACAAAATACATGATTACAAAATCCAATATTATTATTTTTATTATAATAGTGATTAATTCAAATATTGTAAAAGTTATGACTGATCATCATAAGATCTTACTTTTAAGCTTCATGGTTGCTGTCAGATAACATGGGTTGTCCACAGGGTACACATGAAATCAACAATACCAACTCAAACACATACAGTACAGCCAAGGTGGATACAATAGTATCCTCAGAAGGGCCTGCCACTCAGCAGCAGTTATTGAGCACCAGGAGCTGTTTATGTAGAAGGAGATTGTCAGCTCCAGCCCAGCAGAAACGAACAAATCTGGCCAACAGAGGGCCACTTCCTTATCACATCTGAATGGCCTGTTGTGGAGAATCAAACTGAAAAAAAGTCATTTTATTTACAGCATCTGTTGTAGAGGCAGTTTAACAGGGTTTGACCCCCAAAATTCACTTGGAGTGACTTTGACTCTGCAAACTGGCTCCAAAGCTTTAGGTTTTACGAGGTTTTAGAGTTCCCTCAGCACAAAAACTGCAGAAAACAGAATCCATGCTCTTATAGCTTACTTGGGTACAAAAAGATGTCCTTGAGCCTGTTTGTTATTTTGCAATTGTCAGCTATTTATGTAACACACAAGGTCCCATAATGTCTGTTGCACATCAAGAGCTTTCTGTAGTTTTTTAGCCCTTGTGTGCACCAGCTATTACATACAGGCCCATTTATGATTGTCCATATGTCAAACAAAGAGTTACTACTGTCCCATTTGAGGTTTGAAATTGTGGTCTGGTGTACATACCATGGGCCACAAACATTAAATAATCAACATGAATGAGACACAGGGCAAAACGTTTGAAAAAGTCCAATCCCTTAATCTAAGACTAGGTGTCCATCCACTTTACACTAGTGCACATGTTTAAGTTTCAGTTTTAGTTAAACCTTTAGACATGAATGTTTAACATTTGAATTTTCACAGATAAGGAATCATTTTGTTCTTAAACTAACTATCATTAACACCATCAAATAAAAACATGAAACATCCAGTACAACTTCCGTTTAGTCAGCAAGAGCACAGGTTATGCCTGCACACTGAAGGTGTCAATTAGCTGCTCCTGATTGCAACATGACCTAAAACAAAAGCAATGTGGTAGTTGTGGAGATTTATATTCTGCTGAAACAAATTCAGTAATTGAGATGTTACAGTACCTTCACTAGAAGCCATCTTAAAATTGTTACGAAAAGACACTATGCTATATTTTAAAAAACAACAAAAAGTGATCTACAGAAATGAATTTTTGTGAGAAAAAATATTTTGTGAGACCATTAAAAACAAGTACAATTATGTCTCTCTATCAGAATTCCAGTCTTTGCTCCTTCAGGACGATGTTAATTCATGCAGCATCCACAAGTAATTAGATCATTTGAAAGCTAGTTAACAACATAGGCTTGATTGGTTTAAGGTAACAAATACCAGTTAAGGTCTTTAGAGCAGCATAATAGTGGAATCAACACAAAGTGTCAAAATAATCTTGCTCAGCAGTAGCATAAAATATTAATTAAATGTGTCAGACAATACTCTTTTTAATTTGACAAGGGAGCCACAAAAAGCAGTCACAAAAGTTCTTAATGTAGTAAATCAAAGAGTGTTGTGTATGTGCCAACAAAGAAAATAAAATTAATTATATATGCTAATAATGGCATTTTAATTACTTTTACATTTTCAAAATAGTAACAGTATGTCATGTTACCTAAAATGAAATGGAAGTTATTAAGTGGAGTTCGGAAGGGAGAACAACGACAAATCAATCTCACACCTTGTCAATCTTGCAAGTCAATCTTGCACCTAATCTCTGTCCGATCAAACTAGCTACATCATCATGAACTCAATCACCTCCCTTTGGCATCGTCTTCAGCCTCCCTCCTCCACCTCAGCTCCACCCTGCAGCTGCCTTTGGGTTCACTCACTCATCCTGCGGCCAGGAGGAAGCCTATAACCCGAACAGGTTCTGCCAAGCTCTTCTCACCAAGTATTGCAAGCATACACAAGCACTCAAATTCTCAGAGGTTGTTGTCCCTAGTGATATAGTGTTACATTTTCCCTTTTGTTTAAAACTAGAAAACAAAATTAAAACTTAAAAGGTTAAAAATGAAGGAAAAGCTAAGGGAGCTCATCTGCAAGCTTTCAACAGGTTCCTTTCAATTTAAAGCAACACTTAATGGTTTAAGAGGGAATCTTCCAAACCTTCTGTGTAAAACAGTGTCTTCCTTCCAATACAGAGGTTTGCTAGTATATGAATTGTTGCTGATATAAACCCAGAATAATCCTTGGGAAACACATTAGTACTGCTGGAGTGTTTAAACTAGTATTGTTAAAATTGTCCTTGTTTCCTTGAATTAACTAGTTTGCTTAAGAGCAAGAGAAAGAGGACTTATATAGAAGGACAAAAACCTTCCAATTTCCAGAGGGGAAATTTTGCATTGTGGAAATCAATATTGTAAATTCTCAGAACAATCAATAAAATCATATCGATAATTACAAATTACTTTGGTGGG
The DNA here is from genome assembly GCF_059453375.1 of Lepisosteus platostomus. Classification (NCBI taxonomy): domain Eukaryota; kingdom Metazoa; phylum Chordata; class Actinopteri; order Semionotiformes; family Lepisosteidae; genus Lepisosteus; species Lepisosteus platostomus. The sequence continues at coordinate 45,310,057 of NC_142622.1, read as the reverse complement.
GAAATCATTAATAGTGCATTTTATTGTACAATGACTAAATGTAATAGTTTAAAAAAATTCTACAGTTGTAAGTTGTGTTTTCTTTGCCTTTAAAGGATATTATCCAGGGATGCAGAGATGACTGTATCTTTGCAGAAGACCGCCCTATTCTGTTTTCCAATACATTTGTATACTGAAGTTTATATTTGATTCATATATTTAGTGCTATTCTGTTAGTCAAACAAGAGGCATTTAAAACAGTTTGATTTTTTTATTTCAAAATTCGTACATGATCTCAATGTTTTTTATTTTGTTGTCGGTATCATTGGGAGGCCTGGGGCCACGCCAGTCTGTCTGTGTATTGCTACATATTCATGATCAATATATACTGTATATTCCACATTGTTCACACACTGAGGCTCTGAGGCTGGGGTGCAAGGAAATTAATGGCGCTTTCTCTTGTAGCAGGAGATTTGACATTCAGCCCCAACTTGAGACACTCAACATCATCCCCTTTTTCTGGTCTTTGTAGGACTAGGAGTTTTCAAGCACGACTTTTATCACTCCACACATCTCTCTCTGTATACACTGATGACATTGAAAGCGGATAATTTGGAAGTGGATAATGATCCCATTCCTAATGTCCATGCTTGTTTGGAGTAAGATAAATAAAGCAATAAATTGTCACAGGTCACAGCAGAAACTTTTGAATGATCTTGAATGATATGTAAGAAGAAGAATTATCATGTTGAACAATAAGAGGTTATGTTGATGTTATTATTAATAATTACCTTGCATAGTTCTGTACAGTGAGAGTACAGAATGGCACCGTGATACTAACGGCCCCTCAAACCTTTTTGCTATTTCTGTTTAAAAACCAGTTGGTTAGTACCTAATAAGGTTGTCATCCATGTTGATGTGCAAATTATGGCTTTGCAGATTTGTGATGTTAAGAGATTAAATTAAAATACATGGGTATACCAAGCTATCCAATAGTTGTTACTATATGCAAGCCATCCTGCAGGTGATCCTTCCTGGGCTGTTAGTCACAAGTCAGCATGTCTATAGTCACAGATACTGCAGTACTTTTCAGTTGGTATTAATACAGAATTAATCAACCTTGAATGGCTCGTGATTTCACATTGCACCTTTACTGCCAGCACCATTCTGAGAGCTGATTTTCGCTCTTAGTTTGAGACATTACATCACTGCAGTGTGATAACCACTGCACTAGAGAACCCACATGATGACTTTACTTATTTCATACATGTGAGATAATGTTGAGGACCATGAGCTCTTTATATTTTCTACAGTCACACTCAAGTAGATTAATTGGTTAGCATTGTGCAATTAATGAGTCATTAATTGTTGTGGGATCTTCCAAGATCACTGAGATACTACCAAGCTAATGAGAAAGGCTGACTGAATACCATGTTTCCCTTGTTACCTTTCTCATCCTGAAATATATCATCCTGATAATGAGATGCAGTGTTAAATAGTTGCAAGAAGCTGAACATATTGGCCTCTTTTGCAGATAACTGCAAAGACAGAATGTGGAGCCCTTCAGTTCAGGAAAATTATCAGTTTGAGCGTGAAGATGAAAAAAAGGCTTTTACGTATATAACATACCTTTTATTCTGTTTTGAAGTACATAAAAAGTCTACATATTGTGTAACGAAAATTAATATAGCAATAGGCATTGTCTCCTGAGACAATCACCAATCATTCAACAGTTATACACACATTTGTATTTAAATGCATTAACAATAAATTTTAACTACACTGTAGTTACATTAGATTATATTATACTACATACAGTATAAACAGGATTAACTGGAATTGTTTTTAACCTAAAATAAAAAGCATTATCACCCTGTTTTACTTTATAAATCAGGCTCTGTAGTTTTAAAGTACAGTGTATAACCTCCAAAACTTGTGAAAATGTAACTGTAGCTAATTTACATTGAGTTGTTCTACTTAGAAAAATTATAAAGTATGTACAACAGCAAAGTTCAGATTCACAAGTTCTTCCATTACATAAGTAAGATGCCAAACAACTTTAAATGTTGTCAATGTTTGGACAATGTATTATCAGTGTGTGGACAGGTATTTCAATACATTTTACCATAAAACGTGTTTTTGTACATATTTCCCCAACTTTTACTTGAGCAAAATGTGTTCCTCTTTCCTGAATAGGATGAAAACCTGCAGCTACTCATCTGATTCTCATGCAGTATTATAGCAGAATTATTGGTTTAAATCACCTCTTCAAATTTTTTTAAAAATCTTAATTTCTAGACCTACAATTTAGTATCATACAAAACACGATTCCCAATGCTGGTACTTAAGAAGCAATGTGGTCTCTGTTTTTTGTTCCATCTGAGTAGTAAATTTCTTAATTGAACACTTAACTGAATTAAATCCATGTGTTAAAGAGTTTTGAACAATTGCAATGTATAAATAAGACGATATGAGTTCAATTGTGAATTTTCTAATCAGTAATTTAGAGCTCAGAAGGAACAAAAATAAGAAGAGACATAAGTCACATACACCCAGATTTTGAATCACCAATCCAAAAGAACTTCACAACAAACACTTGAAAACCAAAATTACAACGGTGTGTTGGAGGTTTCGTTTTCAGAGACTTTCATATGAATACTTGTCTGCTTACAGAAATATGCACAAAGAGAAAATCTAGAAAACATGTGATTCATGTGCTTCCTAAATTTCTCTCCAACGAAAGCATATATGAAAGGGTTCACACAACAATGAATGAGCGCAACAGTTTCTGTCAACTGCAAAGCCAGTTCAATCCGCTTAGCGTTTTCACACTTGTCTCCAATCCCAAACTCTTGCAAGGACTTCATGAAAACTACAACATTATATGGCAACCTGAACACAACAAACACACACACGACCATGAAAATAAGCTTTATGGCTCGGTGCCTTTTGGAGTTCCTGGACCTTAACAGCACGATAAGAATGCTTACGTAACAGTATATCATGATAGGCAAAGGAATAATCAGGCCCAGAACATTGTCTTCAAAATTATGAATCAGCTTCCATATCTTTTCTTCACCTATGGGGTATTCAGGTTGGCAGGTTGTGCTTTCAGGTGCTACAACCTTGTTAAAGGCCATGGCTGGAATAGAACCACAGATGGCCACAGTCCAGATGCCAATGCTTGCCACTACTCCAAAGCACAGAGTTCTGGCTCTCATAGCAAACACAGCGTGGACTATGGCAAGGTACCTGTCTATACTCATGAGAGTCACGAACAATACGCTGCTGTAGAAACCAATCTGATAAAGGCCAACGATAGCTTTGCAGAGGGCAGTGCTTACAATCTCATGATCAGATGTATAGTACGCCCAGAAAGGAAGTGACAGGACAAAGAGCAGGTCCGATATTGCCAAATTCAGAAGGCAGACATCTGTCATGTTCTTCAGTCTAATGTGCTTAATGAGGATCAGCAGCACCACACTGTTGCCTGCCAGGCCCACAACAAAGACAAGAGAGAAGAGCACTGGCAGGAAGTTGGACCCCAGTGTTATGGTAGTATCTGTGCTACAGGGTTCATAGTCATCGTATAAATAGACGTAATCACTTGATAAAGAGAGTGTTGAAGCTGTGGAGTTCATCCTAGAAATAAAAAGAGAAAAAAATAATTTTCTGAATGAAGAAGCATTTGGTCATTTAAATAGATATTTTTTTAAGTCTTTAAGAGTCCCAGTAAAACTAAATTTTATAGCTAATTAACATGAGAAGGATATAAAGGCCTTTAGCACTGTGCAAATATTTGCTCCACATTTTATTTTACAAGTAATGGAATCACACACTAAGAATGTTCTTGTTAATGTTTTTTTAGGAGAGTTTGGCATCAGAGATTCTGACTCCACCCACTTGGTTGAGGCCCCACCCATTGGAGAAGGGGGAGGAGCTAGAACCCCGCAAGGAGACAAAAGTTCACTCAGGAGTAGAGAAGGGTTGGAAGAGTTATGGAGAAAGACGAGTGTGGGTAAGAGAGAGGGGCTCTTGCTATGGTATTTATAGTTTTTTGGAGTGGTGGAAGATATAGAGTTAGAGTCATTACTCCCAGACTTTCTTTAAAAAAGCAATTTAAATAGTTTTCAAAGATAAGATATTTATAAATACTGATTATGCTCTAAATACCTTAAACCCACATGATAGTTGTGCAGGTCCATTCCAGTGATTCAGTACTGAACATACAGTGTTTTCTACAGCATTCTATATTTTCACAAAACATTTAATAGTCTGCACAGGCTTTATTATTTTGGTGGTATATAACTTACATGTCATAGCTGGAATTATATGCCATCATGTTCTGCAAATGAAAGAATACAGAGTGTCAGCGGAAAAAATAGTGCAGTACATGGGAATTCACCGTATTTGCATAACAGTATCCTGCATATTTGCATAACAGTACATAAGATCTGTACATAAACAGATTCACTTTGAATCTTAAATAACACAGAATTTATGTTGTACAACATACAAACTACTGCTATAAAACAAAAAAATACAGAAAAAACCAAAATCAAACCACCAGTATGATTAATCGAATTATCATAAAAATATCTGGAATTTGCTGGTTTTGTTTCCGCAAACAACTTCATAGGTTTTTTCATACTGTAGTAGGGTGAAGCAGCTGTGTAGATACTCAGGCTAAAAACAATATTTTTTTAAATAGATGGAACCTGCTTCATCTTTGTCTTATGACCTTTATGCAGCAAACCTCACCTGGTATTTATGAAAGAAATTAAGGTACAGTTATCAAAACCTCGTTGAGATGGATGGGCTTACTTATTTGTTTTTTGCAAGCCTAATCTCCAAAAACTTCTGGTGGGATGTGAGTCAATTTACTCCTTAATTCTTTATGTTCATCAGTAAATTAATTTCAGACACACTATTTATTCAATAGAAATAGAAAAGGGCTTTTACCACTTAATTTTCTACATATTTTTAGCAGAATAAAATAAATTTTAGTGACAATAGACTGAAACAAATCTGTTCATGTTCCACCAATGTTTTTTAAATATATATTGCTCTTCTCTATTAAACATGTTCATGTCACCAGACTAGAGTACTGGTAAAGTGTGATCCTAGAAGCCATCTTAGAATTTTTTTAAATACATTTACTTGAAATTCCGTGCATCTTAAAGAATGAAAGTTACACGTATTTTAGTTCCATCTGACTCTTACCCATGGTCTGATTTTGGGTTTCATGAACTTGTTAACTCAGAAATGTATGTATCTTATGAATGAAAAATCCTAGCACAATTTAATGATTAATTAAGGACCAGTAAACACAATTGACTCTAATTTACCAACTAAAATTTAGAAACTGGTGATACAGTCCTTTAAAGTTTATTATTTCTGGTGGTATCATAATATATTATACTGTTTATTCTTTCATTTTCAAAGCAAGATTATCAAAAAATTAACTTTTGGAATCACATCAAAAGCATTACATTTCATAAGAAACATTAAAATGTGTTTAAATTAAACAGAATTACAATTAATTGAATGTTTGTTTGCATTCTGACTTGAATAAATAATAATTATTGGTGACTTCCAGCCATTTAAAATAAACGAGATAAGAAAACTGTGTATATCACCATGTCATCCTGCTCAATGCTGCTTTTGTGTATCCTTTTCGTTAAATAATAGCTTGCTGTTATACTGTATCACAAATCGACTTAATTTTGCTGTAGCCAGGGTATTAAATTCTGATATTCAGTCCAGAGACTATAGTGTGGCCAGTCCTTGAAAACATGGAAGTAAAAAATTACTGCTTGAACGAGAAGATTTCATTTACTCTTGCTGGCTTAGTGGCTGCCCCATTCCTCTAGCTTCCAAATGATCAAACCTTTCATCCTTTCAGAAACCCCATTATAAAACTCCCCACATCAGTACCCCCCCCCCCCCCCCCCCACCACAATCCACATTGTCATTGTTAACCACCGGTTACAGTACTTTCTCAAAGCCCCTCACGTTCTGCAGGTCCGCTTCCTGAATGACAGTAGTATTTGATGCCTTGTTTTGAGCTAATCCTACCACTGTACCAGCCATATTACCATTTATAAAGTGTTTTAGATGATTTTTTCATTTGTTTTGATTTATTACTTACCACAGCCAGGTGAGACGACTGTTTTCGGTATTCGCATAAAATTCTTGAAATTCTGTTCTTGATAATGTGTGCTCTGACATAAAGATGTGACTTGATTTAACTGACACGTAGACACATTTCCTGTAAAGTGTGCTGTGAGGACCTTTCCTTTTGCATTGTTAAAAGAAAGATGTGTGAAAAGATGTTCCTGTATTTGCTCTGCCATCAGCATTTGTTTGCTTTTTAAGTAAAAGTCCCTGAATGGATTGTGGTTTCGAACATCAAAGGCAAATAGATTCAATGACTCAATGTTTACATGAAATCTAAATGACTGATACACGTTTTCTGTACAATGTAACCATTCCTTAATAAATACAAAAATAACAGTTTCAAGGAAAAGAATGCTATAGTCACAGAAAATTAGCTCATCGGCCTTCTAAATGTGGTGACTGCAAGAGACTACTGGAACAAAATTTAACGTTTCATATCATGGAATGTAAAGCAGTTACAGAAAACCTTAACTTGATGCTAATTTATTCCATTATATGTCTTCATAACAAAAAAAACACTGAAGAATTGTCTCAGAGACAACAACTGACTCACAATCACATCAGATGGTCCTATTGCTGATCCCAATGGTGCAGATGTCTTAACCCATTTTATAAGAAAAAAATAGACCTTCACCACAATAATCATGAAAATCCTTCCAGTCGCTGCTGATGAGAAGCATCTCCATAGCATTTATGGGACATTTAATTTCCTTGTGAGATCACTTTAAAACAGGAATGGAGTCCACCTGTAGTCACTTCAGTTGTTGACATGATGAAGAAATACACCTGTCTACATAAGTTCACCCAGCTGACATAGCAGAAAGTCTTCCACGGACACCAAGAAGTACAGCTCTGTCAGAGAATTGTGAGGAGGAACAGATTTGGGAGGAGTATAAAACCATCTCTAGTGTGTTGAAATTTCCCAGGAACACAGTCAGGTCCATCATTAGGGAATAGAAAGAATCCAGAACCACCCGGATTCTGCCAGAGCAAACCATCCTCTCAAACTACAAAACTGGGCAAAAGGAACCTCGGTCAGAGAAGTGACCAAGAATCCAGTGACCATCCTGACAGAACTACAGAGGTCCTTGGCTTAGACTGGTGAACCTGTCCACCGGACGACAACCTCTGCAGCACTATACAGATTTAGTATCTATGGGAGAGTGGCTAGAGATTACCACTCCTGAGAAAAGGTTGCAAGAATGCAAACTCTGAGACTATGTGGCAAAAGATTCTCTGGTCTGATGAAGCAAAACGTGAACTCTTTGGCCTTAATGTAAGATTCTATGATTGGTGAAAACTGAATATACTGTACAGTAGCTCATCACCCATGTAACAACATGAAGCGTGGTGGTGACAGTATCATGTAATGGGGATGTCAGGAATAATTAATGGAGACAAACATAGGCAAATCTTTCAAGAGAACCTGTTTCAATCACCAAAAGACCTTGGACTGGGGCAAAGATTCACATTCCAACAGGACAACAACCCCAAGAGTATAGCCAAAAGGACACTGGAGTGGTTGAGTGGTCCATGAATGGCCTAGCCAAAGTCCAAACTTGAATCCCATTGAGATTCTGTAGAAGGACATGATGATGGACTTGTAGCTCACTGAAGCTCCCCATCCAACTTCACAGAGGGCGAGCAAATCTTTAAGGAAGAATGGGGGAAAATCCTCAAATTCAGATGTGCAAAGCTGCTATGTGGTATTGACTCTGAGGGGTGGGGTGTGTGTGTGTGGGGGGGGTGAATACTTCAGCAAACAAGATATTTCCGTTTCATTTTTTATAAATTTTTGTTTCAAAATATAAATATGTCTCCCCCATTAAATTGTTGTATAAGTTGTGTAAATGAACGGAAAATATAATTTAAATGATTATTGTTCAATGAGATATCTCTTACAAATGCATGAAATTAAAAGCTTTCACACTATCGCTCCCTGAAGTGATAATTTTTTCCTTTTTTATTTTATATGTTTTAATTTCACTACCTAAATACAGTTTCAATAAAGACAGCAAGTTGTGCAGACCACATACTGTATGTACTTGCACAACTTTGTTTACCAGTTTTAAACCATCTTGATTTGAACTTAAAGTCAATTTCTTTTTAGATTAAGGAAAACTGCAACTAAATGTTATGCTCCATTTCTTGTAGCCTGTTTTCATTATCTACAGCTGATCGGTTTTCTCCTTGTGGTGTGGGTCCTAACCCTGTCCAAGGTCCTGAACTCTTGCTGAAAGGAGAGGAGCTCCCTCTCCTCATTTGAGCATGCAGAAGAGAAGAGCCATGCCTGTGCATTTTTTGCATGTGTAGGAAGCATTCAAATAAACTACAGGCATTACAAATGATGAATTCAAACCACTAAGAGCAAAATGTGTGAAGTTGGAAAAAATGTATTCTGTGTCACATTGGTATTGTGAATGAAATAATGTACTGAAGTGGAGAAAACTGTCTCTGACAGGGAGAATCAACTTCAGGAAAAACAGAATAAAATATTTTGTTGTGCTCTTATACAGATTTTTCTTAAAGTTATTGCTATTATTGTTTTAGGAAGCTGGCATTGAAATGCTCTCCTACTTCTGACAGCAAGAAAAAATGACTCAAGAATGAGTTGCTGCTGATGGTGCAAATATATTTTTTTCTTTACACATCTTGTGGTTTGTAAAGGTTTTCTTTCCTTTCCTCGAACTGCTTCTTCATTCATCGTTGTACTCCCTCTTTTCACTTCATTTTTTTTGCATCACACAGCATATAAAGAGAGCTTACCAACGGAAAACTCTGTTGATCAATGTGACACTCTCCATGGAAACATCACAAACCAACATAAACATACCAGGGTTTTTTTTGTTTGTTTGGGTATTCTGTAAGAAAAACCTAAATTCAAATTCACATCGTATCACTTTCAATAATAGCTAGTCATTTGGACACAGCCAGGATACACTCTGGACAGTGTTACTGTGGCAGTGGGAGGAGCCGCGAGCACCAGGAAAAGACGACGCTCCGTCTGAGGGGCACCGGTGTAGGTTTAGGCAAAACCCCCCCCCAAAAAAAAAACACCAAAATGGGAGAAAAAAAAAGAAAAGAAAAATGCACCCGCTGTGCACTGTGGCATCCAGGCTGGACTTACACTGTCTAACGGGGTCCAGTCAGGAGAAGCAGGGAGAGCAAGGACAAAACAAAAAGAGAACTCAGCCTGTCCCGGGAAGATACACAGTGGGACGGGCGAAAAGGAAAAGAAAATTAAATGAAGGAAGACGTTCATGGACTGTGTCATGTCTGGTGTTTTTTTTCTCCCTTATACTGTTTTGTTGTTAAACTGTTCAGCTATGGTCTTCCTTCACGTTTTAAGAGGCAAGAAACCACAAACGCATGGTTTTCAATGGGCAGAAATTACAAAGCTGAGAGAGATAACTGTAAAGATCTCGTATTGTTCTCTTTTGTTATTTAAAAAGTGAAGAAAAAATGTGTACCAACAAAAGAAAAGAATGACATAAAAATTATTCAAGTGCAACACAATTGTTTTCATTTTCCTGATTCCCAGGCACATGAGCACAGCTTAAATCTCAGCTTATTATGTTTAATTTTTTTATTGCTTTTTAGGGAAAAGAAAGAATATTACATGGTACCATATACAATAATGAACAAATGCGTACAATCATCATGACATGAAAAACTTGGTAAAATCTCGATTTATTATATTGACAGTTTAAGCAAGAAAAGGTAAAAGCAAAGTACAATTTCATTCATTCTTATGCACTTAAGAGCTTAAGTTGATTTCAAATATAAAACTAAAAAACAATACTTCAGTTATTTAGGTAACAATACATTTGTGCAGAGTTATATGCTTTAAAACTATATGTTTGTACTGGAGATTTGCACATTAGATTGTTTTGTTCATTACTTTTTACACACTGTGTTTGTAAAGGTGTAATCAATAAAAACAGCAACCAAAATAGTGCACACTTCCTACTAGTGTTTAATTTGCTCATAATGTAAATGTTCAGATAACATCTTATGATTTAAGCTCTACACATTCCCTACATCCAAACATTGTTTGCGTATTGTATTGTTTCACAACATTGTCTAGAACAGTCAGTTTCATTGGAATATTCTTCAAACTCAATGGTTCCCATCTTATACAGTATATACAGTATAATTTATGTTTATGCATGTATTATTCAGTCAGAATTCTCAGTCTCGAATTTTACTTTTTATGTTATTTTTATTGCTGTATTACTTCTGCAGTGTTTGCTACAGTAATTCTCTTATGTCGGTATCATCTGCTACTATACCAGAATCCAGATCATTGTTATGAATTATGAGATCTGGCACAATGAGCTGCTGTGGTTCTGGTATGGGCTAAATTCAGCAAGTTAATTGATTGAAAAAATAACACTTCTTCCCTGAAGGTGCTTTTTCAAATTTGATGTGCTTGACTTTGAGGTTGACAAGACTTTATGCTTTTGTCAGCAGAGTTTACATTTAATGGATAAATACTTCTCTGGTGTGTCTGTGTCAGCAAGGAGCTCAAATTACTCATAATTTGTCTACATCTAGCTTTTAATTGTATTTGTTTCACCACATACCATTTTCACACAACATACAGTATGATATCTTATTGTTATGTTATGTTTACAGCATCCTTGGGTTTGTAAAGGTGCTTCATTAATAGTTTCATTATTAGTATTATCATAATTACATGAGTGATTTTCACTGTTGTGTATTTACACTTCCTGACTTAGTGTACATGCATCCTTTATGCACCAGCACAGTTTGATAATAGCGTAATGAAATAGCCCAAACATTGTCGAGAAAAAAATATTTATTATGATATATAAACACACAACACTGCACAACAACCAACAGTTACAATATAAACAATTGTTACACTATGTACAGATATTGACAGTTCAATGAGTTTCAGAGCTCTACCATCTATAGATAGATAAACTACCCTTCTAATCTAAAGACATAAAACACCTTATTTGGTCACAGAGAGTACATGAGACCTGAGAAAATAAATCTTACCTAGGTCTAAATCTCCCTTTCTAAATGCATACTCGCCAATGAATGGAAATCAATTTAGTTATTCCTTAAGTAAATTAGACAGGAAGCTCTCTTCTATAATAATAAAGCTCAGAGTCCTTTCAGCAACTCACATTACTGTACTGTACCTAGACATAGCCTGGTTTCAAGGAGATCTTCACTTCTGATACAAGCTTTGGCTTGTATAGCAATACAATGGATGATGTTTCTTCTTTGCTTCTTTTCTTACTTCCCCTATCTTCTGTTTCTGCATTTACAGTATGTTTCAGTATTTACAGTATTTACAGTATGCTACTGTACATTCCCATGACTGGCAGACAGTGAGGGGGCTGTCACAGAATGCTTCTGGCAATTGTTTATTCTTTCTGCTACAGCGCTAAATGGAGACATTTCATTCCAGTCCTAATTTAAACTCAAAGGCAACCACTAAGAGGTTCCTTTTAAAATGAAGCAGTTCCAGATGTACAGTAACAAGCAGTAACAGAAGAAAGCAAACTTTAACATGTATTTACATTCTAATTCCATTATTGTTAAAGCAATATGTGTAAGAAGATAACCAGTGTAAGATATATTAACAGAGTAAAGATATTGTTTTAACAACCATTATATTCAAGTCATAGTTATCTTAATGTATTCTACAAGTTTCATATTACAGATTTTCCTTTTACACATGGTGTGTAAAGCTTAATGAATACTGTATCTGTTACTGGAATAAAGGCACTATGAACACAGTTTAAGAGAAAGTACAAAACCAGAAAAACACACAGATGATCTCACACAATCAATTCAAACATGAGTCAGTACAGGCCAGGGAAAGAGAAAAGGTAAGGTAACATTTATACACTAGGATGGATCATAATTTATTAAATCTCTAAACCTCACTTTAACATTATAGTAATTTGGTTTTAAAATTAAGCTTTACTTAATTACTGTTAGAATTACTGTTTGCTTGCCCACTTCTGAGTGACAGCAGTCCATCATTTCACTGGTGATGACTAAGCCATTCATAGAAATGAAAGCATTCAAACAGGTGTGCAAATTCCTGCACTCTAATAAATAATATTGTCCAACTCCTGTGGTGGTTCATTATGAAAATGATCTTGATTGTAGACGCAGTGTGGACAAACACACAAAACTGTCTAGATATAAGACTCTCCACTTGACTTCTTATAGGTTGTATTGCCAGTCTCTGACCATTCAAACCGATGTGTTTTGCATTCTTTGCAAATAATACAATTCCACCATGGAAACATACGTTTTTTAACTAACTTCCTGAACTCTTGTCCAGCAAACGCATAGATCACTGGATTCAGACAGCAATGGACAAATGCTAAAGTTTCTGTACAGTGCAGTGCAAAGTCTATGTGAATGGAGAGTAAACATTTATCTATGTAGTCATTGATATATCCACCTACCTCCAAAGATTTTAAGAAAATTACAATATTGTATGGTGTCCAAAACAAGACAAATACAGTAACGACAGTAAAAATGAGCCTGATTGCTTTTTCCTTTTTGCAATTCCTGCACTTTTTTAAAATTTGAAGGATTCTTAAATAACAAAAAAATATGACACAGAGAGGAATAAGAAGACCTAAAATATTTATTTCAAAATTTATGACCAGCTGCCACTTTGTCTTCTCATTTTCAGAAAACTCAGTTTTACAAGTGAATCCAGTCGACTCATTTTTCACTTGGCTGAATACTAGTGTAGGAACTGAAGCAAAAACACTGATAGCCCATGTTACCACACTCATAAGTAAACCGTAGGTAACAGATCTGAGCTTCGTAGCAGAAATAGCACATACTATTGCCAGATAGCGATCTATACTCAGAATCATGATGAAGAAGATGCCACTGTAGAAGCCAATCAGATAAAACCCTGTGATTGTTTTGCACATGAATTCTCCAAAAGCCCAGTTGTTGTTGGCTGCATAGTGAGACCAGAAAGGCAGAGAAAAGACAAAGATTAAGTCCGATATGGCCAAGTTCAGGAGGTAAACATCAGTCATGCTTTTTAACTTTTTGAATTTGATCAGGACACAGACAACCAGGCCATTTCCAATCAATCCAGTTATGAAAACCAAGGTGTAAAGTGTTGGAATAAACCATGGTGAAAAAGATTTAATATTGTCGTTGGTGCACGGACTGGTGGAATTATCAAGATCATAATAATCTTCGTACGATTCAGTTTCTGTCATCCTGAAATGTCCTGTCAAAATAAAGTTAAAGATGAAAGATAAAAAATAAACACTGGATGTAGTTTGCTTTACTCTAACCCGTTCAGTATGTTATTAGTTTGACAGTATAAATTTTCATTCTGACAGGAAGAAATGTTTCAGCAAGTGCCCTGCGTATTTTGAAATGTATGAAATATTGTGAAATCAAGAGAAAAATAAAGACTTTTAATTTTCTTTAAACATTGATGGTCCTCTTAATGCCGCACTAATGAGCTCTGTTTTTTTTTACTTACTAATGGAGACATTGCATGTTTATATTCTTATTTCTGCACATGGATCTACATTCTGAAGTGGGCAAATGGTAAACTACTGTATATTTTAGGATTATCACAAGCATTGACCCAGAAAAGTCTGGGGGTATATTACCATAATTTAGTATTTTTTTCAATATCAGAATGACAAATCAAATCCTACTCCACGCTGTGCCAACTTAGAGCCTTCTTGGAAGTTCCGTATACAACATGGAACTACACCCTGGACAGGACAACAGTCCCTCTCAGGACACACACACGTAAACTACCAGCTGGCTTCATCAGCATCAGTCTTTGGAAGATGTCAAGAAAGTAGAGAAGTCAGAAATACCACAAGGACTCAAGGTGAACATGCAAATGTGCAAAAATATTTAACATTCCAATTGTTAGTAGTATTTAGCTGATACTTTAACTATTGATACAGCTGGGTGTTTTACAGAGTTTGAGTGCAATACCTTGCTCACCAGCAGTGCTCCACCCAGGATCTGAACCTGCAGCTTTCCAGTAACAAGTTCAGAGCCTAACCAGTGCACTACACTGGAGACCTGCTGTACCCTGTGAACCTGCCTGTTCCCTGTGAGGTGAGGAGCTTGTGGTCAAGCCTGGAGCAGTAGCAGGCTGGGAACACCAGTACAGTGGTGAGGAGCTTGTGGTCAAGCCTGGAGCAGTAGCAGACTGGGAACACTAGTACAGTAGTGAGGAGCTTGTGGTCAAGCCTGGAGCAGTAGAAGACTGGGAACACCAGTACAGTGGCGAGGAGCTTGTGGTCAAGCCTGGAGCAGTAGCAGACTGGGAACACCAGTACAGTGGTGAGGAGCTTGTGGTCAAGCCTGGAGCAGCAGCAGACTGGGAACACCAGTACAGTGGTGAGGAGCTTGTAGTCAAGCCTGGAGCAGCAGCAGGCTGGGTAATCAGGAGGAAACTTAGTGCAGGGTCATGGTGCAGCAAAGTAGGGGTGAAAGCCAGGAAGACATGGTAGCAAAGCACAGAGAGAAACGAAAGACAGGGCAAAGGATGGGTCAGGAATCCAGGGAGAAAAATAAGTGACACATGGGAGCATGGGAACAAGGATAGGTCAGGAACTTGGGAAGAAAACGGAGGAGCAAAGCCAGGATCAGAGCAAACGTCTATCAAGCAAACAGTCTAGGGAAGACTCTATACCACAGCCCCGAGCATCGTCTGAGCAGACCTTAAATACTCAGCACCACCTGACGTGGGCGTGGATGAAAACTGCCCACAGTTGATAGGGGTTCCCATAGCAACCGGCACTGAGGGACAGGTGAGAGGAGATGAGGCTGGCCACCGTGGCAGCACCATCTCGCTCCGCAGTGATCCCGCAGTGCTCCCGCAGGAGCAAGGCTGGCACAACTGATTTGCTGACATCAAGAGGAAAGCTCGGTGTTTTCACATCCGAAGTTTTAGTGAAAAGGGAACTCTAATGGATTCGGGCAACGGATTCTGCGGAGCCTGGTCTTCGGCAAAAAGTAAGGAAGCCTGAATTAGCAAATCTAATTTCTGGGCTATAGTCATGCAGTACATCCTTGAGGTATTCAATGGCTAGAGGGTAAGAGTAACTAACACAGCTAATGTCACCATTTTTGAGCTCAGATGAAGTGAAGTTAAAGTGTAGAAAATTACTATAACTGCTTACCGACAGATGTTTTTTCCTTGACTTTAATCGAACTGATGAAGGGCTTCCTGATTCATGCTTTAGTGGTCATCCATAATTCTGTCTTAGAGCAGCGAGAAGTAACAAGTAAAATGAACCATTTCACACAATATTTAATCCATTTTCACATTTAATTAAAGTAATGATTTTTGTACATATAAATAAAATAACATAAAATATAAGAGATATGTGAATTACATATGAATATTATATATTGGAACCAAGAGCATTAGTTGTGTTTTAGTGCATTTCAATATATGCTGTATATTCAGTGGATAACAATATACTGTATAAGGTAACATTAACTTACCTCAGAGCACTATCCTGAAGGTGGTTATCTCCTATTAAATTAATGAGCATTGTACAGTATTAAAGCACGATGTAAATACTTAAATGATGAAAAAGTATCAGTCTGCAGGTTTCAAACAGCAGCATACTGAAAAAGCCTAGAAAAGCATTTTATCCTGGGCAATCCATGTTTTCAACTCAGTTTACAAGGACAAGAAAATTAAGATTGCAAGTTGAACTCTAAATTTTCTCTTAATGCACCCACAATAATCTCCAGCAGCAACATTTATCATTCTCATAATTATTATCTTTAATAGTTTAATAGTTCAAATCATCTACTATCTAAACCTCAATTTTTTCTGTTAAAGCATGAAAAAAACTGTTAAAGGTGCTAGAAAATATGACCTTGTACTCACCCAGTCTCAAACAGTATTGCAAGTAAACCTGTGGTTCTTCACAGATTATGAAATTAAAAGAAAACCCTGTGTAGACAAATATAGATTACTGACTATGACTTGTTAGAAGAAAATGAAGTTATTTTCATACTACATATGTTATTTTATTATCACTATATGTTATATGGTGTCTGATTTTTATTGAAGTGAAATGGTAAAAATCTGGTTGAACAGCACATAAGATCATTCTACACAGAGCTTCATATGACTGATATGAATATTTAGACACCCCATAAACTGGAGGAAATGGTGATGCAAAGGAAACTGAAATACCTTATGCATATCAAAGACACTGTTATCTAGAATATCTCCAGATAACACTAAATGTCTTTGTTTCTGTCCATTCTTGCTTCATGTTTTTAGTTAGTTTAATATAAAATAAAATCATAAATATTGATAATACTTTGTGAGGCAGTAGTTGAGGCAGATGTTTTTGACTAATGGAAATATTTACAGAGGTATTAGTACCAAAAGAAAAAGGTTTACAGAGAAATAAGAGGTCGAGAAAAGACCTCAGACCTTGAGGAAAGGCATTTCTGACAGATGCAGAAATACAAAAAAACAATCTACATCTTAGAGAGTTCAGCTGATTGTTGGTTCATTTTTTCATGCATCTGTTTGCAGATGCTAAGCATCCAGCGTGACGCCTAATGTGCCCTTGCAGTCATTCCTGCTTTGCTTTGTTTTGCCTGTTCAGCAAGGGGGAATATTTTCACTTCATTATGATTCTTTTGCTTCATCTGTAGGAGACATTAAGGCATCCCTTGGCTGGTGATGTTAGGACTAGAGTAATGAAGTCCTTGTAAATATTGTCCACTATCGGCTGATTGAGACTGATAAACAGCTGGTCTTATTCCTCATTGACCTTCTTTATTAGTTTCATTAAATAAAATCAGGGTCCCTCATGCCCTCACATGGAGGAGTCCTCCACCGCTTACTCTGGAGGGCTCAGATTTCTTCTCCATGAAGTTTATTTACGGAGGCTCCTGCATGTTTCCCACTATTGCACTGCCTGCTCGCCACAATTCACTGGAATCTCATTCATCTCATTGCAGACATTCAACTGATCAGAAGCAAGAAAGTGGCCATCTTTTAAAGTATTATTACGGAAAGAGGTACTGTACATTCATGACTAAAACTAAAACCACTCATTTCCCTTGATATTTTCAGACAGGATATAGTCTTCAGTTTTGCTGTGTTTTTTTCTTTTTATGCTTTACCACCTTTTGATGCGCTGAGCTGAAAATCACATTTAGTAACTACACCTAAAATACTGCATGCACAGACTGTAGTTATACGGATTAAACTAAATATTTGTTTTATAGAATGAAATCAACTAAAATTACAGTAACATGTTAATCCTTAAAAGTTGCATAATCTGTTAGATTTGATTGATGCAATATTTTTCCTTTATTATGCAATGGTTCGGTAAAATGTGAGATTGTGTGGAATGTCACAAAGACTAAAACTGACTATGCAGACCATCTTGCCATGTCCCAAGTTAATGTTACACAATGTTTTGAGGGTGCTGAGTTTGTTAAGCAAGATGTTTTTGTAAAATGATGTCAGAATCAACACTCAAAGTTAAAGAGTAGCATATTTACAATAGACAGAGACAGCAAACAGGAAACACACAGGACCTTCCCTGCTCTAATCAGAGATGCCACCTGTAAACCAGGTCCATCTGCATTCAGCTGCATGGGGCACTGTATAAGAGCAGCTGTGAGTCTTTACAGGATGTACAGTGCCTATAGACAGTCTACACCCCCCTTGGACTTTTTCACATTTTATTCAGTTACAGCATGGAACCATGATGTATTTAACTGAGAGTTTTTGCCACTCATCAACACAAAGCATTCTTCTT
The DNA here is from genome assembly GCF_059453375.1 of Lepisosteus platostomus. Classification (NCBI taxonomy): domain Eukaryota; kingdom Metazoa; phylum Chordata; class Actinopteri; order Semionotiformes; family Lepisosteidae; genus Lepisosteus; species Lepisosteus platostomus. Next base: position 45,292,088 of record NC_142622.1, on the reverse strand, counting down.
TCTACTTTCTATAGGCACTGTATAAACTCACAAACCCATCCTTCTGATGAGATGTTAAACTGAGGTCCTGACTCTCTGTGGTCATTAAAAATCCCAGGGTGTTTCTCGAAAAGAGTAGGGGTGTAATCCCGGCGTCCTGGCCAAAAGTTCCCATTGGCCCTTACCAATCATGGCCTCCTAATAATCCCCCTCTCTGAACTTTCTTCATCACTCTGCTCTCCTCCCCACTGATAGCTGATGTGTGGGGAGCGTTCTGGTGCACTATGGCTGCCGACGCATCATCCAGGTGGGGCTGCACATTGGTGGTGCTGGAGGGGAGTCCCCATTACCTGTAAAGCGCTTTGAGTGGAGTGTCCAGAAAAGCGCTATATAAGTGTAAGCAATTATTAATTATTATTATAAACCTGCCACAGCAATACATTCATTGGGACAACGAAGTTTTCATATTTCCTTTAGTCTTCCTCACAAATACCAACTAGCAACGCTCCCAAGTAATGCAGCAGAAATGTTCTTCCCACACCAGCACTGTTATAATATAGAAGGATGTCAGAAATACAGTATTCCTTCTTTTTTGATGAGACACTAACTGAATTCAGGACAAATACCTTTGCATTGCTCCAATTGTCTGCCTCTTTATTGAAAGAGATGGATCTACTGTATGTTTTAATTGGATCAAGTTAAGTAATTTTAAATATTTCACATTTCAGTAATAAAGCAACAAATATGAATGAAAACTCCAGTGTTCAAAGATGGCAGATCTTTTGCAACAAGCATCTTTTGAAATGATTGCAGATAAAGTTATATTTTTCTCTACATGAAAAGCAACAGAAATAAATATGTGCTGTATTGGAGAAAAAAGGTGACAATTTCTCATGATCTTAAAAACACAAATTTTATTGAAGATACATTCAGATTGAAAATATTTAGTAAAATAAGCAAGATATGAATGATCTATAAAATGTGCACCTCAGTGTGCACTCAGTTTAACTTCAGGCACAGTTTATCTTGTGACTGTAAATGAGAATAATGTGAGAATCCCATATGTTCTTGAGAAACCCACATACAATGTTTAACACCATTAAGCTGTTGCTGTTTATAGCATAGCACTGATGGCAATAATATTCATGAGTTTCTTGTTACTTTAAATGATGTGCTTAATAGATCAAATATTTACAAAGATATACATATACAGTTGGTGTAATATTTTTAGAATAAAACAATTACAAAAAAGTGAATATGTAAACCACTGATTAATGTTCTATATGGAGAGTGTTATTTTGTTATTTTGAAAAGCAGGTGCTAATCTCCATCACGAGTAAGAAATAACCTGTGCATTAAAAAAGCTGCATGGGTCTGGTGTCTGTGCAGATGAGATTTTGGTGGATGAAAATTTATTAAGGTGAATATTCTGCTGGGATGAGTTTATGATGTGAGATTATTATGTGGAAAAAGCCGACATGAACCATTTTTGTATATAATTAGCCTTTTAAAGACAACAGAATGCCTGGGTCATGAGAAGCTCCTTAAATGTAAATATATTTTTTTTTAACCAAGCAAATGTAAACACATTTTATGAAACTCAACTTTTCAATTGGGGTTTTGTTTCAGTCATGTTAATATCTCTCTGTATATGTTTTATTTCTATTTGGTTATGTTTGGGATAATTTTGCAAAGTCACTTTTTTACTTTTCTTTTGTAATAACATCTTTACATTTACAGCGGGATTTCAATTTTACCAGTCCACAATGTGTTCACACAGACATTTTCTTACTGATTGAGGTTACAGTTTTACATATTGTATATTGCCTACTGTATACTGTATAAACAGCTGGACTTCAAGTCCCTTAACACAATAAATGTGATACAATTGTTTCCAGTTGGGTTGTTGTGTTTAAAATCTCATATAGGATGGGTGCTGGCATGGCTGTATATGCTCAGAATTTTTTCTTTAATTGTACATTTTACAGGACTGTGGTACTGTAACTGTGGAACTTATTGTTGAAACTGGCACTGTTAACTAAAAGGAGAAATGCTCCTTTTAAACAGATCACTTATTAAAAAGCACAGTGGATCTCCTTCCTTGTGGTTTTTAACACTATAATCTGGTAAAATTGTATAAGCGTATCATGATAAGAAAAGCATGAAAGAGTAGTACTGTTAAATTCTAAGAAAAATAAAATCTGAGTAATTTGCCTACATGTTTTTGAAGTTCTGTATCTCATGACCACAATTTCAGAGGCTGTGATGCATCTGCTTTGTGTTTGCTTTTTAATAAGCATAAGACCAAAGTAAACATCTTAATGACTCAATATATTTGTATTTTATCCACCAAAAAAATATGTGTATAATTTATATCACTGAAAATATTGTTATTATAAGTCATAATAACAGCGATTACAATGACCTCTAAAATGGATGTTGGGAGAAAAGTGTGAATGTCTTCATGACAAAGAAATTATATTTCTCTGCATTTTAACACTTGGTAACAGTAAAACAAATATATACAGGCCAGTTCCGAAGCAAAACTTAAACAAAATAAATTATAAAGAAAGTATTAAAAATAAAGGATATTACATGGGTTTCTAGCCTGACCATGCTGACTATGAAACAAGTTTACAAATTTTTTTTTTGTTTTGTACAATCCACTATTTAATTTCTAATTCCTGTCAGTCACTATGTTTTCATAAACCCTCTACAATGTCCTGGTAAGAGCAAAAATGTCAAAGATAAGAGGCCATTCAGTCCTTTTTTGGTTGCTAATTGGAGTTAGTTGATCCATCCACTTCTTGAAAAAAGAGTACCGGCTTTTGATGACATGGTGGGATAGCTTATTCCAGACTCTCACAAGATGATTCCTTTTGCATGAATTAATCCATTAGCCCTTGTTTTCTAATACTGTCTCCTTGTTTGTGGGGGACTGTTAGTTTGACTGTTAAAACATTTAAAGATTTCCTTGTCCTTCTATAATAAGGTATCTGAAATTATCTATCTTGAACATGAATCCGTTTAGATGCATTTATAATTATAAATACTGTACTTGACTGTTTGACTTTCTGTTCATTCAATTTTCTGTGCTTCCTTAATACTATGGTCAGACCCTTATTTAATTATTAAAACATGTAAATGTACTATTTATTATTTATAAGCAAACATTTTCCAAAATTTACTGACTGCAAGATCCAAACAGTTGACAATTGCTTGGGGCTACAGCTACAGAACCCTTGTTGTACGAAGGTCAGTACTAGACCGAGAATAGACTGAGGTTCCTGATCCTGAGATCTCTATGGTTAACATCTTACAGTTTTTACAGATAAAACAAAATGATGTCCATTTCTGAAGTAATCTTCTGACGCACTTTTTAAACTCTTGCCCAGCAAAAGCATAAATGACGGGATTCAAACAGCAGTGGACAAATGCTAAAGTTTCTGTTACTTGTATGGCAACATCCAGATGATTTCTGGTATCACAGTAGTCTTTTGGAAGTAACCGCAAGATTTCCAGAGAACGTAAAAAAATAACAATGTTGTATGGCATCCAGAAAAGGAAAAACACAACAACAACAATAAAAATTAGTTTGACAGCTTTCACCTTTTTGAAATTCCTGCACCTTTTTAAAATCTGAAGGATGCCTGAATAACAAAAGATCATAACAGGTAGAGGAACAAGTAGACCCAAAATATTTATTTCAAAGTTCATTATAAGATGCCAAAAGGTCTTGTGTTCTTCGGGAAATTCAGTTTTACAGGTTATTCCAGTTGATTCATTTTGCACTTGGGTGAATACAATTGTAGGAACGGAGGCACAGAAACTGACCAACCATATTGCCAGACTCACAGAAACTCCGTGAGAGACAGACCTGAACCTCATGGTAGAAGTGGCAAGAACTATTGCCATATAGCGATCTATGCTCATAATCATGATGAAGAAGATGCCACTGTAGAAGCCAATCAGATAAAACCCTGTGATTGTTTTGCACATGAATTTTTCAAAAACCCAGTTGTTGCTGGCAGCATAGTGAGACCAGAAAGGCAGAGAAAAGACAAACAGTAAGTCGGACATGGCCAAATTCAGGAGGTAAACATCGGTCATTGTTCTCAGCTTCTTGAATTGGATCAAGACACAGACCACCAGCCCGTTTCCAATCAATCCAGCAATGAAGACGAAGCTGTAAAGCGTGGGAAGAAACTGAGTGCCAAATTCCCTGACGTTTTTGGCGTTGCAAGGGGAATAGTTTTCTGTTGAGTCGTAATAATTAGAATAATCATTTTCTGTAGTTGTAGAAGGTGGTGTAGAGTAACTCATTTTGGGGTTCTGTAACAACAAGAAAACATACAATACTTGATGACTTTCACCAAAGCTGATGTACCTAAAGTTATCAGATTTCTATATAATTGATGTTCATGCTTTGGGAGAAGCCTAATAGTAACCTTAAATCTTAGTTCATTCACGATCTGATTGATTTAGACCCCAGCCTGGAGTAATCAAAGTTAGTAGCTTCTTACACTTATTTAAGAATATTTATTTAACTTGAAACACAAACTCCAGTAAATCCCGAGACATATCTCTGACCTTCTAAGTAAAACTGAATTTAGTATTTCGATGAGCAGTGTTGCATTTAAGACCTTTTAAAAAAAAGTCACTAAATTATTGAATGCCTGATTTTACTAATAGAAATCCCTAAAATATATTTTTAAAATTTGAATATTTATATTATTTACTTGAAACAAACATCAGTAGTTACCATTAATAGTTAAAGTATTATTATTTTTTCAAAACTTTTATATTTTGAGTTAAGGTAATTTTGTTTAGTCACTCCATTTAGTTATCATTTTATCATTTACCTCTTTTCACTTTCTGGAAAATGGGACAAATAGCTAATTTCAAGCAAAAATTAACAGGGCTTAAATACTTAAAAGATTTCACTAAAACAGTACGACAATCAAAACTGGTCTAAGCAGTAATACTGTTCTACAGGTATGACCTGCCCCCTACAGGTCAGTTGTACTTATGAATCCAAAACTAGCACTAGGATTTACAATAGACTTAATAAATGAAGTCTTATCATCCTAACATTTTTCCTTATAATGATGCAGACATTCTCAGTAAAATTATTATTTTAGAAAATAACCTAAAATATATGTTTTTTAAAGCTGACAGCCCTTATAGTTTCCCTACGGTCATTTGTTAAAAGTTCCTTTGACCAGCAAATCAGAAAGGAGTATCTGTGCTGTTTTGTACAACAACCGCTTGTTACTACATATGTGTGACATATCATTCAAAAAAACTATAAATTGCAGTTTATAAACTGTAGATTTATACAGTAACTTCGAGAAATATTTGCATATCAACATTATTTACAATAAACCTTTTCCTAACATTTAATAGCAGCAAACAATTACAGTAATATTAGAATTACAAGTGTAATTGTAAATTAACAAGAAATTGTACAATATTACAATTTCTTCATTATTATATAGAAAGGGCATCACATTGCATGATAATTACAAATTAGTGGAGAAAGAACCATACAGGTACAAAAACTCTACTTAATGCAATACTTATACATGCTGATATAATGCCCACCTATACATGCTGATAAAAGCCTCCACTCACCTGATTTTTTTCCTGGTCCAGTTCACCTTTTTGTTTGGCTTCATCTGAAGCAGGAAGATGTCAGCTTTTACTCAAATATCATAAAGCACGAGTTCAGCAATTTCCTGATTAAAAAAAGAGGTGTGTCAAACTTTAGCACGGTGGTATTTTTAGGCTAGATAATATGCATATTTTAACACTTTGTTTGTTTAAGAAAGTATAGTTAAAATATTTAAAGATAGTTACAAATGTATCCAGATTTTTTCCTCTAGTATCCTCTGCTTCCACTGCACTAACTAGCTTTTGCCATGTTTTGCCATAATGCCCCAAAACACTTATCAGACAGAAACCTTGATCTATATTGATCTATATACCTATGATCTATATGAATGTACAATGTGTGGGTGGAGCTGGGGGAGGATAGAAGGGTCTGTGTCTGAGCCTGGAGAATGAGCTTGAATGTCTATTGCTCACTCATTTCCAGATTCCTCTCCCTCTCACTCAGTCACTCAGAGAGTTCAGCAAGTCCACATTATGTCATGAGTTGATAAAGACATGCTGCTACAAATCTTCGCAGGGAGACCATCCCTGGAAACTTTACTTTTGTTGGGATTTTGGTGGAGATTCATTTTTTTTAAAAAAGGAAACATTCAGGAATATATTTCTTTTTTTTCTCTAAATAATCTTGCATTTAAGCTATTAGTCAAGCACTCAGGGTTGCAAAGCAGTTTTGAAAATAATACATTGTGAATATCCGCTTCAAGTACATCAGTGAGTTAAAAACATTGTAACAGAGAGGGAATTTACTCCTCTTGTACTCAGAGACAACACTGAAGAGGAAGGCTACAGAGCATTCTCCCAGTTTTTTCAAATTAATTCCACTGGTTTTTGCATCTGCAATTTTCACAACTGTCATATTTTCTGTAGATAAACATATGTTACACTCCTAATCAAATTAATGACTACATGAAATTAATAAACCTATCAAATGCTGACTGAATGCCACAGGAAAAACACCTGAATATCTTCGGGTGAAGAAGGGTTCAGTACATGAAAAAGGCTCCACAGCCAAAACGTTGTTTCCTTTCTTCTCTTTTCAGCATGGGATAAACCTTTACTTGTTACTTTACAGCCCACGCATGCTGAAACAGCTACCTACTTGAACTATACTGTATATCATATTTCCAGCAACTGCTTAAAAGTGAGGTACAGTATTGAACTACAGAAACCCAAGCCTGACATCTGTAAAGTAAACATTGATTCTATTGCTTTTTGTGCTGCTACCAGTATATTGCCGGCAGTTTCAGTTATACTGTATGACTACACTACCAGGTTGTTCTATGTAAACATACACATAACATAAAACACGTGAATGCAAAATAAAACTAATTCTTGTTATCATTTTAATTTGTTTATCCTGACAGTGTAGCTATATTGCTTTGTGACAACAAACATTATTGCTGTATTAAAGGTATTAGTAAAAGAATAGCATGTTAAATGTTTGTTTACATAATTTTCCTAAAACTTATAAATATACAGTAGTGTGGTAATATACTGTACAGTACAATAATATACAGCAAACTTTGCTGTACTGAAAGAACCACACTACCCTCTAGTGATCAAACTATAGAAATACACTTCGCCATGCTTGAAGAAATCTGTATACTGTGTAGGTTTTCTGAATGGAGGTATTATCAACACATTTATAAAACGTGTTCTTGTTCACAGCTCTCTTGACCACATTCGGCAATCATCCCCACCTGGCACCTTCCCCTGCAACAGAACTCGCTGCATCACCTGCAAATACATATCTAACAACATGCTCATTCAGGGCCCCTCAGGTCAATTCCGGATCACCCTGATGACATCCTGTATCTCCAGCAACCTCATTTACTGTATCTCTGGCAAGAAATGCCCAGCTATCTACGTTGGGGAAACCAGAAGGAGACTAGGAGACCGCTTCAGAGAACATGTCAGGGCTGTGAAGATTAAAGATTTCTCATTTCACCTCAGATGGCCATGATCACAGTGATCTCTCTGTCTCTGTTCTCAAAGATGGGTTTCTCAACTCGTACAGCAGAACTACTACAGAAACTAAACTCATCCTGAAACTGGGTTCACACCTTCCCCCTTCTCTCAATGACAGACTTATTTTCGTGTAATCTTCTCTGTTCTCAAGCAGGTTTGACTTCACATCTTTCTCCACCCCTCTCCACTTTGCACTTCCTGAGTGGCCTCTCTGCCTGTCTCCTCTCCCTCCTCCTCCACTTTTCCTGCTTTTGTTCTCCTGTGCTATTTAATTTCTGTGCTATTTTGCCATCTAACCTGTCTTTCTCACACTTGAAGAAGGCTCCACGGCCGAAACGCTGTGTTTCCTTTCTTCTCTTTTCAGGATGGAATAAACCCGTTACCTGTTCCTTTGCAGTTTTAGTGCTGAAGACTGTCATTGATCTGAGTTCTAAAATTACTCTTCTGAATTAAGTCTTTCGATTATAGTTTTCCTTTTCTTTCTGTATTACAATTTTTCCCCTTGAAAGTTTATTAACTCAAAATTACTCATATCTTCACCCTCATGAAGTTCCACAGCAGATCTAATTTCAGTAGAAACAGGGATAATTTAATTTTCAATCGCACCCTGTATGGTAAACACACTGCCAAGTGCCTTACCCTAAAATTATGATTAAAAGAAAAGACAAGAGGGAACAGTAAAACAAATAAATTAGATAAAATAAAATAATGCGCAATCTAATCTTAAAATTGAGATGAAAAATGTTTAGAAATGGCTTTTCAGTTTTGTAAAGTAGACACATGTCCACAATTTATATGTGGGGAAAAGGACATTCCGCATCTTAGGACATAACTGTAAAAGGTTTTCAGATCCTCAGTATGACATTATTTTAAGCAAATTCTCTACATGATGAAATACAGAAGCTAAATAGACCTTTAAGTGTGCAAAGGGCCATATTACTCATGACGACGTGGGTCAATAAAATAATTTTTAGATCAAAACGTCACAGGTGCTCAATGCCAGGCAGCTACACTGGAAAACTATGTTCACATCTGACTCATTTTCTAGAATGGAGTTGACATCAGATAAAAAAAACACAGCAGTAATCCAGACTAGAAGTCTCAAAAGTATTAACTATATTCTCAGCATCTCAACAGGACAGGATGGATTAAAATGGACAATTAGCACAAGAACAAAAATGAAACTCTTAGAATACTCTTTACATGACATGTCAAAATTAGGACTGAAAATAATACTAATATGTTTTCAGTTGGGATATTGGCCTAATTGCCAGTCCACTAGTAACAAAGCTAAATGTATTACTTTTGTGTAAGTGATGAGGATCTGTTTATATTTTTTAACAGACCTTCATAATGTGATGTGTTAAATGGCAATATGACACAATTGTCACGCCCTCTACTAATTACACTCAGCCCTGAGCACTTCTGCCAAATGACACCACCCCTGCAAATCGGCCAACCACGACACTTCATCAATCAACGCACCTTCTTCCTCGCACAGTACTTAAACCCTTCTGAACTCTCTGCTCTTTGCCTGGTATTGGTTGTTATTTTAGTTAGTTAGTTTCTGTTTCCTTCTCACTCTTTGTTGCCTACCACAGAACTCACCTTTGCTACGTCTCCTGCCTTGCCCCTTCGGATTTGGGAGCCTTCTTGATTGACCTTCACCTTTGGATCACAGAACTGCCTTTTCGATTACGATTTCAGCCTTGCTCTATTCTGGATTGGAAACCTGCTCTGCTACCTATTTCTATGAACCTCGATCTCGACTTGGACTCTCACCTCGCCCCCTTAGGTACCGCATAGGGTTCATCCTCCCATTTCCTCAGCGGGTCACCCGTGACAACAATGGTATCATCATCAATGAAACAATTAAGATACAAGTACAATGGTGCTTAAGTAATTCCACACACTATTTAAAGTAGAAAATAACCAATTAAACAGACTTTATGGAAGAAGCAGGAGTAAATAGTTTTAAGACCTCTTTGTCTTTGTATCATGAAGATGAAATTTATTTTTTCTCTTTAAAATAAATGTGAAAATATAAATTATATTCTACATACTGTATGTTAAATGAAAAGGAAGATGTTTCAGTTTTTAAATGATTTTGCCAATCATAGGCCTTAATCTCCAAACAACCAGTACTTCAGTACAGTATATTCCTCTTTGGTTGGCATTAATTGGATGCACATAAAATTTCCTGTGTGAAGAATCCTTTGGTTAAAAACAGGCTCTCCTGGTGAGTGGTTGTAAAATAGGGAGATAGATTCCCATTCGTTTGGTGACATCTGGGTTTACAGAGAGATTTAATGCAGGGAAATCAGAGTTCCCGAAATACCACAGAATAGCAACTTAACTAGGTCCAAACTGAAATTCAATCTGGACTTAGGAAATAGGAGCTCCCGCCTTCTGTCTTCTGTCTCTTCTTTTCCACCTCCCTCCTTGGCTTCTCCATCCTCTCCAAAGGTGTCTTTTTGGACTCTTGATTGACCCAGAACTTAATTATCTAAGGTAAAACAAAGTCAACCTCTCAATTACTTTGATCACTGAACCTGGACTCCTTGTTTTGGAGCTGGAGATGTTGACATCAGCCAGGTGTTACCCATTATCTCTAGATTCTTGGAGACACTTCTATAGTCACCTACACCTGAACCAATACAGAAAGCACAAACTCATCCCACTGGAGCCTGAAATCAGTTATTGGGATTTATTTCCCCACAAGACTACTAGCACAGCAGCAGTGGACAACGTTGTCCTGGGCCAGATGTTGCCAGGTGTTGCCACATGGGCTTCCTGGTGCGTATGCATGCACAGCTGGCCCTCACCCGGGAAACAAGCAGTTCACATCATTCTGCACCTATACGTTTTTGTGGTACCAAAGCACATATGTGAAGGTCAAGAAACTAATTTCTTGACACTTTAACAGTGTGCCTTTATACAGGAACGTGTAAAGGTTTAATCCATGCGTAAAAGAGAAGGAAAGAAACAACGTTTTGCCAGTGCCTTTATACAGATGCTCTGAAACAATGATATTACAAGAAACCATCTGCGTAACGATAACACAAAGGCTTGATTTCTTACCAGTGGGACATTGTGGCATTCATGCTTAATGCTCTAGTGTTACCCACACAGCCCCCTTGTAAGTCACAGGTGCATGTTCACGGTGACAAAGAAACGTCAGAAATATCCTGTTGGGTACTAGAGTTTAACAGCATCAGATCCGTAAGAGGTGGATCTCTGTAGCATTAAGGTTCGGTGTGAAGAGAGATAGAGGCTTATTTTCCTTTTTGAGATGAATAACTTGGTAGCCAATCGGATTTCTGTTTCTTAGCGGCAACAATTGATACCGCGGTAGCAGTCTCCTCTGAGCCACAGGGTGGCGCTACAACTTTGTTTCAGCTGGATTAATGGAGGAAAACAACCATTCACAAACGTGTTGCTTACTAACCATCTTTTCTTCTCAGATTTCTTTACTAAGAAAATCATTATATTTAGTGAGATCGGCCTGTTAAAAACAGTGAATATTATATTTTAATGAAATCCCGTATACATGTTATAGCATTACTCCCACATGTAATAGAAGAGCACACGTCGATTTCAACTTGTTACTACTTTTTAGAACATTAATTCACTTCTAAATATGTTTTTTTAACGTTTTCTATTAGAGCACAGAGCTGTCCTAGACTATACTGGTACTTGTGATACAAGTCACTTTATTTTTTCTCCTGAGCGAAATAAAGCTATTCTACTCTTGACTGTACACTCGTAGCACCTAAAAAAGGTGTTTCTCAAGCACCCGACCCCTCGTGTGATAGCGCTGAAATCCCAGCCCCGGCTTGGCCGGAGAGCGGGACCTCCAGCCTGCTGTAATGAATTCCCTGTGTGATTGACAGGGAGTGCTGACGGAGCCGAGTGGGGGATAAAAGTGGAGCGACGGCAGAAAGACGGGGAGAGGCGATTCTTGTCCAATTAATAAACGGGGAACTGGATTTTTGGAAACCGCACATAAGCAAGGAAAGGGGGGATTTGCGTCAGATGTAAATCGAAGTAAGTACTGGATCAGGAAAGCAAAACCAAAACCACAATGTAACTGCTGCCTTTGTGGATTAGTTTGAGCGCTGACTTCAGTCGCTGTTTGTGTACCGCTGTAACTATGCGGCTACACTTCGCCTGCAAATGACGAGAGTCCTGCTAGCAAGCTGTCACTTTCGTATGCACTGAGCAGGGGTGCACTGTACCTGCGCATCGTTTGTTAAATGAATTTATTTTTCTTGCGGTTGACATTGGGATAATAATTGATAAAACAGTCGGCCAAAGCCCTTGACAAGCCCCCGTGGATTTCAAATTCTAAAGTTGTTGAGGTTGTTTTGAACCTCTACGCCACCTTTTGGATTTTAGTTTACTAGTACAGTAAAGCGAGCCGATCTGGTCATTGCCAACGCAACTTGAAAATCAACTAAAATACCTGCTTATGACGAGCCTACTGCATGTTCGCTCCGTCCGAGGTATTTCTCCCTCAGCTATTGAATCGGTGGCTCGTTTTCCATGAGAACATAAATCTCTAAAGGAAAGTTTTTTTTTTCCAGTTTGCAGAAGTGCGCTTTCTCATGGATCCCTACGCATTGAATTGGTTTACAATGTTAATTTAGAAGGAAAACCATCGTGCCTCAGAAGACAAATACCGTGGTACTGTACGTTTAATTTGCAAATCGATATTAAGAGAAACTGTACCTGTTACAGTACAGACGTTAGGATGGAAAGTACAGCGAATACATCCACAAAACCACCGACAGGGTAAGTACTGTATGCATGTTTTTTTTACTTGGGCCACAGAGATGTCAATATGTGAAGGGTTGCTTATTTTTTAATATTAAGCATTAAAAATAACAGAAATACTGTACCTAGTGTTTTTAAGCAGTTGATACTATACCATCTGTTTTGATTTAGAGGGGAAGGAGATTTTTTTTTTGCTTTGATCCTTGAAAAGTGACAGATTTATAGACAAGACGGTGTACTTGACTGCTATTTCTCGTTTTGACTCTTTTTTCTCAGGTGGGTTAACTTAATGGAAAACTACAGTCTAAAAAGCAGCTGTGAACCCTTCAAGTCTTTAAAAAGAAATATGTTTTTTAAGGTTGCACTGAGCCAGTATGGATATTAATAGTTGCACTTAATTTCTAAAGACATAACTGGGCTAGGAATTACTTCAACAGAAACAGCAGGGCTCCGATAACTACATTCATAGACTGCGTGTACTCGCCGAGAATAGACGGACACTTCACAGACTTGGGAATCGCAAGCGCGCACATTTCTCTAACAAAGATGCCTTTTGTTGTTGTGCTGAAGGGCTGGGCTTGTAAACGGAGATCAGTTTAAGTGTATTTTGAACCGCGGATAAATGGCATCTGCCATCTGGCAAGCGCTGATGGCATTAACAAATGTTGGAAGTCCATCTCACTAAAAGGCTACAATCAGGTGTACTTTGTTTCGGGTGGTTGTTGTTGCTGTTGTTGTTAACGCGATGATCATTTTTAATGAATATTTTTTTTAATAAGTCCTTCTCTAATAGTACGTGAGTTGGTTTTCATGTACTAGGGCTGTATTACCAAAGTCTTTTATGAAGCAAATACATTGAAGGGTCAGTGGTATTGATTGAAATAGTGGCCTTTTACTGAATTGAATTATTGGGTAGTAGTGAAGCCTTTTCTGTGATATTTTTGAAATTCTGTTTGTAGCGGTTGCTTTATAATATTGCCTCAGTCCAGAGTTTGTACTTTAAACAAAACAACTGTAAAATAACAAACAATGTTCAATTTATTCAGCATAGTGTGCAGAGCAGTGATCAGGCTTTCTCTAGACTGTAACACCTCCAAGATATAGAAACCATTGTCATGATTTTCAATTTATTTTATTCTTCCCACTTTTGAAACTGATTGCCTTCTAAGACCAGGTAGCCAATCAACTACAACATGCAGTATGTGGGCATGTGGAGACACCTGAGACATTAAGCTGTGATAGCGGTCAGGCAAATTCAAGGCCTGACCTGCCCATCTGCAATCTTCCTCTGGGTGATATAATTGAAATCAGGCTGATTTTGACTACAACCAAAGCTGCCTCATTTTTCACCTGAATATTTGCTCCAATAACTTTGATAGCGACACTAGTATCTATCAAATACTTTGTGAAATACTGTATGGGAAACATCATAGTATAACAAAATCATAGCATCAGCTCCGATCAAGTAGTGGTGTGCACATACAGTACTACTGTTAATAACAAAGTCCAGACTGCGGAAAATGCAATTCAAGTATGGTACAGCAAACCAAGATGTCCGCCAGACTGCCACTGGTCTTTTGTGCCATTATCTTCCAAACATTCAGACTGTGTTTGGTTAAACAATGCGTGATAGATCAGCTTCAAAACTGGCAGACATCCTGGGCACTTGCTGATATATTGCAGGACAATAATAAGACTTCTGCATCAACCAGGATGGGTGTCTAAGCTGCATTTGGAAAAAAAAGTTCAAATTCTTCCAGACCAATAGATTAGTTTGAAAAATTTGATTCAATGCAGCGTAGCATAAACTGCAGCCATAACATTTTATCACAATGGTACCGTTTAGAATATTGGAAAGCAGCCACAAATCTAAACTGTTTTAAAGTGTTTATGTTCAAAACATTTTTAAACAATTAAAAAATTTATTTATGTATATTTATTTATCATCCTGGAATAAATACAATTCGAATATTGTAAAATGATATTCTTGTGCAAACTAAGATGGACACTTCACTACCAGTACCATCTTCAAAATGTCAAACAGCGTGCCCTGAAAAATGGTCTTGCAACAAATTTATCAGGCATCATCCATACGCAATGATTCAGATCCGTAAACTTGCTCTGTAACAAGTGCCTTCATTGAAACCTGTCTGAGAAACCTCCAAATATTGCTGCTGAAAAACTATTCAGACAGTTATCTCTAAATCTGATAGGTGTGTTGAATAGACTTGTGCTGCACAGTGGTGCAGTGGTTAACATCACTGCCTCTCAGCGAGGGGGCCCTGGGTTCAGATCCTGGGGTGCGTGGGGTTTCTATGTCCCCAGTGTTCATGTGGGATTCCACCAGGTGCTCTGGTTACCTCCCACTGTCCAAAGACATGCTGGTGGGTTAACTGGCTTCTGGGAAAATCACCCCTGGTGTGTGAGAAATTTGTTTCTAACCTAAATCCACTTGATGAATGCTTGAGGAATATCTGAGATGGCTTTTACATAATGAAGCTGAATGGTAACTACTTAAGCTTCTGATTTATGGTAGTTATTTTAAGCCAGCAGTTGCTTTTCATTCCTTAAACCATACGCCTGTGCTATTCTGCAACAGTGGCATTCGTTAAAGTAATTAGCAATGTTAAATACATTGAATAAACAGTTTCTTCTGCAGAACTATCATCCAACTAATATATGGAGTCACTTGTAGTGTTTCTGGTATCATGTTTTGGTTCTAACAGTGATTACATAAGCTGAGGCCGGAGCAGTTATACAAACTGACACAAGTGTAGCCAGTGCATCTCAAGTGACTGTTGCAGAGGACAGTATGCCTGGCTAATCTTGGCAAGTGTCTTATCATGACTGCAGTGTAACTGCATATGGCTCTGCTGCTGATCAGACATAATGCACATGCTTGTATCTGGTCTTGATACGTTAGCCGCACTGAATTAGAGGTCTGATACTGACGTATTAGTGTAAATCTGAATAACACTTTCATATATTTCACTTTTAGTTTTTAATGAGTGTACAGTAGATACCATACATTTATTTCATTTTATTCATGAAGGGATGTTTATTGTATACCTTATGCTCATTTATATAAAAAAATGAAAGTATCTTGAACACTTCACAGTTATCATTTGGCTCTTGGTGCTAAGATTAAGGTGTTGCCAGTGCTTTATTGACTTGAGAGTAGCAGACAATTGCTAGTAGTTTGTTATACTGTATGGGGACACAAGTAGAAATCTTTGCATCACTTCTGATGTTTCCTTTTGCCATGAAGGGCACTGAAACAAAGGAGGCGAGAGCAGAAGTTTGTGGAGAGTTTTAATGGCTTTACTGTGTTAGAGATGGATCCAGTTTTTAGTTTTTTAACTTTGCATCTTAGATCATTATTTTTGTGTAACGAACAGTTCTTTCCGGACCCTATGCGGACGACACAGTCCGACGGAGTGGGGAAACACTGGGGAAATGTCATGCAGGAAAACGGGGCAGAAGACAGGGGGCGTGTCCAAGGTGCGCTGGTGCACGGGGGAGGTGTGGCCGAGGCGAACGATCCAAGAGTAATCCATAGAGTATCCAAAACGCAAGGGTAAGTCCAAAACCAGGAGATCCATCCGACGAAGGAATTAAAAACCACGAAGGCCGGGTCGGAACCGGCAGACAGGGACAAGGAACAGGAACAGGGGGGTTAAAACCTTAACGGGACCAGGCGCTTCCTGGTCCCGGACTCGCACGATATGGAAATCAGATGCAGAGCCCGGAAGAGCGTCAGCGCCTGGCTTTTAAGGTGGGCAGGAAATAGGGCGCAGGTGCATGGAATAAAGTCTTGAGTGATAGGGCTGGAGCACCCTTAAGGAGGGGGAACTAATATCGTGACATTTTGCAAATATGTCGCAGGATAAATTGCAAAGTTGGTAACTTTCATACGATGTACTGTAAGCATTATTTATCATTTTTCCATAGGGTAGTCATTTGACCTTTCAGTCCATATTTCAATAACATACTAAAGTATTTTTTTGGCAGAAGTTTTGTAGTCTCTTTAACTGTAACAACAGTCCTCTTGCAGAGGGTGTGTACACTGTACCTCTTAAAGATTTAAACTAAGCCTCTTTTGAACAGCGTTGTAAAACACAAGCTTTGCTTGCTACTCTAAAGGGCTTTAAATGGCTTTCTCCTGTATTTTATCATTTATGCGGTGAAAGGCTTCAATAAGTACATCTAATGCCTGATTTCAGCAGAATCTATATCAAGGGCATCTAGAATGTTCTTGTTATTGGACAGCATTGGAACACAGGTTTTGAATTAAGTTTCATTCAAACAATATTTTGTCCATGTATTGCCATTATTAAAACATTTAACCATAAAGCCATAATTTATTTTAATTTTTAGCAATAAAAATATTTTTGCAGTCTCTTATTCAAAATGTTTTTCAGCTAGATGTACTGTAATGCACTGATCTCTGAAGAGGCACAACAACTCAGCTACTTCGCAGGAAATGAAATAGTTCTGTTTCTAGCTCAGTGACCAGCTTTTGAAATCTGAGACTTTGAGTTTAGGGCAAAGCACATAAAGCAGTGTAAGGTTACTAGATTACAAAGCTGCAATGATATGAAAATCAAAGGATAGGAAGTTAAAGCTGCAGACGCTGAGGCATCCTCGAGATGTCAGATTTTTCTTATGAATTCTAATGCAGTACCTCTCTAATACGGTAAAGTATTCTTACTGTAATCTGCTGCTGTAGTTAAATGCTGTGTACTGTGCTGTGGATTATTTTGTAAGGTGAAAACTACTGAAACCCAAAACTGAAAATAGTTTGCATTTATATTTGCTTACACATTATCAGCGTAGTACAGTATGTCAGTTCTGCCCATGAGTATACATAAAATGCCATTACTGGGTGTGTTTGGGGCAGTGATTGGAGTCCTGGCTAAGAGCCTTGAATTTCCTGCTCTCTGATGTGGTGTCTGGTGTGGCTGTTCTGGATGACCTCCACTGGAGGTTGGGTGGTGCAGAATGTGCTGCAGTATAATTAGAAGTTCGTTATTAGTAGTAGCGGAGCGTTCGGTAACCTAGATGAATATACTTAAATATGGGTTATAAACAATGAAAAAAGGATTTCAAATCCTATACTTATTCATATAAAAAAACAAGTACAAAGTAAAAATAAGATTTCAAAATGGATAGGATTGTATTGAGCAGGGCATATTTTGTCAGTCACCTGAAAATTGAAACAACTTTCACTACACCCATCCATTTTCAAACTGCTTCTTCCAATTCAGGGTCATAGGTTAGCTGGAGTCTATCCCAGCAAGCAGTGGGTGCAAGGCAGGGTACACCCTGGACAGGATGCTGTCAAATGCAACTTGTATTTGTAGTTTTTTCAATGAGTATTTCAGACTCTCAAATTTGTACTGAAATTTCTCTGTGAGAAGAACTGCAATAATAAATATAAATGAAATAAAAATAAAAGCAAATATTGTATGTATTGCAGATTGCAATGTTGGACAGTCAGTCTATCACATCAATGGATGAATTAAAAATATCTGTGTTTTTGTTTCAGAGAACTTAATACCATATCACAATTTTTTAAAATATGTTAGTGTGCCTGAATTGTCCATCTATCCAGTTTCAGGGCACTGCTTATTCTTCGTAAGAGCTGCATCAATCTTTCACCTACCCTAGAAGTATTGAGTGCAAGGCAGTGTCACGGATGTCGGAAAGGCATGCTGTGGAATGGCCAGGAGAGCAATAAAGACCCAATGCATAGCGGTAAAAGTGGCAACACTGGGGTTAGCCCAGGCTCCGGGGTCAGACGATTTCGATAAGAAACCTATGCCATCAGGCCACGGACAGGAGCGACCTGGTGCTAGGTGGGTCTCAGGACATCCGTACCCTCGGTGCTGAGGCAGGAGCAGAGTAGACACAGGAAGTAAATAGGCTACAAAACAAGACACACCAGAAAGACATGAATAATCACAGGGAACTAGGAACAGGACAGAAGTAGAGCGCCCTCTAGGTGTACAGGGCGTGACAGTACCCGCATTATTGAGTGTGTGTGTGTGGGGGGGGGGGGGTGTACTGGTGACAAAAAAAACAGACCAAACACGTAAAAACGATCACACACAACAAAAAATAAACACTGATGGTACAGGGGAACAAATAACACATAATAGCTATAACAATATTGTACAATGTTCTAGTAAGAACTCTAGAAGAATTTAAGATACTGCATATACTTTTGGTTTCCAAAACATATTTGCGTTCTGGATTCGTACCAGAGAAGAGCAGCTAGGTACCAGTTCCTGGGCTTGAAGGACTGATCTACACTGTCAATCTAAAAAAACTGAACTGATACAGTACCATCAAATAAGCTGTAATTCAACATGAATTTCACAGATTTTGCTACTGACTCAATTTCTAATTAGTGATTAATTATGCTTATGCCTTTCAAGGAAGTTATTTTAAGAGAACCAAATATGCTTGGTCATAACAATGAAAAGGCAAGGTATAAGTCATACTATGGTACTGCACTTTGAAAGAGCACATGCTTGTACTTTGTGGTTTACAAGTAACAGAATTTAGAAATGTTCGTGTCTGTGGTTCTGCCTCCATTCTTTGGAATTGCAGTGGTTAGAGTTTGTACATTAGTCTTTGGTCTTAACAGCAATAAAAGAGCCTTATTGGGCTAGAATGTAGCTATCAGACTAATTGTACAAGGGGTGAAATATTCTCTAATTATTATTTAAATGAAGCCTGAGTTAAAGCGTTTGTCAGAAATTCTAAACTTTGTCAGTAAAGTATAATATAAAGATGCCTTGACTGTTATTCATACCAACCCTTAGATTAACATTTGGGGATACTAGCAATGACATTCTTGTAGGTTTTCCTATTCTATACCTGGAGTGAGTCTGTCAAGGATTTATAACTAGTTGTTTTGCAAGGATCTAAAAACCATCATTGTCAATTTACCATGTTCAATACTTTTACTGTTAGATATATGGACCCTTGTTATGGGTTCAATTTTTAAACGAAATTAATAGTTTACTAATAATTTTGTAATTACAACAGTTTTTGGTGTTTAACAAATGACCATCCCACTTAAAACAAGGTTCTTACTTATAGCGGATTGAAAGCACAGTCCTTATCTACCAGTTCTGCGCTTGGAAATGGGTGAGCATGATTATTCAGCCTTGATTGCAGCTGTCAGGTGATGTTGACTGTAGCCTTGTTACGGTATGAAGTGGGTAGATGAAAAGAGACAGCCTCAGGGACAGAGTTTAAGCTGAGACTGGCAAGCATTTGTTACCTGAAACCACTGGTCTTTTTTCGATTTATTTTGAGAAGGATAACGGTAGAGATGCCAATGTGATATCAAGTATATAGTAGGGTTGATGCGTGATTAAACCATAGAAATTATTACTCTTCTTGTGCAAGTGAGTATCGTTTTACTTTAGGTTTGGCTTTGTAATTTCAAGCTTGTTTCTACAGTAATACCTGTAGATAACTGAACAGGACCTTGAAGTAAAGAAACAAATCCTACGTGAAGAAAGGTGCTCTGATCTTTATTGTTTCAGTCAAGACCAAAACAAAAATGCATAACATGAAATGCTTTCTATATAATCACATTGTGATTGTAGTTTGTTTGTTTTTTACAGCGTAGTGGATCTTTATGAAAAGAAAGGTTTGCATTATTGCTTTGTTTTACCATCTTTTCATAAGGATTGCAGAAGCTCATTGTTTCTGTACTGTAAATTATTGCATTTTCTGTTTGTTTATGTGGTTTACAGCTGTGTGGGAAAATGTGCAAATGTGTTAAATTAGTAACATTTGAATCCCTCTTAAAGGTCATTAAATAAAATGAGATATTTGAAAAAAATTGAAATAAGGCAAAATAGCTTTCCAAGAAGTCTTTGTACATTTATTTATTCATTTTCCATCTCAGTGTTAAGTTCTGACCTGTACAAGGGTGTTAATATAGATTACAAATTTAAACTTATTTTCAGAGTCTGTAAAGTTTGAATTCTTTGTATAATTGCTATTGAGGGTGAAACTTGCTCACTTCTTCTTACTTCACCAGTTCGCTATGTTTTTGAGTCATGTGTTTTAATATTTTAACGGGTCACCTGGGAAATAAGGCATCGTGTCCCTTGCAGAAACAAATAAAGCCATGTGCTTTCTTTGCCTGTGAACCTGTATTTAATTTCTGTGTTCACTGTGGGATTACACTTGAGGCTAATTGTTATTTCACTCTGCTTGGTTTTCCATTTCATCAGTCCCCAGAGAAATTACCGCAGGGCCAGGTTATTCTACATGATTCAGTGTTGTTTTGTAAGTCACCCACTTATACAGTATGTATTAAAATTATATTTTTCTAATATTTGACTGAGACACATATAGAGTATGTTATTTTGCTTCTGCATTAACTTCAAAGTAAGACTTAAAAAAAAGTATATGTTGGTGCAACAGTTTTATTTACTTACTGTATTTGTGTATTTTTTCTAAATGTGATTTCTTGTGAAACTTTGAAATTTGTCTCCCAGATATACTGTGTTTTAGATAGTTTAAAAATGGACACTTCCATTTAGCTTATTTGGGAAGTCTTTGTATTCTTTGTTTCCTACTTTTGGACTGCCTTCTGATACCAGAATGTTTGTACCATTATGTCATAAACTTTGTTCGATATTCAGATTAGACGATAGATGACCTTTTGTGCAGATGTGTATTAAAAAATAATACATTTTTGTTTATTATTTTGTTTTTTATGACATAGTAAACAGAAATTATAAACAGTTTAAATCTCCTTGGCTGTGGTACCTAACACATTTATTATAAAATATTTGTACAAATGTGTAGAAAGTAAACCTCTGACATAGAACTTTAGTACTCCACAGTGGCTTAAGCAGAGAGAGGAGAGATGCTCACCTTTGGACTGGATCAATAAAATAATAAGATAAGCAGATCTCTGTGTATTACGGCGTGATGTGTCATGGGTGTGGTCATCACAGTCACTTCGACTTTGCAGTTTCAACAGTGTCTTCTACAGTACAAGGTTCTCCTTACCTTCAGAGACAGGGCAAAAAGTGTGCACACTGATAAATCACTTCAAATACAAAAGTTACCTTAAATAATTGAATTGTACAGTACATGAAGTTCCTCTCGCATCTTCTTTTAAGCCCAAAAGAGAGAAAGGCGGGCGTAGTGGTTCACAATTCCCTCTGAAAACTGTCAGGGAAGGGTAGGGGGACGAGGGGGAAGAATATTACCCATTCGGACCCCTGGAGGAAGGGCAGCGCCTCCACACTGAACACGCCCCTTGCCGGTAGTGCCACAAAGGTTAATTGGCTTCTGGGGAAACCGTCTGTGGCGTGAGTGTGTGTGAGTCTGTCTGTGCCCTGCGATGTCCAGCCTGTCCCCAGTCTTGGACCCACTGCTTACAGGATGGGCTTTGGCTCTCCTGCGACCCTGAATTAGATTAAAAATGGTTCTAAGATATACAAGAGCAGTCCATCAACATCCGTCTCTTCTTACAAAGATCTCAGAGTTGCTAAGCTTTGCATCAGTTCATATGTGAAACAGGTTTAATGCCAGTACATTTTGTTTTGAGACATATATCTTTTTTTTGCTCTAGTTGTAAATAGGAGTATCTGTTTTCACTGCCTTACCCACACTTCTGGGCCGTGGCTTGGCATCTAGCACTGCCGTCTCCCCAGTCCAGGTTCCTGGGTTTGATGGTTTGATTCTGGGTTAAAGCAGCAGTGTGTGTGTGGAGTTTGCAGGATATTTCACTGAACCCTTGGTTCCCCCTGCCTCCCAGAGACACCCAGGTGAGGTTTGATTGGCTATGGTACCTTTTCCCACTGGGGATTATCTCTATGAAGGAGACAGCTGGGCTCTCTGCCTCATTACTTAGCCATAAACAGCGATGCTGTAGTACCTCTCTCCCCCATGACCAGCTCTCCACAGGGTACTCCGCTTCTACACTTCTGAGCTTCTGCCCTGGCGGACGGAATGGTAGTGCTCCTGGGTGGTTACTGCCTTAACTTTTTAAACTCCTGATTTTCATTCGGCTGTGACAGGCCAGCCTAACATTGCCGTGTTAGAGTGTAGGTATTTGATTATGTTCTCGGATATTTGAAAGGGTGGGGCTCTCCACTCAAGTGGTTTGAAACCCGAGAGCACAGGCAGATGCTGAATTAGGAAGCCACATGCCTAGTAACTGCAAACAAATGCCTGCATGGAGTCAAATAACCCTGGATACGTCTGGGTCATTCAGGTTTTGTAAGCAACTTCAATCATAAATTTGCAGCTGTTTCAAAATAGAAAGAAAAAGCTCTTCAGTGTAAATATAGGTTGCTATGTGAACACCATAACTCTCCCAGTGGCTCTGACACATTAGTTGTCCTCACAGATCTGTGCCAACTATGGATAAAGAGTTTCACTTGCTGTCTTGTTCAGCATGCAGAGAAACTGTTAAAGGAAACGTGTTACCCATTAGTTTTGGGATTGAGAAGCCCACAGCATCAGGTCCATTTCAGATGCACTTTGGGCATCTTAAAATACAGTATTTGAGGGCAGAATTTAAATCCAATTTCAGACTTCTCTTGCTCTAAAAATATGTTTGCATTGTTTCATTTTCTGCAGTGCTTTGTGTTTGAAATCTTCCAAAATACAGTACAACATTCCAGCTGGGATTAAGTAAGCATAAAATGAGATATATAAAATAACAGCCCAGCTCAGTTTTCAAGCATTGGACAGTACTGTACAGTATATGTTAAATACAAGTACTTCTGGAACAGAGCAATATGTTTTTAATGTGTAATGCATTTGGGTGTGTCTCACATCATAAAACAAAGTAGTAAGGAACTTTTTTCCTTGTTGAACATATAAGCAGAAAGAATGCCTTAACTGGCATTAGAGTATCCATTTTCCAATAAGAAGATGCCTGTAGGGTTGCAGTGTGCACTGTTTTTATAGTTTGACCTGAAATGGCAGCTGCATTATCAGGAATCAATGACATTTGAAGATGATCTTACAGTTTTGTCTGGTCAAAACGCTCCACATTTGTTGTGAATGTCCTGTGTTATTGAGTGTATGTATCAAGATGTTGTTTTTCTTTTTAAAATAAGTTTAATAAAGTTTACGAATTCTTTGCATTTATTTTTTTCTCACAGTAGCTTTCTTTTATGGTTTTATGACATGTAAACTTTAGGAACAGACTAAGACAATAACAACAAATTTAGTGAGTGTGAGCCTGTGGGAGATGAACGATGAGAAAAAGATTGCCTAGCTGTCTGTGTGTCACTGAAGTGATTTTATTTATTCGTATGTGCAATGTGTAACATACTGTACAGTGTATTGTCTTAAACAATCCATCAAGCTGCCTGTTGCAGGATGCACCAAAGTGTGACAAAGTGAGAATTGGTTTAATAAGTTTATTGGTTTAAATAAGCTTTAGTATACAGTATATTCTTAAGGTGAGGTCAATCAAAAACATACAAATTAAAAGCACATAGATACAGAGCTACCTGTACTGAAATATAAACTTTGCACAGTGTTTAATGATATAAACAAGTACTTCTAAAATTCAACTATATCTACATAGAATTATAAAAACTTCATTATCATGGTTTTCCTACCCATGTTGTTTGTTGAACATACAACATACAGCTGTATATACCTTACGAATATGTTTCTATTTCATTATGACAAGTTGCTGCTCAATTAAATTAAATTTTAGTTTAAAATTCTATGCCCCTCTGCAGTTTTGAAATGAGAGTGTTAAATCAGTGGATCCCTGTTTAACTGATAAAGAAAACCCTCTCACAACAGCTATATAAAGACATGCTTGTTCTTGGCCGCACAGCCCTGCACTCTGATCAGTCTGTAGCAACACAATGATGTTGTGATGGGATAGCGTTCACTGAAAAGCGTGGAAAATATAGACAGGAGACCGACTCAGAGCCGGTGCACATTTATGTTTTCATACCACTTCAGTTAATGTAGTTCAAGTAGTCTATTCTTAGATATGTTTATGTGTGCTTTTTATTTTATTTTAAACAAGTCAATAAAAATAAATGTATATTTGAATATCTTTAAGCCATTTTGAATCAGAATGAATTAGAACATGGTACATAATCCAGTGTGACTCCTGTATTTATTGCTGTTAAGTAGTTTGATAGATTTCTGTGGTGCCCTGGATTCTTTGTCAGATTACATTACCTTTAAAATGCATGTCCTGTCTCGTTTCTAATGTTGACTAAAAAATAGTACCTCTAAAAATAATATAAGTAACTTAGTTTCACTTCTGTATATTCTTTCCTGTGTAAGATTGCTTTCTGTCACCGATATTTTCTGTCACCTGATGAATTTCCACTTTTTCTACATGCTGATGTTCGTTATTGATCATTATTGACTTATTTTGATCATCAATAATTGGCTTATCAGTTACCTACTGACTGCTTTATCGAATTGTATTTAAATCTGATTGTAATATCATCCTCAGAAATAGACTTGCTGTTTACAGTATTAATTAATACTACAGTATATTTCATTCATTGTGTTTTGTTTAAATTTGGATCACACAAAGAACTTCATATTAATGTGGTTACAGCCAGCTCTTCAGTGAGTTTGGAGCAACCTTTTTAGAGAAGGGTTAGAAGCCAGTGCCCTCTTGACTTCTTATAAGAAACGTGGTGGATCAATTACCTACCAACCCAGTTGAACTCGATGTCCATCTCTCATTGTAACTTTAGTTCTTTTTTCTGGTGTCGAAGAAAACACTCAGGTTAGGTGTGGTTCAGCAGAGTCCTTTATTCATCCGGATTGGGAGGATACAATCATACAGATCCGAGAGCAGCTTCTCCCTGAGATGGCAACTGTGATGGGTTTTATACAACAAACCCACTCAGGAAAGCTCATTCTAAATTTCCACATTAGGAGCTGTTTTTCTCTCTACAAACACTTCTTTGTAATTGACCACTTTATTCTTAAGAAGCAATTTTACCATGTACAGTATATAGACAAAAGGAAGTATTTAAACAAAAGGTGTGAAATGAACTTTGACATTCTGTGATTGCAGCATTAATATCAAAAAGTCAAATGATATGCTTGAATTATCCCTTTATACTGTTGCTAAGCAGAAAAGGCATGTGAGCAAAGCCAAATAGTCACTATATTACATACTTAGAAAAGGTAAATGCTACAATTCTACCTCCCTAGTTAAAAAGAACAAATGGAAAGGTATTGGGATCTACTGAAATTACCAGGATCCCCCAGCAAGTAAATCACCAAGCTCATGTCAGCCAAATGTTTTTTGCACACATCTCATACGGGGGGAACAGTATCTTCATATATATTTTATTTTTAAAGGAGACTGTTTCTTTTGTGCCCTTTCAGTATTTCCTCACTGTCTGACAAACTACTGCTTTATGTGATTAAAAGAAAAATGCTGCTTTTCATCCTTGTTAGCATTTATTAAAGTTAATCTGATCAAATAAGATTTGAATCCCACTTTGAATTGTGTTAAGCAAGAGATGGTATGTTTATTTTTAATTAAATTCCTAATCTAACTTTGGGAGATATTTCAAATGAAAAAAAAATATTATGGTTTTTTTTTACTGCCCAAACCTGATCACATTTGCTTTTTAATCCTGTTGTTTTTAAATACAAGAAAAGAAAGGCTGAAAACAGATCTTGAGTCTGAACTTTAAAATGAAAGAAAGGGCTCCTTGTTTGCTTGAAGGAGGAACTTGAGTGGACTTATCAAATCACTCTGTAAGACTGTGCTGGATAATTTATGCTGGCATATCAGACACACCAAATCAGGTGCAAAATGTATTATCATAGTTGTATTTAAAACAAATACTCTGTTATAAGATCAATTTATGTCAAATGTATGCAGTTTGTATTTAATTTGAAAATGTTTTCTACATTTAAACATATTTGTTTAGAATATGAGTTACCATTTGGCATTATTTTGGTTGTGCTAGTACTGTGCATTTATGAGTTCACACTGTTTTTTTTCCTTTGTATCAGTTTTAGAATCCACAAAACTGCACAATGTAAATGCAGAATGTTTTACTTGTTTCCATAACATGCTAAATTCTTAAAACAGTTGTAACTCTAATGGGCATTTTAAGGCCTAAGTTTGTTTCCTTATAACTGATCCACAATACACTTGTCTCAGCCGTTTGTCAGGAATTCCTTTTGGCCCTTTCATTCACGCCTCTGCGGTTACAAAAGGTTCTCCTTTAGTGCACCTGTTTCACTTGAATTAACAGGTATCAGTGCTTGTTCACTGGGACCTTCTGGAAATATTTGCTCCTAAGGTACTTTAAAATTAAGGTGTTTTGAGAAAGTCAATTTGGCAGTCTATAATTTTATATGATTTTACACCGTTTTTTCATAAGGGATGGATGGATTTGATCAATTTTATCTCTTTTATTCCAGTTAATTATTTACAATTTCACTGATCTTGCATTTTGGCTGTCACGTCTTCGTCAGGTGTCACATTGTGAGAGACACATAAACCCAATTACAGCCTTCAGGGGGCTCTGAGCCTGCAGTATCAGTGCTAGTCCCCGTGTAATGCTATCATCATCATGTGTATTATGATGATCACATTATTACATATGTATGAAACATTGTCTGAATAAAAACAAATAATGCAGTTTTTGTGCTAACTCTGAGAATTGTCCTGTGCATATGTTAATTAATTATAACTGAATGGCTGTGGTGCATTGATGTACTGTATTTAGGTCAGAGAATGCGGCAAACCCATACGAGGTCTAATCTCTTAATCTCATTCACACAACAACAGGTTTAAACCACAACCTGGATTTCTGAATGTACTAAATGCTTCACATCGATCTAGTAGTAGTCTGCTGTAACAAAAGTACAAATTTTAAAGTTGCATTTATGATCGAAATATTGTAAAGAAAAATTGTAGTTCCTACAGTAGGTACAGGAGTTTTTTTTTTAATGTTGATTTACAGTACCAATACTTAGACATTATTCCCTGTATAGTAAATGAATGAGTGTGATACAACACTGAAGTATGCCTGTGGCTGATGTACAACTTTGAGAGATAAGGCTCTCTTACTCTCCTGTAGTGAGGAAGGGACCATTTCCTATTTGAGACATAAAATGTATATTGTTGTTTTACTTTTGTGCATTGATTTTAAATTTAACTTGGAAATCTAATAAATATTTCAATTCAGAATGGGTGTATTAAAATAATTATTTTCATCTGCACAGAACATTCTACATTGTGTCAAGTGGAAATCTGCTTATAATTAAAGATTCTAGAAAGAGCTAATGGAAAATAAATCAATTGTGGCATTTTCTGTAAAAATATATTTTTTCTTTTAGTTGTAAAAGTTACTTAATCTTCACTGAAAAAGTAAAAAAGTTAATTTATATAAATTTTCCTGGGCTTAGAATTGTAAAAAGTCATTACAAGTTGAAAAAAACACTTTGTAGATTCCCAAACCTACCAAAAAATGTCAGGTTTGTATGTTATATCATTTAAAATATTATTCAGAATAATACAGAATCTTTATGGTAGATGTCCAAAATCTCACTGATTATTGAAATTATAGGAATGTAATTTTTCCTAAGACCAGAGCTGATCTTTTATTCTGATGATTAAATCAAGTTGAAATGCAGTGCTAACAGTTTGTTACTACTATCTAGCAACACTCATGAGAGATGATTATGTATCGCAGCTTTTTCCTTTTATACTGTACTAAGATTAGGGCATCGGCCTTTTGTGATTAATAAGTAACCAAGAGTAGTTTAGGTCCAAAGGCCTTTGGAATGTCATTATACTCCATACTGCATTCCAGCAGGGCCCGTTTCATTACACATTAGACTTACTCAGTTTATTAGACACTTTGAAAGTTTTACAGAAAGACAGCAGATGTCCATGACTATCTGAGAATTGCTTTAATGCTAGGTTCTAAAATACATTTTCTTCTGTCAAGCAGGAGGTGTTTAATCTTTATATCATACAAATTAATCTGTACAGTATATAGTTCAAATATGGACAAAATATAAGTAATGTGGTATATACAGTAGTATATGGCCTAAAATGTCATCTTTTTAACTGTGATAGCCAAAGAATCCTAAGATGAATCCTCAGAAGGCAAGTGTTCCAAGGTAGGTGAAGAATGACCATACTGTCACGTTTCTGATAACACTGTGATTAAGATATGATATACAGTAGATGTAGGTGGGCATTGGAAAGGGTTTTAACCTTGATTGGATTTCTACAAAAATATGCTTAATGGATAGAAAAATGGGTGTCAAAAAGCTCTGTGAGGATTAATGATGAGTTCAGGTCAATATAATACCTTGTCTTATGTAGTTCATAAAAAATATTTTTGTTATTTTGTGAAGTGGCAGATCATCTGATTATTTTTCAAGTCTGGACATTTTCACTGTGAACACTGTACATTATGTGAAACTATGATTCTTGAAAATGCTGAGATCCCCAAAAACATGCATGTTTTGAATAAACATTTGACTTTGCGGTGAAAAAAAGATATAGCAATCCTTTCAATTTAAGCTTTGAAAGCCTAAACTCTGCACATAAGAAAAACAGTCTTGGACAATATTGTTAGCATGTCTTAATTATTTTTCATTTCATCATTTTACTTTGATTATCTTTAATGCTTGGTTTTTGTCTTTCACCATAATACTCAAACACATAGAAATTACATTTTAAGGCTTTAGAAGAACTCAAAAAAGAGTTTATCAATACCTACAGTTATCTGTAAATACACATCATTAATCATGTAGTAGCACATTTTAAGATTGTTGCTTGTAAATGTAATATTGTTTCAGTAATATAAATATTCCATATTCAGACCTTTTGTATAAATAAGTACCAGGGTAAAGCTTTGTTTAATTCTCTATTACCTTTAAGGGTAAGTTATTAATTCTCAATGTAGTTTCTGAGACATGCTAGAGCTGTGCTAGGTGAATGCAATACACTGATTAATGAAAGAAATTCTGCAGTTTTGGTTTCCTTGTTACTCATCATTCAAGGCCCAGCCATTTAAAAAAATGGGAACAAATGTAATCAGCAATAGGCTTGGAGTCAAGGAGAGACAAAAAAAACAAAGTTATTTAATTTTAAATGTTCCTAAAAATATTCAGATGTGTTTTGGACCAGCTTTCTCAAATATAACCAGGCACAGTGATGGAAGATTGG